>NC_135493.1:74869136-75469136 GCF_052094955.1 Ictidomys tridecemlineatus | reverse complement strand
AATTGGAGGACAGCCTTGGCAACCTAGCAGGACCCTGTCTCAAAATAAAATTAAAAGGTCTGGGGGCCAGGAAGAGTGGTATACACCTATAATCCCAGCAGCTCAGGAGGCTGAGGCAGGAGGATAGGGAGTTCAAAGCCAGCCTCAGCAAAAAGTGAGGCACTAAGCAACTCAGTGAGACCCTGTCTCTAAATAAAATACAAAATACGGGGCTGGGGATGTGGCTCAAGCGGTAGCGCGCTCGCCTGGCATGCGTGCGGCCCGGGTTCGATTCTCAGCACCACATACCAACAAAGATGTTGTGTCCGCCGAGAACTAAAAAATAAATATTAAAAATTCTCTCTCTCCTCTCTCACTCTCTCTTAAAAAAAAAAAATACAAAATATGGCAGGGGAAATGGCTCAGTGATTGAGTGCCCCTGAGTTCAATCCCCAGAATCCCCCTAAAAAGGGGAGGCATGGGGATGTGGCTCAGAGGTAGAACAGCCCTGGGTTCAATCACTAGTACCACTAATAATAATAATAATAATAATAATAATAATAATATATGATGACTGTAGAAATTTTGGAAATTTAAGAAGCTGCATGTAAAGGACAAAACAAAAATCAACCATAACCCCACCACCCAGAGACAATCACATTTTAGTGCAGTTTATTGTTCTTTTATAGGCACATATTCATTTTTAACAAAAGCAATATCATATTGTATGTGATATTTTGGGTATTGTTTTATTTTAATTATGAAAATAATAAAACTATATTATAGAAATTTTTTAAAGTGAGGAAATTACCCATATTCTCTTACCACCTAATATAAAAACTTAATATTTTAGCACATTTTTCTTCCCATTTTTTTCAATTTGCATTCATACTTTTACCAAAAGTAGGTTCCTACTGATTATGCACTTTTCAAGTTATGAATCTGTTCTAATTGTAAGAAAACAATGTAATCACATTGCAGAAAAATTTTTAAATGAAGTGAAAAATATCACCCATAATCCTACTATTCAATTATAATCACTGTTAACATTTTGTATATTTGCTTCCAGCATTTTTTTCTATGCACATATAATTTTTACAAAAGTGGGAGCATACTGTTTAGGCAGTCTATTAACTATAAACTTATATTTACTTATAAGCATATCATATAACATGGAGAATAGAGAGAAAAAAATCATTCATAACCCTACCCCTGACTGGCACTGTTATCTTTTTTTCTGACCATTGCCTTATATACATATTCATACGTGTTTGGAAGCATAGTGAGTATTAAATTTTGTACCCTTTGTGCCCTTTGCAATTTGGCATCATATTTATGTAACTTTGTACCCAGAATTTTTATTTAATATTTTGTTGTGAACACTTTCTCATGAATAAAAGTTGGGTTTTGGGGTTGTTTTGGGAGGTTTTTTGTTGTTGTTTTAGGGTTTTTTGGGGGGAGGGGATACCATGGTGCTAAGAGATACTCCCTCATTGTGGACTTTTAGTCTGCTTTCCATTTATCCCTCTTAGAAAAAAATTTTGCTCCAAATTTTGAGCAAAAACTTGTACTTTTTAACTTTTCTACACATATTCAGTCTACGTTTCTGGAGACCACTTATAAATTTATGGGCTTATCTGTAAAATGTGACCATCTTGTATTGGTCCTGAATTTACTCCTATCATATGACCCAAGGAGCCCTTGTTTCTGGAAGGTGGGATTTTGCAAACAAATTTGCATTTTCCTTTCCCTCCCTTTCCTGAGTTTATTAGACTTCCTTCATCCCTTCTCAGTCTGATTTTTAAATTACTCAGTCAGCAAGTATTATTGAACCTGAAGTGTGTGAGCTGAGGCAGGGACAGAGGCCAAAAAGGAAAAGAATCAGAAGGCACAGTACAATACCAGCATTTATTGGCCATTTACTGCACAGTTGGCACCAGCCAGGCTATGCCTTTCCTTCTACTCTTTATAACAACCTCACAGAGTAGGCACCATTGTGATCCCCATTTAATGGATGGGAAAACTGAGGCTCTCAAAATGGAGCTACTTGACCTAGGACCACACAGCTAGCAAAAGGCAGAGTAGGGATTTTAAATCCAGGTCACAAACTTCTGAAACTACATTCTGGACCCCCTTCTTGCCTTCCCAGGCAGTAGGATGTGTAAAGACTTTGCAGCCAGCCTGACCCACATTCAAACACCCAGCCTCCTGGCTGTATGAACTCAGGCACTTCTCCAGAGACTCTGTTTCACCTTTAGTAACCCAACCTCACAGGGCTGTCCTGGGAATTAAATGAGATGATGGATGGGAACATGCCAGGCCCACTGCTGGCACACAGAAGGTTCTTGCCGGGTGACCATCCCTGTTCTCTCCTTGCTTCGTAAGCTGGAGATCGAGTTGCCAAGTTGGAGATAAGAGTTCAGTGGAGAGCTCTGAGCTCGGCTGGAGCCGAATGGGAAGTCAGTGATCCAGGGCATATTTGCCAAGAATTGCAAATGTTTCCTAAGCTCCCTCAGCCTCTGCAACTAACCTCCTTGCCCATCTCCCCAAAAAAGAAAGGGGTGGGCTTTTGTGCTCCAAAGATGAGTGTTTAAGGTCCCTCTCTTTCCTGCTACCCAGGAGGTAGAGAGTGGAGATGACAGGAAGTCACCAGTGGGAAGGCCCTTTCTGTCTTGTGCACACAGAGAAGTGTGGTGGAGGGCGCTCCTTTTTCTGCCCTTCAATGGTCCGGATGGGGGAGGGGGCTGGCTGTTGAGCAACTGCTCCGGAGACACTCCAGAAGCCGAGATGAACATATGCCTCTTTCTAACAATTGGCCTGGGAGCCATCCAATAGATGGAGGGTGGATCCGCACCTCCTGGATCTGGAGCCTGCTGCTAAGTCTCCAACCTGGCTCGGGTGTCAGAGTTAAGGGGGAGGGTAGGTCAGGGGTCGAATTAGCAACACACAATTCAAAAGCCTAAGGCTGCTCCTTCTCCATTACTTGGTTTCCACAAAAATGTTTCTTTCCGCCCCAGGCAAACACCAAGAGAGTACCAGGGTGTATCTCACAGGCAAACTCAATAGGACTTTAGGGTTCCCACAGATCCCGCCTTTTATCAGAAGGAAACTGGGCATGACCCACAATCTTTGGGCAAACTCAGAAATTACATGAGGGGTGTCCTTGTCACCGGGGTTTATGTTGGGGTGGAGTGGGGGCTAGTGGAGGCGTGCTAGGCAGCTTTCAGAGCAGCGGAATGGGTTTGCCTGACATCAAGGGCACTGGCCCCAGCTTCCTCCAGATGCCAAAGGAGGGCCTTGATTTGCCCCTCCATTTGCTCCCCATCTTTAGGTCAGTAAGCTGGTCAGTTCATCAACAAGCAGAACTTTGTTAAGAGGAGCAAAATGCAGGGCACTTGGGGATACTAAAGAAAAAAAAAGACCTTGAGGTCTTCAAATCCAATTAAGAAGACAGAACACATACATGGCAAAAATGACTTCTTGACATTCCTCCCCCCTTTCCTTAACAGCAGGACTTTTTTTTTTTAAGAGCATGTTTTAGAAACAGTGTAAACTGAGTAGTTGTTGCAAAGTGGGGGGGGGAGCTGGAGGAGTAATCCTGGTGGCCTTCCTGTAAGAGGTGAGGTGGGAGATTTTTGGCCACAGGGAACATGAATTAAGATGAGAGAGAAGACTTAGGTTTCTTTCCAATAAGAATTTGTAAGTTTACATCCCAACCCAAGAAAAAATATGCTCCAAATACAAAAATGTTATTCTTTCTAGATGGGAAAGGTTATATAATAATAATAAAATAACCTGCCATCGTGGGAAGGCGGGAGGAAATCTCTGCGAACCCTGGAGCAAGCTTTTCGAACCCTACTGCTTATTCTTGGCGTTCACCTGGTCCCAAGGTCCGGCAAAGGAGCCTTTCTCAGCGTCCTAGCCTGTCCAGCCTCCTCCTGCCTTGGATGGCCACAAAACATAAACCCTTGAACCCAACCCCAGTTCGGGCCTTCAAGGGAAGCCACCACTGCCATATAGGTCCCCAAGTGTCTCTGCCTAGAATGTGACGACTTTAAGGGTACAGCCCCCCCCCCGCGCGCGCGTGCCGCCAGCGTCAATCCTTCAATGAGGGAGATGATGCGGCCCATAGAGGACCGAAGGCTCTGAGAAAGCCCTGAAGAAAACCAAGACCATGTCCCACCCCGTCCCGTGTGCATCCCTCTCCTCTGGCTCTTCCCCTGAGCCCACCGTTTTTCCCGGAGCCCCCTGAAGACCCCTCTGGCCACCCGCTAGATTTAGGTCAGAAAACAGACACTAACAGCTCTCCTTCGCCTCAGTGAAATTACTAAGTGGAATTTATTGGGCAAGTCCATGCAGGGCCGTGGGGAGAGCTCACGTCCCGGGCCCAGGGCCCCACCAGCTTTAGGAGTGCAGGCACTGAAAGGGGCATCGGGCGAGGGGTGCCCATAGCCTGGCCCCGCCAGCCCCACCTCGGGAGCTGTGGCCAGTCCCCAAGTCTGCTGGACTGGCGGGGCCGCGCGTACTCAGTTCCCCAGCCGGCCCTTCGCTTTCACACGATCCGCGGTGACTGCACCAGCTCGAGCGCCTTTAAAGGGCCACACACGGCAGCCACCGCTATAAAATGTTCCCGGCGGCACAACTGCAGAAGGGGCACCGCTGAGCTGCGGAGAGGAGGTTCGCTCCGCCCGGCTGCCCTCCCACAGCCTGTCGGTGAGGGGCTGTTCCCGGCGAAGAGGAAGAGTGCCGAGGAAGGCACAGCACCCGCTCTGGCCCTCCGTGAGTATCCAGTTCAGATTTTGCCACCAACTCGCCCACGAGCCAGGACATGTGCTAATAATGCCCTAAGCCGGTTATAAAGACGTGGAAATTGGGGGGAGAAAAAAAAAGGGGGGAAAGGGGGTCTGTCCTTCTGGGATTCCTAGCCGAAGCCAGCTTGCTGCCGTGTGCGTGTGCGTCAGGGCTCTCCGGGCGGCAATGGGGGCTTGAGAGCCGGGTCCCCCGCGCTGGGAAGGGAACGCGGTGGCCGCCACCGCCACCGCCCCGGAGTCCGGCGCCGAAGCTGCGGGCGGGCGGGCGGGCACGGGCGCGGGCCCGGGCTGCTTGGCGCGGCACGGTGCGGTGCGGCGGCGCGGCGCGGCGGTGCGGGCTTTTCCCAGGCGCCCTGGGGTCGGGTGGCCACCGGCGCGGCTGCTGGCGCTGAGCACGACCGGCTCGCGGCGGCGGCGGCGGCGGCGGCGTGCGTGCGTGCCAAGAGGCTGGGGGCTCCTCCGTTTCGCCCGCGTCTCTCAGAGCTCCGCGCTTTCCTCTCTCCAGGGCAGGCAGCTTTGCGAAGGTAAGCGGGGCCGCCGGGTAGGACGCTGAGCTGGGCTGTGGAGACGAGGACTCCCGCAGAGCGGCTTGAGGAGCGGGCGCGAGGAGCGGGCGGTGGCTGGCGGGCCAGAGGGTTCTGGGGACTTGTTTTCTGTTTGAAAGCTGCTCTGTTAGGGGCAGAGGGGCCGCCGCCGCCGCCGTCGCCCGCCAGTCAGCCAGCGCGCGGGTTGGCTCGCCTGCGCGCCCGCCGGCCGGCCAGCCGGACCCAGCGCTCGCTTCTCTTGAGGAGACCGCAGCACCTTTTCTCCCCGCGCCCGCGCTTTCTCCGTCTGGGCTTCCACCGACTTTGCTAATCGTCCGGACCGCATCTGGACGATCCAGCTCAGGGTCTGCACAAAGCTCAGGCTTCCTTCTGGGGCTGGAGGCGAGAGGGGCTTTTCGGGCCGAGTTCTTCAGAATTGCGGGTTGGAAGTTAGCGAATTTGGGCAACTTGCTTCCACTACCCAGTCTACCTCAGCTCGCTCGCGCGCGCGCTCCCTCTGTCTCTGTCTCTCTCTCACACACACACACACACGCCCACACACACACACGCACGCACGCACGCACACACCCCTCTCCCTATAAACGGGGGCGGCCCGGCAGCGCTCGGAGTCCCTGCGTTGAGGAGCGCTGGACTTGGAGTCAGATCGACCTGGCTGCGAATCCCGGCTTCTCCACTTTCTAGCGCTGTGACCTTGGGCAAGTTACCGCACCTCTCCGAACCTCTCCCACTCTTTTCTTAGCGGGCTTATAGCACTGACCGCGGGTGGCTTGGCTGGGGGTAGGCTCAGCCTCAGTCGCGTCGGGTACTCAGCGGGCGCTCGGTAAGTGTTGGTGAGGCGCAGGAGTGGCGGCTGCTGCCGGCGCCAGAGTGCGCCCCCGCGTGCGGAAACACTGCGGGGCTCCTAAACTCGCCTCTGAGGCTGAGACCCCGCTCCTCTCCCCGCCGGTCCATGCTGTCTCTAGGATCAATTCCTGATACAGCACTTTGGGGAGTAGACGCTCCAAGCCCTAGTGGTCTAGCTGCTCGCGCCCACCGGGGCAGGTACGCGCCTGGCCGCCCAGAGTTCGGGCGGCTCCATCTGGGATACGGTGAGCCGAGCAGCCGCGCTGTCCACAAACATCCGGCCTTTAGTTTTCAGGTGGCGAAACTGACCGGTCTTGTTAGAACGCGTCCAAGTCAAGCCGCAGTGCTCTTTGGATTTTTAAATTTCTCCTGAGTGAGAAAATAGCAATCGAGATGGAGCCATCCGGTTGGTGCCATTTTAACTTTTGGGCCCCCCAACAGGTTAAAGGCGACGCCCCCCTACCTTCCTTTCCCTTCTCTCTTTCTCTGCTCCCTTTCCACCTCATCTAAGCGGGAGGGGATTGCTCTCTCAAGGGACTGTCTGAACCTGTGGGCGGACGGCGGGACCGGGAACTGTGGTCGGGGTCCTTGAGGCTCCGGCGGGCGAGGAGGCACTTGTTGCTCTGGGTTTCCCAGCCGCCTCTAGCAGCCGTTTCGCCGTGGTCGGCTCGCGGCTTGGGAAAGCGGAATGGAACATTTCCACGCTGCCAGGTTTTGCCTTCCAATGGGCTGAGGAGTGAAGGGGTAGGACAGAAAAGCGGGGAAGCAGGACCAGGTTGAAATGCAACTGCCTCTTGCTTGAGACGATTCAGAAAAGCTTGCTGAGCGTTTACGGAGTACAGACACAAGCCGGGGGGCTGGAGCGGGTGGCCGGGTGAGCTGAAGCGACAGATCTGAATACAGACAGGGTCCCCGCCTAGGGGAGCTTCCAGCCTGAAGGGGGAGACATGGCAAAGTGGTCTTCCGGGAGAACTGATACCAGAACAGATTTACTTTTTTTTCTTGTTTTCTTCCCCACCCCACCCCCCATCTCTCTCCCTCTTTTTGTGTTATTGTCCCTGCTGTTTTTTTCATCCAGGTATCGGGCGGGCGGCATAGGAATGGGAAGGGGAAAATAGGGGCAGGGATCCCCAGAATTTTTCTTTCGACATGAAAATTGCCTAATAATGAAGGATTCTTGAAGACCGCACGCGTTAAAGTCTCGTTGTCTTGTGGTCACTGGTTTGAAATCTTCTAGGGCTGCCTCAGAGAAGGAGCAAAGCAGTGGTATGGGACCCAGCAACTGATTTTTTCCCTCGTATTTTGTTTTTATTTTTCCCCTTTCTCTATTTTCTTCTCACACCCCCCTCCCCGCATGCCTCACCCCGGCGCTGTTAGTGCGAAGATGATACCGTGAGGCAGTAAAGCCGCCACTTTAGTTTAAAGTGTCGGAACAGATTTCCTGATGATTATTCAGATCCAGGGTGGGAAGGGTTAGTGTGGGGGGAATTCTAGCCTCTTTGGAAAGATTAGAACTCTTTTCCAAAGGTCCTCAAGATTTTTTGGACTGAGTGGCATTTATACATATGAAATTCTATATCTCTGATTGATCATGAAGAGTAGAATACATGGGATTTTTTTTCTTAAAACTAAGGGTCTAGGAAAACAACTTAAATTTTCCCAAGTTTTAAAATTTTCTGGTTTGATGATATTCTTTTGCCCTCATCCTCTTATCTTTTTGGCATTTGAGCCAGAGAGACAATTTTTCTGAAGCCATATGAGTCATTTCAGGTATGAGGACTTAGCCAGTGGTCAAGTGAGCCATGTGGACATAGATAGGAGTGCTAGATCCTGATCCCAGAACCACTGCTTCCTGACTAGAAAGTCACTGGATCCCCGTGCCTCAGTTTCCCTTCAGGATGAATTATTCTCACATATAGATTGTGTGGCTGAGTTCAGGGTTTTGGGACAGGCATCCTGGGAAAGCCCATTGCTGTCTTGGAAGGAACTTGAAACATGGAGAAAACAGAGATTTCTAGGCTTTCAGCTTTCTGGCTCCAGCTGTCTCTGAGACTCCACAGACCACCCTCATGGGCTGGGTTTCTCACAGACATGCAGAGCTTTGGAGCCCTGTGACACTTGCTTTGGGAATTTGTTCTTACTTGTGCTGCAGCCTCCACAACTTTCAAGATCGTCCTTGCCCTGAATTCTTCCCACATTCTTCCAGACTCAGTGGAGACCTAAGCTCTCCAGCCTGGATGCTATTGGTCTATTGTCACAACATGCTACTTACTCAGGGACATTCCTGCTCCTCAGAACCAGGGACAGTGACATTCCTAACCCATAGCCCCAACTTGGGACTCTGAAATTACTTGCATGAGAAAACGTGTTACATCTTGGTGATGCGGGTAGTTGGCCTCCTGGGCAGTACCTGGGTTAGTCAAGCACCTTTCCAGCCTCAGGCAAAAATTCTAGCTTGGTCTCCTCTCTGCCTAGGCAGTCTCTGGTCTTGGGTTTAAACCTGTCACCATAACCTTGTAGCTATGTAGAGTTACGCTGTTTAGGTTTTGCTAGTGCTTTCTTAGTCAGCAAAGCTTCTTGTACTTATCATTTTCTTCTCTCGCTTACAGCACAACAGCTCCAGCTGGCATCATCGCCTCCCACCGATCAATCCCACTTCTGCCAAGACACTGAAATGCCAACTATGTCGAGGCCTGCACTTGATGTGAAGGGTGGCACCTCCCCTGCAAAGGAGGTAAGTTTTGCCATTTTACAGGTAGAGACACTGAGGCATGAAAAAAATGAATTGTGAGGTCATATGCCAGGCCTTCCTAGGTATAGTATCTAGTGTCCTTGAGCAGCAGGACTTCTCTGGGGAGAATGAGAATTGCTTTTGCCTAAATATCAACTTGAACCCATGGGGGGGTGTTAAAAGATGGCAAGGAAGGAACAGAAAAGAAGAATTGGAACAAGACCACTGGTTTAAAGAGACTAAAGTGAAGCAGAGAAGAGGGACAAGGTAATGACTTAAATTGGGAGGTGGAGCATCCTGGGAAGGAGATGAAAACATTCAACCCACTTAGGATGGTGGGTGGGTGCCCCAGTGCTAGAACTGAGATCTGAGCTCAATGCTCCAGAGCCATGGAAACAAAAGGATACTTGAGCTCAGAGCCTAACTTACCAAAGAGTCCTTTTGATACCTCCTCATTTCTAGCCCCATATGAAGTGCATGTGGGAGCCTTCTGGGTCTGACGAATAATGAGGAACAAGCCAGGAGCATGGGGTACTATGGTGTGCCTTTCTCTGTCTTCTAGGATACCAACCAGGAGGTGAACTCTCTGGCCTACTCTAACCTGGGGGTGAAAGATCGCAAAGCAGTGGCCATTCTGCACTACCCTGGGGTAGCCTCAAATGGAACCAAGGCCAGTGGGGCTCCCACTAGCTCCTCTGGATCTACATCACCAATAGGGTCTCCTACTGCTAGCCCTCCCACTAAGCCCCCACCCTTCAACCTGCACCCTGCCCCTCACCTGCTGGCTAGTATGCAGCTGCAGAAACTTAATAGCCAGTATCATGGGATGGCTGCCGCCACTCCAGGCCAACCCGGGGAGGCAGGGTCTCTGCAAAACTGGGGCTTTGGGGCTCAGGGAGGAGGGACAGGATCAGTTTCTCCTTCTGCTGGTTCCCAGAGCCCTACTATCATTGATTCTGACCCAGTGGATGAGGAGGTGCTGATGTCACTGGTGGTGGAACTGGGACTGGACCGGGCCAATGAGCTTCCTGAGCTGTGGCTGGGGCAGAACGAGTTTGACTTCACTGCGGACTTTCCCTCCGGCTGCTGATGTCAATTATCTCAAATGATGGAGGAATAAAGCCACCAATTGTGATGTAAATAAAAATAAACTTACTTGCAAAGAGATAGGCTGACTGAATGTGTACTTCTTAGAGGTCTAAGGGTGTGCCACATATTCTGATGTGCTTTCAGCAATTCTGAGGGCCAAGGTGGAGTATACAACTGGGATGGAGCTGGATGAGATGGGAGGAGCAGGAAGGGCTGGAGGGGACAGTTAGCATTACCTACTGCTGCCACCACTATCACCCTTCTCTCCTTGGGATTAAGACCTCAGGAACTCGGTCCTATTCCAAATGGAATATTGGGACTGGTTAAGGGAATTCAAACATGTCTGCAGACTCCTCACCTCCAGCACATCTGTGGCCACATGGCACTAATTTCAACTCTAAAAGCCACCAATCCAATCAGACCATTAAGACCATTCCTTTGCCCTTTTGCCTATGTGTAACAGATAGGTCCAAAGAAGAATTGTTTGACCTGGGGGCTCAGATTTATCCGGAAAATTTCGAAAGTTGCGTTAAGATGGGATTCCAGGTTATACTTCTCAGAGCACAGATAAACTCTTCCCTCTAAGCCTGGAATATTCTTGAGTGTCCCCTCTAGTCTACTGTGTATGGGACAGCCTGTTTGTTTAGGCTGATCTCTCCATTTAAAAAATACAGATCAGGCCAAAGTGGTGCACGCCTATAATCCCAGATACTGAGGCAGGACAATTGTAAGTTTGAGGTCAGCCTCAGAAACTTAGCAAGACTCCATTTCAAAAATTAAAAACATAATAAAAGGGCTGAGGATGTAGCTCAGGGGTAGATAACCCTTGGATTCAAACCCTAGTGCTACAAAAAGAAAATAAAGAAATACAGGGCTGGGGTTGTGGCTCAGTGGTAGACTGCTCACCTAGCATGTGCAAGGCCCTGGGTTTGATCCTCAGCACCACATATAAATAAATAAAAATATTGTGTCCAACTACAACTAAAAAATATTTTTTTAAAAAAAAAGAAAGAAATACAGATCAGGACTGAACTTGACAGGTTCAATGTTTGGGGATATATCCCTTGCCCTTTGATTTACTGCTGAGAGCAGTGCCTTCAGAAGCATGCCAAATGGCAAGTCTGGCACTGAACTGGATCCTTACTTGTGGGGCTCCAATGCAGCCCTGACCTCATTGGACACAACCAAAAAAGACTCCACTGACCACATTTCAGATTCCCAAAGATATTTTTTATTGAACATTGTGAAAAGGAATCTAATCAGCCTCTGAGGACCAGCAACAGGGTTGCCCCATAGTGAGGTCTTTTGAAGGAGCCCACTAGCAAAGGCACTTCACTAGATTTGGCACTCCCTGAGCACCTGCTTCAGATCACGCACTTTGCTAGACACTGGAACCATGCATTAGAAAAGTTTCTATCTTTGAGGGGTTCCCCCATCTCAGAAAGAGAGGCAGGCACAAACAAATCCAATAAATCAGTATTTCCCAAAATATAGCAAATGGTGCTATTCAATCTCAGAAAAGGAAATAGCTCCATCTGCCTGGGAACTCTAAGGAAGACTTTCTTGTACTCAACTAGTTTATTTGCTTTCATATTTCACAAGTAATAAATACATGATAAGATCTCCTTGTAAAAATCAAAGGGGCTGGGGATGTTGCTCAGTGGTCGGTAGAGTGCTTGCCTAGCATATGTGCAGCCCTGGGTTCCATCCACAACACCTCAAAAAAAGAAAAAAGGAAAAAAAAAATAGAAAATTTCACAGGTGAGTTTAAAGTACACTTTGACCAACTCTTTCTCAATCCTAATTGTCTTTGGTCCTTCACAGAGATAGCAACTGTTAATCTGTTCATGGTGCATCCTTCCTGGCCTTGCTCTGTGCCTTGATATGAAGATATATTTACCCAGAGAAAGAGCTGGGTTTTAAAGTAAGACTTGAGTCAGCCAAGGAGGGTATGTGGGGAGGGACAGCTGTTACACAGGTGCAGGTTTGTGAAAGGGGCATCAGTGGCTAAAATCCACAAGTTTTACACAAAGGCTCATTGGCCTGCTGGAGGGCACTCAAGGGAACGAGACTGGTTGAAGCTTGTACAAGGCAGAACACACAGGGCCTTCTGGAGCAGGCCTTGATCTTTTTTTCCTTGTTTTTCTTTTTCTTTCTTTTTTTAATTGGATCTTTAAGGTAGTTGGGTTTATCCTAACAAACTCATACATGCATGGAAATTAATTTCACTTCAAGATTCCTCCCTGCCCCACTCCCTTTTCCTTCCCGCCCCCACTTCCTCACTTTCTCTTTCTTCTACTCTACTAGAAGGCCTTGAACTTTTTTTAAAATTTATTAATTTTTTTAGTTGTAGATGGACACAATGTCTTTATTTATTTATTTTTATGTGGTGCTGAGGATAGAACCCAGGGCCTCACACATGCTAGGCAAGTGCTCTACCACTGAGCCACAACCTCAGCCCGAGAAGAGCTTGATCTTTAATACCATCAGTCCTATGGGTCATGAAGAATTTCTGGAGTATGTAGGAAAAGCAATTAATTGACCAAGTTTCATTTTTAGGATGATCCCACTGAAGATGAATGATTAGATTAAACTAAGGCTGGGAAGAGAGACCTGAGGGAGCTGGTGAGGCAGGGGCAGGAAAATGGGGAGAGAAGAAAGGAAATCTGGGAGAAGATGGGAAGTGCAGGGCAGGCTCAAGGACCTAGAGTCTATGGGGAGAACAAAAGAACAGGAAGGTGAAGGAGGATGCTGTGGTCAGCAGGTGAGACTCATAATTGGCACAATTTAACTAGGCATGGTGGTACATGCCTATAATCCTGAGACTGAGGCAGGACGATCACAAATTCTAGGCCAGCCTTAGCAATTTAATGAGACCCTGTCTCAAAGTTAAAAAAAAAAAAAGGAATGAAGGATTGACACAACTTGCACTGAAACAAGGATGGGATCTTAAGCAAAGTGGCAAGATATAAAAAGAACCAAGACCCTAAAAGACCGGAGGGTCCCAGGGTCCCTCCTCTGCTACAGCCTTCATAAAACATAATTCTGGCCAAACAACACAGGCCTCCAACTTGTTACCCCTGATTTCTGTGAGCTTTGGAACCCCCAGGATGGCAGCCACACATGGGGTGGAAAGAGGCCTGAGTCAGGGGACAGACTGTCTATGAAGGCAAGGGGGTGGCCAGGAATCATGGAATTGTAGAGGTGTCAGAGGTGCAACTGGAAGGCAGGTAGTCATGAGAAATAGCCTGGGCATCCCTAGTATATTAGTCAGGGATCTCCAGAGAAAAAGGACTAATAAGATATAGACAAAGACACGTGATGGCTCATGAGATTATGAAGACTGAGGAGCCCTACAACCTATCATCTGAAATCTGGAGACCCAGGAAAGCCAGTGGTGTAATTCAGTCTGCGTTTGAAGTCCCAAGGAGGGCAGAGAATAGTAATAGTACAAGTTCTAGTCTGAGTCTGGAGTCCCAAGATCCAGGAGCATCAAAGTTCAAGGGTAGGAGATGAAGAATGTACTAGCTCAGAAACAAATTCACCTTTTCACTTCCTTTTTGTTCTATTTCAGATTAGATAATGCCAATCATCCAACTGGATGATGGTGAGGGCTGGTCTTCTTTGCTTAGTCCATGGATTCAAATGACAATCTCTTCTAGACACACCCTCCAAGACACACCCAGAAATAGTATTCTACCAGCTGTTTGGGTATCCCTTAGCTCATCTAAAATTAACCATCACACCTAGAGAAGGTGTATCTGAATGAAGAGGAGAGCAACGCTGCCTCCTAGTGCTGGTGGCCAAAAATATAACCAGCTGAGCAGCCTCCTCTCTAGAGGCTTTAAAGGGAGAGGGAAGCAGGGGCATCCCTCAGGGAGAGTTGGGTTCTGCTCAGGGGAGGACGGAGACAGCATGGAACAGTAATTGATTACTGCTGGGGAAGGAGAGGGAGCTGGGAACTCCCAGTGGGGGAAAGGCAAGCAAGTCTCAGCCGTTTCCCGTTCACGCCTCCAATAACACAACTGGACATTTACTCACTGAATTACCAGCAAATTCATTAAGGTAAGTCCAAATGTCATCTTGGCATAGGACCTGGGAACTAGGAGGCAGGGTCCCAAGTACCTACTGGCAAGGAGCACTGCCTACTCTCTAGGAGGTTGCAGACTGGAACAGGTAACGATGTCTAACCAAGAGCGCCTCCTAGAGTCCAAAGGCTGTACTGCTCCCAGGGACAAATTGGAGAGTTTCTGCTCTCAAAGAAACTCTGTATAGCCTTGAATTGGACTTTTTTTTTTTAAATATTTATTTATTTATTAGTTATTGGCGGACACAACATCTTTGTTTTTGTATGTGGTGCTGGAGGATCGAACCCGGGCCGCACGCATGCCAGGCGAGCGCGCTACCGCTTGAGCCACATCCCCAGCCCTTGAATTGGACTTTGATGAGGCAGAGGAAGCAACTGAAGCACAAATGAAAAGATAAAATCAGGACACGGTGTAAACCAGAACAAAATTATCAGAAAATCCATGGTTTTCTCAGGAAAGTGTGAAATGCCTAGCCCCTTGACTTCCTAGAAGGCAGAAGACTGAGAGAAGGTAAGCTGGAATCAGATCCTGCAGTTATTTCTACTTTATTCCACAGGTGAGGGATCGCCCTATCATTCCATAAACACCTACTGTGCCAGGCACAACCCTAAGCACAAAGAATATGTAGTGAGTAATTGTCTTAGCTCTTATAGGCTTTTAGTTTAGCAAGGAGCTAGACAATAGTCAAATAATCATGCAGATAATTAACATTGCAAATAATGAACTGGACACAGGGGCACATGCCTGTAATCCCAGCAACTCAGGAGGCTGATTCTGGAGGATCACAAGTTTGAAGCTAGCTTCAGCAACTTAGCAAGACTCTCAGCAACTTAGGGAGATTGTCTCAAAATAAAATTTTTAAAAGGGCTGGGACATAGCTCAATGGTAGAGCACTTACCTAGCATGTGTAAGGTCCTGGGTTGGATCCCAAACACCCCCCACACACACACACACACAGTCTGACTGCTAGCATCATACCTAATAGAGAAAAATTAAATTAGTTCCCTCTAAGATTGAGAACAAGGCAGAGACATATAGTCTCCTCATCACTCTTATTCAACACAGCACTGAAGTTCTAGCCCCTGCAGTAACACAAGAAAAACAAGCAAGTTGATTAGAAAAATGAGACAAAAGAAAACTTATTTATACAGACAGCATGATGGTCTATGTAGTAAATCCCAATCAATCTATAAAAACACTTCTATAACTAATAAATGAGTTCAACAAGGTCAACGGATACAACATCAACACACAAAAAAGTAACCATATTTGTACATAACAGCAATGAACACACAGAAACCAAAATTAAAAACATGATACCACTCATCATCACTATATATGTATGTACCTATAAAACCTGATCAGAATCTGTATGCTGAAAATTATAAAATGCTAAGAAAAGAAATCAAAGTACACCAAAATTAATCCATAGGTTCTCAAATGTATATGGAAAGGCAAAGGAACTAGAGTGGCTATGATAGTTTTGTTAAAGAAGAAGAAAGTGGGAGGATTCACTTTAATCAATGTTAAGACTTAACTCTATAGCTGCAATAATCAAGGCAGTGTAATAATGATGGAAAGGGAGTCACGTAGATCAATGGGCAGAACAGAGAAACCAGAAACAGACCCACACAAATATAGCCAAATAACTTTTGGCAAGAGTGCAAAAGCAACTTAAAGGAAGATGATAGCCTTTTCAAAGAATGGTACTGGAGCAATTGGACATCCATAGGCAGAGGGTGTGGGGAGGCTAGACTTAAATCTCAAAACATACAAAAACTAACTCAAAATAATCACTGATTTACTTATAAATGCAAACTATAAAATTTTTAGGAAAAAATGTAGAAAAGAATCCTCAAACCTAGAGTTGGGGCTGGGGATGAAGCTCAGTGGTAGAGCACATACTTAGCATGCAAGTCCTGTGTTCAATCCCCAGCACCAAAAGGGGGAAAAAAGAAACCTAGGACTAGGTGAAGAATTCTTACACTCAACACCAAAAGTACAAACCTAAAAAGAAAAATTGAACTGATTAAAACAAATAAAAAAAAGTTTTAAAAAATTGATAAATTAGACCTTGCCAAAGTTAAACACTTTTGCCCTACCAAAGCTCATGTGAATGGGCTGGGGATGTGGCTCAAGCAGTATCGTGCTCCCCTGGCAGCAGGCTCCCCTCAGCACCACATACAAACAAAGATGTTGTTTCCGCCGAAAACTAAAAAATAAATATTAAAAAAATTCTCTCTCTCTCTTTAAAAAAAAAAAGAAAACTCATGTGAAGAAAATGTTTTCGATTCACATATTTGACAAAAGAGTAGAATCTAGTATATGTAAATGATTCTCCAAACTTGATTATAAAAAGAATCTGGACAATCCAACTAAGAAATGGGTAGAAGATAAGCATAGAAATCACACTACAGAAAATATGTAAAACTAGGCACGGCAGCATTCACCAGCAACTCGGGAGGCTGAAGCAAGAGGATTGCAAATTCAAGGCCAGCCTCAGCAACTTATCGCGGCCCTAAGCAACTTAGCAAGACAAAAATATTAAATAAAGAAATAAAAAGGGCTGGGGATGTGGTTCTGTAGTAAAGGCACTTGAGTTCAATCCCTAGTACAGCCCTCCCTTTAAAAAAAAAAAAAAAAAACTAAAAAGAAGATATACAAATGAAAAATAAGAGCATGAGAAGATGTTCAACATTCTTTAGCCATTAGGGAAATGCTGATTAAAACCTCAATAAGATATCATTGCGCACTTACCAGAATGGTTTGAATAAAAACATAGTGACGGGCTGGGGATGTGGCTCAAGCGGTAGCGCGTTCGCCTGGCATGCGTGCGGCCCGGGTTCCATCCTCAGCACCACATACAAACAAAGATGTTGTGTCTGCCAAGAACTAAAATAAATAAATAAATATTAAAATTCTGTCTCTCTCTCTCTCACTCTCTCTTTAAAAAAAAACAAAAACATAGTGTGGAGAAACTGGAACAATATATCGCTGGTGGAAATGTAAAATGGAACAGCCACTGTGGCATAAAACATGGCAGATGTTGATAAAATTAAGCATACATTTGCAACCCAGCAATTACAATCTTGGATATTGACCTCAGAGAAATGAAAGCTTATGTCCACACAAAAACCTGTACACAAATGTTCTTAGGATCTTAATTCCTAAAGTCCCCAAACTGGAAACCACCCAGAAAATCCTTCTATGGGTTTAACAAACAGTGGTACATCTATACTATAGAATAGTATTCAGCAATAAAAAGGAATGAACAACTTGGATGAGCATCAAGGAAACTATGCTAAATGAAAAACAGCCAAATCTCTAAAGGAGACATATTGTATGATTGCATTTATATAACATCCGTGAAATAGCATAATTATAGAAATGAAAAACAGATTACAGGAGTCTAAATTGTTAGCACAGACAAGCCCTAAAACTCAATAGGCTTCTAAACTAAGAGCCACCACACAATAGCATGAATGAGTTGTTAAATCTCTCTGAGCCTTGATTTTCTCACGTATAAAACAGTTTTTATTCATTTATTCAGCTGGCCAGGCAACAAACATTTAGTGGAGGATAGCAGTGATAGACAGACCAAACCTTTGCTCTCATAGAGCTGAGATTCTAGCAGGGAGGATGAACAATAAACAAACACACAAATTAAAATATATCAGCAGATTGTTCTATGAGAAAAGCAAAGCAAAGTGAGGTGAAAAGACAAAGTATACAGAGTGCTAGCACAGGGCTAGAATGTCACAAGTGCTCAAAACTTATAGTGCTGTTGTTACAAAATGTTAGTGATTATTACCAAAAAAAGTGCTATTCTTAAAAGTTTAGGTGTTTGTAAGGATGAAGGGAAATGAGTGTCCACATATTGCTAGTAAGAGTGCAATTTATGTGGTCTCTTTGGAGGCCAATTTGAGAGGTCTTTTACTTATTTACTTAACTTATTATCCAAGACAGGTTGATCAGGTTAGCCTTGAATCTGTGGTCCTCCTGCCTCAGCCTTTTCAGTGCTGGGACTTACAGGTATGCATCACCACATCTGACTTGGCAAGTCTTTTAAAATCACAATGCCTATACCCTATTCCTGAACTCTAGAGCTTGACTATATGGGTTCAAATACCAACTCTGCTATTGCCTAGCTTTGTGACCTTTGACAAGCTTCTTAACCTCACTGCGCCTTGGTTTCTTTATCTGTAAAGAAGGATAAAAATATGGGGCTATCATGAGGATTAAATGAATGAACATATGTTAAGTGTTTATCACAACACTTAGCAATATGTGATATAATGTATTTATCTCATAAATTCTATTGCTCAGTATCTACCTAGAAAAACACTTACACATGTACACCAAGCACAGGTTCAGGGATGCTCAGAATTATTCATAACAGTAGAAAAATAGAAACAAGCTAAATATCCATCTTTAAGGAGATAACAAAACCAATAAGGTATAGTGGTGCTATGGAATACTATGAGACAGAATGAAAGCCGAGTGCAGTGGCACATTCCTATAATCCCAGTGACTCAGGAGGCTGAGGCAGGAGGATCATGAGTTCAAACCCAAACTCAGCTACTTAGTGAGGCCCTAAGCAACTCAGAAAGACCCTGTCTCTAAAACAAACATAAAAAAGGGCTGGGGATGTAGCTAAGTGGTTAAGCACCCCTGGGTTCAATCCCTAGTACAAAAAAGAAAAGGAAAGGAAAAAAAAGCAGAATGAAGTAGATCTCTACTTTCTGGTGTGGAAAGATCTCTAAGGAGTGCAGTTATGAAATAAAAACCTAGTTTCAGATTAAAATATATAGTATCATATATTACTATATATGTGGATATATGTGAATATATGCATGCCTACAAGAAAATCTGGAAGGGTTCATCTAAAAAAATGTTAAAGTTGTTAACTGATAGGAAGTGTAGGGGGAAGCACAATTGGCTATGACAGTAAAAAATGATTTTATATTTTATAAGAATATATTCATCTGTGATTAAAAGAAATTGTAGGGTTTCTTTTTTGTGGTGGGGGGGCCTGGGGATTGAACTCAGGGACACTCAACCCTGAGCCACATCCCCAGCCCTATTTTGTATTTTGTTTAGAGACAGAGTCTCACTGAGTTGCTCAGCACCTCACCATTGCTGAGGCTGGTTTTGAACTCATCATCCTCCTATCTCAGCCTTCAGAGCTGCTGGGATTACAGGCATTTGCCACCATACCCAGATTCTTTTCTTTTTTAAGACAGGATCTTGCTGTATTGCCCAGGCTACTTTGGGACTCCTAGGTTCAAGTGATCCTCTTCCCCCAGTCTCCAAGTAGCTGGGACTACAGGCTTAGGCTGCCAAACTTGTCCTGTTGTTTTTTTTTTTTTTTTAATTTTTTTTAGATGAACACAATATCTTTATTTTATTTATTTTTATGTGGTGCTGAGGATTGAACCCAGTGCCTCATGCTTCTGAGACAAGCGCTCTACCACTGAACCACAGCCCCAGTCCCCTGATTTTTTAATTTAATTTGAAAGCATTAGACCCAGAGATGCAGCTCAAGAGTAGAGTGCTTGCCTAGTGAGACCATAACACATCCATTACGAGATCCACAACTGGAAAGAAAGAATGGAAGGAGTGAGAAAAAGATGAAGGGGTGAGAGAGAGATATTAGCTAGAAGTGGCCAGAAGGAAACTGGGTTCAATCTCCACTACCATATTCAAAGATTTCTTAGAAACAATACAAAAATAACAATCCACACACAAAAAATAATTGATGGCCACTGAGGCAAGAAGATTGCAATAAGTGACCTTTTCAATAAATGGTTCTGGAAAACTTGTTATCTATAAGCAATACCTTGCATTATATATAAAAAGTCAACACAAAAATGGATCATAAACCTACATGTAAAATCTAAAATTATTAAATTTCTAGAAGTAATTATGATAAAATCTTGGCATCCTCAGATTACACAAAGATTTCTTAGAAAAAATACAAAAATAACAATCCACACAAGAAAATAATTGATGAATTGGACTTCATCATAATTTTTTCTGCTTTATGAAAGGCACTGTTAAAATAAATGAAAAGACAGATCACAGACTTGGAAAAAATTTTTGCAAATGACATATGTGATAAAGGATTTATATCCAGAATATATATATAAAGAATTCTCAAATTAAATAATAAGAAAATAAATAGCTCAATTTTGAAAAATGGGCAAAACATTTGAACAGCTATTTCACCAAAGAAAACACGTAGGGATTTAAAAAAAAAAAAAAAAAGCACATGGAAAAAATGTTGAGTGTTGGGTATGGTGGCACAAGCTGGGAGGCTGATGCAAGAAAATCACAAGTTCAAGGCCAGCCTCAGCAATTTAGAGATAATCTGACTCAAAATGTTTTCAAAGGGCTGGGAATGTGGCCTAGTGCTAAAGCGCCCCTGGGTTCAATCTCCAGTACCAGAAAGAAGAAAAAAAAAACCACTAAATTCCCAAGGAGTATACACTGTCAAATCTGACAATTGCTTGATAATTATAGGCCAGCACAAATGGCACTTGCCTATAATCCCAGCTACTCAGGAGGCTGAGACAGAAGATCACAAGATCAAGTCCAGATCAGCAACCTAGCAAGATCCTGTCTCAAAATAAAAAGTAAAAGAGGTGAGGATATAGCTCAGTGGTAGAGCACCCTTGGGTTTAATCTCAACTACTACACACAGACAGACACACACACAGACACACACACACACACACACACACACACACATACATAAAAGGGCTGTGTAATAGTTCAACAGTAGAGTGTTTGTCTAACACTCGCGAGGCCCTGGATTCAATCCCTAGGACTGAACTGTCAAATCATATGTACCATTTATTGTACAACAAGTATTCTTCAGTAAAGGTTTTTTAAAAATAAGTTTAAGGGCTGGGATTGTGGCTCAGCACTTGCCTAGCATGGGTGGGACCCGGGTTCAATCCTCAGCACCACATAAAATAAAGGCATTGTGTCCATCAACACCAAGAAATGAATATTTTTTAAAAAATAATAAGTTTAAGAAAGGAGTAACCAGAGCCATGCATGGTGGTGCAAATCTGTAATCCCAGAATCTATCGAGACTGAGGCAAGAAGATTGCAAATTTGAGGCCAACCTCAGCAATTTAGCAAGGTCCTAAGCAACTTAGCAAGATCCTGTCTCAAAATAATTAATAATAATAATTATAATAATAAAAAGGTCTGGGGCCAGGCACAGTGGTACAAGCCTGTAATCTCAGCAGTTCCAGAGGCTGAAGCAGGAAGATAGTGAGTTCAAAGCCAGCCTCAGCAATGGCAAGGCGCTAAGCAACTCAGTGAGACCCTGTCTCTAAACAAAATAGGGCTGGGGATGTGGCTCAGTGGTTGAGTGACCCTGAGTTCAATCTCCGGTAACAACAACAACAACAACAACAACAAAAATGGTCTGGGGATGTAGCTCAGTGATAAAGCCCCCCTGGGTTCAATCCCCAGTACTAAAAAAAAAAAAAAAAAAAAAAAGTCAGATGCAGTGGCACACGCCTGTAATCCCAGCGACTCAGAAAGCTTAGGCAGGATGATCTCAAGTTTAAACCTAGCCTCAGCAATTTAGTGAGGCCCTAAGAAACTCAGCAAGAACCTGTCTCTAATAAAATATTTAAAAAGGGCTTGAGGGGGCCAGGATTGTGGCTCAGTGGTAGAGCACTTGCTTAGCATGCATGAGGCACTGGGTTCAATCCCTGGCACCACATAAATAAAAGGTATTGTATCCATTTACAACTTAAAAAATATTTTTAAAAAGGAGGGAATCTGGGGATGTGGCTCAGTGGTTAAGCTCCCCTGTGTTCAATCCCTGGTACAAAAAAATAAGAAGAAAAAAGAAAGAAGTAACCAGAAGTGGTTGAGAGGAAATTGCAGCACTAATTCATTTATTGAGCCACTACTATATACTACGCATTTGATAAATCATCTCTTATCCTCACAAAAATAGTAGTAAGTATAGTGATCCCTGGTATCTGTGGGGGACTGATTCTAGGACCCCACACATGGATACCAAAATCTGACAATGTGAAAGTCCCTTACATAAAATGGCATATTTGTATATAGCATATATACACCCTTCCATATACTTTAAGTCATCTCTACATTATTTCTAATACCTAATATGATGCAAATAGTTGTTATACTACATTGTGTAAGGAATAATTAGAAAGAAAAGGTCCATACACATTTAGTTCAGATGCTATTTTTTTCTCAGATATTTTCAACTCATGGTTAGTTGAATCCATGGAGGTGGAAACTGCTGATACAATGGGCTAACTTGCTCAAGGTCACACAAAACCAAATTCAAACTACATTTTGCATTCTGCCTCACTGTCTCCCAACAATGTGAGATATGGAAGAATAAACTGTTGGTTCATTGATTGCTGACAGTAAATTGATCAGGAAATATCAAATGAGGACTGGAATGGAGGTGCAGCTCAGTGGTGGAGCACATGGTTAGATGCACAAGACCCTGGGTTCCATCCCCAGTTTCAAAACAGAATGAGGTAATGAGGCATGAGGGCTTTGGACTGCTCACCCATGGTATGTCTCATTACCATGTATTATTCAGAGGCATTCCTCACCCATGGTAATGTGGCACAGGATCCTGGGGACATATGTCTCCTCAACATAAAGTCATCTCCTATACCCACACTTACAGAATAGAACTATGTACTATATGATTACATATTTGGGGGAGGGTACTGGGGATTGAACCAAGGGGCACTTAACCAGTGAGCCACATTCCCAGCCCTTTTGATATTTAGAGACAGGGTCTCACTAAGTTGCTTAGGACCTCGCTAAGTTGCTGAGGCAGGCTTTGAATTCATGATCCTCCTGTCTCAGCCTTCTGAGTTGCTAGGATTACAGGTGTGTGCCATAATACTCAGCATATGATTACATTTATTATATTCTAAAGCAGTTTTTACAAAAGAACAGAGGAGAGAAAGATCATTCAATACATTCTACTGAGAAAATTGATGAGCTAACTTTTCTGGAAAAAACAGAATTTTTTTCTACTTATCTACTTATTCTATTTAACGTTATCAACTCCAAGTTGATAAAGAAATAAATATATGTTATTAAACACAATTGAGTATCTAGTAGATCTTCTAACTGATAGTAGCTTCCTAAGCTTGGAAGCGACAAGAAGAAATTACAAGAGAAAAGATCAACAGATTTGGCTATATGAAATCTTGAAACACTGAAAAATATAACCAAAAAGATAATAACCAATTGGTGAGAATATCTGCCTCAAATGTGGCAAAGGATTAACTTCTGTATTTTATAAAGTGCTGTTGCAAATCAGTTCAAAAAACATATCCCCCAAAGATTAAAACCCGAGAGAAAATGAAATGAATAAACAAGCATATGGAAAAATGTTCAATCTCACTGGAAGGTTTTTTTAGTGAAAATTAAAACAAATTACATTAACAAAAGTTAAAATAAGCAATGACCAGACCAGCAGGAGTATACACGAATGTTGAAAAGTTGCAAAGATCTTCTAATAAACTGAGTGCAGTGGTGCTCACATGTAATCCCAGGGACTCAGGAGGATGAGGCAGGAGGATGACATGACCAGCCTCAGCAACATAGTGAGACCTGGTCTCAAAAGAAAAACTAAAATCAGGTTGGGGATGTAGCTCAGGGGTGGAGGGTCCCTGAGTTCAATTCTCAGTATCCACGCTCCCCACAAAACAAAACAAAACAAAACAAAACAAAACAAAACAAAACCCTCTGAGAAAGGTGCTTGGCAATACACATATGCAACTAGAAAAGTCTTCATAGTACTTCCTTTTTCTTTTTTCAGTGCTGGGGATGGAACACAGGGTCTTGCATGTACTAGGCAAGCACTCTACCACTGAGTTATACTCCCAGGCTCACAGAGCTCCCTTATTAATGGTTATTGCTAGTCACTCCCATAAACTGACCATAGAAGCTCCAATTCTCCTGAATCCAAATCTCCAGCCTAAATGACACACCTAAATTCAGGAGTATGTCTATAAGATATCTCCAGGATGACATTCCCCCTTCCTCAGCCCCACACAGGCTCCTCTATCTTCTCCTGGTTCCAGTGAATGCACCAAGGAGTCTCCAAACCAAAAACCTGGCAGTCACCCTAGTTAACTCCTTGCCCCTCACCCCTGCTCATTCATCATTTCCCAGTCAGATCCTGCCAATACTCCATCTGCAATGTCTTTTGAATCTGCCCCCTCCTCCCAACTCCCACAGTCACAGATGTGGCTGTCACACTCCAGTTTCTTACTTTATATTGTTGAAATAGCACTGGCCCATCTCCTCCAAGCCAATTACTTCCTTCAAACAATCCTACAGGGTTGGTCAGCTATCTTCCTAAAGTATAAAGCTAATTCTGTCCCCCTTAAAGTATTTTAATGACTCCTCAATATATATGGGCTGAAATTCAAGATTCTTAAGATTTAGCAGCCCATTTTTTTTGGGGGGGGGGGTACCAGGGACTGAACTCAGGGGCACTCGACCACTGAACCACATCCCCAGCCCTATTTTGTATTTTATTTAGAGACAAGGTCTCACTGAGTTGCTTAGTGCTTCACTAAATTGCTGAGATTGGCTTTGAACTCAGGATCCTCCTGCCTCAGCCTCCAGAGCTGCTGGGATTAAGATTTAGCAGCTCAACCTGCTTCTCGTCTCTGATGAATTTTTCCTAGTTTCCCCTCCCATCTCCTGGCCTGCTTCTCCCATTGTAATGTGAGTTCCTTGAAAGCCAGAACTAGATCTTAGTCATCTCTGCCTTCCCAGTTCATAATACAGAGCTTGACACAGAGTAAGCACTCAATAAATGTTGGTTGAAGGAGTGGATTTACTCTAAAAAAAAAATCACCCAACCTAAGGTTCAACGTAGCAACACTCCTAATAAAGAAAAAGCACAGGAAACTTAAAAGTCCAACAATAGAGAACTTTTTTTTTTTAATTATGGGACATCCACTTAGGGGAATACAATGCAGCTGTTAAAATAATAATTATGAAGATTATGTAGTGACTCGGAAAGTGCTTCTAATATAATAAAAGCAGAATACAAAATGGTCTGTACGCTAGGACTAAAATTATGTAAAAGTATGCATACACACAAACCGGTCAGAATGAGAACAGGAGCAAGAACAAATGAATACAGATGATGTATTTAGGGTGTTTGGGGAGGTACGGTTTGCAATTTACTTAGTGCTTTCCCAATTCCCTTTATTGTTGCTATGTCATTTATGCATAAATACAAATTGAGAGAGAAAAACTACAGAAAAATATGCTTTGATTCCCTCAAGTCCTTTGCCAAGTTGTAGAGTAAAAACAAACAAACCAATGACCTGAGCAGTAAGATCCCAGCCCCTATCTGCACACACAGACCTCCCCTGAAGAACTGCGTGATCTGGATTGAGATGTGCAGCTTTAACCACTCATTTTTCCTGTCCTCCCTAGATGGCAATTCCATAGTCATCTCTCATTCCCTAATCAATTCCTCTCTCATTTCTGTTACCTGCACCACCATCTATTATCTTCCCAGTGCCTCCAGACTGAAAACCATAGAACCAACCCTCCATTGTCTCATCCTCTTCACCCTTTCTCTAATCTCCACCTCCAATTTATAACATGCTTTATTATGGATCATGAACTAGGTTTTTTTTGGGGGGGCAGGGATACTGAGAATTGAACCCAGAGGCACTTAACCACCGAGCCACATCTCCAGCCCTTTTTTGTATTTTACTGAGAGACAGGTCTCACTGAGTTTCTTAGGGCCTCGCTAAATTGCTGAAACTGGCTTTGAACCTGTGATCCTCCTGCCTCAGCCTCCTGAGCTCCGGGATTACAGGCGTGCACCGTGTGCCCCTACGCCCAGCATGATCTAGGTTTAAACAGGATTTCCTGTCATCCTAGTTAATACTGTCTAACAATTCCTCCTCTTCCTCCTCTCCCCCCCCCCCGCCTCCGCAGACTGCTGAAGGGATAAATAGGAAGGTCTAGACAGGGACCTGTAAAATGGAACCTCTTGAATAAGGACCTTGATCCCATGGTGTGAGGAATTCAGGCACAACTGCATGCTCTCAAGGATAGTATAGTAGGACTTGGCATGATGAATGGGATGTTTACTCAATTTATTCATTCAACAAATATTTAACAAGTGCTAGACATAGTGCCAACTTCTCTGTTAAGTAGCAAAGGGTCTGCTCAGATGACTTAGGACAGGCTCTACCCTGGAAATACTCAGTCTAGTGGAGGACAGACAAGTCAATCAGTCATTGCTACCCAAAGCACTTAGTGCTGCCACACTTTGAACAGTTTGATCAGAGAGCTCTGGGGAAGGGAGTTGAGGGATTTACTCTCCCTAAAGGGACTAGAAGCTCACAAAATCTGAAAGATTTGAGCTGCATGCATCTCTAAGCCTCAGAGATTAGAGCTGCATGTATCTCTAAGCCTGAGGAATAGGATTGGGTGGTGACAGGAAGGGGATTGGGCTGTTCATGGTGGTGCAAAGTTGAGGAATTGTGGGGTTCACAGTGTTTTTTTAAAATATATATATATATATATATATATATATATATTTTAGTTGTAGTTGGACAAAATAACTTTATTTTATTTTTATGTGGTGCTGAGGATTGAACCCAGGGCCTTGCACATGCTAGGCGAGTGCTCTACTGCTGAGCTAGTCCCAGGGTTCACATTTTTGAAAGACCTAGTTTCTAAAAAAGGTGATCTCAAAGAAGTAAAGAACAGAATAGTAGTTATCAGAACCTGGGAAGGGTGTCAGGGAGGGAGGGATGAAGCGAGGAAGACTTATAGGTTCAGGGGTGCAGTTGGGTAGTTGGAATAGTTTCTAATGTTCCATAGCACAGTTGAATAACTATGATTAAAACCAATTAATTGAATATATCAAAATAGCTAGTAGAAAGGATTTCTGAATGTTCTAAACACAAAAAATGAAATAGGTCTGAGGTAATAGATATGTCAGTTACTCTGATCTGATCATTACATATTATATATATATGCATTGAAATGTCATGCTGCACCTCATGCTGCACCCTATATGTCAATTAAAAATAAATGTATAGCTGGGTGTAGTGGCACAAACCTGTAATCCCAGTGGCTTGGGAGGCTGAGGCAGGAGGATCAAAAGTTGAGTCAGTCTCAGCAAAAGCCAGGTGCTAAGCAATTCATTTAGACCCTGTCTCTAAATAAAATACAAAATAGGGTTGGGGATATGGTTCATTGGTCAAGTGCCTCTGAGTTCAATCCTCAGTATCAAATAATAATGACAATAATAATAAATGTATAAGCCAGACTTGGTGTTAAGTGCCTATAGTTCCAGCTGCTCTGGAGACTGAGGCAGGAGGATCATTTGGGTCCAGGAGTTTGAGACCAGACTGAGCAACATAGCCAGGGTATCAAAAGAAAAGTGTGTGTGTGTGTGTGTGTGTGTGTGTGTGTGTGTGTGTGTGTGTTTTCACATGCACACGCCTGCTGGCTGGAGTGGGGTGGGGCGGCATGTCTTTTTTTTTTCTTCCTCATAATAATAATAGCTTGGAGTGGATGGAGTTTGAGGTTTGGTATGAGCAGAGGGTGCCCACTCCAAGAAGGCCACAAGTGATTGGCTAAGAGGGCTGTGGGGTCCAAGTGCAGCTTTGGACCTACTCACTCAGAGCAGAAAATGGAGGACCAAAGGCAGCTTAAAAATAGAGAAATAGCATGACCAGATCTATATTTACGTAACCAGATGATCTCTAACCTCCCCTCTCTTCCCTGACACTCTATGACAAGGGTCCCTCATTTCTAAAAAAAAAAAAAAAAAAAAGTTGATCTCAAAGACGTAAAGAACTTTCTTATCAGAACCTGGAATGGTGTCAGGGAGAGAGGGATAGAGAGAAGAAGACTAATAGGTTCAGGGGTGCAGCCCATCCCCTCTGCAGTCTGCAAAGAAGAGGGGAAAAAAATATTGTTGGTTCTTCCAGACTCTTAGTATGGACTGGCGGGAGGGAATTTGGAAGATGACACAAAATATGTTTAAGAAATAGCATTAGCTGTGCACAGTGGTGCACGCTGTTCATCCCAGCCCCTCGGGAAACTGAGGGAGGATTGCCATTTCAAAGTCAGCCTCACTAATTTAGCGAGGTCCTGAACAACTTAGCGAGACCCTGCCTCAAATTTAAATAAATAAATAAACAAACAAACACATAAGTAAATAAAAACGGGCTGGGGATGTGGCTCGGTGGTTATGCGCCCCTGGGTTTAATCCACAGAACCAAAAAGAAATACTATTAAATATTTATTAAAATATTCTATTTATTAAAATGTATTCTATTGATTATATAATCATCTGTAAGTGGGATTTACACCAGTCACACTTTGCACTCTTCTTGAAGGCAAGGATTTTGTCCCATTCATGTCTAAATTCCCACGACTCAGCGCAGAACCACGCCCACTTGAGAAGCTCGGCACTCGTGGGAAGAGGAAGGGCAGGACCGGGCGGTGGGGGGGAGGGTCAAAATTGCTCTCAGGACGCTCCTTCGGCGGTCGTTCCCATGCTTGGAACCTCTGACCTCCCACCACCAGGTGGCAAAAGAGTTCTGGCACGCCAGGAAAGTTTTGCGTTGGGCGGAGCGTTCGAGGCTCCGGCGCGCGCAGCCTCCGACCCCAATTTCTTCGCGCACCGGAAGAAGGCGGGCCTCTTTCCGTGCCTAGAGCAGCCATGGTAAGGCAGGGATTTTGCGAGCTCTTGGGACGAATCGGCCTCCATCCTCCCGAGGCCAGGGTTGCCCGGGTCTTTGGGACTCCTGCAGAGGATGGCCCAGCTGAGGCGAAGGGAGCACAGCCTCTTGGGTTGGCTGGAGCTGGATCCAGGGCGAGGGCGAACGCGAACGGCTGCCCAAGGCGGGGTTGGGGGGGGGCATCTGGTGCTGCCGGCGGGAAGGCCTGGGCCTCTTTCCCAGACACGATCTTCCGACCCCGGTAGAAGCAGCTTTCCTCCTGGGCCTGACATGGGGGTGGACTGGGAGCACCGACGGCGAGCCCGGGGCTAGTGGGCCCCGTGTCTGCCTGGTGGAGAAGGGTTTCTTTCGTCATTGTCCTTTTGGCACGGCCTGACGTTACGTCGTGTGGCCGGTAAGCATCAGTATAGAGCATCAAAAAGGCTTCCTTCTCTTTTTTAAAGTGAAAGTTAGTATCAGCTCTTGGCTTTAGTTTGCAAAGGACTAGCACACGTGGTCATGCAGAAGTCAAGTTACTCTTGCACCGGACACTTAAACAGATGATTATACGTGAAAACTTTACTGTTTGACAGAAGCACAGATGGCATTCTGGTCCATTTTTGTTGTGTCTGACACTGTGCCTTGAAGTTCAAATCTGGCCATTTCACCCAGTAGAACCTAATCTTCGTAAGCAGGCATGCTTTTTAAGTAGCAACATGAAAGTAACGGGTACCATTCTGAAAAATAGTAATCAATAAATGTTTCCTGTGCAGTGAGAAAGCTGGTTGCAGCTTATGGTATTTTGTTGTGCATGCCATGTGTGCCTTTCTTCATTGTTAATCATCCCTGTGTTTTTAATATTGTCCACATTCTGCTGAAGAGGGACTTGAAAGTCAGTTCTTTGAAAGAAGTTACACATTAGGTTTTATAATCTGTTGAAAAACCTGAAATCAGTTAACGGCATTGCAATTTAAAACTTTCCTTCAGGCTCGTGGTCCCAAGAAGCATCTGAAGCGGGTAGCAGCTCCAAAGCATTGGATGCTGGATAAATTGACTGGTGTGTTTGTAAGTATCCTCACATTGTATCTTAAGGGGCATACTAGTTATACCTCTCTCTTTGTGTTGAGCTATGCTGTTGAAGGCCCTAAGCTATCTACTTGCACCCCTTCACTCAACACATTCGTGCCTCGTTTATTCCATGTGCCCACAATACACTTAAATGGACTCAGGTCTTAAATGTTAATTATTGGTGGCCCTGGTCCTTTAAGGAGAAAATGCTGCAAAATAGTTTTGTAAGCTTTAAGTACCTCCTGTGTAAGTAACAAAGTTGGGGAACAATGACAGTTTCGTGTTTCCTTAATGGATTTCAGGACCAGAGGTAGATTTGAGTGAATCCTAAGTGACTTTTCTAAAATTACTGTTTTCAATTTTACAGGCTCCTCGTCCATCCACTGGTCCCCACAAGCTGAGAGAATGTCTTCCTCTCATCATTTTTCTAAGGAACAGACTTAAGTATGCCCTGACAGGAGATGAAGTAAAAAAGATTTGCATGCAGCGCTTCATCAAGATTGATGGGAAAGTCCGAACTGATATAACCTACCCTGCCGGTTTTATGGGTAAGCAGGAGGCCTTTGGTAGCAGACCCTTTTGATTAATCTCCCTCTTCTACATGGCAGTTGGTAGGAATACCAGTGGGCTTTTCTGGTTTCCTGTGATGATGTGCCTGGGAATTGGGAGAAATTTGGCTGGCCTAGGTTCTCACAGTTATACCAGAGAAAGTAGAAAATGGGCTACACCCTGGAAATTCTAATATAAAATAAATACTCTGGGGCAGCAAATGATGAATTGCTTCTCAAAACCAAATTTTATTTTGCTTTGAATTTTACCTAGAATCATTAAAAAAAGTTTTTTTTGTTTTTCTGATATGAAGAACAAAACCAGGGTCTCATGCATGCTAGTCAAGCACTCTATCAAAGCTATGTCCCCAGCCTGGTTTTGTCTTTTCTGGAATTGTGGTTGCTCTGTGTGGGGCTGGGGGGGGGGGTCACAATAGTAACCTTTGTCACTCTTTGGTATCAGATGTCATCAGCATTGATAAGACTGGAGAGAATTTCCGTCTGATCTATGACACCAAGGGTCGTTTTGCTGTTCATCGCATTACACCTGAGGAGGCCAAGGTAATTATTGGCAGCAGACTGGGTCTTCATTCTAGCTTTACTTTGGGGGAGAGGAAGGTGGTGGAGGAGACTGATAGTCCTTGATTATTTAATTCAGTTCGTTATGATAATTTTTTCCAGTAGTCAGGGCTTCTTAGATTATTGGCCATGAATGAAAGTTAATTTGTTATCCTCAGGATGTCAGAGTGAAAAAAATTGAAATGCTTTGTGGAATATTTGTTGATTAGATGAATTGGTAATGCAGTTGCTGTTTGTGAAGCAAAATTCAGTTGTGGTGGTGTAGAGGGAGCCATTAAGAAAGACATGAGTTTAGGAGAGATCAGGGTGAGTTGGAAAGAATTATTCCCAGGACCCAGAAGACTTGAAGAGCTTGAGGAAAAGAGTAGGGTTTATATCAGAGGAGATCAATGGTGTTAGACATTGGACCAACTCTTTTAATTTTTTTTTTTTTTTTATGTGGTGCTAAGGATCAAACCCAGTGCCTCACATGTGGGGGGGGGCAGATGCTCTACCGCTGAGCCATAGCCCACTCTTTAATTTTAATGTCCTTGTTTGGAAAGATGCAGGGCCCTTCAGTGTCTTGGGCTTTTACATGGAGGTGATGGCATTGATAAGAGGAAGATAAATGTTAGGAGCAGTGTGCATCATACTTTCATGAAAGGAAGATAGAAAAGTCAGACCCACAGTTATTCTGCTGAAGGTCCTGTGTAGGATTGTTGGATTTTGGCTACTAATTGCATTTCCATGACAGTGACTTGGAAAGAACTATTTCATCCCCCCTGGAACATAGTATATGTGAGTTGAACTAAATATGGCTAACTCTTTTGCATTTCTAGTACAAGTTGTGCAAAGTGAGAAAGATATTTGTGGGCACAAAAGGAATCCCTCATCTGGTGACTCATGATGCTCGAACCATTCGATACCCTGATCCCCTAATCAAGGTGAATGATACCATTCAGATTGATTTGGAGACTGGCAAGATTACTGACTTCATCAAGTTTGACACTGGTAAGCATCCTCTGGGCATCTTTGAAGGCTAGGTATAAGAAATTTTTTTTCCCCTATTCTAAGTTCAATTGAGCATTTGATTGCTGGGGTTTTTAGCCATCTGCCCCAGGCCCACTTTGAGACAGGTTCTTGTGGTGCTGACAATCAAGCCCAGTGCCTCACACATGCTAGATGAGCACTGTACTACTGAGCTACAACCCCAGCCCCTGGCCCCAACAATCCTTCTATCTTGGCTTCCCAGGCTGCTGGGATTACAGCTTATACTACCATGACTCCCATTTTTATAGTATCTTTACTTTTGAGAATATTTGGAGTGGCTGAGGCAAGATCTTTTATAAAAGACCTTCTCAGGCCTGTGCTGAGTGCTTCAAAAAGTCCCCTGTGGGAGGTTTGGGCAGGAAATCCTGACAATAAAGTGAACCACCCTGGTTATGATATAGTCCTGAATTATTAGTAAGAGAACGAGTTTACACAGTGTCTTGCTTGTCCCTGACTAGGTAACCTGTGTATGGTGACCGGAGGTGCTAACTTGGGAAGAATTGGTGTGATTACCAACAGAGAGAGACATCCTGGCTCTTTTGACGTGGTTCATGTGAAAGATGCCAATGGCAACAGCTTTGCCACCCGGCTCTCCAACATTTTTGTTATTGGCAAAGTAAGTCTAGGTTATCCTTCTCTTCCAGCCTTCATGGAAATGTAAATGTAGATATTGCTGGACTAGCAATGCCTGGCTGGGCTCCTTCCTGGCAGGCCTTGGTCAAACCTAGGCTTTTTCAGTGTCATAGAACCATGAAGGGGAAACTGATCACTTTGAGTAGTGACCTGGTGCCATAATGAACTTATGTCTTTAAATTTATTTGTAGCTGTTGTCTCCTTGGAAATTAGTGATGAGTTTTAGGTACTGCTTTGACTTAAATATTGTCTACTGTGTAATAAATTTTGAGATATTAATTGTGAAGGGGGGTTATCCATATCTGTATGCGTGGGCAGCATGTTGAACAGATGACTTACCGACCCAAGAAAGCAGTGGGAATTTCTGATAAACTAGCATCTCTGAGTCTTAAGACTGCCTAGCTGATGGCCAGTGCCTTCACCAACAGGCTTCAGTTCCATTAAATAAGATGGATGTTTTGATTTTTTTTTTTTTTCTCCCAAACCAGGGCAACAAACCATGGATTTCTCTTCCCCGAGGAAAAGGAATCCGACTCACCATTGCTGAAGAGAGAGACAAGAGACTGGCTGCCAAACAGAGCAGTGGGTGAAATAAATGGTCTATAGGTGATATGCCTAGAGAGTAGAGGTCTTTGTACTTAATTAAAGAAAATATAGCAGGATGAATTGATTTTTGGCTTTTGTGTTATTTTTTTCATTTGTATGTATGTTTTTACAACTAGCTATTTTACTTTATAACATTAAAAATGACTGAATTTTCAGTTTAGGCAGTCTCTGATCTGAAACTTCTTGTTCCTTGAAGACCACCAAATTTAAGGGGGCAGCAAGTAGGTGTGCCAAGAAAATCGAGAACCTTATGTAACTAATGGGCTCTCTGTAAAGTCCATCAACAACAAAATTTTTTTAAAAGGCTGATGGGACTGGGGCGGGGTATAGTTCAGTTAGTAGATGGTAGAATGCTTGCCTTGCATGCACAAGACCCTGGGTTCTAATCCCCAGCACCACAAAAAAGGGATTGGGATGTCTTAGGAGTGTTTTATCTTTGGACTATATCCCCAGTGCTAAGGTTGGCCTCAAACTTTGAGTGTGTACTGGAGATTGAACCCAGTGTTGCTTAACCACTGAAGAGCCACTTCCCCTATAGATGTATCTTGCCATCTCAACACCTTGAGCATTTGCAGACTAAAGCTTACTAAGTCCCATCATGGCCGATTTAAGGGAAGGAATTTCTCTGTTGGTTCTGGGGCTCAAACCCAGGGTTTCATGTATGCCATGGATACACATCCCAGCCCTGGAATACTATCTTAGACATTGTTGTCATCTGAGGCATAAGATATAAACTAACTTTGCATCTTTAACAATTACACAGAACAATGAGTTTCAATGTGATATATTCATGCATGCACATAATTTGACTTAGCTGTGTGTTTTGGTTCCCAGGCCTATGGTCCAGCAACAGATCGCAGGCCTGAAGCACTATAGCTTGAAACAGTGTACCCCCTGAACACCTCTCTGGGCTATGAGCTGGCTTTAAGAGTCAGGATCCCCATCATACATTTTGCGGGGGGGGGGGGGGGGGGGGGGAATCTACTGGGAATGGAACCTAGGACCTTGCACTTGTAGCTAGGCAAGCACTCTATCACCCAGCCAACTACTTAGTTTTGCCAGAAAACAGCAATATAAGCAGCTAAAGGAGGTGCCAGCAATCTCAAAAGTCCAGATTTGGCCCCATAAGACTTCTCTGCCTTCCCCATTGCAGATTTCAAAGCATAGTTGGCTGGAGCCCCAGGACCTCTGCATAAAGAAGGAGGAATTTGTAGGAACAGTACAGCCAAATGGTGGATAATAGGGCCGCAAAGGAAGGCTTGTCACATAGGTGTTGCTTAAGCTTGGTTCTCTTGCTTATAGAGCTCATCAGTTGTCATCTTTGCCCTTGAGAAACCAATCAGGTTGAGAACTAGAAAGCCAGAGGGTAGCACTCCATCCAGTAACTAGGTACTTGGTCCCCAATGCTGGTGGGCTTTTGCTGCTACCCTTTCAACCAACCTTGGCAGCATTTTGCTTCTAGCTAGTTTACCATCAGCTCAGCAGATGATAGAAATTGAATTTTGGCTAAGAAGCCAAAGTGCATGATAGCACACACCTGTAATCCCAGCAACTCAGGAGGCTGAGAGAAAGAGATGGGGATTGCAAGTTCAAGGCTCTAAACAACTTAGATTCTGTCTCAAAAAGGCTGAGGATGTAGCTCGAGGAGGGGGAAAAAAAAGCAAATGTAGAAAAATGAGAAGCCACAAAATTGATTCATGATAACCAGGTATGGTGGTACTCACCTGTAATCCCAGCAATTTGGGAGGCTGAGACAAGAGGATGGCCAGCCTTTTCTTCAATTTAGCAAGACCCTGACTCAAAAAAAAATTGAAAAAAGGTCAGGGATAAAGCTCAGTGGTAAAGCTCTCTTGAGTTCAATTATTTTTTAAAAAAGTAATGAAAAAAATTTGATTCTAGGCACAAATGCAGTAATTTTCTGGATGTTAATTAGTGGACATCTCACACAAAATGGAGAATTGGTGTTTGACTGCAATCCACATCACCAGGAGACTTCTTTTAAATGACATTTTAAACGTTTGGTTTTTTTGGGGTTTTTTTTGTTAAACCAGGACAGGAATTTTTTTATTAGCAACTAGCCCCAATGTGGGAATGATTTCCATTCTAATACTAGATTGTATTAATGGATTTAGGTAATGGGGTCTGTATCATTAGAATAAACTACAGGCTTCCAAGCAAAATGGCTTGTTTCTGTCTTTCGATTCAATTCATAAAATCGGAGACCTGGAGGGAACCTTGAAGATCATCTCAGCAGGGAGGCAAACAAATGGTTCTGAGATGAAACAGACTGAAGCAAGCAGAACTTTATGAGGTTTGGTTTATGTCCTGTACCTCCAGTAGGCTGGGCCTCACACCCCAGTGAGAGAGCAGTATGGCAGCACAGCATTGAGTAAGAATAAGAACAATACAAACATTTGGACTTATGTAGTATTTTACAGTTTACAGAACTATTTTGATTTTTTTTTTACTTTTGTTGCTGCAAATTGAACCCAGGGCCTTGCGCATGCTAGGAACATTATATCATTGGGCTAGTCCCCCATTTTGACTTTTTGAGGCCTGATATCCTGTTTTATTTTTGCTAGATCAACTACAGAAAGCTATATTCACTCCTGTCCCCTGTCCCATGTTGATCAGTCTACCCATAGTCTTCCCTGACAAATCCACTTTACCAGTTGTTTCTCAGGTCAAAAGCTTTTACAACCTTGATTCATTTTCTTTTCTTAGACTCCACATATAATTTTATGAGAAAATTCTGGCAGCTCTGCCTGCAAAATATGTCCAGAGTCCATATTTGTTGATATTTAAAAATAATTATTCATTTTAGTGAGAAAAGTCATATTATGGCTATATATTTTTAAAGACTCCTTTTCTTTGAGAGGTACATTCTGAAGGATTTGCAGAAGAAATAGCAAGCTATCATTTATTTTCAAGTAATCTCTTGAGGGGCTGAGGATATAGCTCAGTGGTAGAATATTTTCCTAGCATGTGTAAGGCCCTAGCCTGCCAATAAATAAATATATATATAAAATCTAGTAGATGAGGAAGTGGGTGTGGGTATAGATGAAATAAGACTAGCCATGTACTGATAATATCAAAAGTGGGTGAAGGGTGCAGGGGGATTATAGTACTCTGTACCTCTGCATGTTTGAAGTTTTTCATAATAAATTTACAAAACAACATCTAAATAGCATGGTGTCTGCCATTCTTCCAAATAGTATTGTATAACTTCTTACTTTCTTTGATACCATCCTGGTCTTATTCACCAACAAATCTTTTTCTTCTTAATTGACAAATTAAAATTGTATGTACTTATGGCATACAACATGTTTTCATATAGGTATGCATTGTGGAATGGCTAAGAACCACCAACAACTCTTGCCTACATTCTAGACTACACATGGCACAAGCCTATAACTGTCTCCTGGCTTCCATTTCATAACCCCCTTTGGTTTCAACCCAGCAGCCAGAGATCCTGCTTAAAGTGTGTAAATCAGGTTAGATCACAATCTCTCAGCCCACAAATGGCTCCCATCTTTTTCACTCAGATCAAAAGTCATGAGGACCTATGAGGCTTTCACAATCTAGTCTCTGGCCTCATCTCCTTCCACTCGTCCTGGCTCAATCTGTTCCAGCCACACTGGCCTCCTTGCTGTTTCTTTTTTGAGACAGAAGTATTGCTATGTTGCCCAAGCTGGTCTAGAATTCCTTGGGTCAAATGACCCTTCTGACTCAGGTTCCAGAATAACTGGGAATACAGACACATTTTACTGCACCTTGCTAGGGATTTTTTTTTTTTTTTTTTTTAGAGCAAATAGCTCTAATGTAGGGAAGATTTCTATTCTAATAACAGGTTGTATTAATGGACTTAGGCAATGAGGCCTGTATCATTAGAATAAACTACACATTTCCAACAAAATGGCTTGTATACCCCATATCAAAAAAGAAACATCAAGAAGGCTGGTATGGCTGGAATCCATTGTAAATTGAAAAGATCACAAATTGAATATGAATTTTAATATGCCTAACCTACTGAATATCATAGCTTAGCAATGCAGCACACTGTAAAGTCTCAGGTGTTTTCCCCTTGTGAACATGTACATGGCTGACTGAGAGCTGTGGCTCACTGCCACTGTCCAGCATCCTACCACATATTGCCAGCCTAGGAAAAGAGCACAACTCAAAATTCAAAGTACAGTTGGGTTTTTATTTTTTTAGTTTTGGCTTTGGGTTTTTTTTGTTGTTGTTATTGTTGTTTGTTTGGTTGGTTGGTTTTTGGTGTTGAGCATAGAACTCAAGAGTCTCTTGCAATGTTAAACAGGCAGTCTGCCACTGAGCTACACCCAGTCCCAAACTATGGCTTCTACTGAATGCATACTGCTTTCTCAGCATCATAAAGTTGAAAAATCATAAACCAAACCATCATAAGTTGAAACTGTCTATACTTACACACACACACACACACACACACACACACACACACACACTTATTTCTAAACCTTTTAAAAGTAAATTACATCTGGGTGAATGACAAACTCTGGTAATCCCAGGTCCTCAGAAGGCTAAGGCAGGAGGATCACAAGTTCAAGACAAGCCTGGAAAATTTAGCACAATCCTCTCTCAAAGTGAAAAATACAAAGTGTTGCAAATGTGGCTCAGTGGTAGAGTACAAATGGATTCAATGTACTAAAAAACAAAGTTGTAGACATCATGACATTGAGTTGGGTTCCTGGTGCCAGGAGACAAATGCTGGGGCTCAGGAACTCTACCCAAGGAGTCAATTTCCATGTTACCTTGGGTATAAACTAGATATCCAAGAGAGATGCTACCTTCTCAGGTAGGAATTTCCCATCCTGAATCAGAAATTCCTTCATCTGCCTCAGGTTGTTAAACCTTGAAAACTCTTCAAACATGAAGATTAATCCTAAAGCCTAAAAGGAGTAACAAAAAATGAAAAGATTTGGTTTGCACAGGAAGGAGTTTGTGGGTAAAGTTTCTCTACCATTTTGATTTCTGAGAATTGTAGTCCTCACAATAAACAATAATAATAAAGAATATTCCCAAGAGCCAGGCACAGAGGAACCTGCCTGTAATCCCAGCAACTGGGGAGGTTGAGGCCAAAGGATGATAAATTCAAGGCCAGTCTAAGCAATTTAGCAAGACCCTGTCTCAAAATTTTAAAATGAAAAGGACTGGGATGTGGCTCAGTGGTAAAGCAGCCCTGGGTTCACTCCCCAGTACCAAATAAAAATATTCCTAAGAGGCAACAGCTTTTATTAACAATAATAAAAATAATCAAAAGGAGAGGGCTGGGGCTGGGCATGGTAGGTGCATACCTGTAATCCCAGTGACTTCAAGGACTCAGGCAGGAGGATTGCAAGTTCAAGGCCAGCCCCAGCAATTTAGTAAGGCCCTAAATAACTTAGCAAGACCCTGTCTCAAAATAAAAAATAAGAAAGGGGGACTGGAGATGTAGCTCAGTAGTAGAGCACTTGCCTAGCATGTATGAGTCACTGGGTTCCATCCTCAGCACCACATAAAAATAAATAACATTGATAACTACAATTAAAAATATTTTTAAATAAATAAATAAATAAGGGCTGGAGATGTAGCTCAGTGGCAAAGCACTCCAGAACCAAAAAGGAAAAGAAAAAAAAAAGAGAGAGCTAGGAGTGTGTGGTTAAGTGGTACAGCATTTTCCTGACATATGCAAGGGCCTGGGTTCCTTCCCCAGCACCATCATGAAAGAAAAAGAGAGAGAGAGAAAGAGAGAGAGAGAGAGAGAGAGAGAGAGAGAGAGAGAGAGAGAGAGAGAGAGAGAGAGAGAGAGAGAAAGAAAGAAAAAAAGAAAGAAAGAAAGAAAGAAAGAAGAAAGAAAAATGTCCCAAGAGTCAATGGCCTTTTATTTTATTTCCAGGGCTTTCCTATGGACATGCTCATGCATTTTTCCTAGATTTTCTAACAATGGTCAGCATGTGGAATCAGTGATGTGGTGAAAATGTTTAACTGACTGACTCATAAAAAAGTGTGTGTATGTATATATAAACATAAACTTATTGTAAATTTTACCGATATAAAAGATGAATGACAATTTACAAATAATAAAAAAGTATAAAATACTCTTTATTGAGATTTTGCACATAGCCAGTTGATTCTCACCAAATGCTTTCTTTGGTTTTTGCCAAACTCTTGTATCCACAGCCAATCTATGGTTATGTCTGCAATTAACAAAGGCATGTTAGTCCCAAGGGTGTTGAATAATATTTTTGTTCACATTAGCAAATTAAAAAAGATACGTATGTTGAAACATCACTTGTTTGTCAATGACATGAGTAACTTTTATGCTGAATCAGATAATATGTTTTGAATGACGAAAGAAAATTTTCTTAATTTTTTGTACAGTGTATATTGTAATAGTTACAATCACAGCACTTTTTTGGGGGGAGAGTAATTGGGAACCCAGGGGCACTTTGCCAGTGAGATAGATCCCCAGCATGTCGTTGTTGTTGTTGTTTGTTTGGTTTTTGAGACAGGATCTCAATCACCAAAGTTAGCCTCAAATTTGCCATCCTTCTGATTCAGCCTCCTGGGTTGCTGGGCATGTGCCACTGCCTCATCCACTTCCAAATTTAATCTGCATTTTTTTCTTTTTCTTCTCTTTCTTTCTTTCTTTCTTTCTTTCTTTCTTTTTTTTTTTTTTTTTTTTTTTTTTTTTAGGTGCTGGGGATCTAACCCAGATCCTTGGGCATGCAAGCCCTCTACCACTGAGCTATATACCCTCAATTTCTTAATCTTCATCTTTTTTGTGTATGGTACTGGGAATGGAACCCAAGGCATACCACTGAGCTATACCCTCAGCCCTTTTTCTTTTTGTTTTGAGACAAGATCTCACCCGTGAGAGACCTTTTTTTGCACATGACTGAGTCACACTCCCGGGCTGCGTGCTGAGGCGCTCAGTCACAGAAATGTGGCAGAGCTTTCCCCACCCTTCTTGGGTTTGAGGGACGGTGTCTCATGCATGGGTGTGTCTTGCTACAGCCCCATGGGTGGAGCTACACTAGTTATGCCAGATTCGTGGGACCCCAATAGACCTCCAGGAGCTGAATCCAATGCAGTCACATAAGAGTCTTTATTGCAAGCTCAAGCCTAGACTCACAATCCTTCCGATGCAGTGGTCCCAGGGAGTGAGTCCGGGTCCTTTGTTCAGTGAGACTTTATAGGTTTGGGGGAGATACTCTATGCGTCACTACATCACACAGCAAATCATTCCATACCGTTGGAAAATCAAAAAACAACTCTTAGCATTAATTAGCACATTCAATTGCGGGAACAAGATGGGTAGTACAAGAAGGGGATTCTTTTGAACTGATTGGTTTAGGCCATGAGGGGTGTACGTGCTAAACTACATGGTTTCCCAACTTTTATCAACCACCATAAACTACTTGGGGGTCATCTGGCATTCCAGATATTCTCCCTGACTCATGTTGATTGGAGGTTGCTAGAAAGGTTGCTATGGGACCTCACCTAGTCTAACTGAGTCAGGGATACCTGGCGCCAGAGACCTCTCCTGTTATTTACAGACAAACAACTCAGCAGGGTGGGTATGTGCTTAGGAGTGCTTTGTGGGCTTTTCCAAGGACAAGGGTCACGCCCCCTTCCTTGGACAGGCTTTGCTCTGAGGTAGAGCCTGGTTTCTCAAAAATGGAGTCACTTTAGTTTCTCACACTCACCTGTTCCTTTGTAATATAACCCCTTGCACCCATTTCTATCCTAAACGATAGAAATGTCCATGGAAGTGCCTTGTGTGTGTCCCCTTCTCTTACTGTGCCTTTGGGTGTGGCCTACCAAGATGTCCGTCAACCTGCTGACAGTGGACATTATGAAGATAGACTCAGCCCCCTGAAATCTGACCCCTTGCCTCATTTGAATAGCTTCTCCTCAACAATAGGGGTCAGCACGTGCTCTCTCTCTTCCTGTGGATCCTTAAGGTCAGAGGAGCCATCACAGCAACCCCAATGAAAAAGTTATTTGTGTCTCTTGTGTGATTATTTCGTGTAGCCCAGTTAGCCCATTTCAACTGGAGTAACCCCTGAGCCTTTTAGTCGCGAGAACAGAAACCTGGCAATTGGATCCAATGTGGGGGCAAAAGGTCTTAGTCTTTAAGCCACCGGGACAAAAGTGCCAAGTGCTGGCTCTTAAGGGGACTCCAATTTAAATATTAAAAGTTTAGTGAAGTTGAAAGTTCTCTCCAGAAGTTAAGCATGCTTAGGATTGCAGAGTATTGTGGGCGGAATTGTAGAAAGTAAGTAAATTAGACAGAAGGAAAATCTGTAACGTTAAAATTTTTAATATTGAGGTATAATTCTAGAGACTCTAAATAAATGTAAAGAGTTATTAAGGTGATTACTGGGCTGTGTTGTTGAGTCCTCTCCATGGAAAGAACGCTTTTATGGACTTTTTTGAATTGTTTTTGTAAATCTTTATAAAAAATTTGTTGGGCTTTATGTTCTATAAGTTTGTGCTAGGAGAGTCAGAAAAAAGGAGAGAAAATGTTGTGATGTTTTCCTGGAGAGAAGTAAGTTTCAATTTTCAATAGTTTTTGTCATTACTCAGAAAGTTTGTACTGACCTCTTTGCTATGTGATTGTCCTATGAATCAGAATGGCTGTAACTCAGCCGCTGGGGACAAAAAGCTTTAGTTGCTACTTGCTGCTGCTACTTGCTGCTCGCTATGGGGTCCTAGCCCCTGTGGCCAGCAGTGCTTTTAACCCTTAAATGACTTGACCTGAATGCCAAACGCAGACTAACTTAATATCTGATGGTAACGCTGGCGTCTGCCACTAAAAACTTTTGGAGCACCCACGTGCCACAGAAAAAAGTGCAGGGTGCGCGAGTACACGACCTGAGGTCGCAGATACAGAGCAAGCTGCTACCTCTGGAGGATCTTGGCCATGCAGGGGGAATGCAGAGAAAACCAAACTCAATGGAATCTTCCAGAAAAACTCAGCAAACTTTTGCCGCAGATAATGGACTGCAGATTCCATATTGTTTGGATAATGGACTGCAGATTCCATATTGTTTGCGTTACCATGGTAACCAAGGGATGCCTGTCTGGAGGAGCGGGCTTCCTGGTCCCACCTCCCGCACTTTCTAGGGCTTTCATTCATATATATATATTAGTTTTCGGGGAACACAACATCTTTGTTTGTATGTGGTGCTGAAGATCGAACCGCTTGAGCCACACCCCCACCCCTTTCAAGGGCTTTCGATTGGTTCTTCCACAGTCACTCAGACAGGACTTCTGGTCCCACCTTCCAGCTGCTAACCTGTACTTCCTGCTTCAGATTGTTACCGGAGCTACTCAGAGCCTGTAATTTTAAGAATGCCCACCTATAAATGCTAATGAAAGATTTCTTTTTCAGACAAAATTTAATTCCACAGGCTTCTACGTTGCAGCCCTAAATTTAAGTTAGTTTTTGAGTTGAATAACCTGACTTTTCTCTATAGTTGTGTTACTAAATAATGTTCTATTGATGAGAGATATCATACATGCTTGTTTGTATTTAACTTTTAATTTTGGAGGTTATGGGGTTGCATTTGCTCGCCACAGGACAAAAGCCGGCAATGTTCCTGTGATGAACAAAAAATCCTTATTCTCATTCCTGACTGTATAATTACAAGAAATAAATATGTATGCACAAGGATATTATTTCAGTTACATCAAGTGACATCACATAGAAGAGTGCACTCCTAATTTAAAATAAATTGAAATGGATCCAAGTATAAGTTATGTCTTTATTCTTAATATATACTTTTCTACATATTTAGATAACCTATAGTTGTTAATCTATAAAATAATTAGCACATGTCTAATTGTTTAGTTAATATGTATTTGTCTAATTGTTTTTCTTCAACAGAAAACCAATAATTTATGTTTTATATGTACATTTATCAGATACTCTGTCTTTTAGTTACAGATATTTGAGATAAATGCATTTACTATAAATTTGTATTTAACAGAAAATACAATCTTCAAGTAGTTTCTAATTCTCAAGTTATTGTACAAACTTATAAGATAATAAACAAAAATAATTCTGTCTGCATAAATATCTAAAGATTTTAACTATATTTTCATTTATATTTCTTATCAAAGTATACTAATTTATTTATAGATTCTAAGGTTTTCAAAAATTGTTCCAAAGTATAACTAGAAAAAATTCTAGAAGAAAAAGATACTTCAACAGAGAGGAAAAAAAAAAAAAAAAACAGAGAGGAAGCGCACATTGGATATCCTAAAAAAAAAAAAAAAAATCTTTGGGTAAAATAAGGTCTTTATATTCTAGATTTTAATGATAAAAGTATTTTCCTAAATAAAAATATTTTTATATCATTATCTAACCAGATGATATAAAGAAAGTTAAAACAATTAAAAAAGAGATTTATTTGTAGTGGACTGACTATAAAAATGTTAAATGATTAATTTAAGGATATTTCAGGCTATTTTCCTAATTCGACTATACTGATGTAAGCTAAGATTTTTTTCCATATTTTGACATGATAAAAACCTATTAAAATGTTAAGTTTATTTCCTTAAAGGAAGGTCTTTATTGCCTAACGATTCTTATTGTTTAAGACAAAGATTAATTTTGGTAAATAAATTCACATCCTTGATTAAGCACTAAATATATTGAACTACTGACTTAGATCCCAATTTTTTTTTTTTTTTTTTTTTTAGATCCCAATTTTGATAATTGTCCTTGGAGACTAAATTTGATTGATTCAAAGACACTTTGATTCTTACATTTTGTTTATTAGAACTGAGTTCTCCAAATTAAAGTTGTATGTTACTTTTGAGCAATAAAGGTTACGTAAGTTCTCTGACTGTCCTATTGACCATAAAAAATACAGTATGATTTATATAGTGCTCCCTACACTGGGAAATAACCTTAATCATATTTTTTAAAAGACAATTGAGGGGCTGGGGATGTGGCTCAAGCGGTAGCGCACTCGCCTGGCATGCGTGCAGCCCGGGTTCGATCCTCAGCACCACATACATACAAAGATGTTGTGTTTGCCGAAAAACTAAAAACAAAATAAATAAATATTAAAAAAAAAGACAATTGAAAGATACCTATTTAAAGGATAGTATTCTAAAATATTTTGAGACCTTCTCTCAAAAAGAGATTGAGGGTTCTTTCTAAATTGTTAGGCTGAATCTACTAGTCTATATTGGAAAATTATAATAATCAATAAAAGATAAATCTATTCTTATCATTTAAATACTTGTACTATTATCTATAACTTAAACTAATGATACTACGACTTATGCCAAGTCTTTTTTTTTAAACTTTATTATTTATTTATTTATTATTTGTATGTGGTGCTGAGGATCGAACCTAGGGCCTTGCGCGTGTGAGGCGAGCACTCTACCACTGAACCACAACCCCAGCCCCATGCCAAGCCTTTACTCAATTTTATTAAATAAAGAAAAGGGGGAATACAGGACCCCAGAGAGACACTAGATTTCACAAATATTTTAAAATTTTTTTCTTAAATTGTAATATTGACAGTCTTAATGTTACTGAACATGATTCAGTAAATTAAATCAGATATCAAAGGAGAGTTTAAACCAGTCATCATGATCATGACTGAGAAACCTGCCACAGAAAGGTAAATTTCCAGCTACAGAATTTATAGCCATGCAGCTTCACAAGCTTGTCAGGTAAGTAAAAATTATGAAAAGACTTGTATGGACCCATTTCCCAGGTCCACCTTTAATGTGCCTTATAGTGTGGACTGGAAAGTCCACTCATATAACTAGATTAATTGTACTATCTATAATGATCAATTATATATTGATTATATAGTAAACAGGCTGTCTGGAAGTATCTTTTGAGAAAAAGTGTTGGAATAAACCAGATGTTAAGTAACACCAACTAAGGGCTAGTTCTCTGTGAGGGATCATGCCCTGTGGCTCAGTGGTCGAGTGCCCCTGAGTTCAACCCTGGTACCATAAATAAATAAATAAATAAAACTATTTAAAATTTTTAATCTATAAACTTACAATGAAGCAAATTATTAGCACTGCTCTCCTCTTCATCTATCTGTGTCTCTCAGCTTTGTCACAATATTACTTTTGTCTATCTATGGCCTTTCTCCTTCCTTCCTGAACGCAGCCTCACCAGCCCAGTGCTGTGAGCTGGACCCTCCATGGAGAAGAACCCTGAGTTTGCTGATCCTAAAGTAAATTCTGGTATGGAGACCACAGGGGCATTATCTATCAAGGAGACAGAGAGCCCTTTCGGAGACAATGCCTTGCACACTCCATATCACCCTGTTTGGCCCCTGAGGATGGCTGGTTAGTCAATGAGGGGTAAGATTCCTCAAGTGAGGGACAACCTAAGACAGGCACAGTTGCAGAGGGGCCATCAGGAGAAAACTTAGGGGCCAACAGAGGTGAGGCACAGAATCTTACTCCCCCACCTGTACAAAGGCATAATTCTTCACCCCTTCTGAGAGAGGTCTCCTGCCCCCATGACTGCTTTGCTCCCTGCATCCAGCTTAGCTCTGAACCCAAGTGACAGACAGAGACCTAGTTAACAGCGACTGCCCTCTCACCACAGCAGGAAACAACTGCAGCTACAGGAAAGGGCCATGTCTCTCTCTTCCTTAAGGTCAGAGGAGCCATCACAGCGACCCCAATGAAAAAGGTATTTGTGTCTCTTGTGTGGTTATTTCGGGCAGCCCAGTTAGCCCAGTTCAACTGGAGTAACCCCTAAGCCTTTTAGTCTTGAGAACAGAAACCCGGCACTCACTAAATTGTTATGCTCCTGACTCAGCCTCCCAAATAGCTGGGATTACAGGCATGCACCATCATCCCTGGCAATAATCTGCCATTTTAAGCATTTCTCCATCACTTCCATCAGCAAAACAGTTAATCAAGCTCTGATTTGTAGTGTTTGCCAATTTGTGGCTGATTTCAAGTGACTGACATGATGTCATTGAATAGGGAGATGGCAAGAGATGTACCATAGCATACCATTATATAGCATTTCCCCCATACAGATGCAACAGGTATGAATAATCTCAAGGACATAGATAATAGTAAGATGTAGTAAGATAATTAGGAAGTAGTGAAGTATCTTTTTCTTTAAATAATTTTTGTGCTGGGAATTGAGCCCAGGGTCTTGTGCATGTTTAGCATGCACTCTACCACTGAGGCATAACCTCAGCCCCAGGAAATAATAAACTTTTAGTATTTATCACATTTGTATTTATATAATTTGCTTCATTGTAAGTTTATAGATTAAAAATTTTAAATAGTTTTAATTAATTTTTTTTGAGAATTTTAACATTTATTCATTTTTTCTTAGTTCTTGGCGGACACAACATCTTTGTTGGTATGTGGTGCTGCTGAGGATCGAACCCGGGCCGCACGCATGCTAGGCGAGCTCGCTACCGCTTGAGCCACATCCCCAGCCCCTAATTAATTTTTTTTTGATACCAGGGTTGAACTCAGTTGCACTCGACCACTGAGCCACATCCTGAGCCCTATTTTGAATTTTATTCAGAGACAGGTAGGGTCTCATTGAGTTGCTTAGCACCTCACCAATGCTAAGGCTGGCTTTGAACTCAAGATCCTCCTGCCTCATCCTCCCAAGCCACTGGAGTTACAGGCATGCACCATTGCACCTGGCTGCTTTTAGTTTAGTTTGGGTTTTTTTAATATTTATTTTTTAGTTATAGGTTGACACAATAACTTTATTTTATTTTTATGTGGTGCTGAGGATCGAACTCAGTGTCTCATGCATGCTAGGTGAGTGCTTTACCTCTGAGCCCCAGCCCCTGTTTTTAGTTTTTAATAATGGCTATTTTTAACAAGTGGCTCTGAAAATTCAACAACTGGCTCTGACAAACTGGTATAAGTCAGTTACAGCACACCACTGTATGTCATGCTTCTTGGCCCAGAAAGCTGTCCTGGCCCTACAGAGTATGCTGCCTCAGTACCCCTCATGTGGGCCCTCCTTCTCCACCTGCTTTAGCTGCTGAAGCAGCTGGGGAGCTGTTTCCTCTGCTTCCACCCCAATCTCTTTCACACACTACTGAGCAATTCCCAGAACTCAGGTTGAATTGTGTCAGTTTCTCTTCAAAACCTTTTGTTCAAATGCACTGCCTGTGGAATCAAGCCCAAATTCTTTGGGCTCCTTGCAAGCCTTCCTCATGGTGATCCTAAGATAAAAGGACAACATGATAGTTCCCATCCCCCAATTAATTGTTGCCCATCCTATCTTCTTTCTTGGATGTGAGACACATGGTCAATTGCCACCTGGACATCTCCTCTTGGATGGTCCCCAGATGTCTCCAACTCAGCATATCCCAAACAGAATTCATTATTTTCTTCCCTTATCCTGCTTGCATGATGCTTCTATATCTGATTTTCTTTTCTTTTTATTATTTCTGTTTTTCTTTTAGGATCTCAAATTCACCTGTTCCCTTCTATCTTCAGATTCTTTGGACACTACTATTTCCTCCTAGAACATTTTCCTTCCATTCTGATCCCTGCTTGTTCTCTCTCCAATTTTTTTTTTTCCGATTGACTTTCACTAATTCTTAAGATCTCAGCTGAGATGTTGCTTCCAATGGAAAGTCTCTGGGAAGGTAGAAGCCCATGCACAGTTTTCCTATTCTTCCCATCATAGACTTTGCACACCATATTAAAATTGATTATTTACGCAGGGCACAAGTGGCACATACCTATAATTCCAACTACTCAAGAGGCTGAGGTGGAAGGATCCCAAGTTTGAGGCCAGCCTCAATAATTTAGTAAGACCATGTCTAAAAATAAAAAGGGCTGTAGATACAGCTCACAGGTAGAGTGCTTCCTAATATGTGTAAGATCCTGGTTCAATCCCCAGTACCACAAATAACTACATAAATAAATAAAATCAACTATTTAATTGTCTGTCTCAAGGAGAGTGTGAGGTCCAAAAGGCTAAGCTTGTTCATGGCTCTAGCCCCAGCACTTGACCCACCCACTGGCACATGTGTGTACTGCCAAACAGATGAATGAATAGGAGATACATCCTGTAGTTCCCCTACAACCTTCCCTTTCTTCTACCTGGTTTTCTTACTCTTCTGCCAGCATACCTAGTATTTTTTTACTTCTGAAAACAAAACAAAACAAAAAATCCATACTTTTTATTTGTGCTTAAGGGGACAAAGTCAGAAAATGCCACATTCTGAAATTGGAACTAATAGAATCAGCATTGAATAGATGAGATCAGCCATCTGCAAAATAATCCACTTTAAGGGTTCATTTGTAAATATGATACCAATGAGATAGGGGGCTCCTCAGGTCTCTATGGTGAACAGCATGATACTGCAGGCTGGGAATCTGCCAGATATAAAGAAAGTGATAATGTTAATCAATTGTAACCTGATTGCAAGAGGTAATACTGTATAAACAGGAGGGCCCTTGTCTGCATGGGGTCTTGAAAAGAGTTAAGACAAAGAGCAACACATTTCCTGTGTTCATCATTAAGTGCTACATGTAGCCCTTTGCAGTTTACAAAAAAACCTCCATATTTCTCCATAAAGACCTCCAGGGGATTGAGGCTTATTTGCCATTTTATAGAGAACAACAACAGCAATAACCCCTCACACACTCTCTGTAAGCCCACAGTGGATGAGCCAGTTGTGAACTGGACAGAAATACCTCTAGGGCACACAGAAAGTTCTCACAGAGATCAGGTAGCCAGTCCATCCACTTTAGTTCAGTCTCATTCTGTGCTCAGCAGCTTTTGGCTTTTAAGAAGTTTACCTCCTTGGAATGTGGGGGTTAGGACATGCTGAAGGGAAGTAGGTTGGGGGTAGTGCTGATTGCTGCCAGGTAGATCTCTTGTTCATTCAACACAATTATTTATTTGTTCATTTTTAAAATTTATGATACTAGAGATTGAACCCTGGGGATACTTTACCACCGAGCTACAACCTTAACCCTTTTTAGTTTTTATTTTGAGCAGAGTCTTGCTAAATTGTCAAAGCTGGCCACAAATTTGCAATCCTCCTGCCTCAATCTCCTGAGTAGCTAGGATTACTGGCAGGTCAACACTGATTGAACTGTTATTCAATATGGGCCTAGCAGGGTGCTAAGAACTTTGGAAACAGTGACAAAGACATAGGGCTGGCTCCTAGCTGGGTGTGCCTGTAGTCCCAGCTACTCATGAAGCTAAGGCAAGAGCATTGCTTAAGCCTGGGAGTTTGAGGCCAGTCTGGGCAACATAATGTGATTCTGTCTAGGAACATGGGAGAGAAAATTGTGAAAGGTGAGGCTGGAGGGAGAATAACTTACACAATACAGTAGAACAAGATCCATTACATTATTAATCATAATTATGAGCCATCAGTTGATTAAATTAATATTAATTTGCATTACTGGTCCTGATAACTTTATAATGACCAGATCTAACTGGGAGTTTTATGGTTTAGAAATGAGGTATCCCCCAAAAGCTCACGTGATTACACATGAGCAAGAAAATTCAGAGGTGAAGTGATTGGGTTGTGAAAGCCTTAACCTAATCAGTGTGTTAATCCCCTGATAGGGATTAACTGGATGGTAGCTGTAGGCAGGTAGAGTGTGGCTGAAGGAGGTGGGTCATTGAGGGTTTGCTATTGGGGTATATATTTTGTCCTTGTTGAGAGGAGCCCTCTCTCTAAGGTGCCAGGTCCTGAGCTGCTTTCCTCCTCCATGATGTTCTCCCACACCTCAGGGCCCAGAACAATGGAGTTGCCATCTATGAACTGAGACCTCTGGAACTGTGAACCTCCAAATAAACTTTTCCACCTCTAATTGTTTTTGTCAAGTCTCTTAGTCACAACAGCAAAAAGGCTGACTAAAATAGGCAGCAAAAGAATAATACATAGGTGCAGAAGCCAGGCATGGTGGTGTGCATCTGGAATCTCAACTACTTGGGAGGCTGAGGCAGGAGGATCACTTGAGCTAAGGAGTTTGAGGCTGGCCTGGGCATCATAGCAAGACTCTGTCTCTAAGCAGGATAAAGAAGGTAACTCCAGGGCTGGGGGTGTGGCTTGGTGGTAGAGTTTATGAAAGCACAAAGCCCTAGGTTGGATCCTCACACTACAAAAAATAAAAGCACCTTTGGAAGTGAAATTCAAACCTCTTAAAGATGCCTCCCCAAAGAGCGACATGATGCAGCACTGTTGCTAACTTGAGTATTCATGTATTTTGGGTTTTTAAAAATGTTTTTATTAGTGCATTTAAAATTATACATAATAGGTTCATTTTGACATAAGCATATATGCTTAGAATATAATTTGCTTCATTTCAGTTTCCAGTGCTTTCTCTTTCCCTCCCCTTCTCCCTCTCCCTGTTCCCCCTGCTCTACTATACTGATCTTCCTTCTACTTATTGTTTTTTTAAAAATACTAAACAGTGGAATTCACTGTGTATATTCATATGCCCCCTTTTGCTGTAGCATCCACATTTGACCCTTGACTTTCTGAGTCTAGCTTGATATTCTCCAGTTCCATCCATTTACCAGCAAATGCCCATAATTTCACTCATATTATGGCTAAGTAGAACTCTATTATGTATACATATAAAATTTTCTTTCTTTTTTTTTTTGGTACCAGGAATTGACCCAGGGGCACCTAACCACTGATCCATATCCCCAGCCCCTTTATATATATATATATAAAGACCTTTTCAAAATTAATTTATTTTTATGTGGTGCTGAAGATCGAACCCAGGGCCTCACAAGGGATAGGTGAGCACTCTACTGCTAGGCCACAACCCCAGCACCCCTCCGCCTTTTTATATTTTATTTAGAGACAGGGTCTCACCGAGTTGCTTAGAGCATTGCTAAATTGCTGAAACTGGCTTTAAACTCCTGCTTTCGATTTCCAAACTGCTGGGATTACAAGTGTGTGCCACCAAGCACAGCTCACATTTTCTTTATTCATTTATCTGTTAACAAACACCTGGGCTGGTTCCATATTTGGCTATTGTGGATTGCATTGCTATAAACATTGATGTGGCTGTATCACGAGAGTATGATGATTTTAGTGGGGGTGGATCCCACAAAAATAGAGGGGAGATCAGTGGAGTAGAGGAAGGAGATTGAAGGGGAGGGAGGTGGGACAGAGAAAGGGAGAAAATGCAGAATGAAATTGACCTAATTAAGCACCCATGAGGTTTGCAGTGCAGGATGTAAGTTTGGGGCTGGGTTTCAGCAAACAATCTCTGTCTGTCTGTCTGTCTCAGTACTAGGGATTGAATGCTGAGTAGTAGTACAGAACACTCTCTACCACTGAGCTACATCCTCAGCACTTTTTTTTCCTTTTTTAAAATTTGAAACAGGGTCTCCCTAAATTGCTGAGGCTGACATTAAACTTGTGATCCTCCTGCCTCAGCCTCCTGAGAAACTGGGATTACAGGTGTCAACCACCATGCCCTCTCAATTCCACTTTCTTAATCCATTCTAGCCCCTTTGAATGCAAGGTTCTCACATGTGTGACAAAGATTTGATTCAACCATTTGAAGAGACAGTTACAATTGTCCTTTCACACAGGTTTTGTGTTTGTGGATTTAATAAACTATGAATTGGGGACTGGGGTTGTGGCTCCGTGGTGGAGCACTTGCCTGGCATGTGTGAGGCCCTGGGTTCGATTATTAGCACCACATATAAATAAAAAAAATAAAAAATCCACTGGCAACTAAAAAATATTTTAAAAAAATAAAATAAAATATGAATTGAAAATATTTGGGGAAAATTGCATCTGTACTAAACGTGCAGACTTTTTCTTGCCATTATTTCCTAAACAATATAGGATAACTATTTACATAGCATTTACATTGTATTAGGTTTGAGTAATCTAGAGATGATTTAAAGTATAGGGGAGGAGGCACACAGTGGCACATGCTTGTAATACAAGGAACTCAGGAGGTAAGTCGGGAGGATTGCAAATTTAAGGCCAGCCTGGGCAACTTGGTGAGACTCTTACTAGAAAAAAAAAAAAGGCTGGGGATATAGCTCAGTGGTAGTGTGCCTCTGGGAACACAAATTGGAGGCCAGACTCAGCAATTTAGTGAGACCCCCAGCAACTTACTAAGACCCTGTCTCCAAATAAAACAAACTCAGTGGTAAAATGTCCCTGGAGCCAGGCACAGTGACACATGCCTGTAATCCCAGTGGCTTGAGAGGCTGAGGCAGGAGAATTGTGAGGTCAAAGCAAGCCTCAGCAATTTAGCGAGGCCTTAAGCAACTCAGTGAGACCCTGTATCTAAATAAACAAAATGAAAAGGGATGGGAAAGTGGTTAAGTGCCCCTGGGTTCAAGTACTGGTACTAAAAAAAAAAAAAAAAAAGTGCCGCTGGATTCAATCCCCAGTATCAAAAAGGGTCTTGAGTGTCCTCAGATTTGGGTACCAGTGTGTGAGGATGGTTCTGGACCAATCCCTCGTAGACAGGGAGAGATAACTAGCAGAGCAGTTAAGCATATGGTTTCTGCCATAAGACTGCTTATGTTCAAAACTTCCACCTTCTCACCCATAAAAGGGGATAATAATTACATTAACTTCATAGGGTATGTCATAAGGATAAAATGAAATAGAACATTCCCTGGCAGATGGTAATTCTATTGAGCATTAGCTGATCCTGGCCAACAAGAATGTGACTAGCCCATGATGGTTTCCAAATCCATATTCTCTAAGTCCTATTGCTTAACAGAAGTACTTAGGACATTCATAAAGCAGGGACAACAACCAAATTGTTTTGGAAAATAATGTGATAATTGATATTTCAAAGAACTCCAGCAAAGTTAGTCATCACAGGAAAAATCAGAACTTGGTTAGACTTCCTTACCCTTTTTACAGTTTGGTATAATTTTTCCTGTGAGTCACATAATGGTAGTGGTAGTATTGAGAGGGGGAGGGGGGATATAGAGTCAAGGTAAAATCCATATTCTTTTCAGTACTTTAGAGCCCCTAAACCTTGGTCTCAGATAATTCCATTTGAGCCTTTCATCAAACCTGTGAAGGAGATATAATTTACATCCTTCTTTGGAGAAGTGGAAAATAAGGCTCACAGAGGTCAAGAGATTGGTCCAAGTTCACAAAACTAATAAGGATGAGGCCAGATAGGAACCCAGACAGTCTGATGTCAGAGCTTTCCATGAGGTGAGGAGTTGGTATTTGTGGTTCTGGAAGAGGGTTTCCTTAGAGCAGGCCTAATGGCCCCAGGTAAGGGGGGATACATGCTTTCATGTTTCCTGCAGTGAGTAAGGGGCCCCTGGCAGCAGGCTCCAGGCTAGAGTGATTCAGGCCAGAATGCAAAGATGGCTCTCAGAGTCTCTCTGCCTTGGGGGCCATAAGTTTGCAATTAGAGTGTGTATGGCTAGAGGAAGGAGGTCTGTCCTGGCCAGTAGCCAAGCCAGATGTTTGCTGTGTGATTCCACACAGCACAAACCTCAGTAACTCCTCAGAGTGCTAGGAGTTCTGTGTACCATAGTTACAACCAGCTTCATCCTATAACTCAAAAGGTTTCAAAGGTCCTCTGGGCCAGAGTTGGTTCAAGGCAGAGACAGGGACCACCCCTCCATAGTGGGGTCCCTTTCCTTTCACATGACTTTCTTTCCATCTCATGCTGTCCACACCCAGATGCTCCCTGTCCTCCCCTAGCCTTTCCCAACCCCAGGACTTCCACTAGGCCTGCCTAGCCACTGGCTTTATTTCTTCCTGCCTGTTGTGAAGGATGGTCCCCTTTGTACCTCTTCTCAGCCTAAGGAAGCCCTGCCCATCCATCATAGCCCCCTTAGATCTTAGTTCTGTTGTAATGCTTCTCCAGCTTTCCCCAAAAAGGAAGTTTAAGGAAGCAGCAAGTGCTCAGGGAGCACTATTGTGTGCTAGCTGTGGAGCTGGGAGTTCTACATAATCACCTTATTAACTTTACACAAGCCAGGAACGGTGGTACACTTTTGTAGTCTCTGAAACTCTGGAGGCTGAGGCAGGAGGACTGCAAATTCAAGGCCAGCCTCAGCAACTTAGTGAGACCCTGACTCAGAGGAAAAAAAGTCTTCCTAACAGCTGTGTAAGCTCCTACAGATGAGGAAACTCAGGTTGAGAAATGGGAAGTAACTTGCCTGAGGTCACACAGCAAGGGGCAGGGATGCAGCACAACTTAACAATGAGTCCCTATGAACTTGAACTCTATTTCATACCATACAGCCTCCTTCAAGACGCTTTCCTCCTTGATCATCTCCCACACTTCTCCTTTCATCTCACTCCACCCCTATCAAATCCCTCAGTAAATACTGAGAGTTCCACCTTTAAAAAATATCCAGAACCCAACACTTTCACCATCTCCATAGCTGCCACCCCAGTCTAAGCTCCCCTCACCTGGATTAGTGCAATAGCACCCTAAGTGCTCCTTAATCCCTAGGGTGTTTTTGTTGTTGTTGTTGTTGTTTGTTTTTTTGGTTTTTTTTTTTAGTTTTTTTGTGGTGCTGGGGATTGAACCAGGGCCTTGTGCAAGCAAGGTAAGCACTCTACCAACCGAGCTATATCCCAGCTCTGCCCCTAGTGTTCTTAACTGCTTTCCCTGCCTTTCACTACTACCCCTACAATATATTCACCATGAAGAAGCCAAAAGGATCCCCCTGCACTGGGGATGAAACCCAGGGCCTTATGCATGCTAGGCAAGTGCTCTGCCATAGAGTTATGACTTCAGAACATTGAAGATTTTTCTTTTTTTAGACAGGATCTTTTTTTTCAAACAGAGAGAGAGAATTTTTTAATATTTATTTTTTAGTTATCAGCGGACACAACATCTTTGATGGTATGTGATGCTGAGGATCGAACCCGGACACATGTCAGGCGAGTGCGCTACTGCTTGAGCCACATCCCCAGCCCTAGACAGGATCTTGCTAACTTTCCCAGGCTGACCTTGAACTTGTGATCTTCCTATCTTACCCTCTTGAATAACTGACATTACAAGTGTGTACAACTGTGCCTGGATTGATTTGGGATGATCCTTCTGAAGCCAGGCATGGTGGTACATATTGTAATCTCAGCTACTCCAGAGGCTGAGGCAGAAGGACCACAAATTCCAGGAGAGCTTCAATAATTTATCAAGACACTGTCTCAAAATAAAATAGGGCTAGGGCTGGGGATGTGGCTCAAGCGGTAGCGCGCTCGCCTGGCATGCGTGCGGCCCGGGTTCGATCCTCAGCACCACATACAAAGATGTTGTGTCTGCTGAGAACTAAAAAATAAATATTAAAAATTCTCTCTCTCTCTCTCTCTCTCTCTCTCTCTCTCTCTTTAAAAAAAAAACAAAAAAAAATAGGGCTGGAGGTGTAGCTCAGTGGTAGAGCACTCGTCTAGCATATCTAAGGCCTTCGTTTCCATCACAACAGAGTGGTTGGGGAGACATACAAACCTAAGCATGTCATTTCTCCATCTTAAAATCTGGCAATGGCTCTTGTTTCATTTGTAGTATAAACTCCTATGGTGGCCCATATGACTGACCTGCACGATCTGTTTCTAGTACGTTCCAATTGTCTCTTGCTTACTCGGCTCCAGCTACCCTGGACTGTTGTTGTTCATCCAACATACCAGAGATGTTTGCCTCAAGGCCTTTTTACTTACTGTCTTTTGCCTAGAACTTTCTTGGAAATCTGTCTGTTTTGCTCACTCATTTCTTTCAAGTTTTTGTTAGGTCGGTGGTGGTGACTTAGTGGCAACTTAGAACAAAGCAGCCCGCTTTGGAAAAGAACATCAATCAGATGCCTGCGGAAATGCCTGTCAATCAGCCAGATCTCCTGACTAATGCCTGTCAATCAACAGGACCCCCCTGGCCAATCCTGGAGTTCAGCCAACTCCCCTGACCAACTCCAGGGGGGCAAGGGACCCTGGAAACACCTTTTCCTGTCCCAAGCCCTTCCCTTCCTGCTGTAAGCTCCATAAAAGTCCAGTCCAGTGGAGCTTCCCGGTTTCTCCTCAGACCCTTCCCCTCTCCCCTCTGTGTGTCTGAGTTCCCACAGGGAGTGATATCTCAATAAAGCCTGTTCAGCGGTCCTTTTAAATCTGCCTCCTTTGGCCATTGCCTGCCCCGACTGATCTGACAGTTTTCATTCCAATGATATCTTCCCTATGAAACTTCTCCCATCATCTTGTCTAAATTTACAACCCAGTTTCTATTTTCTTCTTTTTTAATATTTATTTTTTAGTTGTAGTTTAACACAATACCTTTATTTTATTTATTTATTTTTAAAGATTTTTTTAGTTCTAGATAAACACACAGTATCTTTATTTTTATGTGGTGCTGAAGATTGAACCCAGTTCCTCACACATGCAAGGCAAACCCTTTACCACTGAGCCACAGCCCCAGCCCTTAAATTATTTATTTATTTTTAATATTTATTTTTTAGTTTTCGGCGGACACAACATCTTTGTTTGTATGTGGTGCTGAGGATCGAACCCCGGCCGCACGCATGCCAGGCGAGTGCGCTACCACTTGAGCCACATCCCCAGCCCCTAAATTATTTATTTTTATGTTGTGCTGAGGATCAAACCAGAACCTTGCATGCACTAGGCGAGCACTCTACTGCTGAGCCACAACCTCAGTCCCTTATTCTTTTTGAAGTACTAGGAATTGAACCCAGAGTTCATGCATGCTCAGGCAAGCACTCAACCACAGAGCTACATTCCCAACCCAGAAATATGGTTAAACATTATTTCTAGTTGTGTCTGTGAGAATGTTCTGAGTGATATTACCTTTTGAATTGATAGGACTCAGTGGTGTGTCTCAGTGGTAGACTTGCTTGCCTGAGAAGTTCAAGGCCCTGGGTTCCATCACCAGCACTGAAACAAACAAAAACATCACATTTAAATTGGTAGACAAGGGCTGGGGATGTGGCTCAAGCGGTAGCGCGCTCGCCTGGCATGCGTGCGGCCCGGGTTCGATCCTCAGCACCACATACCAACAAAGATGTTGTGTCCGCCGAGAACTAAAAAATAAATATTAAAATTCTCTCTCTCTTTAAATAAATAAATAAATAAATTGGTAGACTAAGTAAAGCAAACCACGCTACCCAATGAGAGTGAGCCTCATTCAATTCCTTGAAGGCCTGAATACAACAAAAGGCTAAGTAAAAAAAAGAATTCTTTCTGTCTGCCTGACTTTAAACTGTGACAACCATCCATCTTTCCCTATCTTTGAAGTTGGACTCACAATGGAACTATACCATGGATTCTCCTGGGTTTACAGCCTGCCAAGTGCAGATCTTGTTCTCAGCCTCTCAATTACTTATAGTGTGTGTGTGTGTGTGTGTGTGTGTGTGTGTGTGTGTGTGTACTTCTTGTTGGTTCTGTTTCTCTGGAGAATCCACATGAACATACCAACTAACACTGTTTTTTTTTAAATTTGTTGGCTCCTCCATTTTTAGGTAAATTTCACGAGGGCAGGGATTCTTATTTGCTTTCTTCATTGTTGTATCCTTTACAGAACCTCAGGCATATATTAGATGCTTAATAAACAGTGGTTGAATGAATAAAGGCCCTTATGTTTATACCTTGTCTCTGTGTCTGACTCTCTCAGGAGTCTGTGAGCCACTCCTCTACTGGAGCTGTGATTCCCTAGATTTGCATTCTCAGTGCTGAGAAAAGTGTTCACTACCAAAGGTGCTCAGTAAATATTGAATGAAATGCCCTGATATAATTCCTCCAGAAGAACATTCCAGTTTCCAGAACTAAACAGGACAGAATCCTCTTCAGTCCTGATCCAGAAAGACCACTTCTCTGCTTTCCCCCACCCGTAGCCCAGGCAAGGCCACTTGTGCAGGCGTGTCCACCTCCTTCCCTTCCTGATTCCTTTCTTCCTCCTCACTCCACCCCCTACTCACCTGCCTGTGTACAGGCTATTATCTGGGGGTGGTAATTATTGCGAGTAAATTGGAAGTTGTTTTGCACAGGGCTATGTCTCACGCAGATCGATTTGTACGCTTCCTGGGCACTTGTGACACTCCAGAAATACCATAGCAACGGCCTAGGGGCTGGCGGGCTCAGTGACTGCAGGAAATCTAGCAGGGAGGTGCGGCTCTGCCAGGACCCAGGTGCGGGCAGGGCCAAGGGCACTGTGTCGCAGGGAGGCCACAAGCCTCCTTGACCTCCACCTCTCTGAGCTGTGATTTCCCCAGAGGTGACACAGGAGTAATAACCTGTACGAAAGTTGTTGAAAAGTTTGTAAACTGTAAAACCGGGGCCAGCTAATATTAAAACAGACTGTTATTACAATAACTATTCTTTTTCATAATATTGCCTTCACTTCCACTACTCCCAGCCTGTCTCCCTCTGCCAGCCTTGCCCCCACCCTGAACCAGAGCTTGCCAGATTCCCGCCGCTGGAGCTGAGTTCCTGCTGGCCCTCCTTTATTCGGTGCAAAAATCGCTGCCCCTGGGACACCTTTTAGGGACGAGACCCACAGAGACACAGCAAGCTCATCCTGCGGGGGCGAGCCACTGATTAAATTATATTCATTCTGCCTTTCCGTCATTCAGATTGGCTGGGCCAGCTGGAATTAGTGACAAATTTGAAGCAGAGAATATTGACAAAGAAAGGTTGTTTTATTACCTGCAATGACTCACTATAATTCAAAGGCAGCTTCCTGAGTCAAAGAGAGCATTAGTTAGTGAATAGGTAAGACTTTTTGCTAATTGTTTGAATACACTCAAGTCCTTAAAAACAGTTTTGTTCCCTTCAGTGAGTTGAAAAATAACCCTTCCTTCTCCAGCCCCTTCCTCCTTACCAGAAGGCTATGAAAACAAGAAAGCACCATTGAACTATTCATTCATTTCAGCACCTACTATGTGACAGAGCTACTGTGGGCATTGGAGATACAGACTTGGAGCTGACAGGGTAGGGGAGAAATAGGTGACAATGACAGTTTGACTCAGGAATTCCATCCCCACCCCCCATCCCCCACCTGCAATTGAGCAACATTCCCAGCCCAGAGGTATTAATTTGCTTGTTTGGTACTGCTGATTGATCCCAGGGGTGCTTTACCACTGAGCCACATCCCACCCCTTTTTTGAGACAGGGTCTCACTAAATTGGGGAGGCTGGTCTCAAAGTTGCAATCCTCCTATTTCAACCTCCAGAGTCGCTGGGATTACAGGTGTGTGACATCACACCACTTTTTAATAATCTAAGGAACAAAAATCAAAAGGTCGAAAAATATTTTGTTTTAGAGAGAGAGATAGAGAGAGAATTTTAATATTTATTGTTTTTAGCTTTCAGCGGACACAACATCTTTGTTGGTATGTGGTGCTGAGGATCGAACCTGGGCCGCTTGAGCCACATCCCCAGCCCATCAAAAAATATTTTTAACAAAGGTAGGGGGAAACAAGAATCCTCATATATTGCTGATTTTGGGAATGTAAATTTATTCATTCCCTTATGGAAAGTAATTTGGCAGTTTCTATCAAAATAAAATGTTGGGTACAGTGGTGCTCACCTATAATCCCAGCGACTCAGGAGGCTGAGGCATGAGGATTGCAAGTTCATAAGCCAGCTTCAGTGATTTAGGGAGGCCCTAAGCAACTTAGCAAGATCCTGTCTCTAAATAAAAAAAATAAAAATAAAAGGCTAGCGATGTGGCTCAGTGGTTAAGTGCCCCTGAGTTCAATCCCCAGTACGGTGGGGGGGGGGGGAGGAACACACTTTAAGCCAACAATTCTACTTTTAGGAAATTATCCTCCAGATATACATATTCACAAAAATGCATGTACCAAGATATTTATTGTCACTGTGTTTATAATATCAAAAGACTTTAATAGGGGACTGATTAAATAAAGTACATTCTTACATTGGGATACATGCAGCCATGAGCTTTGTTCTTTTTTTTTTTTTTTTAAGAGTGAAAGGAGTAGAACTTATTTAAGTGAGAATAAAAGAAGCAGATCTCTCACTGGGCAAGAGGGAACATTAGCAAATTTCCCTTAAGGGAACTCTTGATTCTTTTTCTTTTAATTTTAAAACTCAAGATGAAATTTATGTAACCTAAAATTTACCATTTTACCATTTTAAGATATAAAATCCAATATTTTGATATAATGTTTTAGATATATAGTTAGCATCTACCCTCATTCACCTTCTGTCCCCACCTGTCTACCTCTACTTGTGATGGTGGAGAGGACTTTTTTCTTTTTTTGTACTGGGGATTAAAGCCAGGGACATTTAACCTCTGAGCCATATCCCCAGCCCTTTATATATTTTATTTAGAGACAAGGTCTCACTGAGTTGCTTAGGGCCTTGATAAGTTTCTGAGACTGACATTGAACTCACAACATCCTACCTCAGTCTCTCCAGTCCTTGGGATTACAGGCTTATGCTACTTTGCCTAGCTATGGAAGGGCCTTTTTCTGATGGGCACTTTTGAAAAGTCTCCATGTCACAGGAGGCTAAGAGGGTTCCTTGCCAGGGAAAAGTATTGGTAATGGTCTCAGTGGTTCTGGCTGCACATTAGCATCAATTGGGGACAGATTTTATTGCCATTCTGGGGATCAAGCCCAGGGCCTTGCACAGAGTTGGGGAGACTTTTTAAATGCCCTTACTCAGACCCTACTTCTAGGCATTTGTATTTAATTAGTCAGAGTTTGTGACCTGAGTGTAATTTTTAAAAACAAGGTATGAGCTACAACACATTAAAATACATAGGTCTTAAGCTCATGGTTCAGTGAATTGTGACCCCTAGGTAACTACTGCCTCAATAACAACAGAACATTTCCATTGCTCCAGTCAACTTCCCCCACCCTTGCCTGAGGCAACCCTCATTCTGATTTCTATTATAGATTCATATTGATTGTTTTTGAGCTTAACATAAATGGAATCAAGCATCTGTAACATTTGAAGATCAGCTTCTTTCACTTAGTGTAATGCCTTTAAGATTCATCCAAAGGCATATTTTTTTCTGAGTGGCATTTCTTTGTATGGTATCTTCGTCTGTTTTCTGTTGCTATAACAGAATATATGAGATTTCATAAATTATAAAGAAAAGAGGAGTCTGGAAAGTCTAAAAGCAGGCTGCCAGCATCTGCTCAGCTTCTGGTGAGGAACTTGTGCTGCTTCAATCTCATGGTGAAAAGTGGAAGGGCAACTGGTCAATATGGAAGAGACAAAAGCTGAGGGGTAGCCTTGCTTTATGTCAAATCAATTTTGTGGTAACTAATCCAGTCCCATGAGAGCAAGTCTCACTCCCTCAGCACTGATCCCTTCATGAGGGCAGAACCCCATGGCCGAAATGCTTCTTAAAGGCCCCACCACCTCTCAACATCATTATATTGAGAACCAAACCCCAACATGAATCTCAGTTGGGACAAACCATTGTATATGGGTATACCAGTTTATCCATTCACACATTTAGGGACATTTGGGTTGTTTCAAGATTTGGGCTTTTAGGGATCAAGCAGCTACAAATATTATTGTATCAATCCCCTTCCTACATTTCCTTTTTTTGTGTGTGTGTACCATGGATTGAACCCAACCAACAGTACTTTACTACTGAGTTGTATCACCAACCCTTTTAATTTTTTATTTTGAAAAAGGGTCTCACTTAAGTTGATAAGGGTCTTGCTAAATTGCTGAGGCTGACCTTGAACTTGTGATTCTCCTGTCTCAGCCTCCAGAGTAGCTGAATATATGGGGCACTACTAGCTGAGACTCTCTGCTTCTATGGATCCCCAGAACTTCCTCCCAGAAACTATGTCTAGGGTTGGTGTTTAAATCTATGTGCATGCCCTTGGTTGCTGGGGATTTTAGGAGTGAGGGATGCCTTCTCAGTCTTCTTCCTGTGTCTGGTTTGTCAGATAGCTTCATTCATCTGAACTGTTCTCTTATAGTCTGTGAGATCTTAAGAAAGTTTTCTCCTGTTTTCACCTGAAAAACTGAACTCTATTGCTTGACCCATTCCTAACACCTGGAGATGGTGTGTGTTCAAGGGACAATTATATTTTGTCTGGGATGGAAAAAGCTATGTCCTAGACATAAATGTATGCTTGTATTCCTTCCCAGCTTTATCCTCAGGTTGCCTACCTGTTCAATGAAAAGGAGAATCATCTTCTAGCAGTTGGGCAACCAATTACCAGGAGACTGGTCCTGATCTCATTAAATCTGTGTGGGGGCACACACCTGTAATCCCAATAACTCAGGAGGCTGAGACAGGAGGATCACAAGTTCAAGATCAGCCTGGGCAACTTAGCAAGACCTTGTCTCAAAATTAAAAAATAATTTAAAATGTATGTGGGATATAGCTCAGTGATGGAGTGCCCCTGGGTTCAATCTCCATAATACAACAAACAAATAAACAAAAACAAATTGCTTGTTTTAGGGAAAATGTCTGGCATAAAATTCACACAGCATCAGTTGCATCTAAAGGGGTGCTGGAAGGCATGGTTCTGGGAACAGAGGGGTTGTGCTGTGAGAGAAGCTCTCTACTCTGGGACTTGCCATGCCCTCACTATGCCCTGGTGTCATAAATCAGCCCTTTCTCTCTACACCTTCAGAGGCCTAGACTGGCTAAGGTCCCCCAGCTGTGTTGTCCTCACCCTGCCCTTCTTGATGAATTTGAACAAAACATCCCAGAGGGCCCCTAGGCTCTTTAAGCTCAGAGCAGATGGCTGGCAAGCAAGTTCTGGGACATACAGTTCCTGACTCAGATCTGGGCAGGGGGCCAAGGCCTTCAAATGGCTGTAGAAAAACTTAACCCTCATCCCACTCTCTCCTGTGATTGCCCCAACAGCTTGTAGTTTTTACTGCCTGTCTCTTTTAGTGCCAGTGAAGAAGGGAAAAGGACCACAAACATCAAGATTAGATGCCCACTTGGAGTCCCTTCTTGGGCTAGCACCAGGGAGAAGTCTTGATTTCAGCTTTTGGGAGAGATACCATGCTGTGTAGGGAGGCTTTCTGCTGCTACAGGATGAGGATGAGGAAGCTAAGGAAAAGCTTATGAAAGGTTCCATAAATATGTGTGTGTATTTATTTTCTAATTTTTAAAAAATATGTATTTTAAAAATATTTTTTAGTTGTTGATGGACCTTTATTTTATTTATTTGTATGTGGTGCTGAGAATCGAACCCAGTGCCTCACGCATGCTAGGCAAGTGCGCTACCACTGAGCCACAACCCCAGCCTAAAAATATGTACATTTTTTAGTTGTAGGTAGACACAATACCTTTACTTTATTTTTATGTGATGCTGAGGATTGAACCAGTGCCTCATGCATGCCAGGCGAGCACTCTACAATGAGTCACAGCCCCAGCCCATATTTATTTATTTGTTTTTGTGATACCAGGGATTGAACTCAGGGGCACTTGAACACTGAACCACATCCCCAGCCCTACAGGATCTCAATGAGTGCTCAGCACCTCACTTTTGCTGAGGCTAGCTTTGAACTCATGATCCTCCTGCCTTAGCCTCCTGAGCTGTTGGGATTATAGGCATGTGCCACTGTACCAAGCTATTTATTTATTCATTTTTTTTGTAGTGCTGGGGATTGAACTCAGGGCCTCATGCATACTAGGCAAGTGCTTTACCACTGAGCTACATCCTCAGCCCCAGAAATGTCTTTGACCTGGGGAAGAAAGGATTATAGGGCTTCTGGAGAGTTCACACTAGGCACTGACAGGAGTCTGTCCATTTCATAGCCACGCATGGGTGGCTTTATCCCAGAACAAGATTTAGGAAGGGAATATAAGAGAGGTGTCTAGTTCCTGGGTGTGCATCAGATTCTTCTGTGCTACTTCCAGGTTCACCTTAAGGCAGGTATAAAAGGGAGACAGGTAATATTGCCAAGAAGAGTAGTTGGGATGGGCATGCTTGTCCCTCCCCCTTTCTGGTCCCTACTACACTTTTGGATGCATTAATCCTGCCCAAGGTCTTATTCTCGCTCTAACATGGTGCTCATTGCTCCCCTTTTGGATTAGTAAATTGATAAATCATCCACACAATTGTCTATCCATCCATCCAAGAAATATTTAGTAATTAGCTACAATGTATAGGTTCTGTGCTAAAGCTGTGAGGCTATAAGTATGAAAAAGACAGATATGTCCTTCACAGAGCCCACATCATCATGGTGGATCCAGACAGGCTACCAGGCAGCTACATTCCATGATTTAGCCTGCTTTTGTGCTGCTGTGACTAAAAGATCTGACCAGAACAATTTTAAAGGAGGAAGAGTTTATTTGAGGGCTCACAGTTTCAGAGGTCTTAGTCCACAGAAGGCAGGCTCCATTCCTTGGGGCTCTAGGGTAAGGCAGAACATCTTGGCAGAAGGGTGTGGTAGAGGGAAGCAGCTCACTTAGTGATCAGAAAGCAGAGAGAGACTCCATTGGCCAGATAGAAAATATATACCCCAAGCCAGTCTCCAATTCCCACCTCCTCCAGCCACACCCTACCACTTCAGTTACCACTCAGTTAATCCCTATCAGGGGATTAATTCACTGATTGGGTTAAGACTCTAACAACCCAATTGTTTCTCTTCTGAACTTTCTTGCATTGTCTTCACATAGGATTGGGGGGACACCACATCTAAACCATAACATTCCATGGAATAAATCCAATGACAGAGACAGGCTATGGGGTTACAGAAGATGACTGTTGGGAAGGATCAATGGAAGGTTTCTGGAAGAAGGGATTCCTGAGCTGAGACAAGAGGACTGAATAGGAGATGGTGAGGAGAAAAGGAAGGAAAGAGAGTCTAAGTAGAGGAAGCAGCATGTGAAAAGGTCTAGAGGCAAGAGCCTATTTAGCTGGAAATGGTTCCGTTTGAGAAGAAAGAGAGTGTGTGTAAGTGTTGTGAAGACGTGAGACATGAGGAGGCAGAGGTAGTCAGAGGCCAGATCAGGAAGGCCTTATAAGCTATGGTGAGGAGGCAGGACTTGATCGTAAAGGCAATGAATCAGCTTTGAGTGGTTTAGATAGTTTGGTTTTTTGAAAAAAATCACTCTCGTTTCTGGGTGGAGATAAAGACAGTGTTTGGTGAGGTACAGACATATATAGAAACAGGAGCACAATTCAGGATGCTATTGAAGTGGTTCAGGCAAGAGATGATAGTGGTTTAGACCAGAATGAGCTTACTGAAGGATTAGATGTGAGAGGCAAAGAGAGAGAGACCTCAAAGATGATTCTGTGTTCCACTGAGCCATACCCCCAGCCCTGCCTCCCAGTTGGACAACTGAGGTATTGGTAAGTACTGTTAATGGAGATAGGGAAGATGGAGGGAGTACATCTAGGGGAGGGTGGGAGATGAGTTCAGTGCCATGTTGGGCTTGAGGTTCCAGGGTGACATGTCCTACGATCATCTAGGTCCAAAATTTAGGAGAGAGGATGAGGTTATAGACAAACGGCAAGATCTTAAGAGTGGGTGAGGAGTGGGCTAGGGATATAGCTCAGTTAGTAGAATGCTTGCCTCGCATGCACAAGGCCCTGGGTTCAATCCTCAGCACCACAAAAAAAAAGAGTGGGTGAGAAGTGGGTGAGGTTGCCCAAGGGAGTGGAGGATGCCATGCTTTGTTCAGTGGTACTAACCTGTCAAAGGATTCCTTACTTTTTAGTGCTTGTTTCATCCAAATCATGGAAGACAGATTTATTTATTTTATTTATTTTTTTTAAGAGAGAGAGAGAGAATTTTTTAAATATTTATTTTTTAGTTTTCGGTGGATACGACATCTTTGTTTGTATGTGGTGCTGAGGATCGAACCCAGGCCTCACGCATGCCAGGCGAGCCCCATGGAAGGCAGATTTAGAATGTACTTATCAAAGATTTTAAAATTTAAGGCAGGGGCTGGGGATGTGGCTCAAGCGGTAGCATGCTCGCCTGGCATGCGTGTGGCCCGGGTTCGATCCTCAGCACCACATACCAACAAAGATGTTGTGTCCGCCAACTAAAAAATAAATATTAAAAAAAAATTAAAAAAATAAAATTTAAGGCAAAGACTCTGCAGATAATCTCTTAGCTCCCTCCTTTATTCCTTCTTTCATCATTCCCACAGCATCCTGGGCTGATTTGAGCTTCCAATAAAATAATTTAGCCAGCCCAGGGGCCAGGCCAGTTGCCACTCTTAAGAAATTCAGTTTATAGCTCCCTCTGCTGGCAAAGCCAGAGATGACTCTCAGTTGGGGTACTCTTCATCCCAGCCCTTTCTTTTCCCCTCCTCCTTTCCTGGGACAGAACCCTGTCACTCCAAGACACAATTAAAGCCCCAGTCCCAAACCAGGTGTGGTGATATACGTCTCTAATCCCAGCTACTTGGGAAGCTGAGGAAGGAGGATTGCAAGTTTGAGGCCAGCTTCAGCAATTTAGGGAGACCCTGTCTCAAAATTAAAAACAAAATAGGCTGGAGATGGAGCTCAGTGGTAAAGTGCCCGTGGGTATGATCCCGAGTATCAAACAAACAAACAAACCTGGGAATGCAGCTCAGTGATAAGAGTGCTCCTGGGTTCAATCCCTAGTACCACATTAAAAATCACCTCAGTCCCAGTCCACTTCATTCCCCCTCCAGATCTCCTACTTTAAAATAATGCTAGCTAGAAATGGGGGGAGAACTAATTAGGTGTCTAGAAACACAAATTAAATCCCTGGCCCAAAACTTCTCTCTCTCTCTCTCTCTCTCTCTCTCTCTCTCTCTCTCTCTTTTGGTACCAGGGAGTGATCCCAGTGTGCTTAACGACTGAGCCACACCCCCAGCTCTTTAATTTTTTTTTTTTAATTTGAGACTGGGTTTCACTAAGTTACTTAGGGCCTTGCTAAGTTGCCGAGGTTGGCTTTGAATTTTTGATTCTCCTGCCTCAGCCTCCTGAACTGCTAGGATTACAGACGTGCACCACGGTGGGCAGACCAAACCCATTCTTGATATACTTGCAGTATACTTGCAGAGGAAGACTTCATTTGGTTATTTGGTTATAAAGTATGTAGAACAAAGCCTAGCACCTAAGTACTACGTAGGCAATAGCTATTGTCCTTATTCTGTCTCATCCTTCTCTCCACTTACGCATTCTAAACTCTCTCACTAAGCCTCATTATCTTATTTCCGGTCTGAGAGGATGGGTGACTCAGTGTAATTTGCAGGTTGGGTCAAAAAGTGTTTTTTTTTTTTAAATTTCATTATGGAAATTTTCCAATACCTAGAAGCACAGAGAAGAGGATAATGAAGCTCTGTAACAACCTTCAACAGTTATCAACATTTTGCCAATCTTTATTCATCTACACCCCCTCTTTTTTTTCCCTACTGGAGTATTTTAATTTAAGCCCCAGATGTCATATAATTTTGTCTGAAAATACTCCAATATGTACCTCTAACAGATGAGGACTAAAAAAAAAAACCCACAATACCATTATCACACTTAAAAATTAACAATAATTAGAGAGGCCTTTTTAAGCCTCATTCCCTTGAGAGATGCTGGGGAAATGGGAGCCCTCAATTCACAGCCAAGAGAATTAATATATGTAAAGTGCTTTGGACAGGGTCTGCCAGATAATAAGTGGGATGTACTAGTAAGTATTATTTTGTTTCTTTTTCATTCTGTCCATTTAGCTACTCTAACCACCATCTCACCTCAGGCTGGGAATGGGGATGACCTTTTATAAAGGAGTAAGCACAGCCCAGGCTGAAGAATTTCTTGGGTCATTGGAGGCCTGGGGTGAGAGGTGGGACTCTAGAAGTCACTGAGAAGAGTTCAAAGGAAGTGGTGGGGCTGAGCGTATAGCTCAGTGGTAAAAGCACTGACCATGCATGCACAAGGTCTTGGGTTCCAATTCCAGCATCATAAAGACAAACAAAAACCAGAGAGGAGCTACTGCAGGGCCTAGTATATGGGGAGCCTAAAGAAGGAACTGTGTGATAATTGAGCTGAAAAAACCCAGTAACCTATAAAAACAGGCAAATAGAGCATTAGTCCTTCCTTCTCATTTGTTAGGGCCTTTGGAGATCACTGCCTACTGGAAAGCAGAGGGGGTTAGGGTAGTCAGGCTTGAAGGAATTCTCTTTATCATTTCTTTATAATTCATAGATGGGTAGCTGCCTACAGCCACCAAGAGCTTGCTTTTCTTCATTTTGAGTTATCCAGAGATATGGATAAAGATGGCAGACCCTGATCCAAAGCACAACTACAGATGGCCTTTCCTAGATGCTGGATAACGAGTTTTTGTGCTCCTACTTCTTTTCTATAGAATTCGCCCCTCTCCTCTTCTCCCACACTCATCCTTTGGGAACCCAGGGTACCTGAACACCTGGCCTACCTATCTTACTCTGTGCTGCTATAAAAGAATAAAAGACTGTTCATTCATAAAAAATAAACATTTATTTCTTACAGTTCTGGAGGAGGGGAAGTCCAAGATCAAGGGGCTGGTAGGATTCATGTCTGCTGAGAGCTGATATTTCTTTTCAAGGTGGTGCCTTGTTGCTGCATCCTCCTAAAGGGATAGAATGCTGTGTCTTTATGTGCAGAAGAGCAAATAGGACCTAAACTAATTACTAAGATATTTTTTTACTTTCTAAAACTTTAAACTTTTATTATAAAATCATGCAAATGTAGACATTTTAGAAAATTATTTTTCTCTGGATGCATATATGTTTTATGTGGTACCATCAACTATAATCCCACAGCCCAAAGGGATTGAGCCTGAAGTAAAACCTTTCAGACCTTTTTCCTTCCATGTTGAAAGGATGAACACATTTCATGCAAATTTACACAAACACATTCTGTATAGATAATCCTTTTAAAAACTCTTTATGTATTGGTAAATGTTCATGCCAATATATTTATGATTACCTTTAAAATGTTTTATAGCCATTATTTCTAAACAGTTTCAGCTTCTTGCTATACTATTTTTATATAATAGAAAAAGCACTGGTTGAGAAAGGAATACAGCTTGTAGTTTTGGAGTTGTGCCAAGATATTTTATAAACACCAATCCATTCAAGAGGGTGTAGCTGGGTGTAGTGGCACAGATCTGTAATCCCAGAAGCTCTGGAGGCTGAGGCAGGCATTTCAACTGGATTGAAAATTCGAGTTCAATCTTTTAACTCTGGGAGTTCAAACCAGCTGCAACAATTTAGCCACCCTAGCAATTTAGCAAGACTGTGTCTCAAAAAAAAAAAAAAAACCAAACAAAAAACAAAAAAAAAAAAAAACAGAATGGGAATGTGGCTAAGTGGTTCAACACCCCTGGGCTCAATCCCTGGTACCAAAAAAAAGAGGGGCTGGGTTTATGGCTCAGTGGTAGAGTACTCGCCTGGCACATGCCAGGCCCTCGGTTCGATCCTCAGCACCACATAAAAATGAATAAAATAAAGGTATTGTGTCCAACTACAACTAAAAAATAAATGTTTAAGAAAAGAGGGTGGAGCCTATAAGGTCCTTGCTTAGCATCTGGAAAGCCATCTTAAGTGACAGCTGTCATTTTAAGGAAAAAGTTTTGCTTTCCCACCCAAAGGGCATTTCTGAGAAAGACTCATTGCTTCCTCATACCAACCCAGCCCCTAACCTAGGACCCGCCTGGCTCTGCCTCCTGAGTCTACCTGTAAAAGTCCTGGAACCCAAGCCTGTTTTCCCTCTCTCTGCTGTAGAGAGATGGCCTTTATTTGTCAGCTCTGACAAAGTCTTGTGTGCATCTCGTCTTTCATTTCTGGCCCTCATTCCTCGTTTTCCTTCAGAACCCTCATAACAATCACTTCCCCAAAGGTCCCACGTCTTCTTACCACCACAGAGATTGCATCAGCAAATTTTGGGGGGTCCTTCAGACTATAGTATACCTCAATCCAAACTTGCCTCCAGGAAAAGTAAGACAAATATTTTTGGCAGGAGCAAAAAGAACAAAATATTTTGTCCAGGCAGACAAGTGTTCCTTAACAACCTGGACTCCAAGAACTTCATCCCTCTCAGTTCCTACCTCCTCCCCTTCTTCCCAGCAATAGACAGTGACACAGTGAAGGAGCAAGGATTTGTGTCCATATTGGCTTGACATTGAATTCTTGCTCTGCATTTCCCATTTCGGGAGTCTTAGGTAAAATCACTGTTTCTGTTTCTGTGAGCCTGTGGGAAAGGAAAGCGAGGAACTGGGAGATGGGCGAGCGAGAAGTGAAAGACAGAGAGCAGGTAGAGATGCACATGAGACTCTATTTGTCAGAGCTGACAAATAAATAAAGGCCATCTCTCCATAGATGGAGAGAGGCAATATAGGCTCAGCTTCCACGACTTTTATGGGGCAGGTCCTCTTGCAGGAGGTTAAGGGTGGGGTTGGTGTGAGAGAGTGGTGATAGCCCAAGGGTGGGAAAGGTATGAGGGAGTAGTGAGCCTTTCTCAGAAAGGCCTTTGGGAAAGTGAAACTTTTGCTTAAAATGGTGACTGTCAATTAAGATGCTTTTCCAGATGCTAAGCAAGGACCTTACACTGTGAGCCTTTTTCCATGACCAAAAAAATGGAACTAATAGCCTTTTTTTTTTTTTGAGTACCAAGGATTGAACTCAGAGGCATTCAACCACAGAAGCCTTAAAGCCATATAAACACATGCATAAAGTGGTACAAATCAGGAAAATAGCTCATCTTAAAATCCTTTTAACTCTTGTTTATGAATTTTATAAAAATATACAATCCTCTGGACGCGGTGGTGTAGGCCTGTATTCCCAGCCACTTGGAAGGCTGAGGATAGAGGATAGTGAGTTCAAAGCCAGTCAATTTAATGAGACCCTGCCTCAAAATAAAAATAAAAAGGCTGGGGATGTCCCTCGGTGATACAGCATTTCTGGATTCAATCCCAGTAGAAAACAAAACAAAAAACCCAAAAGCAAATAAAGAAGCAAACAAACAAAACCCTTAAAGTCTTCTGGACATATGGAATAGGCCTGGGGCAACAGGTGAATTTTCAAATATTAAATACTAGGTTAGAGTTCTGAGGAATTAATGTTCATGCTGTCACCAGTAAATGAACAAGAATAGTTTATTAGCTCACAACTTCCTATTTAGCAGCACCCAATAAGCCACTTCAACTTGCTCCTACTTCCCTGAGATTTGCCTTTGGCAAATCTTGTTACAATGGTGCACTTTATGCTTTGAAATGTAGCCCTTGCTGCTCTGCCACTGCAACTGATTTTTAAAATGGACATGTTTCTTTCTCTTCTTCTCTCCTTGCTCCTCCCTAATCTCCCGCTCTCCCTAATGTCAGGAAACAGGATTATCTTTTCTTCCCCATCATAGGTAGAGTTATCTGTCCTTGAGCATTCACTCACCCACTGTATGAATGAAGTAATACAAATTTTTTTTTATTTTGATTTTTTTTTAATTTTAATTTTTTTTATTGGTTGTTCACAACATTACAAAGCTCTTGACATATCATATTTCATACATTAGATTGAAGTGGGTTATGAACTCCCAATTTTACCCCAAATGCAGATTGCAGAATCACGTCGGTTACACATCCACAATTTTACATAATGCCCAATTAGTAATTGTTGTATTCTGCTACCTTTCCTATCCCCTACTATCCCCCCTCCCCTCCCCTCCCTTCTTCTCTCTCTACCCCATCTACTGTAATTCATTACTCTCCTTGTTTATTTTCCCATTCCCCTCACAACCTCTTATATGTAATTTTATATAGCAATGAGGGTCTCCCTTCATTTTCATGCAATTTCCCTTTTCTCTCTCTTTCCCTCCCATCTCATGATTCTGTTAAATGTTAGTCTTTTCTTCCTGCTCTTCCTCCTTGCTCTGTTCATAGTTGCTCTCATTATATCAAAGAAGACATTTGGTATTTGTTTTTTAGGGATTGACTAGCTTCACTAAGCATAATCTGCTCTAGTGCCATCCATTTCCCTGCAAATTCTATGATTTTGTCATTTTTTATTGCTGCATAGTACTCCATTGTGTATAGATGCCACATTTTTTTTATCCATTCATCTATTGAAGGGCATCTGGGTTGGTTCCACAGTCTAGCTATTGTGAATTGTGCTGCTATGAACATCGATGTGGCAGCATCCCTGTAGCATGCTCTTTTAAGTTCTTCAGGGAATAGTCTGAGAAGGGCAATAGCAGGGTCAAATGGTGGTTCCATTCCCAGCTTTCCCAGGAATCTCCAAACTGCTTTCCAAATTGGCCGCACCAATTTGCAGTCCCACCAGCAATGTACAAGAGTACCCTTTTCTCCACATCCTCGCCAGCACTTGTTGTTGTTTGACTTCATAGTGGCTGCCAATCTTACTGGAGTGAGATGGTATCTTAGGGTGGTTTTGATTTGCATTTCTCTGACTGCTAGAGATGGTGAGCATTTTTTCATGTACTTGTTGATTGATTGTATGTCCTCCTCTGAGAAGTGTCTGTTCAGATCCTTGGCCCATTTGTTGATTGGGTTATTTGTTATCTTATTGTCTAATTTTTTGAGTTCTTTGTATACTCTGGATATTAGGGCTCTATCTGAAGTGTGAGGAGTAAAAATTTGTTCCCAGGATGTAGGCTCCCTATTTACCTCTCTTATTGTTTCTCTTGCTGAGAAAAAACTTTTTAGTTTAAGTAAGTCCCATTTGTTGATTCTTGTTATTAACTCTTGTGCTATGGGTGTCCTATTAAGGAATTTGGAGCCCGACCCCACAATATGTAGATCGGAGCCAACTTTTTCTTCTATCAGACGCAGAGTCTCTGATTTGATATCAAGCTCCTTGATCCATTTAGAGTTAACTTTTGTGCATGGCGAGAGGAAGAGATTCAGTTTCATTTTTTTGCATATGGATTTCCAGTTTTCCCAGCACCATTTGTTGAAGATGCTATCCTTCCTCCATTGCATGCTTTTAGCCCCTTTATCAAATATAAGATAGTTGTAGCTTTGTGGATTAGTCTCTGTGTCCTCTATTCTATACCATTGGTCCACTCGCCTGTTTTGGTACCAGTACCATGCTGTTTTTGTCACTATTGCTCTGTAATATAGTTTGAAATCTGGTATCGCTATACCGCCTGATTCACACTTCCTGCTTAAAATTGCTTTTGCAAGTAATACAAATTTTGGAGATGGTACCAGAAGATCTCAGAAATGACTATCTCCCAAATAAACAAGTGAATTGCAACTCCAACAGAGAACTCATGGAATGTAGCCTTTTAATCGCCTCTTTAAAAAAAGCTCCTTGGGCTGGGGTTGTGGCTCAGTGGTAGAGTACTTGCCTAGCATGTTTTGAGGCACTGGGTTGGATTCTCAGCACCACATATAAATAAATAAAATAAAGGTCCCTCAACAACTAATAAAAATGTTAAAAAAAAACCCCAAAACTCCCCAGGTTGGGGATATAGCTCAATTGGTAGAGTGCTTGCCTTGCACGCACAAGGCCCTGGGTTCAGTCCCCAGCACCACAACCCCCCCCCAAAATTAAAAAGCCCCCTGTTCTTGCTGATGGGCAGAATCACAGCCCGTTGGGACAGGAGTCTCCTGTGTTTCTCTTTTGCTAGCAAAGAAATAAAACATTCTTTTTTCTTTTCTCAAAACCACGTTCCTTTATTGGATTGGCATCAGGGACTCGGACCAAGCTTTCAGCAACAATCTGCCTGCATCTCAGCAGGTGCTCCTAAACAAATAGTAATCACTGCACTTATTTCTAAAATGAGAACTTTGGCTTTTTAAAATTAATTATTTTGGGGACTGAGGATTGAACCCAGGGGCGCTTTACTACTGAGCCACATGCTACATATCTTGATCCTTTTAATTTTTTGTTAAATTGCTGGGACTGGCTTAGAACTTGCCATTCTCCTAGCTAGGATTACAGAAGGGGACCAACACAGCCTGCTCCTTTTATTTTTTGTGACAAGGTCTCGCTGAGTTGTTGAGACTGGCCTGGATGTTCCTGCCTCAGCCTCCCTAGCAGCTGAGATTATAGACTGCCTTGACTTTGTTCCTTTTTTTTAAAAAAAATATTTATTTCTTAGTTGTAGGTGGACATAATATCTTTATTTCATTTTTTTTTTTAATGTGGTGCTGAGGTTTGAACCCAGTGCCTTATGGGGGCTCAGCAAGCACTCTACCATTGAGCCACAACCCCGGCCCAAAGTTTTTTTTTTTTAATCTTATTTAAAATTTTATTTATTTTTTGGTGGGGTTCTTTTTTTTTTTTCTTTTTTGGAATTGGGGGTCGAACCCAGGGCTTTGCGAATGCAAGGCAGACGCTTTGCCACTAAGCTACATCCCAGCCCGGCTTTGTTCCTTAAGACCCTTCTTCAATGTGACTTTAAGACATCAGTACTCCACCTTCCAGGGCGTTTGAATTCAAAGTGTGCTGGGCCAGGAACTGGCGAGCAGGAAATGATACGGCGGAGGTCTCTAGAGGCCACTATCACGACTGAGAGCACATCAGGCCACCTCTACTCATAAGGATAGCACAGGCAAGCCCGCAAGCGCGCACGTGCACACTGCAATTCCCCAGTACCGGTATGCACTGAATTGAAAATGCGAGGAGGGTCACAGGATGACGTAATCCTCCCGCGCAGCGCAACCGTGACGTCCCAGGTACCGCGCGCCTAGGCGCAGGCGCACGACCTTCGTGAGCGGGGCTCGGGAGGGAGGAGCTAGAGTACGGAGCCACGGATTGGTGAGTCTGGAGGCCGACGGTTGGCTCCTCTCGCCACACGTACACGCACAGAGCCTGCGCGGGGCGGGAGAGAGCGAAATTCAAGCTCCAACGGAGATACTTGGAATCTTATCTGAGGGTCATGGAGCTCTCCCAAGGCTTGGCAAAAGGCGAGACTTTGAGCCCAGAGCAGACTGCCCAGTACGTGAGGTATGTTTGGGCCTCCAGGCGGGTGTAGCTCGCAGGCCCTGCCGCGGCAGGTAAGGGTGGCCCTCGGACCCTCCCAGGGGGAGGCCGAAGCGGAGCGTTGTGAGGCTGGCTCCTGCATTCCCATGGGAGTAGGGAATAAGAATAAGTTCTGGACGTTTATCGCATTCCCCGACACCGCTCTCCCCGTTGGCCAAATAACCCTCCATTATGAGCGTCTGGAGAACCAAAACTTCCAACTGATTAAGTAAACCCTCCTTTGGTCTTTTCAACCTACCAAGCGCCAGGACTAGGGATGAGAGAAACACTGTCCCTGTCCCCAAATTGTGTATAATAGTGGGAATAGACCTGCAAACCAATACTTAACTATAAGTTATAAATGTTATAAGTGTTTAAGTGTTGTTTAATGTGCAGGGGAACAATCTCACCAATCTCAGCAGAGGAGGAAACATTTCAGCTGTGTGTTGAAAAATGAATAAGCATTCACCAGTGGCTGATGGTATGGGGCATGGTGATGTGGGGATAAATATTTCAACTTAAAAAACAAAAAAAACAAATATTTCAACTTAAAAAAATTGTAAAATATGCATAACATAAAATTTACCACCTTCATCATTTTAAGTGTATAGCTCAGTAGTGTTAAGTGTCACACATTTTTGTGTATCCCATCTCCAGAACTTTTGTATCTTGACAGATTAAAATTATTCCCAATAAACTCTCCATCTCCCCCACCCCTCCTCCCTAGCATACACCATTCATCGGTATGTCTGTGAATTTGGCTACTTTAGACACCTATAAAGTGGAGTCGTACAATATTTATCTCTGCCTTGCTTATTTCACTTAGCACAGGTCCTCAAGGTTGTCCATGTTGTGTCATGTGACAAGATTTCCTTTTTAAGGCTATATTCTATTGTGTATACCACATTTTGTTCTTGTATTTATCTGTTGATAGGCATTTAGCTTCTTTCTGTATATTGACTTGTGAATAATGCTGCAATGAACATGGGACTGCAGATACTTTGACATACTGATTTCAAATCCTTCAGCTATATACCTAAAAGTGGGGTTGCTGAATCATATCTATTTAATTTTTTCTTAAAGAGAGAGAGAGAGAAATTTTTAATGTTTATTTTTTAGTTGTTGGCGGACACAACATCTTTGTTTGTATGTGGTGCTGAGGTTCGAACCCTGGCCACAGGCATGCCAGGCGAGCGTGATACTACCTGAGCCACATCCCCAGCCCTATTTAATTTTTTAAGAGGCAGGATCTCTTTATGTTGTCCAGGCTGGCCCCAAATTCCTGAGCTTAAGTGATCCTTCTGCCTTGGCCTCCCCAGTAGCTGGTACTACAAGCACATACCACCACTCCTGACTTTTCTCTTTCATTCCTTTTGTGTGTGTGTGTGTACACAGGCGCTGGATATTGAACCCAGGGTTTCTTTTTTTTAATTTATTTATTTTTTAGTTCTTGGCGGACACAACATCTTTGTTGGTATGTGGTGCTGAGGATCGAACCTGGGCCGCACGCATGCCAGGCGAGCATGCTACCGCTTGAGCCACATCCCCAGCCCGAACCCAGGGTTTCTAAATACCAAGCACCTACCCTTAATTTTTTGAAGAACCTCATACTGTTTTTTACAGTGGTGACACCAATTCATAGTCCCATCAACAGTGTACAAGGACTCCAATTTCTCTACATCCTTGTCAACGCTTGTTATTATTTGTGTTTTTTTAAAGAGTAGCCATCCTAACAAGAATGAAATGGTATCTTGTTGAAAGGATACTCGCAAAGTCTACAGAAAGTCCAAGGACCACACCACACACCAAAATCCCACTCAAGAGAGTTATTGTCAGAGCATGGAGCAAACTGACAAGGCTATCCCTCCGAGGAGAGCAGAAGTGTGTCGGCACTTACAGAGCAGCTTTATAGCCTGCAAGAGGAATTTCACAAACATGCTTAGGGTTTACACCATGGGCTGGTGTGAGGTTGACCCTTTAGTAGGCACATGTTCTTAAGGGAGGCTAAGCAGCATTGCCTCAGGATCTCTAGATAAATTGGCTCCTAAATTGAAACCTGGGAGTCCCTGAATAAAATGGCTCCTAAATTGAAACCTAGGAGTCCCTAGATAAAATGGCTCCAAACCTAAAATGGTGGATCTAATGCCAGTATTGATCTGATGCTAATAGTTGTGGTTTCAAATTGCATGTCCCTACTGAATAAGTGGTTTTCATACTCTTTTTGTGTACTTACTGGCCTTTGCATTACTGGGGATTGAACCCAGGGGTGCTCTGTCACTGAGCTACATTCTCAGCCATTTTTTGTTTTTTATTTTGAGACAGGGTCTTGCTGAGTTGCTCAGGCTGGTCTCAACCAAGTTGCTGGGATTATAGGCATGTGCCACCATTCCTAGCTTGCTTATTTTTTAGTTAGGATTTTTTTGTTGTTGTTGAGTTGTTCTTTATATCTGGATATTAACATATCTATATGTGATTTGTATGTTCTCCAATTGTGCAGATTGCTTTTTAATCTCTTTTTTTAAAAAAAAAATTATTGTCTAGGGCTGGGGTTGTGGCTCAATGGTAGCGCACTTGCCTAGCATGCATGAGGCACTGGGTTCGATTCTCAGCACCACATAAAAATAAATACAATTAAAGGTCCATCAATAATTAATTTAAAAAATTATTGTCTAAGTTGCCTTTTCACTGTGTTTGATTATGTCCTTTGATGCACAGAAGTTTTTTTTCTTTGGCACAAGTATGTATTTGTTTTACTCATAAAATAGTTTCCTAAAACAGTGCAGGTTGCTTGTTTATCATCTATCTGGGGCATCCAGGCCACAGGGAATCCCCTGGATACCCACCCTTATGGGCTGGTGACCATGCAAAGAATCCCCTTTTTTTCTGTACCCATCAGCAAGGCCAGAAAAAAAGGACTTTTCTCTAAAGGAAGTAGCCAGGATCAGAAATATCAACCTACAGGGCTTCCCAGATCTCAACAGATAAATACTTTCATTTTTCCAAAATCAGCACTGTTGGGTGGGAGACTGTGGGCGCAGCACAGCTACCTATACTTCTCCTCACCATTTGAGCTATTTGCCAACACTTGTGGGTGAAAACATAGGGGCCTTTACACAGCACCATTAACTTTGCCAGTCCATTTTCCAAGTGGATTTTTCAGGTGAACTGCACTGTTTCATAGTTGGAAAGATACAAGGGAAGTTTAAAAGAAAGTGGAGTTAAACTCTGATGTATAGAGATTTTTATAAAAAGGGGTTGGGGTTGTAGCTCAGTGGTAGAACACTTGCCTTGTAAGTTTGAGGCACTGAGGTCAATTCTCAATGCTACATATAAACAAATAAATAAATATGAAGGCCCATCAACAACCAAAAAACATTTTTTTTGGTACCAGGGATTGAACCCAGGGGAGTTTAACCAATGAGCCACATCCCCAGCGATTTTAAAAGCATATTTTAGTTTGAGACAGGGTCTCACTAAGTTACTTAGGGCCTCTCTAAATTGCTGAGGCTGGCTTTTAAAAAAAAATTAGTTGTAAATGGATACAATTTTTTTATGTATTTATTTTTATGTGGTGCTGATGATTGAACCCAGTGCCTCACACATGTGAGGCAAGCACTCTACCACTAAGCCCCAGACCATGAGGCTGGCTTTGAACCTGATTATACTCCTGCTTCAGCCTCCCAAGTCACTGGAATTACAAGCATGGGCCACTGTGCCCAGCTTAGAAGTTTTTAAATTTTGATGTAGTACAAATAAATAAATTGGGCTATGTGTAGTGGCACAGGCCTGTAAATCCAGCTACTCAGGCAGCTGAAACAGGAGGATCACAAATTCAACATTAGCTTCAGCAACTTAGCAAGACTCTGTCTCAAAATTTAAAAAAAAAAAATTAAAAAGGACCGGGGGGTGTAGCTTAGTGGTAGGGTACCCTTAGGTTCAATCCTCAGTACCAAAAACCAAAAAAGCACAAAGAAAGAAAAGAAGTAAATTGGGACAGTAGAATAATTCTATTTCTGTTATTAAAAACAAAAATTTTTAAGGTGCTGATGTCTTTGGATTCATTACATTGCTTTCTTTTCTATCTTTCTTTCTTTTTTTTTTTTTTGTACCAGGGATTGAACTCAGGGGCACTTGATCACTGAGCCCATCCCCAGCCCTTTTTTTATGTATTGTATTTAGAGACAGGGTCTCACTAAGTTGCCTAGCACCTCACTTTTGCTGAGGCTGGCTTTGAACTCACAGTTCTCCCGCCTCAGCCTCCTGAGCCACTGGGATTACACCATGCCCAATTTACACAGCTTTCTTAAGAAGGCTTGAGGTTGTGTTTTTAGTAGAGTGCTGGCTTCAGAGTTGGGTCATTTTACTTTTTTCAGTGCTGGGGATTGAGCCCAGGCCCTTCCCTATGTTTGGGCAAACACTCTTCCACTGAGCTACATCCCTAGCCCAGGTTGGGTTGTTTTAGATTCAAATTACTGGCTCTGGGCTGGGGGTGTATGTCAGTGATGGGCACTTGCCTAGCATTCATGAAGCCTTATGTTCTTTCCCCTTCATTCTAGCTCAGTGACCTCAAGCAAGTGTCTTGAGTATATTGAACCTCATTTTTTTCATCTAGAAAATGGTGATAAAGAGGCTTAGGACCTTTAGCCCTCCTTACCACCCATTCCCTAAGCAAGCAAGTGATTTCCCCACCACTGTGCCTCACACTGACACTTTTCTCTTGCTCCCAGGGGTACCTTCTTGAACCTTCTCAAACAATTCTTTTCACCCCCTCCCTGCAGCAATCACCCCCCTCCTCTCTCAATCCTTATCTTCTCTAAAAATCCCTACCGTTTCCTGTCTTCTGGTTCCTCCTCTCACAACCTCCCCATCTCATGACCCATCACCTATCACAATTGCTCTTCTATCTCTTTTGATTGTTCTCAGTCTCTGCTGTCCTTACAAATCCACTCACACAAGTATCTCCTCCTCTGTTGCTCATATTTCTGCTCTTCTTGCACAGTTCTCTCTCACACTTTCTCCCCATCTCCCCTTTCTGACCCTCTCCTTCCTTTTCTCTCTGTCTTTGCTGTGTAAGCACTGAAAGAGAGCCCTGCAACTTGCTGTCACACACCTTCATCTTTCACAGCAGCTCTGGGGCATACTCTGTCACTCATGGTTTCTCTTGGTGATGCCTGATTGCCAGTTTCTCTCTTGTCCACCTTGTCACTCTCCCACTCATGCTCCCTCTCTAGCATTCATATTATGTCTCTATTTCTCTCTTTCCCTGTCATCCACCACCTACCTCTCTGACACCTGCCTGTTCACACTCTCACCTGCATACTGTTCATTTTCTCTGCCATCCACTTGCTTGTTCTGCCATCTCACCCTACCCTCCTTCGGTCTCTCTGTCATCCTCCCCACTCTGGCCTCTTATCATCCCTTCCCCCTTTCTCCTCACTCTTGGTTTTATTACCCATTCTCTACTTTTACCTTTCTACCACCTATTTTCTTTCTATTCTCAATGCTTTCCCCGTCAGCCTTTCTCTCATGGCCTACTCTCTTTTTCTGTCACTATCATTCTGGGTCCAGTCAGCAGATAGAAACCACAGTGTATTAAAACAGGAATTTTAATATAAGGAATTATTAAACTGATAAATGAGATGCCAACTGATGAATGAAGTAAGGTATGAGGAAACTCTGAGTGGTACCGTAGGACTAAGGAAGAATATTTAGGGAAGAGTGAACTTGGAAGAAAGCTTCTTTCCCCAGGTGCCGGTTGAGTATTCTTAGAGGCGTCCAGGGGTAGCCCCTTGAATAACAGTCTGCTTGCCTAGACTGTATCTGGTGTGTGTCCCAGTACACACAGGCAGGCAGTAACCTCTGGAGTACAGGAAGGGAGAGTAGGCTATTAGCAACTAGTGGCCTAGGCATGCACAATTCATAGGCCTAGTCCCAGGTGAGCTTCAGGGCCCTGCAGAGGGCACCACGGCAAGAGAACTTCAGGAACTGGTTCCATGTAAAGGAGGTTTAAGAAAGTTATCTGCAGCCTAGTTGGAGGCTTCAGGGTCATTGAGGATCTGGGTACTCTGGGTCTGCTGAGAGCCATAGCCAAGTAGGAATGACACATGGCATTTTGGGTTGAAAGGTGACCCAGCTCAGGGATTAGGGTGGCTCTGGGTTTAGGGCGGATCCTGCTGCCTCTGCTGCCTCCCTCACTCCTTTGGAGTTCCCGTGGAGTTCTTGAATTGGCGCACGGAGCCTGGTAGAGGCAGGGTGTTCACGGGAAGTGTGTGTAGAGTGTCGGTGAGAGTTCGGGAATAAAGAGTTGCTGTTTGAATCTACAAGGCTGTGTGGTGGTTCAGTTATTTCGTGCCCAGCCAGACTGTGGCATGGGTCTGTGGCTGTAGCTGAGCTCCACAGGATGTTGTTTTTATTTGTAACAGCTGGAAACTTGTAGAGAACCCCTTCCTCCTGCAGTGTCCCTCTAGTACCCTCTACTGAGAAGCTTGCCATTGTTCTGATTAAATGAGGGGTGCTAGTTTATTCTATTATCACAGAACAGGCATTGAGGGGTGAATTTGGAATTGAGAGGCAAGAAATAATGGCTGGAGAGTCATCCAACCTCTTTTTGCTGTTGATCTCTCTTTTCAACTTACTGTGGCTCTGTCACTTAACCTGCTTGCACTCTATTGTCCACTCTTTCTCATTGTCACTTACCTTCTCTATAACTTCCCCTTGCTCACTGTGTCTATCACTCTCTTGTTATATCTTTTGTGATACTGGGGATAGAACCTAGGGGTACTCTACCATTGAGCTACATTCCTATCCCCATTCATTCATTCTGATAGTTAGAAATACTGGGCATTAGACATTAATACCCTATGTGCGTATAGGACTACACCATGTACAACCAGAAGAATAAGTTATACTCCATTTATGTATAGTGTGTCAAAATGCATTCTACTATAAGTGTATAACTAATTAGAACAAATTTAAAAAATGATGTACTGGGAATTGGACCCAGAAGCACTCTACCAGTGTACTGGATCCCCAGCCTTTTTTATTTTTAATTTTAATTTATTTATTTTTTTCTTTTGGTACTTGGGATGAACCCAGGGGTGCTTAACCACTGAACCACATCCTGAGCCCATTTTTTATTTTTATTTTGAGACAAGGTCTCATTAAGCTTCTTAGGGCTTTGCTAAGCACCAAGGCTTGTCTTTATCTGGGGATCTTCCTGCTTCAGCCGCCAGAGCAACTGGATTACAGTAATGTGCCACCATACCCAGTTCTTGTTGCTTTTCAGTTGTGCTTTCTCTTATTCTCTTCTGCCCAATGTGTTCATTCTTTTGCTTACCTGTTGAGAGCCACAGCCAAAGGGGCCCCAGCAAACTTCCAGCTGCCAGCAAGCTTCAGACTGCCCCAGCAACATCTAGCTGATTGGCTCCTCTGCGGTGATGTTCATTGGGCTGTTTCCCTGCCCTTCAGACTGCCAGCTGATGATTGGCTCACAGCTGCCCCAGCAACATCTAGCTGATTGGCTCCTCCACGGAGCTGCTCATTGGGTGACTTCTTTGGCTCTGCCCACGCAACCCAGCCAATCAGCCTCAAGAGGAGGAGGATTGTGGGAGGAAAAGGCTGGGGTTGGGGGGAGAGGCTTGTGGAAGCCGGTGGTGGCAGTTGGGCTCTGAGGGTTTTTCCCTGGAGCTGTTTTGTTTGGCGTTTGTAGTTCTAAAAATAAAGTTAGTTTCTTTTTGACAAGTGGCTCCTGATTTGTGCCAAGCCAGACTTCGGCATTTGGTGGCTCGCACGGGGAGCAACTGAGGGTAAGTAAACTGCTCGCCCCTGAGGGCAGGGCGAGAGGATGGGGAGCCATTCTAAGTCTCCTCTTTTGTTTTGCTTCGTTTTTGTTTTAACTTTCCTGTCCCTGGAGATGAGTAAGAGGGAAGAAAAACCACTCACATCTGAGGAAAAACTATTTGCGTTTGAGGAACAGATAGGGAGAAAGGACGGATGCATATGTCAGGAGGATAGAAAGGCTGTTATAATGATTTTGTGTGGTTCCCTTTTTATTGGATTCTGTCTCGGTTTTGTTTGGCGTCATCTTGTTGGGTTGTATTATAGTAGAAATACGGGATCAGCAATTAGTAAAAAACAAACCGAAAGAGTGTTAAGTAAATTGTTAGAGGAAGGAAGCTTCCCAGTAAAATCAAGAGCAGTCAAGGCATACGTTGATGTAATACAAGAATATAGCCCATGGCTTTTTAAGGAGGAGCTGTTAGATATATCACAATGGAACCATCATGGTGAAGATTTAAAAAGAATAGAAAAGAACAACCCAGGGACTCTGCCAGTTGGCACATTGTCATTGTGGACGTTGGTATCTAGTTTGCTTAGTCCAAAGCCTTCAGTTCAGACAGAGGTAGAGGAAGAAGAAGACATATTGATTCAAGTAGAAGAGGAAGTCTCTCAAGTTAGTCAGAAAGAGGAAAAGATTCAAGTGAAAGAGAAGGTCTTTCGAGATAGTGAGACAGAGGAAGAAAGTTTAGAGCAGAAAAATCTATCAGGGGAAAATTTAAAACAGGAGACTGCTAATAAGACCCTTTTATTAGAGAGCGTAAGTGTCCAACCAACAGCACCGCCTCTACAGGAGACTGCTACTAACAGCACTCTATCACCAGAGGGCATAAGTGTCCAATCAACAGCACCACCTCCATATGCTAAGAGACTCCCAACCCCCGCAGTTGATAGTTTGGATCCTGAGACAGGATCTCAAGTATGCCCTGTATTTGAGGTAGGAGGGCAGCGAACTTACCAGGGTTTAAATTTTAAATCAGTGAAGGAGCTAAAAGAGGCTGTAGCAACCTATGGTCCTCAAGCACCCTTCACTGTAAGCTTGGTCGAATCCATTACCAACTTAAGCATGACGCCAGCAGATTGGGCTAGTTTGTGTAAAGCTGTGCTAAATGGAGGACAATACCTGTTATGGAAGGTTGCCAATGAGGAATTTTGCAAGGAGACGGCTAGTCGAAATGCAGCAGCTGGTTATCCTCAGAGAAATCTAGATATGTTGTTAGGAAAGGGACCTTATGAGGATCGGCAGCAACAACTTGCATATGATCCTGGTGTATATTTACAAATTGCTGTAGATGCAGTTAGGGCATGGAAGTCTTTACAAGAACCTGGAGGTTTACAAGGTCAATTATCTAAGATAATACAAGGAGCTAATGAACCTTACGCTGAATTTGTAGATAGGCTTATTCAAACAGCTACCAGAGTTTTTGGGAATACAGAACAAGCAATGCCATTTATAAAACAACTGGCTTATGACCAAGCGAATCGTTGGTGTAGAGATATCATTAGACCATGGAAACAGGAAGATTTAAACACATATATTAAATTATGTAGAGACATTAATGAACAAGGGCAAATTGTGGCAGCTGCAGTAAAACAAGCTTTAGATGCCAGAGACATTAATGAACAAGGGCAAATTGTGGCAGCTGCAGTAAAACAGGCTTTAGATGCCAGAGACATTAATGAACAAGGGCAAATTGTGGCAGCTGCAGTAAAACAGGTTTTGGATGCCAGAGACATTAATGAACAAGGGCAAATTGTGGCAGCTGCAGTAAAACAGGCTTTAGATGCCAGGCCAAGAACATGCTACAATTGTCAACAAACAGGACATTTTAAAAGGAATTGCCCCATAGGAGGAGGGTTTAACAAAACTAGGTATCAAACAAGTAGAATACCGGGTATTTGCCCACGATGCCGTAGAGGGAGACATTGGGCTAATGAATGCCGTTCTCAAACCACCATAGAGGGTACTCCATTATCAAAAAACGAACAAGGACAAGGTGTTTATCCACAATATCGTGGACAAAGGCATCAGGCTCCGTTGCCAAAAAATGGACAGGGGGCCCCAATGCTCCGGGGCCCCAAACCACAAATATACGGAGCACTGGAGGAACCCAGCAACCCCAGCAACCCCATCAGGGTAGTGCCCAGCACATCAGATCCCTCATCAGACAAACCAGAGGGAGCGCAGGGTTGGACATCTGCGCCTCCACCAAATCAGTACTAACTCCAGAGATGGGAGTTCAAATCATTCCCACAGGGGTAAAAGGACCTCTTCCCAAAGGAACAGTAGGCTTATTATTGGGACGCAGCTCTTCTACTCTAAAAGGACTTTTGATAAGTCCTGGGGTAATTGATTCCAATTATGAAGGTGAAATAAAAATTATAGCCAGTTCTCCAAAGGGTATATCAGTAATTTCACCAGGAGATAGAATAGCACAGTTACTAATAATACCAAGCCTACATGATAAATTTTCCAGTCATGTTGTAGAAAGAGGTTCCAAGAGATTAGGCTCCACAGGTGTAGATTGGGCTATGCTTTCTTTAAATTTAGATTCTCGACCCATGCTAAAACTAAATATTCAAGGACATGAATTTAATGGGCTACTGGATACAGGTGCAGATCTTAGCATCATCTCTCGTCAAGAATGGCCAAAACATTGGCCATTACAACAAGCCACTCAATCGCTTCGAGGCCTAGGAGTGGCGACTAATCCCGATAGAAGTGCAATGCTATTAGATTGGAAGGATCCTGAAGGATGTGAAGGAACTATACAGCCATATGTATTGGATTATCTTCCCGTAAATTTATGGGGACGAGATGTCTTAGATCAATTAGGTTTGACATTAACAAATAATATCAATCAAAATGCACCCACTATTATGGCTAGACAAGGTTTTAGGAAAGGAAAAAGATTAGAAAGACAAGAACAATGTATAGCAGCACCAATACAAATAGATCAAGGAACAGACAGACATGGGTTGGATTTTCACAAAGGGCCACTGAGACAATAAAAATTACATGGAAATCAGAAAGACCAGTATGGGTTCCTCAGTGGCCCTTGACTAAAGAAAAGACACAAGTAGCCCATGATCTGGTCAAACAACAATTAGCGGAAGGACATATACAACCTTCTGTATCTCCCCATAATACTCCCATTTTTGTCATCAAAAAGAAATCTGGTAAATGGAGATTACTGCAAGATTTAAGAGCCATTAACAATGAAATGGTCATTATGGGACCTGCTCAATCGGGGATTCCTCAATTGTCTGCTTTGCCAAAAACCTGGTATGTTTTAGTTATAGATATTAAAGATTGTTTTTTTTCAATTCCAATTCATCCTGAGGATAGTCCACGTTTTGCATTTACTATCCCTGCACTAAATCATGAAGGTCCTGATCAGAGATATGAATGGAAAGTACTCCCTCAAGGGATGGCTAACAGCCCAACTATGTGTCAAATTTATGTTAACAAAGTAATCCAGCCACTTAGAAATCAAAATCCTGAACTACAAATATTTCACTATATGGATGATGTGTTATTGGCACACAAAGCTAAAAACACATTGCTAGAATGTTATGCCACACTTACAAACTTATTAAAAAATTATAATCTAGAGATAGCAATAGATAAAGTACAATTAAATTTTCCAATTAATTATTTAGGAGTTCTATTATCCTCAACCATGGTCCGTCCACCAAAAATTCAAATACGAGTAGATCAACTCAAATCACTTAATGACTTTCAAAAGTTATTAGGAGACATAAATTGGATAAGGCCTTATCTAGGTATTCCAACAGGAGAATTGGGACCTTTATTTGATATCCTAAAAGGTCCATCAGATCCAAATTCACCCCGAATGTTAACGCCTGAAGCAAGAAAGGCATTAAAAATCATTGAAACATATATGGAAAATATGCATTTGGATAGAATTGATATAAGTTTGCCTTTATTATTTATTGTACTACTTCGGCACTTACCCTTCCCTCATCACCCAGTTCTCTCTACTGCCCACTCTTTGTTTCTGTTGCTTTTCTTTTGTTCTCTTTGTCATTTAACCTTTTCCCCCATCACCTGCTTACTCTCTCTGTCATCTGCCCACTCTGTGTTGCCTACTTTCTCCGGCACCCTCTCATGTGTTCTCTTTCCTTGTCCTCCATGCTTTTTTTTGTTGTTGCTTTCTGTTTCTTACCCCCTTTCTATCTGTACTCCCCCCTCTACCATACCTACCCTTATATCTCCTTTGCCTATCCTGTACCCCTATTTTTTTAAAAAAATATTTATTTATTTATTTTTAGGTGTAGATGGACACAGCACAATGCCTTTATCTTTATGTGGTGCTGAAAATTGAACCCGTGTCCCGCTCATGCTAGGCAAGCACTCTACCGATGAGCCACAATCCTAGCCCCCCCTGTACCCCTCGATTGCTTTTCTCTGTCACCAGTTTCTTTCTCCCCCACTTTCTAGGATGTCAGTCACCCACCCATTCTCTTGCCCATTCTCTCTCTCTCTCTCTCTTTTTTTTTAATTTTAACATTTATTTATTTTTTCTTAGTTCTTGGCGGACACAACATCTTCGTTTGTATGTGGTGCTGAGGATCAAACCCGGGCCACACGAATGCTAGGCGAGCGCACTACTGCTTGAGCCACATCCCCAGCCCTTGCCCATTCTCTATGTCATGTGTTTTGTTCACTTTCCTTCTTTCTGTTCCTCACTGGATGTCATCACAAGGGTCCTTAAAAGTTAAAAAGAGGGGCAGAAGAAGAGCTCAGACTGATGCCTTGTGAGGACTTAACCTGTTATGGCTGACTTGTAAGAAAGGAGCCATGATCCAAAAAATGGGGGCCCCTACAAGCTGAACAGAGAAGAAACATTTTCCACAAAGGAATGAAGTCCTGCTGATACTTATTTTTTTTTTCTCAGCACAGCAAGACCTGTTTCAGGTTTCTACAGAACCATAGGATAAAAGATAATGTCTATTGGTATAGCAGGGACTAGTTCCAGGACCCCCCATGGATAAAAATGTTCAAGTACATTATATAAACTTCTATAGTATTTGCATATAACCTACACAATTCTCCCCTATACTTTAAATCTCTAGATTACTTATAATAGCTAATATAAAGTCAGTACATATTGAGTACACACGCAGTTTTTTTCCAAATACGTATTCTTTGACACTGGGTGTTAACCCAGGTGTGCTTTACCACAAATCTATATCCTAAGTCCTATTTATTTATTTATTTATTTATTTATTTATTTATTTATTTGATTTTGAGACAGGGTTTTTCTAAATGGCTGAGGCTGACCTTGAGTTTACAGTCCTCCTGCCTCAGCCTTCAGAGTAGCTGGGATTACAGTAGAAATATTTTCAATGTATGGTTAGTTGAATTTGAGGATACAGAATCCATAGATACATAGGATTGTTTGAATATTTGTGTTATTATTATTTTTTTTAATATTTATTTTTTTAGTTCTCAGCAGACACAACATCTTTGTTTGTATGTGGTGCTGAGGATCGAACCCGGGCCGCACGCTTGCCAGGCGAGTGCGCTACCGCTTGAGCCACATCCCCAGCCCCTATTTGTGTTATTTTAAGCCACTACATTTGTGATCATTTCTAACAGCAGTAATAGGAAACTAATAATACTTCACTAAACCTGTGCCATGGCACATGCCTGTAATCCCAGCTACTCTGGAGGCTGAGGCAGGAGGATTGTAAGTTGGAGGTTAGCCTGGGTAACTTCATGGGACCCTGTCTCAAAAAAGAAAAAGGGCTGGAGATGTGGCTTGGTGGTACAGTGCCTCTCAGTTCAATTCCCAGTACTATAAAAACAAACAAAAATCATTTCATGAAATCCAGCCTATGCAGATGAACATGACTGAAGAGACAGTCATGCTGATGGGCCTCACTTGAAATCTGTAATTATCAATGTCAAGTAGGTCCTTAATAATACCTGACAATCATATTTCTCTAATGTATTCAGTCATCCATTCTAGTATATTCCTGTTTCATACCTTCTTGCTTTTCATACCCATAATACCTTTCTTATCTCTCTGAGTCTGTGAACCTGCTTCCAATTTCACTGGGTTGATAGAAGCAATCAACAGAGAATGTCCTCAAGCTTCTTCCTTGTCAGCCCACCTCCCAGCATTGTTCCCATTCTATTTTCTGCCTTTTCTCCTATTATTGTGAATGAATCCTCCATGTTCCTAGCCAAGGTACAAACTCTCCGCATAACCCCTCCCTTTATGCAAAAGGTATAAGGACTTTGATCCCATGATTCTTTCATCTCTTACAAAAAAGTAAATCCCTCTCTTGATTCTACTTCCCACCCCAGTTATTGTTCCATGTCTTTTCTTCACTTTACATCAAAATTGAAGATACAGATATCATGGTTTGTACTCTATCAGTCTAGTCAAATTGCTTTTGTCAAGGTCACTGATGACTTTCTTATAACTAAATCTAACAGTCAATTCTCAATCCTCATCTTCCTTGACCAATAGTATTTGACAAGATTTGATTACTCTGTCATGAAACCCATAAATTATCCCTGATTTTTGTCCTGCCTCACTGGCTACTTCTGCTCAGATTCTGATTTCTCAGATCTTCTAAGATTCTTTGAATACCTGAAGGGCATACCATGACAACTGGCAAAAAACGCAATTCATTGATAACCAACTACCTGCCCCCTTATCCTCATCTTCCTTTGTCCTCATGCATAGAAGGATGATTAGTCCTCACTTCAGGCTCTTAAAATTTATAGATCCTCAGTTACCATTGATGATGGCTCTCTGCAGGTTTTAAAACTAAGTGTCTCTTGACCTCTCATCAATTTGGTGGATTCTGTGATCTCATTGTTTCTGTATTCCATAGATTCTCAGCTGCCATTTGATTTTCTACCTTGTCCAGAAGCATTTCCAAAATATTGTTCACTTTGAGGCATCTGGCAGAGTTATAAAGTCTGAGAATACAAATAATTACCTAGTATGATCATGGCATCTAAGGTCAAGAAGAGTTTAGAAACTCGTTAAGAAACAGTTTATTTGGAAAGGGTGAATACCTGTCAGTAATCTAAGCCCTTCTTTTCTGTTTTTTTTTTTTAATACCTGAGATTAAATCCAGGGGCATTTAATCACTGAGCCACATCCTCAGTCCTTTTTTAGTTGTCAGTGGACCTTTATTTATTTATATGCAGTGCTGAGAATTGAACCCAGTGTCTCGCACATGCTAGGCAAACGCTGTACCACTGAGCCACAACCCCAGTGCCCCAGTTTTTAAAATATTTTATTTAGAGATAGGGTCTTGCCAAGTTGCTGAGGCTGGCTTTGAACTCAAAATCTTCCTGCCTTAGCATCCCAAACCAAGCTGTTGAGATTACAGGCATGTGCCACCGCACTCAGCTCAACCTCTTTTCTTATGGGGTCTTACTGTGTCACCCAGGCAGACCTTAAATTTGGGATCCTTCCTGCCTCAGTTTCCTGAGAAGCTAGAATTACAGGCACACCTGGCTCTCATCTCAAAATGATTTTGAATTCCTCCCAAATCCCTAATGGGTTTAGATGGTAATAGGGCTGTGGATCTGAAACCTTGAGAGCATCAAGTCTGAAGAGCCATGAAGAGGGAAGGAAAAAGTAGGCAAGTCTTGCACCCAATTGATGATCTGATGGATTGCTGGAACAAGACATATAAATTAAGTCTTTGTATATGAGCTGTCCAAAGATTGGAGTTTTGATTGTGTGATAGTCATTTTATTTTATATTTTTTTAATATTTATTTTTTTTAGCTGTAGTTGGACACAATACCTTTATTCCATTCATTTATTTTTATGTAGAGCTAAGGATCAAACCCAGGGCCCCGCACATGCTAAGCAAGCGCTCTACTGCTAAACCACAATCCCAGCCCTAGTCATTTGATTTAAAAAAAAAAAAACTGGGTTTAGTGAACAAATTTTTGATTATTTTGTATGTACATGGTATGTAATTTGGAAAATAAAAAGAAACAAATATCACAGGATTTCACCCATAAATACTAAGAAATATCTCTAAAGAACAACAACAGTATACCATATCACACCTAACAAAATAAACTCCCCGATATCAGGGAGTATGGCCAGTTTTTAGTTTTTCAAATGGTATTTTTATCATTGTTTTTATGGAATTGGGATTCAAAGAAGGTTCACACTGAATTTAGTTATATTTATTAAGCCCCCCCCTCCTTTTTCGGTGGTTGGTTCTGGGAATGAACTCAGGGCCTTCTACACGACAACTCCAGCACTAAAGCAACCTTAATTTTTAATGTTTTTCTTCACAGTTCTATGGATAAAACCCAGGGCTTGAACCAGACACTGTAGTGCACACGTATAATCCCACATTTAGGAGAGGCAGAAGCAGGAGGATTGGAAGTTTGAGGACAGCCTGAGCAATTCAGTGAGACACTGACTCAAATTTTTAAAAATAAATAAATAAAAAGGGTTGGGGTTGGTCTCTGTGCTAGCATGCCAATCCCCAGTACTGAATGAAGGTGGGGGCTTGGGGTGGGGGAGAAAAAGAAAAAGAAACCCAAGGTCTTGTACATGCTAGGCAAGCACTCTACCACTGAGCTACATGCCCAGTCCTTAAGCGTCTTAATGAAGGACAGCTGCCTCCTCCCTTTATTTCTATTCCAATGATTTGGTTTAGCCTGATGGCTTCCTTGCAGTGTCTTTAGCTTATTCCTTTATCTCCTGTAATTTAAATCTAAAGGCTTGATAAGATTAGAGTTCAATATTTTTGTCAAAAATATTTTATTGATGAGGCTTTGTAATTTATTATTTATTTATTTATTTATCTATTTTGAGGTGCTGGGGTTTGAACCCAAGGGTTCTTTTACACTGAGCTACATCCCCAGCCCTTTTTTACTTTTTATTTTGGGACAGAGTCTCATTAAGTTGATCAAAGAGCCACATCATCTCCAGCTTGATTTGTATTTTATTTAGAGACAGGGTCTCACTGAATTGCTTAGCACCTCACTTAGTTGCTGGGGCTGGCTTTGAACTCATAATCCTTCTGTCTCAGCCTCCTGAGCCACTGGGATTACAGGTGTGTACCACACTGCGTGGCCTCAGCCCTTTTTATTTTGAGACAGAGTCTCACTAAGTTATTTAGGGCCTTGCTAAATTGCTGAGGATGGCCTTGAATTTGTGACCCTTCTGCCTCAGCCTCCCGAGCCACTGGGGTTACAGGTATGTGCCACCATGCCTGGCCCCCATTTTATTTTTTATTTATTTTTAAATTTTTATTAGATGTTAATGGACCTCTGTTTTACTCATTTATTTACATGCAGTGCTCAGAATCAAACCCAGTGCCTCAAGCATGCTAGGCAAGCACCCTACCACTGAGCCACAACCCCAGCCCCCTTATTTTAGTTTTAAAGTTTTGGCAGGAAGTAGTTTTATTTATTTGTATTATGTAGTGTTGAGGATCAAATCCAGTACCTCATGTGTGCTAGGTAAGTACCCTACCACTGTGCTACAACCCCAGCTCTATTTTATTTTTAACTCACCTAACCAATAGTGTATATATTTGTGGGGTACAATGTGATGTTTTGTTCCCAACTTAAGTCTCACTTTCCTGATGCTGGAAGGCCAATTTCTCAGGAGGTGAGAGTTGGTAGAAAAGAATCTGGTTTATTCTTGAAGAAGTTGGAGGGACTAGGTCCTTAAGGCTCCATTATGGGAGTTGGGGGTGCAAAAGAGTTCAATAGGGAGGAGCAGGGCAAGGCAGGACCTTAGTTTCCCAGGGCTTGTGTCTCTTTTATTCCTTTAAATTTTATTTTGTGGTGCTGAGATTAAACCCAGGGCCTCAGACATGCCAGGCAAGTGCTTTACAATTTGCATCCCCAGTTCAATCCTTTCTTTTCTTTTTCTTTTTTAAAGAGAGAGAGAGAGGATTTTAATATTTATTTTTTAGTTTTCGGTAGACGCAACATCTTTGTTTGTATGTGGTGCTGAGGATAGAACCTAGGCCGCATGCATGCCAGGCAAGCGTGCTACCGCTTGAGCCACATCCCCAGCGCCCAATCCTTTATTTTCTGGGGATGGACTTCAACCTCTTGGGGCTAGCTAGCTTCTGTAGTTCTTTTTAAGTTGTTGATGGGCTTTTATTTATTCATTTATTTATAAGTGGTGCTGAGAACCTAGTACCTTGCACATGCTAGGCAAGCCTCTACCACTGAGCCACAACCCCAACTCTCCTGGAGTTCTTTGTGTTAGTTGATACAGAACTAAAGAGGAAGGAGAGGTGTTACAAATGTCATCAGGTGTTTTGGGTTTTGCAAGTATGAAGAAGGATTTAGCACTTAACATCTTAACCATTTAGAAGAGGCGTCTCTTTAGAATGCTGAACAAAGGGAAAGGGACCTAAGGTTTAATGTGGTGCAAATGGGTAAGGAGAGTAACTCCACTAAGGACAACTTCACAGAAATAGCCCTGTTAAATTTTGACAGGTTTATTAATTATGAATGTTTCAGCCTAATTAATTAACATATTTATTACCTGAAATCATTTTTTTCTTTGTGATAAGAACATTTAAAATCCATTCTTTTGGGCTGGGGTTGTGGCTCAGTGGTAGAGTGCTCTCCTCACACGTGTGAAGCCCTGGGTTCAAGTCTCAGTACCACATAAAAATAAACACATAAAGGTATCGTGTCCATCTACAACTAAAAAAATAATTTTAAAATCCATTCTTTTAGCTATTTTGAAATTTATAATACATTATTATTAACTGTGGTCCCCATGCTGTGCAGATCACTAGAACCTTTCTAACTGAAACTTTATATTCTGACTAAACCCTAACCAGGATATCATGATTGCCAGGAAAGTGCTCTACCAATGAGCCTCATCCCTCTCCTATTATATTATTTTTAAAAATTAAATTTTTTTGTTTTATTTATATTTGTTCTTTTTAGATATACATGATAGTAGAATGTACCTAACAATATGCTACTTTATTCTTTTTGATACTATTACAAATGTATTTGTTTTTGTTATTTCCTTTTCAGATTGTTCATTTTAGTATTTAGAATTGCAATTGATTTTTGGCTGTTGACTTTGTATCCTGCTACTTTGCTGAATTCATTTATTAGTTTTAACTTTTTTTTATGTGTGTGTATGTGTTTTCATCATCTGGAATCAGATAATTTTACTTCTTTCCAATTTGGAGACTTCTTATGTTTTTTTCCTCATCTAATTGTTCTGGCTAGAACTTTCAGCAATATGTTGAATAGAAGTGGTGATAACTGACATCCTTTCTTTCTGGAAAAGATTTCAGTCTTTTAACATTGAGTATGATGTTTACTGTGGGTTCTTCACATATGAGTCTCATGTTCAGGTAGTTTCCTTTTATTTCTAGTTAATTGAGTGTGTGTTTTTTTTCATCATGAAAGGGTGTTGAATTTTGTCAAGTGCTTTTCTTACATCAGTCAAGATGATCATGTGGGCTTTTTCCCTTCTATTAATTTGATCAATTTTTATATGTTGATCTATCCTTGGATTCTGGGACTAAATCCCACTTAGTCATGTTGTATAGTCATTTTAATATGCTACTGAACTGTGTTTGCTAATAATTTGTTGAGGATTTTTGCATCTCTGTTCATAAGAAACATTGGTCTATACCTTTTCCTTTCTTGTAGCATTTTTTTCCTGTGGTGCTGGGGATCAAGCCCAGGGTCTTGAGCATGCACGGCAAGTGTTTCTTTACCACTGACCTACAACCCCTTTTTGTACTATCTTTTTTTTTTTTTAAATATTTATTTATTTATTTTGAGAGAGAGAGAGAAAATGAATTTTAATATTAATTTTAGTTTTTGGCAGACACAACATCCTTATTTGTATGTGGTGCTGAGGATCAAACCCAGGCCACATGCATGCCAGGCAAGCGCGCTACCGCTTGAGCCACATCCCCAGCGCCCCTTTTTGTACTATCTTGATGTGATCTTTTATATGGAAAAGCCTGGTGAATACACACACACACACACACACACACACAATTAGAACCAATAAACAAGTTCATCAAAGTTGCAGGATATAAGATCAGTATTCAAATTTTACTTGTATTCCTGTACATAGCAGAGACAGACATCAAAATTTTTTTACAATGACACCAAAAGGAATAAAATGCTAGGAATACAGTTATCCAAGAAAGTACTCATTGAAAAGTACAAAACATCCTTGAAAGACATGGAAGGGGTCCTAAATAAATGGAGAGATGTTTGCTATTCATAATTGGAAGACAATATTGTTAAAATAGCAATGTTCTCCAAGTGTTACATAAATTCCAATGCCACATCTTACAAAATCCAAGCTGACCTTTTTACAGAAATTGACAGGCCATAGTAAAATTCCTGTGGAAATTCAGGAGACCCAGAGTAACCAAAACAATCTTGAAAAACACAAAATTATCAGTTCCTGAATTCAAATTTTAGAACAAAGCTACAGTGGTTAAGACAGTTTTGTACTTGTATAAATATAGATATAGGTCAATTGAATAGAATTGAATCTAGAATCTTCTACAATGATATAAAGCGCCTTATTTCAGGTATTTGCTAGTATTAGGGAATATGGTTGCTATTGTGTTTTGTTTTTTGGTCCTCCCTACTCCCCTGCTAAGCAAGCTTTTACAGCCACTTTATTCTGGTGATGATTTTATATATATATATATTGGGGATTGAACCCAGGAGTGTTTAACCACTGAGATACATCCTCAACCTTTTTTATTTTTTATTTTGAGACAGGATACTGCTACATTGCTGATGCCAGCCTCAAACTCACTCTCTTTCTGCTCAGCTCCCCAGTTGCTGGGATTACAGGCGTGTGCATCATCATGCCTGGCCTGGTGATGGATTTTACCCCCTAACCATTAGGTTGACAAGTAAATTTTAAGACAGGGTCTCCCTAAGTTGCCTAGGCTGATCTTGAACTTGTAATCCTCCTTCCTCAGCCTACCCAATCTCTGGGATTATGGGTGGGCACCATTGCACTCTGCTTTTACCAGTTTTTAAAATTCCAGAAATTTATTCTCTCACAGTTATGGAGGCTAAAAGTCTGAAATCAAGGTGTCAGCCAGGTTAGTTTCTTTTTGGAGGCTGAGAGAGAGAATTTGTTGTATGACTCTGAAAAACCAGCCTCTCCCTCAGAGCAAAGCCTGTCTAAGGAAGGGGGCGTGGCCTTTGTCCTTGGAAAGACCCACAGAGCACTCCTAGGCACATACCCTTGTTTATCTACAAATAACAGGAGAGATCTGCTGAGCCAGGTGTCCCTGACTCAGTCAGGCTAGGTGGGGACCCATAGCAACCCCCTAGCAGCCACCAATCAGCATGAGACCAGGAAAATACCTGGGATGCCAGATGACCCTCCCAGTAGTTTATGGTGGTTGATAACATGTAGGGAAACCATGTAGTTTAGCACGTACACCCCTTGTGCTTAAATCAATCAGTTCAAATAAATCCCCCTCTTGCTCTAACCAATCACCCCTACCCAACTTGTTCCTGCCATTGAATGTGCTAATCACATTTTAGAGTTGTTTGATTTTCCTGTGACGTGTGATGATTTGCTAAGAGATGCTATGATGTATGTGGGGGTCCCTGCCTTCCCCAAAGAGTGTATAAAACTGCTAGAAACCCTGGGCTCAGGGCCTCTCAGTGTCACCTGTTGCTGTGTGCATGCGGAGGACCGAGCTAGCTTGCAATAAATACCTCTTTGCTGCTTACATCAATCTGGGTCTCTGGTGGTCTTTTGGGGGTCCCAAATTCGAGCATAACAACTCTTTCCTAGTTTCTGAAATACCTGCAATCCTTGAAGCTTTTATGCTTGTACATGCATCACCCCATTCTCTGATACCATCTTTGTATGGCATTCTCCTGTTTGTGTCCCAGTTTTAACATCAATCATGTTGGATTAGTGCCCTCTCCCCCAAATCCAGTATGACCTCATCTTAATTTGATTACATATACAAGAACCCTACCTCCTAACTCCCTTCAGTGAGGTGTTTTAATACGTTTTTAATACAGTTAAATTATTTTGTGATTCTAATACTGTGTGTTAAATGCACCAGTAGAGATACACAATGGGGAGTATTGAGGTGGAACAATTAATCTACTTGGGGCATGGGGTAGGGATGGAAAGTATCTTAGAGGAACCTCAGGTGAGGCTGGAGCTGTATCTTAAAGTAGCTCTTAAAATGTGGTCTCTAGACCAGAAGCATTAGCATTAACTGGGAACTTTATAAATAGAAATAGAAAATCTGACATTGGGGCCCAGCAATCTGTTTTACAAGACCCTCCAGGAAATTCTGTAGAAAAATGAGAATGACTATTTCTAAAGAGTAAACAGTACCATGATACTGTTGCTGACTCTTATGTAGACAATGTAGTGAAGAGGACAAGAGTGAATGTAGGGAGACCAGTGAGCAGGAAGTTGCGGTTCCAGGCAGTGGTGGTGAGATGGAGAGAAAGAGGTTATACACGGGAAATAAAATTAGTAGGACTTGGGACTGCCTGGCCTGGGGAGGGACAGAAAAGAAGAGGAGAGGTCAAAGATAACGCATATTTGGGTTGGGGCTCAGGATAGTCTTCAGATTTCAAGCTTGGGTAGGCAAGTGAAAGGTACTATTTATTACCATACAAATTGGAGAAACATGTATTTAGAGGGGAAATAATGATTTTAAATTGGCATGAATTGAATTTGAGGTTCCTGTGAGACTTTTTAAAATACCTTCACTTTATTTTTGATGTGCTGAGGATAGAACCCAGTCCCTTCCACATGCAAGGCGAGTATTCTGCCACTGAGCTACAACCTCAGCCCCTCCTGTGAGACTTTTAAGTAGAGCTAACTTGCAGGCAGTTGGGAATATGGTTCTAGACTAGAGCTTGTGCCTAAGCTCTGCCTTGGAGAGTGATATGGGTATCATGAGCACGTATGTGGGAATGGAAACTCTGGGAAATATAAGGGATGGAATATAAGAAGGAAATATAAAAGAGGAAAAGTCCCAGGACTGAGTCCTCTGGGAGGAAGAACAGGAGCCCAAAAGAACATAGGGAAGAAATAGCCAGTTGGATTAGTCATTAGTCATCTTTTCATTGCTATGACCAAAATACCTGACAAGAACAATTTATAAGCTGGGTGTGGTGGTGCAGGCCTGTAATCCCAGTGACTTCAGAGGCTGAGGCAGGAGGATCATGAGTTCAAAGCCAGCCTCAGCAACTTAGTGAGGCCCTAAGCAACTCAGTTGAGACACACACTCTCTCTCTCTCTCTCTTTCTCTCTCTCTCTCTCTCTCTCTCTCTCTCTCTCTCTCTCTCTATATATATATATATATATATATATATATATATATATATAAATTTTATATAAATTTTTTAAAGGGCTGGGATGTGGCTCAGTGGTTAAGCACCCTGAGTTCAATCCCTAGTACCAAAACAAAAAAAACAATTTAGAGAAGAAAAAGTTTATTTTGGGTCACAGTTTCAGTAGTACGGTCTATCATTTGTCAACTCCATTGCTCTGGGCCCATGGTGAGGCAGAACATCATGGTGGAAGGGAGTGGCGAAAGAGCACTACTCTACTTATGGTGGTCAGGAAGCAGAGAGAAAGGGGGAAGAGGCCACAGGGAAAATGAACCCTTCCAGGGAGTACCTGTAATGTCCCACCTCCTCTAGCCATGCCTTACTTGTCTATAGTTATCACCTAGTTAGTCCTTTCAAATTATTAATCCATCAAATGGATTAATCTACTAATTAGGTTCCAGTTCTCATAATTAATTATTTTGCTTCCTACTCATACAGGAAACTTTGCAGGACACCTCTTGACTGGTCCAAATCCTGACACCAGTGATGGACGAATAAAACTATAAGGTTTTCTTGTCTCCCGCCCCCAGAGGTTTGCTGCTCTGTAATTCTTATATTGGCAGTTTTTAAAATTCCGTACAACCTTTGTGCATTTTATATTTTCACAACTTGTACCTGAAATTAAGTGTTGCTGGTAATGACAGTGGATTTTTGTTTGTTTTGAGTGATGACAACTTTTTTCCTTTTTTTGCAGTGCTGGGAATGGAACCCACGGTCTCACACATTTTAGGACAAATGCTCTACCACTGAGTGACATTCCCAGCCCAATAACAGCTTCCATTGGCATCTTCTATGTTAATCTTTCCCATCCTGAATCTCAGATATTAAAAGCCCAACTAAAGTTTGGATTCTTAAGTAGACTTGAAAGAGTTTTTAGACTGAATATTCAGTCTTTTCTAATCCTGTTTTTATAATTTTTTAAACCTTTTTTTGTAGATATGTGAAAGAGGCCAAAGAAGCAACTAAAAATGGAGATCTGGAAGAAGCATTTAAGCTTTTCAATTTGGCAAAGGACATTTTTCCCAGTAAAAAGCTGATGAGCAGAATCCAAAAGCTACAGGAAGCCATGGAGGAGTTGGCAGAACAAGAAGATGATGAATTTACAGATGTGTGCAACTCTGGCCTGCTGCTTTATCGAGAGTTGTACAACCAACTCTTTGAGCACCAAAAGGAAGGCATAGCTTTTCTCTATAGCCTATACAGAGAAAAAAGAAAAGGGGGTATCTTGGCAGATGATATGGGATTGGGGAAGACTGTTCAAATTATTGCTTTCCTTTCTGGTATGTTTGATGCTTCACTTGTGAATCATGTGCTATTGATCATGCCAACTAATATCATTAGCACATGGGTAAAAGAATTTGCCAAGTGGGCTCCAGGAATGAGAGTCAAAACTTTTCATGGCCCTAGCAAGGATGTACGCACCAGAAGCCTCAATAGGATTCAGCAAAGGAATGGTGTCATAATCACTACATACCAAATGTTAATCAATAATTGGCAGCAGCTTTCAAGCTTTAATGGCCAAAATTTTGTGTGGGACTATGTCATCCTTGATGAAGCACATAAAATAAAAAGCTCATCTACTAAGTCAGCAATATGTGCTCGTGCTGTCCCTGCACGTAATCGCATCCTCCTCACAGGAACTCCAATCCAGAATAATTTACAAGAACTATGGTCTCTATTTGATTTTGCTTGCCAAGGGTCCCTGCTAGGAACATTAAAAACATTTAAAATGCAGTATGAAAATCCTATTATTCGAGCAAGAGAGAAGGATGCTACCCCAGGAGAGAAAGCCTTGGGATTTAAAATATCTGAAAGCTTAATGGAAATTATAAAACCTTATTTTCTCAGGAGGACTAAAGAAGAAGTACAGAAAAAAAAGTCATGCAACTCAGAAGTCAGACTTATTGAGAAGAATCCAGGTGTTGATGCTGTCTGTGAAATGCCTTCCCTTTCCAGGAAAAATGATTTAATCATCTGGATACGTCTTGTACCTTTACAAGAAGAAATATACAGGAAATTTGTGTCTCTAGATCACATCAAGGAGTTGTTGACAGAGACCCGTTCACCTCTGGCTGAGCTAGGTGTCCTGAAAAAGTTATGTGATCATCCTAGGCTTCTGTCTGCACGGGCTCGTTGTTTGCTCAATCTAGGGAATGGCAAATTTTCTGCTCAAGATGGTAGTGAGGAAGAGGATTCCTCAGATATGGACAACATTGATCATGTAACTGATGATACATTGAGGCAAGAATCTGGAAAAATGATATTCTTAATGGACCTTCTGAAGAGACTGCGAGATGAAGGACATCAAACTCTGGTATTTTCCCAATTGAGAAAAATTTTAAACATCATTGAACGCCTCTTAAACAATATGCACGTTAAGACATTGCGTATTGATGGCACCATTACTCATCTTTTGGAAAGAGAAAAAAGAATTAACCTGTTCCAGCAAAATAAAGATTACTCTGTTTTTCTGCTTACCACTCAAGTAGGTGGTGTTGGCTTAACATTAACTGCAGCAACTAGAGTGGTCATTTTTGACCCAAGCTGGAACCCTGCAACTGATGCTCAAGCTGTGGATAGAGTTTATCGAATTGGACAAAAAGAAAATGTTGTGGTTTATAGGCTAATCACTTGTGGGACTGTAGAGGAAAAAATATACAGACGACAGGTTTTCAAGGACTCATTAATCAGACAAACAACTGGTGATAAGAAGAACCCATTCCGCTATTTCAGTAAACAAGAATTAAGAGAGCTCTTTACAATTGAGGATTTTCAGAACTCTGCAACCCAGTTGCAGCTTCAGTCTTTGCATGCTGCTCAGAGGAGATCTGATAAGAAACTAGATGAACATATTACCTACCTGCACTCTCTGGGGATAGCTGGAATCTCAGACCATGATTTGATGTACACATGTGATATGTCTGCTAAAGAGGAGGTCAGTGTGATAGAAGAATCTCAGTATATTCAACAAAGAGTTCAGAAAGCCCAATTCCTTGTTGAATTTGAGTCTCAAAATAGGATGGAACAACAAACTGGAAATGAGGGGGCCTGGGAAAGAGCATCTGTGTTTCCTTCTCAAACAAAGAAGAAATGCCCTGAATTGAACAAACCACAGCCTCCGCCTTCTCCTCTTCTAACTATTCATCCTACCCAAGAAGAAGATATCAGTTTTCAAATGGCAAATATAAACATTAATGAACAGTCCAAAGAAAGTGACACACAAGAAGATCTTTCCAGTGTACAGATGAACGTTACCATGCTGCAAGATAGTAAGTACCCACATGAAGATACACTGGAGGCTGACTTTGTAGCTACATTACCCAAAGAGATGGAAAGTGTTGAAGGAACTTGTACTGACTCATTGGGAACAGCAAAAAACATTGAAACAGAAAATGAGGCTCTGCAAAAAGAGGCATCACAGGAGAGGCCTGAGCAAGAGGCACTGCAAGAGAGCCCCCGGGGAAGTTTTAATTATTTACTTAGCCAACCCATGAAAGCTGATCTTGGGCCAAATCTAGATCTACAGGATGATGAGATTTTACAAGACTCTAATCCCTGGCCCATAATAAGTGAAAATAAAAATACAGAATCAGATGCATCTGTTATTGCACTATCTGATGACTCATTGGCATCCAATAGTGCAGTGCAGGATACTCAAGTAAATGAGGCCAACTCAGAAAGGGAAATTTTAGCATCTTCACAATATATGTGTGATTTCAATCTTTTTCTGGAAGACTCTACAGACAATAGACAAAATCTCTCTAGCCAGTCTTTAGAGCATGCTGAGAATGAAAATAGCTTGTGTGGCTCTGAAGGTAATTCTACAGTAGAGTCTGTGCATAGCAAAACACATCCCAGTTTGGATCTTTCTGATAAGAAAGATGATGAATCAGTAGTAGTAGTTAATGTCAAATCCAGAAGCAAATCTAGAAGGATTGTTTCAGATGATGAGGATGATTTTTTTAAAGGTTCTTCAAACATAAGTCCAATCAACACATCTCCCTTTCAATTCTCATCTGTGAAACAATTTGATGCTTCAACTCCTAAAAATGACACCAGTCTATCTAGAGGGTTCTTTTCACCTAAAATATCCGATGGTATAAATAAGTCTATAAACTCAAGAAAATCCCTGGCTTCTAGGAGGTCTCTGATTAATGTGGTTTTAGACCATGTGGAGGATATGGAGGAAAGATTTGACAACAGCAGTGAAACAGAGGGTGCTGAAGATGATTGGGAAGAAGAAAAAAGCAGTGATGAAGACTCACAGCATACAGAAGAGGGTCCTTCTAGAGAAATGATGTCTTCAGAAAATAAATTCAGTGGGCTAACTGTGTCTAAACCACTAGACTCTAGCCTACAGACCTCTGCTGATGTCCCTGAGCCTTTGCCAGGTGCAGTGTTGGTTGATTCGCCCCAGGACAAGTCAGTGGAGGCTGCAGATGACTATGAGACTCTTGTAACTCGTGGAAAAGAACTGAAAGAATGTGGAAAAATACAGGAGGCCCTCAACTGCTTTGTTAAAGCACTTGACATAAAGAGTGCAGATCCTGAAATCATGATGATGACTTTGGGTTTGTATAAGCAACTTAATAGCACTTGAGAGTTCCATAATCTATTTGTTGTATTTTAAAGTGAAAGAGAATATGAGATAATTTTTATTGTTCCATCATTGGGTTCTTTGGGAGCATGAAACATTTATTTTAAGAAAAATCTCAAAAAGCAAATTTTATTTCTACTCCCTGGTTCTTATCTTGCCCCTCATATATAAATTCTGTTTTCTGAGCATGAGGTTAATATTTCCACACTTGAGTATTGTTTTATTTTAGGCATAATCTATTAATTTTACTGTTTGTGTTGTTTACTTTATCAATTAAAACTTTCTAGAGAAGTTTTTATAAAACTATTCTGGCTACTTTATTCTGAAAGGGATCACCTTTGTATATTCAGATAAGAAAATTAAAATGATTTTTCTCAAGTGTTTTCCACTCACTTTCTTTCACTGAGATGATACTGGCAAATGCATATGGGGACTCCTTAGTTTAGCAGGAGCCTGTCATTGGCATTCCAACTCTGAGCCATCCCTATTAATATGTTATGTTTTCAACTTAACACAGCAGAAGGTACCTGTGCTGGCATACTTTCTTACTAGTTGCCTGTCCTGGAGTCACTTTGCTGACTATTTAGTGGTTCTTCACTCACCATCAATTGTATTCTCCTTTTCTCAAAGGAGAACCAAATACCTGCATGTCTGTTTTCATGTGTGCCATCACAGTCTCTCTTCGGGTTGTAGACTGGAAAGAAGTTCATCTCCCTCTGAGAAACAAAAAGTGCAACATAGCATAGCACTCTACACCGTCACCAGAGAAGATGGAACTATCATTTATCAAGTACCTACTGAGTATTGGGCACTCTACACAGGCTTCTCATTTAATCCTTACCAAAATCCTCTGATGTAGAGGGAGTGTAGTACTTAACGTTTTACCAAATGAAAAGTCACTGAGCAGTTTTTGCTCCAGATGCTTCTTACACTACATATGTGGGGGTCTCACACCAAGCCATTTTCCAGTTCTCTGCAGACAGTAACCAGGGTCCAACAATTCAATTCTAAGTCTCCAGAGTTTGCATCAGACTCTGCAGGTTGTAGGACTCACTCAGTCCCACAGGGACTGCCTTAGCTTCACATGGCAGTTGCCAAGTATTCAGTCTTCAGGTTACCCACACTTCTGTCCAACTTGGCTACAAATCAGGGGTTTCTCTGACTTTCCCGCAGTTCAATAATTTGGTAGAACAGCTCACAGAACTCAGGAAAATAGTCTATTTACTATCACCAGTTTTTTAAAAATATTTTTTTAGTTGTGTATGGACTCAACACCTTTATTTGTTTTTATGTGGTGCTAGGATCGAACCCAGTGCCTCACACTTGTGAGACAAGTGCTCTACCACCGAGCCACAACTCCAGCCCCTACTATCACCAGTTTATTATAGAGAATATAACTATAATGGAAGAGATGCTTTTGTAGTAAGGTATAGGGGAATGTGCATAGAGCTTCCATGCTCTCTGGACACACTATCCTCCTAATGCTTAGATGTGTTAACTAGAAGCTCTGAACTCCATCATTTAAGGGTTTTATTTTTTTCAATACTAGGGATTGAACCCAGGGCCTAGTACATGCTAGGCAAGTACTCTGCAGAGCTACATCCCCATACCTTTTTAATTTGAGACATGGAGGCCCTGTGTTGCTGAGGCTGCCCTTTAACTTATATCCCTCCTACCTTAACTTCCCCAGTCAATGGGAATACAGGTGTCCACTACCACCCCAGTCCTGGAAGTTTTCTAATAAGGCATGATTGATTACATAATTAGTCACTGATGATTGACTTAATTTTCACCCTTTTCCCTCTATAGTGTTGGGGTTAGGCTGAAAGTCCCAATCATCTAATTAAAACTTGGTCTTCTGGCTACTATCCCCTATTTCTGAAGCTATTTAGGGGCCTCTGTCCACCTAGTCATCTTTATATCAGCATAAAAAAGACATCACAATAGAGATTCTAAGAGGTTTAGAAGCTATATGCCAAGAATCAAGACTTTTGTTTTTGAGATAAGCCTCATTACATTGTCCAGGTTGGCCTTAAACTCCTGGGCTCAAATGATCCTCCTCCCTCAGCCTCCCAAGTAGCTGTGACTATACCACCATGCCTAGCTAAAATATTATTTTCTATTATATCACACAAACATATAATTACTTGTAAACTATGTGTATAAACAATATTACAGATACGTTTGAAAGATAAGCTGAATTTTAAATTTATTTTTTTGCATTACTGGGGACTGAACCCAGGGGTACTCTCCCACTGAACCATGTCCCCAGCCCTATTCATTTTGAGACAGGGTCTTGCTAAGTTGCCCAGGCTGACCTTGAATTTATGATCTTCCTACCTCAGCTTCCCTAGTCACTGGGATTACAGGTGTGCACCACCAGGCCCAGCGTGAGTTTTATATTTAAACAGGTAATTTATTGATGATATAAAATTTTTATTAAAAGCAATTACTACTAATATATTAGTAATGTGATTGAATGTTATTTTTGAAAATATATATGTATATATATTTTGTATTGGGGATTGAATGGAGGGGTATTTCACCACTCAGCTGTATCCCAAGCACTTTTTAATTTTTTTTTTTTAGTTGTTGATGGACATTTTATTTATTTATACATGGTGCTAAGAATCAAATTCAGTGCCTCACACATGCCAGGTAAATGCTCCATCACTGAGCCATAATCCCAGCTGCTATCCCCAGCATTTTTTTTTCTTTTTTGAGATAGGGTCTCACCAAGTTGTTTAGGTCCTTGCTAAATTGCTGAGGCTGAACTTGAGCTTGTAATACTTTTGCCTCAGCCTCCTGATTTGCTGGGATTATAGGTTTGTGCCACCATTTCTGGCTAATTTTGAAAATATTAACTTAACACTTTGTGAATCAGCAATTCACAGGCTGCATCTAAGTCCAGATCACTGTTTCCCTGTGCATTTTCCCACCATGATGCAGGTGAAGATCTGCACCTTACATCTTTTTCAATCCATTCATCAAGCATACAAATGTGGAAATTCAGCTCATAAATTCCTCTTTCCTGATGTACAAAACAAATCACCCAGGAGTTTTTACATTCCCTGAAGTAACTGAAGGAGCCTATATCCATTTGATCTGAACAATATATTAGGCTTAAATTTTAGGTGTATTTCTCACTGAAAATGCAAAAAAAAACCAATTTTGGTACTGTTGGAGATGAACCCATGGTCTTGTGTATGGCTAGGCAAACACATCCAGCCCATCAAAATGCTCTATTTGTGTACTATGACAATTTTTGTTTGGGGAAAAATACACATGGTAAAATATTCAAAATATCCATGACAGGGATTTTTACCCCAGGAGTTCATGGATAGAATTTAGGTGTCTGAATTTGGGGGAAAAAGTTATATCTTTCCCCCACTACTATGTATCTGGAATTTAGCATTTCCTTTTTTTTATGAATGTAGGCAACAAGTATTAGTAATACTTGTGACTTCATCACTAATAGAAATCAAATTGACTTCATAATTGTTGCAGATATGTCAAATAAATATTGATATTTGTTAAGGTGAGATTGCAAGTCGATCTTAAAGCAGGAGACGGAAACTTTATTCACCAGCCGGTAGTCAAGATCCACCAGCTGGCAGTCCAAAGGGGTAGGCTGCAACTCTACACCCTTTGACCCCCTCCTGGGGATTGAGTACACCTTTTATAGTCCAAAACCATATTAATCATAATAGCTATTGCTGTGATTCAAAACCATAAACAAACATCATGAGATCTAAAATCATAAGCAGAAGAGGGGAGTGGGTCAAAATGTCCCTAGTTGAGTACAAGTTAAAGAATGGTTACTAACATCTAGACAATCAATGTCTGACAGGGTATATTGTCCAAAAAATGGGAACCAAAGAGAGAACAATTTTACAATGTATGAGAATTGTCATTTTGTATTGCCAAACATGCTATGCTAAGCAACTATTGATGGGTACAGAGGCAGGACTTTCCCATGGGAGAAGCAGTTTTTACATGAAGTGGAGTCTCAGGGTAAGATGGAGTCTGTTTGGTCATTGCCCATATAGCCTGGCCCATAACATATTTATCACTATAAAATCACTGGTTGGAGCTGGGGATGTTGCTCAGTCAGAGTGTGTAGTATGTGTTTAGCATGTGCAGAGGCTCTGAATTTTATCTCTATCACCAAAACAACAACAAAGAAACAGTAGTTTTTAGACTTATTAGAAATTACCTAATAAAAGGCATAAATACACATATTACAAATTTTAGTAGTAGTAGTAGTATTGGGTATTGAACCAACAGTTGCTTTATCACTGGGATACATTCCCCAATCCTTTTTTTTTTTTTTGTGACAAGGTACTGCTAAATTGCTAAAGCTGGCCTACAACTTGTCAATCTTCCTGTCTCAGTCTCCTGAGTTGTTGGGATTACAGGTGTCTGTCAGCACACCTAGGCATGTATTATAATTTTAAAATTTTCAATTACTGTATTTCATTGTAGTTGGCATCCTTTTAAGTAAATACATAGTCCTATGTATTTATTTGTTTTGTGATACTGGGTATTGAACCCAGGTTGTGTTCTACCATGGTGCTACATCCCAGCCCTTTTATAAATCTATTTATTTTACAGTACTGAAGACCGACCCCACAGGCATTCTACCACTGAGTTGCATTCTTAGCCTTTTTATTTTGAAACAGGGTCTCCTTAAGTTGCCCAGGCTGGCCTAAAACTTGGGATCCTTCTGCCTCAGCCTCCCAAGTAGCTGGGCTTTCAGGGGTGCACCACCATGCCCAGTCTATGTATTTTACTTTATGCATTTGATCAATATTCTGAGAAAGGATCCATAAACATGGGCAAACTGACAAATGGCTCTATGGCACCAAAAATTTAAAACCCCTGATCTAAGGCTATGAAGGAAAAACCCTCTTACCCTCTCCTCTCAATTCCCAGTTGAGGATTGCCACTTCCAGAGACAGTCTGTGTATAATCAAAAGCAGTATGTGTGTGTGTCTGTGTATTTTTACATCTGTAACCTTTTTTGTACTGCTAGGAATGAAATCCAGCACACACTCTACAAATGAACTACATCCTTAGCCTTTTCAAATTTTAGGACAGGTTCTTGCTAATTTGCCCTGGCTGGCCTTGTCTGTGTTCCTCCTGTCTCAGCCTCATAAGCAACTGGAATTATAGGTGTGAGTCACCATGCCTGGCTTTTTTTTTTTTTTTTTTGCAGTGCTGATGATCAAACCTACAGCCTCAACATGCTAGACAAGCACTTTACCACTGAGATACAACCCCATTTAATTTTTTTTTTGCATACTAGGGATTAAATTCAGGAGTGTTCTATCATGGAGCAACACCCTCAGTCCTTTTTATTTTGAGGGAGGGTTTTGACAAGTTGCCAGGGCTGACCTCCAAGTATAATTCTCCTGCCTCAACTTCTCAAGTAGCTGGGATTATAGGCATGTACCATCATACTTGGCTTTACGTCGTTTTTAAGATAGTTTCTTTTATTTGAAACTACATATTCAAGTAGTTTCTTTGCCTACTATTTGAACATCTCTATATCATATTGGTATACCTACTCAGTGGGGAAAATCTCATGTAGGCATAAAGCTGATGGGTTGCTCAGAAACTTTTAAAATGGGAAACTTTGGTCTCTAGGTTAAATTGCCATTATATATAAGTTGGGATAATGTAAGGATAACATCAGATGTAAGCGAGGGAGAGAATGCAGTGTGTGAAAAGAAATGCTATTGATGCTGGACATGGTGATACATGCCTCTAATCCCAGTAATTTGGGAAATCGAAGCAGGAGGATTACAAATTCAAAGCCAGCCTCAGCAACTTAGTGACACAGTCTCAAAATAAAATAAAAAATAAAATGGGCTTGGGATGCAGTTCAGAGGTTCAGTGCCCCTGAGTTCAAACAGTCCCAATAGTGCCAAAAAAAAAAAAAAAATTTGTATCGCTCTTGGTGCGGGGGGTGTAGCTCAGTGATTGAGCATGTATACAACCCTGGAAATCTAATCTCCAGTAGTGCAAAAAGAAAGAAAAAAGAATTGCTGTTAAGAATCACATAGTTGTAAAAATAAATAAATAAAAAGAAGAATCACATTATAGCTGGGCATGGTGTTCCATGCCTATAATTCCAGTTACTGGAGAGGTTGAGGCAGGAGAATGACAAGTTCAAGGATAGCCTCAGCAACTTAGGACCTATCTCAAAAAAGAAAAAGGCTGGGGATGTGGCTCAATGGTAGAGCACTTGAGTTCAATGCCCAGTACTGAAACAAAACAAAGCGAAAAAAAAAAAAGAATCATCTGGTTGTCTGGACAAAGTTTCATTTTTGAAGTAGTATTTTATTATTATTTTTTATACTTTTTTTGAGTGATACAAATATGGCATTTTATTTATTTAAGGTGGGGAGGTTTTGGAGATTTAGCTCAGAGGGGCTCTTTATCTCTGAACTATATCCCCAGCCCTTTTTTTTTTTTTTTTTTTTAATTTTGACACAGGGTCTCACTAGTTGGTTAGGGCCTCCCTAAGTTGCTAAGGATGTCTTTGAACTTGCTAAGGATGTCTCTGAACTTATGATCCTCTGGAACCTCCCAAGCTACTGGGATTACAGGCATGCACACCATGCCCAGCTCAAATATGGCATTTTAAAATTTAAAACTATATATCTATAGAATTTTGGTCCTAGAAAGGAGAGTCAGAATGTAATCCATACACTGAGGTTGAGGGAATGCTGTTTTCATGCTGATATTTGTCCCATTATCTAGCATTTGGTGAATGGCTTAGTCTAGTAAAAATAACCAATGGAAGAACTAAGTGCCTTTTCCCCACAAATAGATGTTTATTTAAAAAGAAAGAAGGTTTGGGGAAGATTATGTTCCACAGACAAGGCAATTTAGCTTCTTCACCAATAGGTGAAAGCTAAGAGACAGTGGACAACATTCAAAGTCAAACTAGCATTGTGTATGCTGCTAAATAAATACAATAGAAAAAAATTAAAAGAGTTAATGTTGAGTGGCTAAATGTGCCATGTACTGACAATGGAGTTAATAATACCTGTCCTGGTAGATCAGTTTACTAAATTGTAAAGGAGTTTTGTCCAGGAACTTCCTGCATGATCCCCATTTACGAATTCATCCGTTCAATGCCCAATATTTTCAGTTGCATGAATAGTGTGACCTGAGATTTAACTCCCGTGAAGATGATTTCTGAATAAATTTACAGGATACACTGAGAGGTAAAGTCATTCTGGGAGGAATGTAAATACAGGTTAAAAGTATTACACTTGACTTACCTTCTGAGAATTACTGACTGAATACTGAGTGTAGTATACACTATATACCCATCCTATTTTGTTTCTACAAACCCACACTGACATTTCATAAAATACAAGGATTATTAATTACCTTTAAAGAAATAAAATGTATAAGACTTACTCTGTTTTTCATATGATTTTATTTTCTCCCTTCAACCATAATAATATGATATCCAAATTTTGTCTTAACTGGTGGGTCTGTAAACACAGGTTTATCCATCCCACTTACAGGCAAGGCAAATGCTGCTTCTTGAAATGGTCCAACCATTGACCCTCTTGTCATCCAGCCCAAGTCACCCTGAAAAATCCAAAAGATATATGATACCAAATGGCCCTGAAAAGGAAACAGTTCTACAGTAGCTTGAAAGAATTTCTCAACATGAAGCATAAAGTTACTAGGTTTTTAAAAATTATTTGTTCTTGGGGCTAGGGTTGTGGCTCACTTAGCATGGGCAAGGCCCTGGTTCGATCCTCAGCACCATATAAAAATAAATTAATTAATTAAAAGATATCGTATCCAACTACAACTAAAAAATAAATATTTTAAAAAATTATTTGTTCTTTTTAGTTATATATGACAGTACAAAAGTATTGTGATATATCATACATATATGGAATATAACTTCCCATGATGTGGAGTTACACTTGTGTATTCATACATGAACATAGAAAAGTTATATCTAATTCATTCTACTTTCTTTTCCGTTCCCATCCCCCCTACTACGTTTATTCATCTGGGTTATGTAGGAGTTATTTAAATGAGAACAAATAAGTAGAAGTCTAAATCTAGACTGAACACACAAGCACTCATAATATTGCTAGGCTCTGAAGTTAGCTGTGCAAGTTTGGTCATGCCAGGGTTAGACATAGGAAACTCTTATTCAACTCTTCACAAGTTGGACATTTGGACTTCTTTTTTTTTTTTTTTCCCAGTAGTACTGGGGATCAAACCCAGGGCCTCTGTGCATGCTAAGTACATGCTGTAGCTAAGCTACAACCACAGGCCCAGAAATTGGACATTTTTGTGCTTAAGATCTTTAAACCAAGATCTAAATAAAATTAATAGAAGAAATTAAGAAATAATCCTTGCTTTTGTGTTTGCTCTGTGGAGGCCAGAAAATTTTAAATAAAAGCAACATACCCCTTGCCTGGCTTTATCTTCACTATATTGTGTGGCCACTTCATTGAATCTCATTCCAGACTTTAATTTTTCCATGGCTTCCATGATTTTGCTGTGTTTTTCACATAGAATGTGTCTAACCTACAAAGAAAAAGCATGTACTTGTAATACTTGGACACCCGATTCATCTCAGTACAGCAGTTACATTTAGATTAATCTCACCAGTTAAAAATAGTTTGTGGGGCTGGGGATGTGGCTCAAGCGGTAGTGCACTCGCCTGGCATGCGTGCGGCCCGGGTTCGATCCTCAGTACCACATACCAACAAAGATGTTGTGTCCACCGAGAACTAAAAAATAAATATTAAAAAAATTCTCTCTCTCTCTTAAAAAAAAAAGTTTGTGGAAAATGAAAATCCTGCAAGTCTGCCCAGGTGGATGACTGCCACAAATTTATTATCAAGACAGTATCTCAGAACCCTGATAGAGATGGAAAATGGGCACTCTGGCTATGGGAACCTCCCCTCTTTCACCATGTATCTCAGTGGTAACAAAAAGAAGAAACATGATTAACAGCATGTTAGCATCCAATCTCAGCTCTGCTGTATGACCTTGGGCATGTCTTTAAACCTCCAAATGTTTCCCCATTTGTGCACTGAGATAATAACAAGACCTATGTGTTCTCCCGGGGTTGTGAAGTTGAGATAATGTAGCTAACATTCAATAAATGCTATTATTTCATCAGAATAGGCATGCTATAAAAAAGCTCACCAAGAAATATTTTCTACCCAAAGGGACCTCATGTGTAACAGTCACCCCACAATTCAACACTCTGAAAAAGTATCACATATTGAATATTAAGAATACTAAAGCAGGGGCTGGGGTTGTGGCTCAGCATTAGAGCACATGCCTAGGATGTGCGAGGGGCTAGGTTCGATTCTTAGCACCACATAAAAATAAATAAATAAATAAGGTATGTGTCCAACTACAACTAAAAAATATTTTTAAAAAGAATACTAAAGCACGGGGCTGGAGTTGTAGCTCAGTGGTCAGAGCACTTGCCTAGCATGTGTGAGACACTGGGTTCAATCCTCAGCACCACATAAAAATAAATAAAGGCATTTTATCTGTGTACAATTTAAAAAAAATAGATGCATAAAAGGAATACTAAAGCAGGACATGGTGGTGAGGATCATAAGTTCAAGGCAAGCCTGAGCAATATACCAAGCCCCTGTCTCAAAATAAATAGGGCTGTGGATGTAGCTCAGTGGTAGGGAACCCCTGGGTTCAAGCCCCAATACTCTACCCCTAGCACACACAAAGAATACTCAACACAGGGTTGGGGATGTAGCTCAGTGGTATAGTGCTTGTCTAGTATGCATGAGGCTCTGGATTCAATCCATAGTAGCAAAAAAATAAACCCTATCAATAGTATAGAAACATTCATTTTGACTTGTGTTTACATAAAACAATGTTTTCTTAAAAAAACTATATTTCTAAAATGATTTTGTCATCATATCTGTTTTGGAGAATTTCCTATTTTTCAAACAATCAGTTTTTTGTTTCAGTGGGTATGGTGGCTCATGCCTATAATCCCAGTGACTCAGGAGACTGAGGCAGGATTGTTGTAACTTTGAGGCCAGCCCCTTCTGTTTGGCAAGACCCCATCTCAAAAAATCAAACAAAAGGGATGGGGATATAACTCAGTGGTACAGCACCTCTGGGTTCAATCCTCAGTACCACAAAAAAACCCAACCCCCTCAATAAAACACCAACAAACAAACAAAAAACACCCCAACAACCCCCAAACCCATAATCATTTGTTTCACATTGGAGGTGATAAACTGGGGTACAGTGAAAGGACTCTCCCTGTTAATTTAGACAAGCAAGCTAAGTATCTTTAGGGTTAACTACAGAAATCAGGGGGATGGAGAGTATCCTCATCCCACTGGAGTAACTTTCTGACTAGTGGAGTTGAATGCACCAAAGGAAAAAAAAAGCAGGGCTCGGAAAGCCAAATGTCTATAGAACATGTTCAGCACTATCCAAGGCAGACAGAGTAAACAATCTGGAGAAATAGCCAGAGTTAGCCTGATGGGAAACAAGAATGGTTCATAAGACCTCAAACTGACCTGGCCACAACAGCATCTAGACTGCACCTCTCTTTTTACTTCCACAGTTATGAAGCAGCCTTTTGACTTACCTAATTTTAGTAGTGTACACAGCACTCATGATCACAGAAAGGGGACACTGCCCACCATTTTATAAATGAACAAATATTCTGGTTTGGACAGTGTGACAGAGTGAGTTTGTAGGACCCATGGTGTTTCGTAAGTGTGATGATCAGCTGGCAATTCTATAACTGTGTCTTGGAAGAGAACGAAGCCCCAAAGTTCAGGAGCGATGAGCATGGAAGAGGTGGCTGAAGTTGTGGGTGTTGGTGAGATTACTTATGGAGGCTTTGCAGGATGAGAAGAGGAGGAAATAAAGCTGAAGACAACCTTGGAGAATATCAATGTCTGTGCAAACAAGAAAGCACAAAAAGCCTAACAAAAAGGAAAGGCAAAGTAGGTAGGAGAGAAAAGTGTGTTAGAAACCAAGTAAGAAAAAAAGAAGAGGTGAGGGTATAGCTTAATGGTAGTACTTGCCCAGCATACCTACGGCCATAGGTTCCATCCCCAGCATTGCAAAACAGACAGACAAAAACAACATAGGAAAAAGTTTCAAGGAGGAAATGATCAATAGGGTTAATTAATTGCTATAGATATTATGAAAGAAATATAATAAATTTAGCAATGGATGGGACTGGGCATGTAGCTCAGTGGCAGAGTACTTGCCTAGTATGCATGAAGCCCTGGGTTTGAATTCTAGCAACCCACACAAACAGCAATGACTGATCAATGTCCTTAGCAAAAGGAGTTTCAGAGGTGCAGAAGCCCAGATATAGCAGGTTGACCAAGGAGGCAATATGAAGTGGGAAGGTAAACCATCATGTTGGGCACTTTCAACTAATTTAGTTCACAAAGAAGAAAGGGCTCTAGTTAGAGAAAAAAAAAAACTTGAATATGTATATATTTTCAAGATTCCTGAGCATACTTTCAGAATCAAGGGAAGGATCCAGTAAAGAGTTAAAGGGTGGAGACAGAACAAAGACAGGAGGGTACAAATAAATGAAGGCGCAAGGCCTGGTCTTCAAAACACTTTGAAATAATAGCTTTAGCCGGGTGCTGTGGCACATGCCTGTAACCCCAGTGGCTTGGAAGACTGAGGCAGGAGGATTGCAAGTCCAAAGCCAGCCTGAGCAACTTAGCAAGACCCTGTCTCAATAAAATAAAATAAAATAAAATGAACTGGGGATATGGTTCAGTGGTTAAGTGCCCCTGGGTTCAATCCCTAGTATGAAGAAAAGAAAGAAAAAAAAGAAAAATTAGCTTTAAAGGAAAAAGGTTGAGGAGAGAGAAGGGCAATTTGGGCAAAGATAACTTTGTTGATGAGGGCTGAAAGCCAAGGAGTTCCTGAATCCTTGTGAAAATATTAAAATATCATTAAGTCACTGATACATTATTAAATTTAACAAATCAATAATTTAATTAAATTAAACTAATTACCAAATAATTATTGTGAAAATAATAAACCTACTTAAAAATTATCAGGTACTTAATGTTTGCTAGACACCCGTGCTAAGTGCTTTACTTAAATTATCTCATTAAATCCTCACACCAACCTATGAGAGTAGACCAGCATTTCTTAACTCTGGTAGCATATTCAAATCACCTCAAGAGCATCTAAGAAAGATATCAAGGTCTAGGCCCCACTCCAGAGATTCTGATGTAGTCTGTCTGGAGTGAGCCTCTAGGCTCTTCAGGTGAATTGGATGCAAACCCAGGGTTGGGAACCACTGGATGAAGTTATCTGCTGAGTGGCTGGAGCAGAGTGGTAGACAGCTTGCAGTGAGTAGTAAAAGATTGGTGAGTAGCAAGGCCTAGGGCCTAGATAAGATTAGATGACTGGTACTAGTGGCCCCAATCCTCAATATCCTATGGGACTCTCCAGTAGGGCCCAGCAATTCTGGGTTTAAGTACAAAGAAAGTAGATCATTGGATTAATCCTCAGCTGGGTAATTTGGAGGTGGATGCAATGAGGATGACCAAAAGGAAAAATGTCAGGGCTCCTTAATCCATGGATCAAGCTCTTAGATTCAATTTGCAGTTCATAGGAAATAGGACAGGAGAAGAAATATGAAACTTGAGAGAAAGTGGGGAGAGCAGAGCAGGCTTGAGGGCCTGGAATCTGGGAGGAGAACAAAACAGGAAGGGAAGGAAGGAAGCTGTGGTCAGGAGGTGGGTCTCAGAATCTATAAAGCTTGTATACAAGGGTAGGGTGTGAACACAAGGGTGGAAACTGAAACAATCAGAGGATATGGAAGGAGCAGAGACCCTAAAAGCTAGAGTGTCCCAGGGTCTCTTCCCTGCTGAGGCCTTTGAAAACACTGGAAACAATTCAGCTGTCCTTCAACAGGTTAGTGGTTAAACATACTATGGCACTTTTACATCATGGAATACACAACAGTTTGAATGAAATCTCTAGACAACTATGCTAAGTGAAAAAAAAATCTCATAAAGTTACATTTAATATTCTTGAAAATTATCAAATCACACAAATGGAAAACAAATTAGTTGTTTCCAAGAGTTAAGAAGTGGGTAGAGGAAGGGGCAGGAAGGAAATGGATGTAGTTATCAATGTGCAACAGGAGAGGTTCTTGGGGTGATGATACCGTTCTATTCTTTGAATGTATCAATGTCAATGTCCTGGGTGTACTACTGTACTCTAATTTTGTAAGATGTTACTATTGGGGAAAAGAGGGTGTAAGGTAAGATATTATTTCTCACAAGTGCATCAACAATTATCTTAAAAATAAAAAACTTAACCCAAATCTACTTTACTACCAAATTACATATCACTCCTTTCCATATACCTTGTACATAGCCATTCTGGAATTAATTTTTCTATAGAGGGCATGGTGTTTCTTTAAATCCACCAGCAATACCTCTTTGGTATCTCTTTGGTTAGGTGGTCATAAAAGTTGCTATTTGAGGCAACTTCCAAATTGCATATAGCCAAAATTAGCCTAGAATATCCTTTATGAAGATGTCATACTGGAGACTAACAGTTAACTCTCATTAGCCCAACTCTTGGGTTGTAAAAGTGACCAATTCTTCAGCTGAACAGCATATGAAGCACCTAGGTTGTATTTAGGGTCCATGTTTTAGGAAAAATTTCTTTGAACACCAGGATCCCCACTTTTCATGGTTGGATGGTCATACAGGAATGGAGGACAACTGCAGAAAAGCAATCATCTATCTCCTCATTGAATAAATGAATCAAATTACAGACTCCCAAATCCTAACTTGGGAACTGCCTTGTTACATAGCACACGGTAGTACAGTTCTGTTTCTAGATTAAATTTTCTCATGCAGATGCTCCTCTGGGACTAGGTTAAGTACTTCATGTAATATTTCCTGACGGTCTCCTATTACCATATTTATGGTCAAGGCCCTGGCTTATAGCTCCCCAGTAGGTGGGGAACTTTCTAATGAGACCTACACCCTTACTTGTTTATTTAGCTGAGGTGGCTTTTAGCTTTTATCTGAGCTCTCAGTTTCATAAAATATTTCTTTTCTCAAATGAAATCCCCAGAGAATTATGCTGAGTGAAAATCCCAAAAGGTTACATACTATGTGATCTTCATAAGGAATGTTCATCTTCAGGTACTTCATTTGATGTTCACCTGAAGAAGTGGTCACTTTTATGAGCCAGCAATTGGGCTAATGAGAGTTGATATGTTAGGTTCCAGTATGACATTCTTCATAAAGGATATTCTAGGCTAATTTTGGCTATATGCAATTTTCATCTTAAATGCTGACTTTTATAAGCACTTAACCCAAGAGACTCTCCACTGATGGCTTTAAAGAGGCATTCTGTCCTCTCCAGAAAAATTAAGTCCAGTGTGGCTATACATGAGGTATATGGAAAGGAGTAGATTCAGGTTAAGATTTTTTAATTGGGTTTTTAAAGATAATTGTAGATTCACATGTAGTTGTGAGAAATAACATCTGTACCTTTTGCCCTCTTTCATTGAGAATATCTAACAATGTTTTAAGGAATAATAGTAAAGTATGAAGGAGCCTGAGAGGTGGTACACACCTGTAATCCCAGTGACTCAGGAAGCGGACACAGAAGGATCATAAATGCTCATATGGGAGGATTACAAATTTGAAATCAGCCTGGGTAACTTAGCAAGATCCTATCTCATAACAAAATTTTTAAAAAGGGCAGGTGATGCAGCTCAGTGGTAGAGCATTCTTCAGTTCAAATTCCAGTGCCACTATAAAATAAACAAATAAATAAAAAATAAAAGCAGGAAGAAATTCTAGATGTCTGAGAAAACATTTGAGAAAATATTTAAAAGGAATTTTTAAAAATATTTTTATAGTAGATGGACACATTTTTTTTTAATGTGTGCTGAGCATCGAACCAAGTGCCCCACATGTGCTAGGTAAGTGCTCTACCAATTGAGCCATAACCCCAGCCCCTAAAAGGAATTATTTTTTATAAGCAAGATTGATCCTTATTTTCCAGTTCTGCATCACCTTGGTTTTATGTCAGTGTTAGGTTAGCCTTTAAGAATGAGTTAAGCATCGTGTGTGTTTGTGTGTGTGTGTGTGTGTGTGACTAATGCTGAACATGGAAAAAGGGAACTAGTGAATCAACTCACCTTTACTGCATTGCCACCACCTTTGGGTCCCTGAGCCTTCTTGTCAGCACTGTCACTCCCAGAGGCTGCTCCCCCTTTAGAGAAGAGATGATAGGTACTCTTTTAAACTGTTCCTTGGTATTCATAGAAAGCTTCAGCACACAAGACAAGTTGATACTTCCATCATAGCATGAAACTACAAAAAAGGAACTCTGCCAGAAACTTTACTATATCAAACTAAATGAAATCTGTGACTCACCTTTCTTAAAACAAAGGAAATTCATGCCCTTCGTAAACATTACATCAGAATGGATACATGAATGAATGTGCTAATGGATGAATGAAAGCTTCAGAATCCTGGTCCAGATTTTCTGGACTCAATTTCCAATCCTGCCTTCTAAGGACAAACCCCTAAACTCTTGTAAGATTTCTCATATGTACTGCAACTATATAGATTGAGCACTCACAATTCCAATAAGTAAAATTTCCAAGAATATATTTGGCTAAATAATATATTCATGTTTAAATTCCTATAGTCTATTACACTGCCTATTGATGTCTCCCTATGAAAAAATCATTGATATTTAGATTAATGACCACTGGCAGCACTTTATATTTTACTGAGAGGCTGATGTTCCCAATAACTATAGCTGGATTAAGTGTTCAGTTAATAAACATTTCCTAAGAAACTACTAAGTTCCAGGTTGGGGGTACAAAGATGAATAATCCATAGGAATTCACATTCTAGTGAGGAAGACAGATCATTTCAGGAGAATGCAGCAGGCACAGAGAAAATTATGGACAAGAGGTTGTGGAAACACATTTTAAGAGGACATTTTAATCAGGCAGGGAAGACTTCCTGGATGAGCAGGAGTTGACTAGCTGAAGAAAGGAGATAGGGACATTCCAAGATGGGAGAAACAGCATATGTAGGAAATTGTACAGATGAGGTCAATTTGAGGCAGGAGCACTGTCAGATGGGCCAGCCTAGGGGAGAGGGCTTAATATCAAGACATGAGAGCATTTGGGCCCCATTAAGGAATTTGGATTTTTTGTGTGTGATGCTGGGGATCAAACCCAGGACCCTGGGCATGTTAGGCAAGTGCTCTGCCCCTGAGCTACACTTTCGGCTTCATATTTTAGAATAAATTCCAAATTCTGAGCTATCAAAAAGTTTTGAGCAGGAAACTACATCTTACTTGTATTAGTACAGGTTGAGCATCCCTTATCCAAAAATCCAGAATTCCCTGAAATCTGAAACTTTGTGAATACTTAACACAAAATTTCAGATTTTGGAGCATTTCAGTTTTCATATTTCCAGATTAAGAATGTTCAACTGGTCAAGTCTATGCAAACATTCCCAAATCCACAAAACTCCAAAATTTAAAACACTTCTGGTCCCAAATATTTTGGACAAGGGATATTCAACCTGTGTCTCCAATGCCTAGCATAGTATCTGACACACTACTAGTGTTCAGTAAATATTTAATTAAACTGAAAATCAAAATACTGACTACCAGAAGTCTAAGAAAATGTTATTACTAAGAATTTTACTAGGCCAAACTCTTAATTTGCTATGTATTCACTTTTTTTTGGGGGGGGGGGGTACCCAAGGGTGCTTAACCACTGAGCTACAATCCCCAGCCCTTTGTATTTTTTGAGACAGGGTCCTGCTAAGTTCCTCTTGCCTCAGCCCCTGGAGTCACTGGAATTACAGGGATGTGCTACCACACCCAGCTGTATTCACTCTTGAATGCTGATACCTTCCAGTTATCCCATGCTCTCCTCTCCTGGATGCTATCATCTTCTAACTGCCAACTCACTCCCTTTCATTTACTAAGGACTCTGGCCTCAACTTGGGCTTTCTCTCCACTCTCAGTCCTGCTGTCAACTTGGGTGATTTCACCATTTAAATTGAGGAATTTCATCCAACAACCTAATCTCATAGTTCTGAATTTTCCTCCTGAATGCCCGTGCTCTCTACTCAGGACACCTGTCCCAGAGGCACATGACAAAACTGCATCACTCACAACTAGTAGTTCAGTCTATGTTTACAATCTAATCTTTCAAGGTTTCTTATACCCGATTCTCACAACACCAGCTCCTTGACTTCACAGAGTACCACCATTGCCCTACTCCCACCCCTACCACTGAGTTCCCTTATCTTGCTAAATTACCCTAGACTATCAGACTTCTCCTCTTCCCAGGCTGAACCCCTATGCTTGAACTGCATTCCAGTGGCACCCTTATTTACCATGTGTTGCTATCCTACTATCTTATTTATTTCTACTGGGAATTGAACCCAAGTGTGCTCTACAACTGAGTTACAATCTCTGGCCCTTTATATATTTTGAGATAGGCGTCATTAACTTGCTGAAGCTGGCCTCAAACTAATGATCCTCCTGCTTCAGTCTCCCACGTAGCTAGGATGACAGGGCATACCACTGTACCCAGCTGCTATCCTACTAAAATTGTCCAACAAAACCTCAACGCTGGCTCAAGGCTACACCAGGCTTTTTTTGATCAAATATTGTGCCAGTTGCAAGGCGCTAGGTAAAATTTGAGTGTGTAGACTGTGTTTTCTCCAAATACATGGCCTTCAATCTGCCAGGCTCCCAGCCCTGAGGGCAATCCTTCTATTTGTGTTTCATTTCCACTCCCAATACCACATTCCAAACTTTTGTCACTCTTTTCAAGACCCATAATGAAACCCTGCCCACCTCAGTCTTAAAATACTCTTGCCTTCCACTTTATTAAAGAATTGAAAGCATAATCTCCCTAATTTTATGCCTTTCCCCTCCCTGGCTCCAATTTTTTACAACCAAACCCATTCTGTCTCTTTCTCTAGACCTCAAACCTGCAGTGCCACTTCTATGCAAAGGTCAGCAGCTCCACCTCAGTCATAGGCTCCAGTTTTTCTGAAATTTCATTCTTCTGTACTTTGACCTTTCACCCTACTGGATCCTTCACTTCAGCCTCACTCTCATATTTTCACTCTTCTGATGAAACAAACAAAATAAAACTGTCTCCTAATGTTTTATCCTCCTCTATCTCCCATCCCATTTTTATGCTTTTTTAATTAAAACTTTCGACAGAAGTCCATATTGGTTGTAGCCAACTAATCAATTCCCTGTCAGTCTTCTAGTACTACAATATGGCTTCTGCCACTTCACTGAAACCACTCTTTCCTAAGGTCACCTTTAATTTCCAAGTGTAAAATAGTATTGTTTTCATCTTATTTGGTCTCTCTATTGTGCTTAACAGACCACATCATCTTTCTTTAAAACATTCTAGTCTCTTGGGCCTCTGTGACATCATTCTACTACTTTCTCTTTTGATTTCCCACAGCCAATACCTTAGTTCAAGCCACCACCATCTCTGAGCTGGAGTACCAGAACAGTCTCCTTATGGGTCTTCCTGACCCTTAACCCACCTTCTTAACATCATATACAGCACTCTCCATGATTTGTTTTTGTTTGTCTTCAGTGAGAAACTAATTGCCATTCTGTCTTGATTTTTTTCTCCAGCAACACCACACTGCACAAATCATACTGTTTTTCACCTCTGCTATTCCTGCTGTCGAGAATGCTTTGCCCTATCTATTGCCCATCTTGGCCTGCCAAACTCAACTCCAGGAAGTCTTCCCTTCCCTGTTAGTTTCCACAATATCTGACACAAATCTAAGTACTGCATGTAGTATGGTACATTATGGTTACTATACTTCTATCTTCCCTTAAGAGTAGCAATGTGTACCTTATTTTTATATCCTCCCACTGTGCTTAACATATGTGTGTTCGATTGAAGAATGAGTCCTTCCTCCATGGTGGGCATGTCATTCTCTAAGCACTTAAGAGACTCTTAGGACTATCTATACGAGTTTTCTTTAACTGGTGGCTTTTGATGAGATTACACTTTACAGCTGTAATAATCCCTTGAAATAGCAACCCCAAGTCATTGCTTCTGAGGAGCCGTTCCTACCAGCTTCTACTACCCACCAGAACGGTCCCTGCACTATATTCCAAAGTGTTTACACAAGTAATACCCGGTCGCCCACTTATCCTTTCCAAGCCTCGCCGGAGGAAGTCCTGACATCATCTATGGCAGCTCTGTGGGGCCACTTGCTGCCTCCGTCTTGGACCTGAGAATCGCTTGTCCGTTCATTCACCTCTCCTCACCCATCCCCATTCTCCCTGGTTACTTTGGATGCTCTACCTTTCCCCCCTTTTCCACTTTTTCCTTTGGGCGGCATCTTCGAAACTTGCCGTTGAACTCTCAACTGCTCCGGTAGCCGTAAAAAGCCCCTTCAGGCCCCATGGGTATGTCTTAAACAATGCCTGTAAACGGCATCATAGTCGACCATTTTAATCGCGGCTCCGGAAGCAGGCATAGCTTGGGACAGACCCAGTCCTTTAGCTCTAGGACCAAAAGGGCTAAAGATGATTGACCAATAAGAAGCTGGGTGCCGTGTTGAGGGGGCGGAGACAAAGGTGGTGTTGGGGCGGGAAAGCCCACCTCTGCGCTTTTTGTTACTTCTTCAACACGCCCTTATTTGCACCACTTCCCCCGCATCCCCACTACTTCCTCCACGCGTGCGCAGTGAGAGCCTCCGGCTTCTGCAGTCCCTCGGCGCCAGCTCTGGCCAATCCCGTGGGGTCGCTAGACAAAGGGAAAGCAGGAAGAGTTATGGTGGCCACCCACTTCCGCCACCGTCCTCCCTTACGTGGGACCTGCCCTCCCTGGACATTTTTCTTTCTTTCTTTCTTCTTTTTTTTTTAACATTTGTTTATTTTTAGTTATAGGTGGATACAATGTCTTTATTTTTTACTTTATGTGGTGCTGAGGAACGAACCCAGCACCTCACGCATGCTAGGCGAGGTATTTTTCTTTTTTTAAATTTTATTTTGCAGCTGTAGCTCATTGAGTTCAAAAGGTGGTTTTAAAAAAGGCCTATCACCCATCCCTCTGCAATACTCTGTCACGGAGAAACGTTGGAAGCAGTCTAAATGCTAAATACCCTCAGTAGTTTACCGTTTAAATAAATAATGTTTGAACAACACAAAGTGATATTATGCATATTTAAAATGATGATTGTAAGACTGTGTGTACACATAGGGGAAATGGCCTTAAGGAAGGTTACAGACCAAGATACAAAATGTGATTGCATTTTAAAGAGTATATATCATGTACTATATAATCTATGCATCTAAATGGCAGGCAGTCTATAGGGTACAGCAAAATGTGACAAGTGGTATTAGTCTACACAGGTTGTTGTGTTTTTCTGTATTTTTCCAAAGTTCCTATAATGGTGCATCATAATGAAGTGGTTAAAAGCATGAACTCTGGAGCTGGATTGCTGGATTTCAAATCCCTGCTTCTTTGTCTACAATGTCTGTGACCTTGAGGAAGTTACCTCACTTATCTGGCTCTGTTTCATCATCTGTGAAATGGGGTTGTTGATAATAGTACTTACAGAGTGTTAAGAGAATTAAACAAGTTCCTATTTGGGTGGTTTTCATTTGTTTGTTTGTTTGTTTTGCTTTAGGTACTGGAGATTGAACCCACTGAGCTACATCCCCAGCACTTTTTATTTTTTATTTTGAGACAGGGTCTCACTAAGTGGCTTAGGGTCTTGCTAAGTTTCTGAGGCTGGCCTCAACCTTGCAAGCCTCCTTCCTCAGCCTCTCAAATTGCTGGGATTACAGGTGTAGCCACCATGACCTGCACAAATTCCTATTTGTAAAGCACATAAAACAATGAGTGTGAAGCACATAAAACATAGAGTGAATTTAAGATGAATGATTTTTGAACTTGTAACTCTTGTTTTTTCTTCCTTTACCAACAACCAGCCTTCATTTACCATTAATTTGTGCATAATGTCAACTTTTCCTCTCTTCCATGAGATAGCTGTCCCAGCTTGCCACTGCCAGCCAGAATACATGTTACCCTGGTTCAGAGTTAAGTGTTTTGGTTTTCTTTTTGGTTGTTGTTTATTCATTTTTCAGCACCAAGAATCAAACCCAGGGCCTTAGGCAACCAGGCAGATGCTCTACCACTGAGCCACACTCCCCAGCCTAGAATTTAATCTCTGAATATAGTCTTTGCTGGACTTAGATGCCTAATGGCCAAATAAGGGTGTCAGATATTTTTGAGAATGTATCCATCCACAAATCAGACATAACAAAGAGCTCCCTTATGTTGCACTGCTGTGACTTCAGGATATATCTTGGACACTCCTTGTTTTGGACTGGGAGTGAGTAACTGTGAAGAATGTAACCAGTGCTGAGGGGATCATTGCTTCCCACATCTGAGATATATCTTGCCCATGTATTGATTTTCTAGTCAGGAAAGAGATGAGGGTTGGGGTTTTACAATGAAAGTATGACCTCATGTTTATGTCCAGGAGACTCTTTTACTTCTGGTGTTTCATTGGGAAGTGCCTGTAAGATCCTTGCTTAGCATCCGGACAGCCATCTTAAGTGTCAGCCGCCATTTTAAGAAAAATTTTGCTTTCCCACCCAAGGATGTATCACCACTCCCTCATACCAACCTCACCCTTAACTGCCTCCTTTAGGACCTTCCAGATTGGGCTCTAATCCCTGAGCCTGCCCCATAAAAGTCCCAACCCCCAAGCCTGTTTTGCCTCTCTCTCCATCTATGGAGAGATGTGCCTTTATTTGTCAGCTCTGACAAACTCTAATGTGTATCTCTGCCTGGTCTCCATCTTTCATTTCTTGATCTCCCATCTCCCTGTGCCTGGCTTTCCTTTCATAGCCTTTCCTGTGACCAGTGGCTATAGCAGTTGGGAAGTAGGAATGAAGAAAACCAGAGTTCATATCCCAATGAAGAGCCAGCGTAAATAGCTGATATGAGAGGCAAATGCTTGTAAAAGTTCCATGCATTCCAGCAGACAATAACAGCAACAATTATGATAAGTGAGCCTGTGTACATGGCTGAATTTGCCCAAAGCAATGCCTAAAGGCCATCAGATCCAAGAAGAAAAAGATGAGGGTAAGTCTTCTGGTGTTCAAAGTAAAAGACACTTTAAGACTTTAATGTATGATCTCAACCATGCAATATGCATCACAAAAATGGGACAGAGAACATCATAAAATTTTCAGTGTTTTGGGATATCAGTTTATGCCTAACTTTCATTTTCTTCTGTTTATATTCTGCTATATTGTTTTGGTATGTAGTATTTTCTTCAAGAAAAAAAGGCATTAAATGTTATTTGAGAGAAAAACAACAACAAAAAAAGCCGGCTTCAATATAGGGTTAAGTCTGCACCAGTCTGTGGAGGCAGACTGTGGAGGAGTCTGTGAAGCAGAGTGACAAATTAACTAAGGAGAGAGCAGGGGGAGCTGAGAGGAGGAAGATTCAGCCTTGAAACCATGGTAACATCTGCTGGAGTGTGCAAGTGACTCAGAGCCAGTAATGGCTGCCAGTTGTATTTTCTACTAATTATCTCCTCAGACTGAGGCTTCTACGCATTACTTAAACAGGGAAAAATCAGGAAGGAAAGCTGGCAGCCCTCTTCCCAGAACAGAGGTTCACAAACCTTGGCTCAGACTCACTGCCCAACCCCACTTGCTCCCAAATCAAAGGGCTACAGTTTCTTTCCTATTTGAGATACAAGCAGATCTTATTCTGAAACGGAAAGCTTGAAGCAATAAAACAGAGAGATCTAGTTGATTCCATTCATAGGTGGTCAATACATAGAGAGCTGTGGGTTCCAGACTCTGGGGAGAAGGGAAGAAAAAGGTCACCCTGAGAAATTGAAACCAGGAGAAAAATAAGAACATGGTGGACAAGATCAGCCACTTAAAAAAGTAGCCACTCATTATGGCAGACAGATGTAGGTATATTGCTGATAGAACTGATGTGTCTCTCTGAGTACAATCAGTGGCTGAAGATTTTCTAGCCCATTTGGTGTGACATCTCTGACATGAGGTAATGAGGCTTTGGAGTAACTGGTTTTTCAAAAAGGGCTTCAGAGAGGAAGAATCCATCCATGTTTGCCCAGTTTCGTCTAAGCAAAAGAACGCCAGTTTCTGGAAGACATGTCTATTACAGTATCTAAGAAGGTGGATTTTTTTTTTCAGAGGCTGTGTTCATTTATGACAGTAGAAAACAACCAACAGAAATAGCATATATACTATGAGCCAGTAGCTTTCCCTGTATGTAGGTGTGTGTGTGTGTGTGTGTGTGTGTGTGCGCGCACGCATGCACTCATGCCCCCGCACACATACCCCCCGCACTTTCACACACGTGCATTCCATGTTAGGGATAGAATCTACAGCTTCATGAATGCTAAGCAGACACCCTCTCAGTGAGTTTCACCTCCTACCTGATCTCCTTAACTTTTCACAATAGCCTTATTTGCAAAATACCACTATTGACATTTTAGAGCTAAAGACTCAAGAGAAGTCAAGAAATGTGCCCAAGTTTTCACAGCTAACTACAATCAGGTTTGGGTTCTTCATTCAGGTCTTTGTGACTTCTAAGCTGGTACCCTCTCCAGAATGCTACACTGTTCTAGGCTTTGTCATCTTATAAATAAAATCTAAGTATACCCAGTACCCTTTGTTCTAAGTGCTTGTTCACCATGTCAGCTATCCAGGGACTGTGAGGTCTGCAGTAGACACTCTGGGCAAGAGGCCCCAAGGGTCAAATTTTGTCCCCAGCATGGGACATAAAATAAATTAGCTTTTCGATTATGCATCAGTGTGTGGGTTATGAGTAACCTGGAATGTGCCTACCTCTGCCTCCTGTGCTGGACCTTCCATATCATAAAAGCACAGAGAAAACAAGAAGGAACCCAGCATAAATGGGGAGCAGTGGGAAGCTGCTGCACAGTAGCTGAAGTAGCAAGGAGCTTGTTAGGAAAGGTTTTCTATATCCTCACCTTCTGGAACTATTTTCCATGTCTAATAAATTCTGCCTCCTTAATAGCTCTTCTCTTTTTCTCCCCTTCATCCTCTCTTTATTTCCATTTTTTTTTTTGAGACAGGATCTCCCTATATTGCCAAGACTGATCCTAAACTCCTGGGCTCCTGGGCTTAAGCCATCCTCTCACCTTGGCGTCCTAAGTAGCCACAGCACTTGACTGCCCTGACCCCCATCATTTTATGAAGAACAGTGAACATGCTAGATTTACTTTATTACATATCCACCCATCAATCCATCTTGTTCCCGTAGCATTGCAAAGGAAGTTATAAATATTAGTACATTCTATTCCCTAAATACTTCATTAGTTGTAATGTTAACTAAAATTTACCAGTTGTCTCTGGCACCTGTCCCCTGTCTTCTGCCCCACTGCCACACCCTTCTGCATATTCTCAGGACGATTGAAACAACCTCTGCATTGAAAACTCTACATCAGTCTCACTTCTCTTTTAAACTATCCTGTGTGGTATCTGAAAGAGAACTCTAAGAGGCTGGGGTTGTGGCTCAGTGGTGGAGCACTTGCCTAGCAAATGAGGTACTGGGTTCAATCTTTAGCACCACATAAAAACAAATAAATAAAATGAATGTATTGTGTCCATCTACAATAACAGAAAAAAAGAGCTCTAAGAAACATAGAGCTTACACTATTACTCACCCTATTAAGACCCTTCAATGATTTCCTGTTATCTGATAGGATAGGATAGTATCCCACTCCTTAACCTGGAGACCCAAGGGCTTCTCCCAAACTCCCACAAGGGGGATTGAACCCAAGGCTGCTCTACTAACATCTGCAGCCTGATTGCTTGATAGATTCTCTGGGATCTAACCATAAAGTCACCATTTATAAACCCTCTCTCTTTTTTTTTAATTGTTGGTAAATGTCATCATATATACAACCTCAGTGAGCCTATTTTTTATATTTATTTTTTAGTTATAAGTGGACACAATATCTCTTTATTTTTATGTGGTGGTGACGATTTAACTCAGTGCCTCATGCATGCTAGGCAAGCGCTCTACCTCTGAGCCACAACTCCTGCCTTATAGGCCCTCTCTTAAGATCCTCTTCTGTGCTGGAAATGTGGTTCAGTAGTAGAGCACTTGGCTAGCATACATGAGGCCCTGGGTTTAATCTCTAGTACTGAAAAAACAAAAATAAAAAATATCTCTCTCTACTTGGCATGCTTCCCCCCCCTTTTTTTTTTTTTTGGTACTAGGATTGAGCCCTGGGGCTCTTAACCACTGAGCCACATCCCCAACCCTTCTTCTTCTTCTTTTTCTTCTTCTTCTTATTTTATTTTTATTTTGAGACAGGGTCTCACCAAGTTGCTTAGGGCTTTGGTAAGTTGCTGAAGTTGGCTTTGAACTTGTGATCCACCTGTCTCAGCCTCCTAAATTGTTGGGATTACAGATGTGTGCCATCATGCCTGGCATGTATAATTTTTATTATTTTAAATTTTTGATATTTTGTTTTATACTCCCTGCACACATAACAGGAAAAAAAATACCTAAAAGATGTATATGGTTAGTTTTTAGAGAAAATGCCAAATTAGCTGAGCATTTTGGCACACACCTGTGATCCCAGTGGCTTGGGGAAGGGCGCTGCTGAGGAAGAAGGATTGGGAGTTCAAAGCCAGCCTCAGCAACTTAGTGAGACCCTGTCTCAAAATTATATATACACATATACACACATATATATGCGTGTGCATGCACACACACACACACACACACACACGCACACACACATACATATATACATCTGGGGATGTGGCTAAGTGGTTAAGTGCCCCTGGGTTCAATCCCCAATATTTTTTAAAAAGCCAAATTTTTTTCCAGAGTGATTACAACATTCTATGCTCCCACCAGAATTTGTGAGTGATTTATTTCTCTAATTTGTATTAGCATTGTGTGGTATCATTGTAGTATCATTGTTTTTTTATTTCTGATGTTTTAAGAGGTAGGTGGTGAGTTTTTAAGTTCTAAATTTTAATTTCTCTAATGTCAAACATATTTTTATGTTTATTTGCCATCTGTAGATAACTTTGGTGAAATGTCTCATCACATCCTTTGCCCATTTTCTAATTACATTAAAATAAAACATTTTATTTTGAGTCAGGTGTGGTAGTGCACACCTGTAATTCCAGCAACTTGGGAGGCTGTAGCAAAAGGATCTCAAGTTCAAGGCCAGCCTCAATAAATTAATGAGGACCTGTGTCAAAGTAAATAAAGGGCTGAGGATATAGCTCAGTGGTAGAGTGCACCTAGGTTCAAACCCCAGTACCACAAAAAATAAGTATGTAAATAAATAAATAAATATAAAAGTAAAACATCTTATTTTGAGATAATTATAGATTCATATGAAGTTGTGAGAAATGATACAGAGTTCATGTGTACTCTATTTCCAGTTCCATTCAATGATTACAACTCAGAAAACAATAGTATGGTATCACAAATAAGGAATTGACAGAAATGATATACACATTATCAGTTTTGCATGCACTCAAATGTGTGTGTATACATTTAATTCTCTGCATACCATATGGAAAATCTTGGTGACCTCCACCACAGTCAAAATACAGAATAATTCTATTTACCTTCATGTCATTCTTTTATACCTATAGCACCACCCTGCCTTCATCCTTTTCTCCTTTATTTGGGAAAACCATTAATTTGTTTTCCATCATTATAAGTTTGACATAACATTTCAAAACTGTTATGAAATCACACAGCATGTAATATTTTGAAATTGACTCTTTTAATTCAGCATAATCATCTGGAGAATCATTCCTGTTGTTATGTGTATCAGTTCCTTTTTTTCTCTTTTTACTAAGTAGTATTCCAAGACATGTATGTACCATAGTTTGTGTAACCATTCACTTATTAAAAGCCCTTTGAGTTGTTTCTAGTTTTGAGTTATTGCAAACAAAGTCGAACAAGTTTTGGTATGGACAAAAGTTTTCGTTTCTTTGGGTTCATTTCCCAAGAGACCAGTTGCTGGAATGTATGGTAACTGCATGTTCAGTTTTTTAAAAAGCCTGTTATACTTACAGTCATTATACCATTTCACATTCCCAACAGAGATGTATGAATAATCCAGTTTCTTCATCTACTTGCCAGAATTTTGTTTTATAAGTTTTTAAAAATTATTTTTACTTTCTGTGTTACCATGGATTAAACCTAGGAACAGTCTACCATTGAAATACATGACCCATCCCTTCTTAGTTTTTATTTTGGGTCTTGCTGTGCTGCCAAGGCTGGCCTCAAACTTGCAGTAATCCTTCTTCAGCCTCCTGAGTAGCTGTAATTACAGGCATGTCCCACTGAACTTAGCTTATTTTTTATTTTATTTTATTTTTTATTTTTTGCAGTGCTGAGAATGGAACCCATGCCTGGCACATACCAGGAAAGTGGTAAACCACTGAAATATGCCCCAGCCCAGTATTTTTTGTACAGGGATTGAACCCAGGGGTGCTTTACCACTGAGCTACTCCCGAGACCTTTTATTTATCTATTTATTTTTAATTTTGACACAGGGTCTCACTAATTTGCTAAAGCTGACCTCAAACTTGCAGTTCTCCTGCCTCAGCTTCCTGAGTCGCTGGAATTGCAGGCTTGTGCCACAGTGCCTGGCTCCTAGCCCCATTCTTAAATTTAAGCATTTGGATAGGTTTGTAGTGATATCTTAATATGAATTTAATTTGCATTTCCCAAGTTACTAATGATGTTGAATATTTTTTTCACATTTATTTTTCATCACATATCCTCTTCTATGAAACAAATGTCATGTCTTTTGGCCATTCTCTAAATTGTGCTTTAAAAAAACTCAAAAAACTGTTGAATTCCAAGAGCTCTTTATATACTCTAGATGCAAGTCCTTTGTCAGATGTGTGATTTGCACATATTTTCTCTTAATATCCAGGCTTATCTTTTCCTCCTCAAAGAGAGTCTTTTTTTTTTGCAGAGCAAAAGTGTTTAATATTTTTCTTTTTATATATTATTTTGTGGCATTACATCTAAGAACTCTTTATTAAGTCTTAGTTCTGAAGATTTCCTTCTATATTTTCTTGTAAAATTTTTAGCTTTACATTCTACATTGAAGTCTATGATTCAAGTTAATTTTTGTATAAGGTGTGAGTTTTAGAGTTGATATTTTTGCCTGCTACAGCATCATTTGTTGAAAAAGCTAACCTTCATTAAATTGCTTTTGTATTTTTGTTGAATATCACTGGACTCTACTTGTGTGAGTCTATTCTGGACTCTGTATTCTGGTTCACTGACTTATGTGTCTATGTGTCCACCCTTCCAACTAATATTACAAAATATCATAGAGTGTTTTTACCACTGAGCTACATCCCAAGTCCTTCTTATTTTTCTTTTTCTTTTCTTTTCTTTCTTTCTTTTCTTTCTTTCTTTCTTTCTTTCTTTTTTTTTTTTTTTTTTGAGACAGGGTCTTGATAAATTGCTGATGCTGACCTCAAACTTGCCATCCTCCTAACCTGAGGAGGTAGGAGGATGTGTTGCTGGGATTACAGTCATGCACTATTATGGCCAGCCCTCTTTCTTCTTGTTTTTCAAAATAATTTTAGCTATTTCGTTTCCTTTTACCTTTCTGTATGCATTTTAGAATAATCTTGTTGTATCTACAGAAAAAAAAAGTTCACTGGAATTCTGATTGAACTATTAAACATGCAAGGCATTTCAGGGAGAATTGACATCATTACTATATTGAATCCTCTGATACATGAAAATAGTATGGTTCTCTATGTGGTCAGGTCTTTGAATTCTTTCATCAAAATCTTGGAGTTTCAGGGCTGGGTTGTGGCTTAGTGGTAGAGTGCTCGCCTGGCATGCGTGAGGCTCTGGGTTTGATCCTCAGCACCACGAAAAGTAAAATGAAGACATTGTGTCCACCTATAACTAAAAAATAAATATTAAAAAATATTGCAGTTTCAGCATAAAAATCCTGTACAAGTTTTGTTCGATTTATTCCTAAATATTTTCTTTTTAAAAAATATTTATTTTTTAGTTGTAGTTGGACACAATACCTTTATTTTATTCATATATTTTTATGTGGTGCTGAGTATCAAACCTAGGGTCTCGAATGTGCAAGGCAAGTGTTCTACCGCTGAACCACACCCCAGCCCCTATTCCTAAATATTTTCTTAGAGTGTTGTTAATGATATTGTTTTTTCACATGTTCATTGGTAATATATGTAAAAATTGAGTTTTGTATGTTGACTATTTTTTTTAAAAGCTTCCTTTTTAATTTAATTTTGTATTTGGTCTTTTTAGATATAGGTAACAGTAGAGTGTATCTTGATATATTATACATACTTGGAGAATAATGTATTCTAATTAGGATCCCATTCTTGTGTTTTTGCATGATGCAGAGTTTCACTGGTATGTTGACCTTTTACCCTGTGACTTTGCTGAACTTTTTAGTTCTCAGATGTTTTTTGTTTGTTTGTTCTTTGTTTTAGATTCCTTGTGATTTTCTACATAGATCATCAAGTCATCTTCAAGTTATCTATCTATCTATCTATCTATCTATCTATCTATCTATCTATCTATCATCTATCTCTCATGGTACTGGGGATTGAACCCAGGGCCTTATGCATGTTAGGTGAGTGCTGTACTATTGAGATACATCACAGTCCTTTTTATTTAATTTTGAGACAGGATCTCTCTAAGTCATGCAGGTTGGCCTTGAACTTGTGATTCTTCTGCCTAAGCCTCCCTAGTAGCTGGTATTACAGGTGTGCAGCACCATGCTGGGTGCTATATGCTTTTTATTTCTCACAGTGTGTAGGACTTCCAGTTCTATTAGGTGGAAAGCATTTAGGCTTTGACCATTAAGTATGATGTATGTTCTCAGGTTTTTTTTTTTTTTTTTTAAGATGTTCATTATCGAATTAAGGGAGGTCCTCCTCTCTATTCTCAGTTTTCTGGAGGATTTTAAAAGCATGAATTAGCATTGAATTCTGTCAAATGTCCCTTTTTCATAGATTGATAAGATTATTATATTTTACTTTAGCCTGTTAACATGGCAAACTTCTTTGTTTTTCACATACTGAACCAGCCTGGCATCCCTGAAATAAAACTTCAGTGCTAAATTCTATTACTGATATTTTGCTGAGGAATTTTGCATCTATTTTGTGGAATATTAATTCATAGTTTCATTTTTGCACTTTCGTTTTCTGGTTTTGGTATCAGGGCCTCAAAATGAGTTGGGAATTGTTCTGTCTTCTACTTTCTTTTTTTATTTTCTTATTTACTTTATTTCCATATAATAAATTTGATAAATTATAATTTTGTAAAATACATTTTGGAACTGTCTTCTACTTTCTAGAAGAGATTATGTACAAGTGGTATTAATTCTTTTAGACATTTGGTAGAATTCATCAGTGAAACCAGTAGGATTTGGATGTTTCCCTTGAAAGAGTTTTAAATTACAATTTTATTAAGAAAAACTTGTTCATTTTATAAATGTCAAATTTATATGTATAGTGATGTCGGCATGACCTGTGGTGATATGTTTCATTTCTTTCCCGATACTGTTAATTTGAGTTATCTATTATTTTTTTCTAGTCTGGCTATAAGTTTGTCAATTTCATCAATCATTTTGTTGACTTTCTATTGTTTATCTGTTTCAGATTCCATTGATTTCTTCTCTTATCTTTATTATTCTTTTCCCTCAGTTTTGCTCTTTTAACTTAGGTTCTTGAGACAGGAGGTTATGTTATTGATTTGAGATCTTTTATTTTTTCTTTTCCTTTTTCCCTCCTTTTTCTCTCCCTCCCCCCTCACCAGTAATGTGGGGAAAAATGCACTCTACCACCAAGTTACATCCTCAGTCCTTCTATTTTGTTTTGTTTTAAGAAGGGTTTCACTAAATTACCCAGACTGGCTTCAAACTTTCAATCCTCCTACCTTAGCCTCCTGAGGAGTCATGATTGCATTGTGCTGCAATGCCCAGCTCATTTTTTCTAATATAAGCATTTTAGTTCTCTATATTTCCCTCTCACTACTGCTTAGCTGTGACTTATAAATTTTGATTTTGTATTTTCATTTGGTTTAGTATTTGCTTTCTGTCCGTTGAGACTTCCTATCTCATCCATGAATTAATTAGAAGTATGTTAGTTAGTATCCAAGTATTTGACAATATTTTTGTTATCTTTCTATTATTGATTTCTAATTTGATTCCACTGTGGTTAGAGAAGACCTACAGTATGATTTCAGTTATTTTAAATTTATTATGATTTGTTCTATGACCTAGGATATGGGTTTGTCTTGATGAATAATCTGTGCAAACTTAAAAAGAATGTGTATCCTGTTGTCAGGTAGTGTGCCCTAGAAATATTGATTAAGTCCTGTTGGTTGATGGTATTGGTAATTACTTCTATACACTTACTGATTTTCTATCTAGAATTTTCATCAATTGTTGAAAGAAAGCCGTTGAAGTCTCCAACTAGTGATTTGTCCATTACTCCTTTCAGTTCTTGTTTCACACATTTTACATTTATTGTTTGGTGCATGCACATTTGGAAGTACTATGTCTTCTTGATAAATTAATCCTGTCACATTTTCATAATATAGTTATTTTGTGGTGCTTGGGATTGAACCAAGGGCCTTGTGTAGGCAAGGCAAACACTCTACCAACTGCCCTAGTTTTTGTTTTTTAATTTTCATTTTATTTTTGTGGTGATGGTTATTGAACTATGTAAGTTTTTGACCACTGAGCTAAACTGCAGCCTCTTGTAATATACTGTTTAGATTCCCTTCTCATTTCTTTTTTGTGTTTGTGTGTGCACATACATATAGGTATACATATATTCACATACATATGATATGTTGAATCATACTCATAATCAAAATCTGAAATTCTTCTTGGTAGTAGCTAGAGAAAACTCTGCTTTTAAGGTTTCAATGTGACAAGATTGAGCCCACAAGGATAATCTCTTTATATTAACTCAAAATTAACTGATTAGTGAATTTAATTACATTCCCCACATTCACTTTTGCCATGTAACTTAACATAATTGTAGGCATATCATCAGATCACATTCATAGTCTTTGGAATTAAGGCAGCAAGTCTTGGGGAACCATTTTTGAGTTCTGCCTAACACAATCCTAATAGTCTCTTGGATTCCAGACACTGAGTTTTATGTTGTGCGTGTTAGATTTTTGTATTCCTTTATAAAGATTTTTGAGCATTGTTCTCAGATGTAGTTAAGTTGCTTGGAAATAGTGATTCCTTTGAGGCATTTTTCTCCAGTGCTGGTAATGGAATCTGGGGGCTTTGTGTATGCTAGGCAAGCTCTCTACCACTAAGCTACACCCAGGTTCTGAGGCTTATTTTTAAGCTTTGTTAAGTAGGACCTAGAATGTCCTTTAGTGAAAAATTAAATTGACTCCACTATAGAGGCAGTAACCTTCTGAAGACTCTAATCAATTCCACTTGTGTTTTTAACTCTTTCTGGTAGAGACATGAAATATTTTCAAGCTCTATATGAGTTCCAGCAATCATTCCCCTTTCCCCTTTCAGGCAGTTTCCTTCAATTTGATCAGTACTCATTTGAATATTTGAGGAATACCCTCTTTAGATCTCTGGGCTTCACTCTGTGCAGCAATCATCTTTCTGGGACACTTTCTAAGTCGAACTACCATGGTCTCCCTGGATTCTCAGCTATATTTACTCAACTCAGAGAGTTCACTGGACTCCAACTAGGTTTCCCCTCCCTGTGCCTGGCCTGGAAACTCTCACAGTAATAAGCTGAAGCAATTGTAGGGCTCATCTAGTATGTTTCCTGTCTCTCTTGTTCTAATAGCCAGTGTCTTGAAAACCATATTCATGCCTGTAATCTCATTGGCTCGGGAGGCTGAGGCAGGAGGATTGTAAGTTCAAAGCCAGCCCCAGCAACTTAGCAAGGCCCTGTCTCTAAAAAAATACAAAGGTGGGGGGCTAGGGTTGTAGCTCAGCGGTAGCGCACTCACCTAGCACATGTGAGGCCCTGGGTTCTATCCTCAGTACCAAATAAAAATAAATAAATGAAATAAAGTTATTGTATCCATCTACAACTAAAAGATATTTTAAAAAAATACAAAAGGGGCTGGAATGTGCCTAAGTAGTTAAGTGGCCCTGGATTCAATAGCTGGTACCAAAAAATATATTCTATATTTTCACATATTCTATTGTAGTTTCAGGCAGGAAGATGAATCTGGTTCCTATTATGCCATCTTGTCTGGAAAAGGAAGTTCCAAACTTCCTTTAAATTGAAACATATCATAGGTCCTCTAGCTTCTTTTGTTAATCCCAGCATGCTCTGGTTTGAATGCCCCTCCCAAACTTGTATTGAAATTTAATTGCCATTGTAACAATATTAAGAAGTGGGACCTTGCCAGGCATGGTGGTGTATGCCTGTAATCCCAGAGCCCAAGGAGGCTGAGGCAGGAAGTTTGTAAATTCAAGGCCAGCCTTAGAAAACTAGTGAGATCCTATATCAAAATAAAAATTAAGAAATGATTGGGGATATAGTTTGTGGTAAAGCACCCCTGGGTTCAATCTCCAGTACCAAAAAAAATGTGGAACCTTTAAGAGGTGATCAAGTCAATAAGCCTCCACCAACACGAATGGATTAATGCTGTTTATCACAGGAGTTTGTTACTATGGGAGAGTGTTCCTTATAGGACAGGTTCAATGTCTCTCTCTCTCCCTCCTTCCCTCCCTCCTTCTCTCTCCCTAAACCTTCTCTCTCTCTCTCTCTCTCTCTCTCTCTCTCTCTCTCTCTCTCTCTTTGTTTCTCTATGTGTGTGTGTCTGTGTGTGTCTCTCTCTCTTCTTCCTTCCTCCCCCCTCCCTATCTCCCTCCCCTCTCTTTGCCCTTCCATGTGGGGCGATGCAGCAAGAAGGTCCCCAATAGGTGCTGACACCTTGATCTTGATCCTAGCTTCTGGAATTGTGAGGAAATAAATTTCTGTTATTACTAAATAATGCAGTTTCTGGTATTTTGTTTATAGCAACACAAAATGGACTACAATGCAGTAGTCTCTCCTAAAAATTGCTCAGTATTGCATTATATGAATGTTCTTTCATTTTTAAAAGGCTGCATAGAATTCCATTGTATGGATGTGTCATTTATCTAATTCATTTCCTATTGGTTTAACTTAGAGATTATTTTCTAATTTCTTGCTGTGACAAATAGTGATGTAATGAACATCTTTAACATATATTTGCACAAATATGAGATGTGTTTAGGATAATTTTCTAAAAATGCAACAGCTGGGGCAAAGGACATGTGCATTTTGAATTTTGATAATAATCTTCAAACTTCCTTCAGGAGAGTCCAGCCTTCCACTGACCATACCTGTTTTTCCAACAACCTGTTATTCCTACTATGCTTTTTTTTTGTTATATTGGGGATTGAACCAGGGCCCCCCACATTACTAGGCAAGTGTTCTACCCCTGAGCTATATCCTCAGCCCTTTTTCTTTTATTTTGAGATAGGGCCTTGTTAAGTTGCTGAGGCTAGCCTTGAACTTGCAATCTTCCTGCCTCAGCCTCCTGAGTTGCTAGGATTAGAGGCTTGAGCCATAGTGCCAACCCTAAGATGTTCTTGAAGGAGTTATCTTGATTACTCAATTAGCTAACAATAGAACAAGATCTTCCTATAAAACTTTTCTCTGTAACCAGGCCACAGGGTTGCCTCAGGAAAGGAAGATATCAGCTAGCAATGGGCTCTGACAATTTAAGAAATGAACCTCTTGGATTCTATCCAAGGCCTGTGACCTGATACTGAATTGGCTTTATAGGGAACAGTGCCATGGCAAGGTGCCAATGTGGTAGTAGTTGCTCTGCTGAAATGGTATTCCGAAGTGAAGTGAATTAATTACAGAACTTTGGGGGATTTATTCTAGATTGTAAATCTGTGAACATGTCTATGCTCCTTCAAGACCAGCATTGTATCTAGATTATTATTTTTTTTAAAGAGAGAGAGAGAGAGAGAGAGAGAGAGAGAGAGAGAGAGAGAGAATTTTTAATATTTATTTTTTAGTTCTCGGCGGACACAACATCTTTGTTGGTATGTGGTGCTGAGGATCCAACCCAGGCCACACGCATGCCAGGCGAGCGCGCTACCGCTTGAGCCACATCCCCAGCCCTAGATTATTTTAAGATAGTAATTGTGTGTGTGTGTGTGTGTGTGTGTGTGTTAGTGGGGATCAAACACACATACTAAGCAAGCACTCTATCACTGAGATACATCCCTAACCCTTTTATTAAATTTTATTTTGATACAGGGTCTTGCTAAGTTTTCCAGACTGACTTTGAGTTTGTGATCACCCTGCCTCAGCCTCTTGAGTAGCTGGGATTATAAGCATGAACCATGGTAGTGGGCTATCAAGACAGTGACTTTTTTTTTTTAACACAACAGTAGACTCTTTTGAAACCTCAACAAAATTCTCCAAAATTAATATGAATATGAAGCCAGATGTGGTGGTGCACTCCTATGTGGTGGTGCCCACTTGACTTCATATTCAGGTGGTACAGGAGGATGGGAAATTTTAGGCCAGCCTCAGCCAATTAGTGGGACCCTATCTCAAAAAAAAAAAATTAAAATGGCTGAAGATGCAGGTTATTGGTAGAGTGCTTGATAGTATGTAGGAGGCCCTGGGTTCAATCTACAGCACCCCCCCCAAAAAAAAGAATATGAAGTTTACTTTGTCTAATGGATCAATTTTATGTCTCAAAGAGTTGCCCCTTCAAATATAATGGTATGAAATTATGCTAGGCCTGCTCTAAGAGGTTGCACGACCCAGGTAATCAAAGCTATCTGACTTAAAACAATACAAAAAGTAATGTTGGTTGTATCTGTATATGTAAGTTTTTAGTTGAGTATAGTGAGGGTGGCACTGGAGCCCAGGTGTCTGGTATGAATCTGATGTTTTGCCACCTCCTAGCTGTAACAATTACAATGATGTTAATATTTCTGGGTCTCATCTATAAAACAGGAATAATACTAGTGTCTTCCTCAGAGAATTTTTGGGAGGATTAAGCAAATTAATTGGAATAGGGCATTCTAGAACAATGCTTGACACATGGTATACTGTCAACAAACATAAATAATGATTATGTTTGCACGAGCCAGCATTTTTTTCTTTTTTGGCAGGATGTTTCCACTGCCATAATGCAAGCTGATGGCCTAATAGATGGTGGGGTGTGTAACAGTGTAAGGTGGCTCCCTCCAGCAAAACCTATGAAAACCCCTAGGAGCTCTTCCAAAAAACAAGAAGCAAAAATCGTGTGTGCGTGTGTGCATACATACAGAGATACAATTAACAGTAATGAATAAATGTCCATAAAGACACATGGGGACTCAGAGAAATCATCTTTGTTCTGGACATTCCACTGTAACTTGTAAAAAATATTTTTCTTAGTGTTGATGGACCTTTATTTATCCATTTATATGTGGTGCTGAGGATTAAATCCAGTGCCTCACATGTGTTAGGCAACCACTCTGCCACTGAGCCACAGACTGAGCCCAGCCACTATAACTTTTAATTCCAGAAATTTGTTGGTAGAGAATATTTACCCTAACTAAATATCTGAACAGGTTAGTTGGAGGAACTGGACTAGAAATCTGGAAGCTGAAGGAAACTGACCAGAAGTAAGATGTATAAACAAACAAAGGTCAAAGCCCTGGGGTTGTCTGAATAAGAGGGACAGAAGGGAAGTGAAGTTTGTGTAAGGTTTCTAGACTCATCTCCCTTTAGAATGTGAGCAACTTGAGAGCAGGGGGCTCATATATTAATCATCTCTCCAGCTTCTATAGGCTGGAGTTGACTCAGTAAGTATTTGTTGATGAATTTGAAGGGATTAAAATTAAACAGGCCAGGAACGTTGTCAAGGATTTCAAAACAAGCATGAAAGAACAGGCAGAGTGAATTCCTATGGGGAGTCTGGGAACCGTTGAGTGCAAGCTGAGACAGATGGATGCATGAGATTGGCAAAACCCATTAGAAAAAGACAAAACATTGCAGGAAATTTGGAAAAACTACCTCTAATCTTATCTCACTACTGTTATTTTTGTTTATTCCCTCAGAATGGCTGTCCATATGTATATTACTTTTCATTCATTAATTCATTTAACAAATGTTTACTGGGCTTTTGTGCCAAGCATCTTCTGCACATGGTCCAATATGGTTGCAGTCATAATTTGCATACCATTTTGTAGCCTGCTTTTACACTTTCAGTAACATAAGCCAGCATTTTCTTTAGTGTGTTTTGCTGAGCACAAATTGCACCATGACAAAAAGATTCCATGATCAAAGATACTTGGGAACAGCATAGTTCAGAACCTTTCTTGTGACAGTTCACTACTCAGTTTCTTTTCTTGCTTGCTCTTTCTCTCGCTGATGTCTAACCCTTGGCCAAGCCCAGGGCTCCTGCTGAGCTCTCTTCTGTATTTACACTCCCCAGATGAACTCATGCAGCCTCAGGGCTTTAAACCATCCCAGTTATTGTGTGATGCATTGAGACACGTATTATACTAAGCACATTACTTTATCTAGTTTAATGGAACCACCTCTGAAGTCTTGGTTACTTGTGTTATGGAGAAAGGGAAGCTCAGGGAAACAAATTAACTTGCCAAAGATCACACAGCTAGTGAGTTTCAGGACCAGGATTTGAGTACAAAACAAAACACTTCTGGCTGCTGTGTGGGGGACTGCTGAGAATGACGCAAGAAGGAGGGCAGGAGATTACTGCAGCGATTCAGACAGGGGGATGGTGTGATGTGGGCTAGGGTTGCATTCACAGAGGAGAGGAGAAGTGGGGTGGATGCCTTTGGTCATTTTGAATACTGAACCAACTGAATGATGGGCTGAGGAGTTGGAAGTGGAAATGAGCTAAAGGGAGGATTCAAGAATGATTCCTAATTTCGAACTTCAGAAGGTGCATGGATCTGGGGCTATTTATTAGGATGGTGATTATACAGAAAGAGTAGGTTTGAGAGGGACAGGGGAATTGGTGATTATGCTTCTATATGTGAAACCTGAGTGGCCTACAGGACATCCAAGTTTTGATGACAGGTAAACTGCTGGATACATAGATCAGCAGCTCAGGGCAGTGGATAGGACTGAAGAGAGATCTGAGAGTCATTTCCAAGACCTATTCATATAGCCTTTTCTTTCTTCTGCATAATTTTCCTAGAACAGATTTGCAGAGCAGGATTACTGAGTAAAATGGCATGAGAATTTAAAATTCCCTTGTGCATATTGCCAGATTTTATTTTCAAGGGGCGGTATTTATTCAGAGTGTTAGCAGCCAGTAACCATGCATCAATTTGGTACTCTTTCCAGTCTGACATATTGTAATTTCTTCCACCTCCCCTTAATTTTTGCTACTATAATTGGCAAAAAATGGTCATTCAGTTTTTAAACTGGGTATGTCTTTGCTCATTAGGGAGAGTAGACATTTTTTCCATATGTTTGCCTCCTGATAGTATTTCTTCCTGCCTGTTTGTGCCTTTGCTCATTTTTTTTCTGTTGTGCAAGAGTATTCTTATCACAGCTATGAAGAAACAGGCCGGTGACTCTTGGCCTTGCTTTGATGTGTCCCTCAGAGCAAGGTTGGATAAGGGTTGACATTGTTGTCCATTCTCTTGGAAATTTAGAAGTCTTCTCTGAGTTTCCTTAACACCCTGATCTCATGGTTGACTGCCTGCCTCAGACTGTCCCTTCCCTGTCTCTTTTCTGAGGAGACGACCTTTTCTGCAGTCTACTCTGAAATTTGGTATAACTCAGAATTGTATTCTGGATCTTTCAAAAAGTGTCTAATTGTGGGCTGGGGGTATAGTTCAGTGGTGAAGTGCTTGCCCAGCAGGCACGAGGCCCTGGGTTCAATCCCCAGTAGCACACAAAACAAAAAAACCTGAAAACTCTCTAATTGTCACATGTATACCCAAAAGTGCTTAAAGCCAACGTCACCTGTAAAACTAATGACAAGTGAACAACAGCAAGACCATCATACAAGTCAGAAAATACAGCTTTAGCTAGGTTCAGTGACACACACCTATAATCCCAGTGGCCTGTTGGAGGGCTGAGGTAAGAGGATCACAAGTTCAAAGCCAGCCTCAGCAAATTAGTGAGGCTCTAAGCAATTTAGCAAGACTCTGTCTCAAAATGAAAAAAAAAATAAAAAAGGGTTGGGGATGGGCTCACCACCCTTTAGTTCAGTCCTTGGTACCAGAAAAAAAAAAAAAAAGAAAAGAAAAGAAAAAAGAAAAACAAACAAGTAAAAGAAAATACTTTGCTAGCACCCCCCAAATTCCCCCTATGTCATTTTTTATTTTTATTTTTAATTATTTTTATTTTTGGTACCAGGAATTGAACCTTGGAGAGCTCAACCACTGTCTCAAATGATAAAAAAGGGCTCTCCCCAGCCCTTTTTTATCATTTATTTTGAGACAGTGTCTTGCTGAGTTTCTTAGGGCCTTGCCAAATTGCTGAGGCTGCCTCTAAACTTGTAATCCTCCTGCCTCAGCCTCCTGAGCCACTGGGATTACAGGAGTGTACTACTGCCCCTGACCCATATGTTATTTTTTAAATTTATTTTTGACTGATAAATAAAAATATTAAAATTGTACCTATTAATGGAGTATCATGTAGTTTTCATATATGTATACATTACTCCCATATGTCTTTTAAAATATTTCTTTCTTTTTTTTTAGTTTTAGCTGAACACAATATCTTTATTTTGTTTCTATGTGGTGCTGAGATTCGAACCCAGTGGCTCATGCATGCTAGGCAAGTGCTCTGCCTCTGAGCCACAGCCTCAGTCTCAGTTTTACTTGTTTTTGAACTTTATTTAAATGAAATCACTGTGAGTATTCCTTTGTGTCTCTTCTTTTGCTCAGGTTTTTTTTTTTTTTTTTTTTTTTTTGGTACCGGGGATTGAATTTAGGGGCACTCGATCACTGAGCCACATCCCCAGCACTACTTTTTTAATTTTTTTTTTAGTTGTAGATGGACACAATACCTTTATTTTAATTTTTTTAATGTGTTGCTGAGGATCAAAACCAGTGCCTTCCACATGCAAGGTAAGCATGCTACCACTGAGCTACAATGCCAGCCCTCCAACCCTATTTTGTATTTTATTTAGAGACAGGGTCTCACTGAGTTACTTAGCATCTTGCTTTTGCTAAGGCTGGCTTTGAACTCGTGATCCTTCTGCTTCAGCCTCCTGAGCCACTGGGATTACAGGTGGGTGCCACCAGGTCTGGCTTGTTCAGTTTTATATTTGCATGATTCATACATGTTTTTGTGCATGGCTGTACTTTAATTGTCATTTCTACATAGTACTCCACAATTTGTCCATTCTACTCTTTTTTGTTGTTTTTATTTTGAGTTGGGGTCTTACTATTTTGCCCAGGTTGGCCTCAAACTCCTGGAATCAAGGGATCCTCTTGCCTCAGTGTCTTGAATTCCTGAGACTATAGTTGTAGGCCACTACATCCAGCTTATCTGTTCTACTTTTTTTTTTAAAAAAATATTTTTTAGTTGTAGATGGACATAATGCCTTTATTTCATTTGTTTATTTTTATGTGGTGCTGAGGATCAAATCCAGTGCATCACATGTGCTAGGCAACCTCTCTGCCACTGAGCCACACCCCAGCCCCTGTTCTACTCTTGATGGAATGTTGTTGTTTTTCTAGTCTGAACTATTATGAACCTCCTGTATGTCTGTTGGTAGCTGTATATACATTTCTCTAGGATGTATACCTAGGAGTAAAATTGCTGGATCCTTGAGGATCCATATTGCGTTAGCATTCTAGCACTGTGAAAAAAATACCTGAGATAGATTATTAACAGGAGGAAAATTTATTTTGGCTCATAGTTTCAGTCCATGGTCACTGAGCTCCATTGCTTTTGGGTCTGTGGGGAGGCACAACATCACAGTGGATGCATATGGTAGAGGAGGCCTGTTTACCTCATGGTGGCTGGGAAGCAACGAAAGAGAGGAAAGGGCTGGTGTTCCAATATCCCCTTCAAGGGCACACCCCCAATGACCTAACATCTTCCACTAGGACCCACCCCCTAAAGGTTGACCACTTCCCAATAGTGCCACAGGCTAGACAGCACACCTTCAACATATGAGCCTTTGGGAGGTTTTCAAGATCCAAACTATTGCATGAATCTTCAACTTTAAAGATAAGGACAAACTTTTTTTTTTTGTTCAAGTGATTAAGCAACTTGATTACTGTGCATGAGAGTGTCTGTTTTTCTATATCTTCCTCAATGCTAGTAATTATCAGACTTTAAAAATAGTCATTCTGAGGCTGGGGTTGTGGCTCAGTGGTAGAGCACTTACCTAGCACATGCAAGGCACTAGGTTCAATCCTCAGCACCACATAAAAATAAAATAAATAAAATAAAGGTCTATCAACAGCTACAAAAAATTTTGCCATTCTGGTGGATGAACCACAATCTAGATTATGAACATATTCATCACCCCCCCAAAAATTTCTTCACACTCTTTCCTCATGCTCTATCCTCTGTCACTCCTAATTTCTCTGTCAATAGATGAGGTTAAGTGCCTTTTTTGTGTTTATTAAACATTTGGATTTCTCAACAAGCTTGAACAGTGTCATGAAGTCATTGAATGAGAGTTGGAAAGAGGTTGAAGAGAGGTTGAGAGGTTGTGAGGGATTGAAGAAGTTAAGATTTCAGTGGTACATGAGTTCGGAGGCATATAATGGTCTACTCCAGGCCCTGCAAGTATGTGAATGGAGCAGAAAAAGTAATCATCAGAAGTGAGGAAGCCAGAGGAATGAGAAACCAGGGATGTGAAACAGATCTTCCACATAAATGATGAAGTGATCTGGGTTTTGGTAAGGCTAGCAGGTGGAAAGAATGACTGAATGAAGGAGAGTGCTTGAGAGGTGCAGCAGCCATAGTCTGGAAGGTGCAGTGGGGAGCAAAGAGGAGGCCTGGCCCATCTCCAGACACAGAAGTATTTGGGGAGGGAAGCAGTTTTGGAGGAGAACCTATAAGTGGGGTTCCCAGGAAAAAAACGAGTCTCAGTGAAGGAAGGTGTTGAGGGGAGCTTTTTGTATGGGCTATTGGGGTACTTACCAATCCCTAGAACTGGGGTTCCAGTGGGCACTGTTGAAAAAGACATAGGGGAGGGGTAGCAGAGTGGAGGCTTAGAACACTGTGGAGTAAATGCTGAGAGAAAAGAGAAGACCAGAGGAGTTCACAGCCATGGTGGTGATTCCTAGATAACAGGAAGGTGAGGCACCTTGATTCTGGTTCCCAAGAATGGTCCTATTGGATGGTAAGCTCATTGAGGGCAGGCATGATGTCTACATTGGCCACTGCTCTATGCTCAGCACCTAATGTTCTGTCTGGTATGTCACAGGAGCTCATACACATGTGCTGAATGGAAGAATAAAATAAGTAGCTGGAGGTGCATGCAGTGTCTGGTCCATTGTAGATGCTTGATAGATATTAGCACCATTTAATTTATGGTATTTTATGATAAATTGATTTACTTGCATATGTTGCATGACATGTCCTTGGAAAGGTTTTACTAGTGGGTACTAATGAGGCTTGTGAAACACCAAAGTCCAATTAAGGATGCCAGTGTGTATCCTTGAACTGGTGACTACAATTTTAAGAAAGCTATAAACCTAATCAAATGAACTATAGTTGATTTGAGGTAAGGAGTAGGTGAGGTCTATAAAAAAGGAATCAGAAAATAAGAATTTTTATTTAGCAAGCAGTGTTCATGGGAAATATACCTGTGATGGACACAATTTGTGTTACTTGGGAGTTCTGTCAACAAAGAACATTCTTCAGCTGTCATTTTCTTTAGAGATTGCTTCAGAGGATGAGAGACATCTTGTCCAAGGTTATACCCTTAGTGGGGTTGCCCAGACCCAATGATCCATTGAAGCCCAGGTATGAAGGCCTGCCCTGTGGCCCAGCATAGGACAACTGACTGGTTATTTGAACTCCAGAGCCTGCCATCAAGTGAGCAAAAGCTTTGCCACATCTGTATTGCTGTTCTCTTCTCCTCCTGCATAATCCTCTTTCCTTCCCTTCTCTTCCACAGATGTGGATCCCTAGGGCACTCTCTGGAGAACATTCCACATGGTAAACTCCATCTCAGAGTCAGCTTTTCCAGGGAACCCCATCTGTGACAACACCTTAATGCAAGGGTTACACACTTTAAAGGCCTTCAGAAAATGAAGTTGGCTGGGTTAACTCCACTAGGGAGTGGTAGGGAACTAGGTCAATTGGAGAGATTGTGCTCTATCTAAATTTGAAGAAATTGGCGAACAACATTGTACTATAGGTGATGTGTTTAATTCAACTTGAGAGATTCCATCTCTGACATTTGCTTGATAGGTTGTTAATTATGGTACCAGGACCTGCCTTTTACATGTCTTTGGTGAGTTTGGTCAGTGTTGGTCAGTCCCTAAATGCATCACCAACTCATGGTGCTATGGCTTAAGGAGGTTCTGAGCCTTCCAGGGTAAACCCCAGACTCAGATCTGTTGGATCACACCCAGACACTGCCTGCAAGAATGCCACGTACAGCCAGCCTCCTCCTTTGACCTTTATCTTCAATTTTAAAGCTCGTTGTTGTCTGAGAACAACCCTGGCCCCTCTCCCTTCCCATGCTTGCTTATTAGACTGTTTGCAGTTCTGTTGTGTCTTTTTCAGAAGAGTAGCCTGGTGGTATCAGGGGACACAAGCTGGCACTGAGGTCTATAGAGATAGGGTTGCAGGCTGCAAGGGTCTCAGCATTACAGTCCATACTTGCTAAGAACAGAGAACAAATTCCCTTTTAGATGGGAGTTGATCCTCACGTTTGGCTGTGACCATCTGCATTGGTGGGAACACACCCTTTTTTAAATATTTATTTTTTAGTTTTAGGTGGACACAATATCTTTATTTTATTTTTACGTGGTGCTGAGAAACGAACCAAGTGCCTCATGCATGCTAGGCTAGCACGCTACCACTTGAGCCACATCCCCAGCCCCAGAACACACCTTTTTTGAAGGATGAAATTGATCTGGACCACATCTGGTTTGAATATTTTTGCTCCTGGCCAGACTCACTCTGGTCTACCTCACTGGTGGCTTTATGGAGCCAGAGAACAAAGAGGAAACATGTTTGCTAAGGCCACCTCCTCTCATCAAGAGCATAGTGATGGCTGCCCACTTCTCTAGAGCTTTGCCACATCTATAGCCCCTTGCTGGCTTCATGAGAGGCCAAACTTGAATCCTTGAAATGAAGTCCATGAACACAGATTACCTGCCTTTTGTTGTTGTTGTTGTCGTCGTCGTTATTGAGGTTGGAAACAGGGACCTCATGCATGCCAGGCAAATACTATCATTGAACTACATCCCCAGTCCCATATGTCTTAAGGCTATGGTTTGGTGGGCTGGAATTCTGCAAGATATTGTATGACACATTTTTGTTTGGGGCTTTCAAGGGTTTGTGAGCATCAAATTCAATCTGTCTGGGCCCTGCATGAAACTGAGGGAAGATCAAAACTTCCAGCTTCACTTGCCTTTAGTTGACTTTAAAAATCAATACTTTTGGAGGTCACATAGCTGAGCAATATATTATTAGTCTCTCACTATCTTCACTGTAGGTAACAATCTGACATGTGGATCATGTTGATGACAATCTCCTAGTTTACTTTTCAGGGTTCTAAAGGCTGCTTTTGTTGAAACTACTGATTCTTCACTTGTGTATGGGTGTCCAGTGCATGACTTTTTGGCTTCAGAGGGTGTTTTCTCTCCTCATACTTTATACTCATGAATAATGTGTTTCTGTTTTACCAAAATTTTTACTTCAGTGATTGGCATACTGTACAGTGGGCAAAATGGGCCTGGTAGGGTAACATACACCTGTGTGGTCGGAAAAACATGCTCATGAATCAGGTTTAGGGGCTGAATAAAGCCATCATTGCTTCAATGAAAACCAGAGGGCAAAACAGAAAATGATTTAACCGAAAAAGTTTATTTTAAGAAGACACAAACAGCTCTAGCTATATAAAGAATACAGTTCAATTGCTGGTAGCAAGCCAGTAAGGAATGCTTTTTAAAAAAAGAAAAGAAAAAGAAAGACAAGAAAAACCCTTTGTATATCACCCCACAGAGGGCTCCCTTCCATTTTGTGTTGGAATCTTACCTAGACTGGGATTGTGGTCTCTCTAAGTTTCTGCTTCTTCTTGAAATTCTGATCCAGGGACACGTTCTTGTCACTGGGGGAATCACCTTACCTCTTCCTTCCAGTTTAGGATACTGATCTGTAAATTCCTGTCTCCCTTGTTTGTCTTAAGTGTATTTCTGGCACTTATTAAGCACTGAATATAAGTGCTAACTTAACAAAATTCTGCTGCCTGGTTCTGTACAGTAGTACTGGCCAATCCTCAGTCCTCACTTTGCTTTTGGCAGGGGGACTCCTTTTAGGTCCAAGGCACAAACCTGGTTTCCCTTTCTAATAATGGAAATCCTGAACAGAACATAGAAAGGGACTGTCATGGGTGCTTTAAAATAGGGAAATCCTGAAAGTTACTTGTGTCTCTAATTTTTAAAAAAATTTAGATTTCAGTAAGTGGATAGATCCCTGGGCTCAAGTAACAGAAATCAAACTAGAGGCCCTAAGAAGCAAATTTGCTGAGTTAGGAAAGGCTGCAACCTGAGGGCTATTTCCGAATGACTGAGTCCACATTGAATTTAAATCCTGGCTTTCTGTACACTGGCCTGTCCAGAAGTGTCACAGAGGAGTTTCTTCAAATGGCTCCCTGGGGAGGAGCCGATGAAAACCAATGGAAAGGTCTAAAAAGACAAGATAGGGGAGATACCTCAGGAGCCCCACCATCCTGTTCTCCTTAATCAGTCCCAGCAGAACTGGCCCTGGACCAGAAGACCAATGAGGGAGCTAGGTGGTACGCGCGTGTGATTCATTAGTGAAAGTGGCCCTCATAGTCCAGGTGGAGAAACCACACTCACATACACAGGCACATACCTTCTCGTCCACTCCTATGTCCCAATGTTTCTACAAGTGAATGTAAAAATGTGAATCTGAGCTTCAGAGCCCCAAGTAGTATGAGGTGTGGAGACAGAAGCAAGGTGGAGAAATGTGAAGGAATTTTGAGAATCATTTTAGAGGTTCACAAAACAGGAGGTTGTGGGCTGAATATCTGTTGGTTATAGCATTGCATGGAGCTCATCCCAGGATCTGGGGGCCCAGGACACAGAAAAACTGTGGGCACAGAATACCTTCTGCACCTTATTGGCTTTCTTGTCAGGGCTGAGTGCTCTGTCTAGTACTAGGTCCAAATCATTTTTAGGAAATAAACACATGGAAATTCTGAGTTTTAGAACTTGCCTTTAGAACCAGGAAAATTGGTGATTTCTCTAGGAAATCATAGACTGGATTAGAATTTATGGCCTGAACAACCAGACTTTCCAATGATAGTCCTAAACTTGTGATGGCAGTATGGGGCAGGAGAGAGCAGCCCAAGGTGTGGGGAGCAATGACAAGATTAAAGAAATAAGAAAACTCAGAAATTCATTCTTTCCTACTACCTTACTTCCAACCTGGTGAGGCAGAGGAACACTTAAAAACAAGGAACAAGGACAGATCCAGAAAAGAACGAGTGTTTCTACACTGAGGTAGTCAGTAATGAGAGCTAGTCAATGAGGGACATCCAATGTAATGGTTGGCACATGCAGCCCCTCTCTCCCTGCCCATGTGCAGTCAGACTGATCTGATGATGCAGGAAATATGAGGGCAGTGAGCCACATCATCTGATATACAACCCACTTACCACTTGGGACAGGTCACAGAAATACCTGTTCCAGATAGTGATGATGATGACAAGCAGGCCAAGTTCAGCCTGAGGTTTTGTATGGCCTATAAGCTAAGACTTGTTTTTACATTTTCCAAGGTCTGTAAAACAAATGAAGGAACAAACAGTAACAGCAAAGAAAAATGTGTTAGAGACTGTATGTGGTCCAGAAGGCTTACAACAGTTACTGTCTGGCCCTTTGCAGAGGAAGAGTGTCAGTCCCTGGTCTAGATGATGGTGGAAATCCTACCAATCTCTGGTAAGAAGCCTCTGAGGTCCCTGAAAAGGGAAACCAGAGGAAGTCCAGAAGAAACAGGGGGATGATAACAATAACTGGAAATACCATTCAATATGATTGGCACAACCCTCAAAGTGCACTGCCTCCAAGTCCACAGAATAGTAAGATATGCATGAACTAAGGAAGGAAGTCCAAGGATAGCCAAAGAGAGAGCCACATTTAAGAACATTAGGCAAAGAATATTCTGGAAAAGACACTCCATGCAGAGCTTAGTACTGATTAGGGAATTGTATTATTTTTCAATAAGAAAAAGATGAGGTTTGAGCCCAGGGATTGACAAAATATCAAGCCAAGTGAAGTTTCTAGAACACTGCTGAGTAATGCACGAACATCTAACAATCTGAAAATTTCTCATAAAGATTAAGGGAAGGCTAAAGTAGATTCTAGGAAAGCTAATATTGGTTTGCCCTACTTAAATAAACACCAAATACAAAAGTTCATACTAAAAAAATAGAGACATTAAGGGACAAGAGGAGTCTTGGTTTTTCAAAAGAAATCCCCAGAAGATTCCCTTATATAGGAAGCCTCCCTACTAAAAATGAAATTTGATCTATAAAAACCCATTTCACACAATTTTTAGGTACAACATCCATTATACAAAGTAGGGCACAGATACTGAATATGGAGGGAACAAAAGTTTCTAAGCTAAAAATCAGATTTATCTTTGGATTCATGAACTAAAGAACTCTTGAGCATTTTTTCTTAAAGCATATGTATATATATATATATATATATATATATTAATTCATTGAAATACCTGGGAAATTTGAAAGTCATAAAAGTAGAAGAAAACTGTGGGTATTCTATAAGTGTAGTACTTTAAGTGACAAAACATTCAGCCCAGAGGCAGGAGACCTGGAATTGAGGTTAGGCCTTGCCTCTGGCTCACTGCGTGACCTTAGGTAAGCTATTTGACCATTCTGGTCTCAGTTTCCTCATCTATGGAATGAGAGAGGTTGGTCCCTTTCAACTCTAACATTCTGTGAATATAGATAAATATAGAAATAAGATAAATACAACAATCTTGAAATAAGAAATATTCCCCAAAGTAAGTTTTGGAGTTAGTAGAAAAAAGTAGCAATGAGATATAATAAAAAGAATAAAATCTTAACTACTAGACAGAGTAAATATATATCATTGAAAAATGAATGAAAAGGTTTGCAATTTACAATTGATCAGGAGACATCAGAACATACATATTGATATTTTTTCACCATCACACATACAGAGGAAGGTATGAGTTTGAGGTGACTGGAACAATGAGCACAATGCTGCGTTTGCATGCATAAAATTTTATAAAATTGGACATAAAAAAGCTCAAGACCACATAAGGAATAAATTTCTATAAAGCTTGGCATACAAAGAGGCTGAGGGGGTTAACTGTTCCGGTTCATATTTTGTTTTGGAGTTCATTGCTATCAAACCCCATTCTTTAGGCAAAAATCTTAAAATCAAATATACTTCTGCCAGAGCCCTCTTGGAGAATAGCCACCATGGTGAAGACTGTTGTTTAAGGATTGGCAATACCAAACAAGTGTAACACCTTTCCCTTTTTTTTTTTGTTTAAATTCAGTTAATTTTCTTTTAAAAACCCAAACCAGGTCAGATGTGCTGGCTAAGTCAAATCAAAGGTTTTGTAGTTTAAATAATTGATTCAATCTGGTATTTATTTATTTATTTATTTATTTATTTGTGGTAGTGAGGGTTGAGCCTAGGGACACTTACCATCCAGCTTTTTTTTGTTTGTTTGTTTTGAGACAGACTCTTGCTAGGTTGACAAGGCTGGCCAGGAACTTGAGATCCTCCTGCCTCAGCCTTCAAGTTACTGGGATTACAGGCGTGTATCACCACACCTGGCTCAATTAGATAATTTCTTTTTTTTAAAAATAAGTTTTAGTTGTTGATGGACCTTCATTTATTTATTTATATGTGGTGCTGAGAATCAAATCCAGTGTCTCACACATGCTAGGCAAGTGCTCTACCACTGAGCCACAACCCTGGCCCTCAATCTGATAATTTCTTAACACCGAACAAATATATGCCTAAGACAATGATATACATCTTTTGGCCAGAAACTGATCACTGTAATGTCATCCAAAATAACAGGAAAGGTTGGGATCAGTTGAAGAGTTGTGGCTGTAGTGATTCAGGGCCTTGAAGGAGTAACATCACTGGACCACACACACACTCACTCTCTCTCTCTCTCTCTCTCTCTCTCTCTCTCTCTCCCTCCTCCATGGATGCTGCTATTGCCAGTCCTGGAACCACACTTAAGAGAATCACTGGCCTAGATTTTGGGCTTTACTGAACAAAAGTATATACCTATCTTACATAATCCATTGCTCATGCAAATTTCTTTTGCTAGTGTATTAAAAGTGTTGTGCCCCTAATATGTGTTCATAACCATTTACTACTATAGTTCTCTATAAGCCTATTTCAAAGTATTCTAAAACTTTGCTTATTTCATCATTGTTTAAATCATTATACTGTTTTCTGCCCTTTGACAAAGGCACTTCTTTGTATCTCTTTCCCACTCTTTCATCCTTTTAAATCTAATATCTTTGTCACTTATAGCTGAAATACATGCAAAGGCTTTAAAGGGACTGGGTGCTCTGATAATAATATGGTCTCATTCTCACACCAAGCTGAAGTGATAGCACATAACAGAGGTAAAATGGGGGGAGGGAGAGCAGAGGCCTGTGTTTAATAAAGTTGTACCTCCAATAAGTATCACTACCAATACTGGACGACTGACATTGATGGACACGGGTTGCACAGTTTAATCTTTCACAAACAGGACACATTTCCACAAACTCTTCAAATTTTTGTGTTCTTTTACTCAAATGATAAGTAGTATTAACTCTGTTATATAACATGTTAATGTACAATATGAATGATCTAGGCCTTCTCAGTGGCTTTTAGAAGCCAATTCTGAGAGTCTCTTGGTAGTAACCATACTGAACAGCACTGGGTATCTGGATAATCTGATTGACCATCAGCTACTATCTATAATTATTCCAGGAGATAAAGTTATTTTCTATACTCTGGAGTTAGCCATCAGGGAATCTGGCCTTTCCATGGTGAAAAATACACTTTTACAATTAGTTGATGCCTAACATTCTGCAAGTAGAACTTCATTCCTTTGGCTTAAGGCTTTCCCCTGTTAAAATGCAAGCAATCCTCAAAAGAGGTAGCATTAAGCCTTATTTATAATCTCAAAGTAAATTAATTTATCCCTTTCCTGAGAGCGTGTTTTCTTAGAGAGGGGAGAACAAAGCAGGAGGCACTAAGGAGAGTTGGTGCTGGGGGAAGGGAGCAGAAGGAGACTGAGGATGGCGTGGGCAGACCTCCAGTTTATTCACTATTTTTCTGAAGGGCTGTCCCTACTGAAATGGGTGCTAACTTGTCGCATGGAGCAGGTTACTTAGAAATCAACTATGTTTTTTGATAACTCTGAAGATTCTGTGATGCGTAGGCATACAAAGGCTTCTAGCAGTGAATGAAAGAACAGATACCAATAAAACATTTGGTGCAACAACAGATAGGAAGTTAGCCTCCCAAATCAGAACAATACGTGGAAGAAGAGAAACTGATATCACTTTGAAGAGTGCAAATCACAGGGCCCGGACGAGGGTAAGGCACTTGCAAGGCCCTTAGAGCAGGCAGGCGCCTACTTGGCGCTTCGCCCACCTCACCCCAGTCCTGGCCCTGGCAAATCATATTAAAGCGAAAGCTCACCATTTGTGTCACAGACTTGGTGAATATGGAAGGCTGAACCAGTGAGGAGCAACACTGAGCATGAACTTGTTTTTTTTCCTGACTAGTTCCAGGATGAGGAAGAAGACAGGTTTATAGGCAGATCTGCTCAGAGAGATAGGTACAATCGGATCTGTGTTGTCTAGATAGTTAAAATGGATGTCAGACAAAAATGCTTGTTAGGACAGCTTTGGAGACTCTGTTGTCATTATTCATTTGTGGTAATTTCTCCAGATCATTATCAGCCGGTCAACTTGTGGTCATTAAACCAATGTGAACTATTGGCTGCCTGTAGCCTTGTGTCTTTCATGGTTGAGCTGTTATCTAGGGCTGTAGTTCATGGGTGTTGGGGGTGAGGGACAAATTGGAGCCAGGTGGGAGGCCCAGGCAGTCCAAGTAGTACAGGCAAAAGAGAGGAGGCACCAGCAAAGCCTGCATTTGAACTAAGAACTTACTAATGTCCACATTAGAACCACAAATATGTAATGAATCCCCACTACATGCAAAGCATTCTGAGATACCAATTAACTGCCTCTTTGGGGATGGCTCCCTCTGCTCATGACAAGACCAAAGCCACCTACTACTACTGGTGGGGATAAAGAGAGTTGAAGTTGGAAACTGACATCCTGGGGCTAGCTTCACTTCCCTCCAACCTCTTCAATATTCCACTTTTGAAAATTATTCTCATTATTATTCATAATAGTCATAGCAGTGGTAGTAGCTTTACTGAGAGCCTTGTTGGGGATTTTTCTCTCTGTTCTCCAGCCTCAGCAGAGTAGGCCCAGAAGGTGGCAAACATGGTGGTAAATGCCTGGGTGGGAGAGAAAATCGGTGCTATGGTAATCAAGGCAGGGCTGGGGATATAGCTCAGTGGTAAAGCACTTGCCTTGCATGCATATGGTCCTGGGTTTGATCCTTGCACCACAAAAAAGTGATAAGGGCAGGAGAGAGGTTGAGTGTTAGGAGAAGAAAAGATGCTTGGTATTAATTAAATCAATGAATTGTAGAAGATTTATGGTTTGGTTTTTGGGGGACTAGATCCATCTTTTGCAAAATATTAAATGAATATTTCCAGTCCTAAATGTTGTCTCTCACCATACAATCTCTGCTCCCAAATCCTCTTGTGCTAATGGGGACATGTGTGGGCCATGGTAATGACACAAAGATATTAAAAAAATTCTAGGCATATGGAGTTCTGTAGAGGAAAACAAGGATCACAGAAATTGTAAAACACCAAAGTGTCTGGGTATTTAGCTTTAGAAACTTTAGGGAATGTCTCCATAGGTAGCAAGGCAAAGGGAGAGGCAAAACCCACTAGAACTCACAAACAAGAAGCTTCCAGAAAAAACAGCAGAAGTAATAAGTCCTACATTATACTCTCATACTTTAGAGTTCAGCTGTTCATAATGGTTCCCAAGGAGCAGGCTCTGGCAGCCTTTCACTTTTGTTAGGCAAAACCACAAACACTCCTTCATTTCCTTCCAGAGCAAAATGTTTCCATCATTTGGAATTCTGAGTCCAGGACAGATAAGTGTAGCATTCATGTATAAACTAAGGCCAAGGATGAATCTATTTTATTTCATTTCTGGCAACCTCCCAGAAACTTCAAACCAGATAGTTCAAATACTTTCAAAAGCAACTGGACTTTGACCAGCTGTCTACCATTCTCAGTGGCTTCTTTCTAAATTGGGAGAGTTGCTGATTGCAAGGGAGTTGGTGAGCCTGGCTGCTCCCATTAGTCTAGAATTCATAATTGGACCAACCAGTAGCCTAGGCCTAGGGCTTCTATGTGAGAAGCCTGAGTCTTCTTAGCACTTAAAGTGGGTTTTCAGTTTCTCTGTCCAACTGGAGTGAGGACAGTTGAGCTAAGAACTTGCTTCTCATTGGTGAAGAGTGTCCTATCAAAATTGAGATCTGCAAGTCACTGGAACTCTTGATGTATCTTCCAGGAAGTTGACAAATGAATCTGTAGGGTGAGCATAAAGGAGGAAGGGGTCTGGGAACCCTCTTTGTGAAGCAGGCTACAATTTCATTTGACTTTCTTTTTTGCCTCTTGCGACAGATAGACAATTAAAACTTTCCAACATTGGTCAGTAGGTTTTCTCTGTTCAATGCTTTTCCTGTCTTGTCCTCAACTCCCAGAAAGTAGGGATATGGAAATCAAATGAATCACTGCTCTTGCTCTGCTTAGAAAATTGAGCTGAAAAGAATAGTTAGCGGCTGATTGCTTTGGATGGGGGAGGGGTTGTGTTCCAAAACTCTTTTCAGTATCCCATTTACCCAAGTTCTTATGTACTCCCGGAGCATGGTTAACTGAAAGTTGGTCAAACAGCAGACTGTAAATGGCAAAAAGTAGCCCTTTTTGCATTATGGGCCATAGCAACTTGCAAGGTTGCCTTTAAGATTCTGGGTAGATCCTTTTAATCTATAAGTTCTTGGTTTTTGGAATAGAGTCAGAATTCCTTTAAACAAAATCCAACCAACCACAAAGTGCCATCTGAATTGAATGGTGTGGGGAAAAATGCACTTATTCTCCTTGAGCCTTTGATGATGCTGGCCCTTCAGCTAATTACTTCCTGTACTGAATGCTATATGCAAATGAAACAGGAATTCTTAGAATGCAGCATGACCTGGGCACAGATCTTAGCTATCCATGTTGACTGACATTTGAAGGACCTCAAGGCGCATGTGCGAGTTACCTTGGATAGATCTGAGGGAACAGCTACTTTGTTTGTTGGCTGAGCTTGGTTCATCCAAATCCACCCAGTCAGGACCTTTTCTAGATAATGTTGGGAGGTCCTATACATTTATTGAAACTCATCACCCTGATCTCCGTGTAGACAATCAAACTGAAAAAGGCATGAAATTTCAGGATAGAGTCACATTCATATTTTGCACCACAAAAGCCATCCAATCAACCCCATGCCGAAATAAGTGCACACCTGTAAAACTCACTGGAGGAATCACACTGTGGTTAAGGAGGCCTCGCAGTTTTTCTGTATCTCCATACAGGTTTGTCAAGGCCTCCATGAGAATGAATAATCAGCAATGGCACCTGATGGCCCCACCCCCAAGGGGCTGACAACCCCCTTTCTGCTCTCCTACTGAGGCTGCCAGTGGCAGAAGCCAGGGCTGGAGGAGCCAGGACATTAATTGAAAAGGTGACATGAAAAAGATGGTACAACCTTTGCTTCTGAGAATTCCTCCTTAGTCAGTGCACACCACTGGGGGAAAATAAGAAGAAACCCAGTAACCAGTCATGGTGAGGGTGTAATTATGGAAATGCAAATGTTTAAAGACCATTCCAGCGCCTTACAACTTCAGTTCTAGTTGAAGTAGCCTCTTTCCTGCTGGCCAGAGTGTGAGTTAATGTAAAAGAAATGTAGGCTCTTTTGTGATTTCCATGGTTCCTTTTTATAACCCTTTCTCTTCCCCCTTCACTACTCAAGTTTAGTAAGTAAACCCTGTTTGTTGAACTCAGGGCTTAGGTACTGGAGTTATCGGTGTTTTCATAGTCTTTTGAAAACTGTGCAATAATTCTCCTAGCCAGTGGATTAGTGGTCTTCAGCAGTTCAGCTGCTGAGGGGCGGGACCTTGGAGCTGCCTTACTTCCCTTCTTCAGGAGCAAGGCCTTGAAATCATCATTTCTGCCAGCATCTAGGCTGGCAATGCCGCTTGACCCTGCAGTGGTGGCAGGCTCACTGATTGGAGAATCAGCTGTGTTCTTTACCGGTGAGTGAGAGCTTGGTCTGCTGCTGGCAAAACCCTCTCCAGGCTCCTTCCAGCCAAGCAGTTTTCTTTTGGACCTAAATAAGAGAAAGCTTGGTCTGAGTGAATTTGGGGTGCAGACATTTACGAAAACTTCATAGTGATGCAGCTGAGAATGTGTACATGGTAGTCTTGAAAGTGTATTGACTGGCTTTCTCTCCTACCTCTAAGCCCTTAAATCCCTGATTAGCCCCAACCGCATTCTCCACATGCCCTTCAATGTCCACTGAACCTCGGCCTGTGCCTGCATGTTCAGTCTTGCCCAGGTTCTGGGACCAAGGACAAATGCAAGTAGTCTAGGCTAGTAGCTCAGTGACTGAATCAGGACAGTCTTGGGACTGATTCTGTTCTGAACTGGTGCTCAGGCTCTGGTAACTGGGTTCTTTCCAGGTTCCTTGTCACCAAGCCCCTCTCTGCCTTGTGCCCCTGTGCCTCATGTACTCCCCCTTTGCCTAAGTTCCTGCTTTGATATGCTGCCTAAGTGTCCCCACATCATCTCTTGATAGGATTTTGTGGTACAAGGAATTCTGTGAAGGGTTAAATGTCTCTGACTGTAGACAGAGCTGTGAGAGAGCAGATGGAGCCACAATAGGCCAAGTGGTTGCTAGGAGACGAGGGGCCTCTCACTCAGCACCTGGTCTTCCCCTCCCTTCCCCTCCTCCACTTTACCCAAAGATGTCAGTAAATTTGAGATGTGAGGCCCTGGACTGCACTCACATATGTGAGTATCTGAATGTAGTCTCCAGTTGCAATTGTAATGGCTGCTTAGAGGCAGCAGTTTTTCTTTAAGTAGAAAAAGGGACTGCAATAGAATGAAGGAAAATGGTTCAGACCTGTGTATCACAGTAAATAAATCTTCAGTTGTGCGTGAAGCCACAAACACGTCATCATCCTCCTCCGCAATCCATTCGGCTGTTTTATCACTGATTAAACTTTTCTCTTCAGTGCTTGGCTCCACAGAACTCCCTAGGCATAGAACCAGAAGGAATGAATGACTTTGACCACAACAGATAGGACAAATCACATTCATTCTTATATGTTTATTTCATCACATTTATTCTCATATGTTTATTTCATGTGATGTTCAAAGTAACTATGGAAGGGCAGCAGGGTGGAGATTTATAATGCTTTTGTTTTGCAGAGAAGGAACATGAAGTTAAGAAGAATGATTTGCCCAAGGTAGAGTGAGTGGTGAAGATTGCTCTGGGTTACTGTTTTCATGCACCTTTTTCATGACAACAGGTGGTCTAAGCATTCTCTTGTTTTATTTTAATTTTTATTTTTTTAAATAATTTTTTTACTTGTGGATAAACACAATACCTTTATTTTATTATTTTCATGTGGTGCTGAGTACTGAACCCAGTGCCTTATACATGTTAGGCAAGCACTCTATCACTGAGCAACAATCTCAGCCTAATTTTTATTTACTTATATATATATATTGTCCCAGTGTTAGGGATGGAACCCAAGGTTTCACATGTGCTAGATAAGTGTTCTATAACTGGGCTACACCCCTGGCACCTCTCATTTTAAATACATCATTTTTTATTGGTGTGTAATAATTATGCAGAATAGAGGGTTTAATTATGGCATATGGGGATTAAACCCAGAGATGCTTGATCACTGAAGTATATCCCCAGCCCTTTTAATTTTTTAAAAAATTTTGAGACAGGGTCTTGCTAAGTTACCCAGGTTGGCTCTAAATTTGTGATCCTTCTGCCTTAGCTTCCCAAGTAGTTAGGATTACAGGTGTGCACCACTGCTCCTGGCCATATCACACAATGTGCTCAACTGAAATCCTATTACCTCTTCTTGCCATTCCTTTCTCTCTTCCTGATCTTTCCTTTACTCTATTGGTCTCCCTTCTATTTTCATGATATCCCTTTTCTCTCTAACTTGCACAAATGAGAGAAAACATATAATCCTTGCATTTATGAGTCTAGCTTATTTCATTTAATATGATGCTCTCCATTTTTAAAACTCAAGGAACTAAGAGCAAGCTTAAGGAATGACTCTTATCCAGTGGGTGAAAGTGGGACCTGTCTGAATCTCAGCAGGAACCTGTGGAGTATGAGGAAGCATATTCTTTTTTTTCATTTTTTTGTGGTACTAGAGATTGAACTCAAAGGTGATCTACCATTGAGCTACATCTCCATCCCTTTTTATTTTATTTTATTTTGAGATGGTATGGCTAAGTTACTGAGGCTAGCCGCAAACTTGCAATCTTCCTGCCTCAACCTCCTGAATTGCTGGGGATTTAAGACATGTGCCACCACACCCAGCTTCAGGTAACATTCTAAAATAATCCGTGACTTTGATTTATTTGCTTGTTTTAGAAGGTCATGAGATTGTGAGATTTGTTGTTAAGGATTTTAAAAAGATGAGAAACATGGATGAGCCTTGAGGACATTAAATGAAATAATCCAGTCACAAAAAAGACAAGTACTGTATGATTCTACTTCTTTGAGATATCAAGAGTAGCCAAATTCATAGACCCACAAAGTAGAATGGTGGTTGCAATGGCCTTGGGGGAGGAGGAAAATAAGTGTTGTTTAATGGGTATAGATTTTCATTTTTTGCAAGATGAAAAGGGTTTTGGAGATGGGTATCTCAACAATACAAATACATTTAGCCCTAAAGCAATGCATACTTAAAAATGGTTAGGATGGGTGCTGGGGATGTAGCTGAGTGGTAGAGTACTTGCCTTGTCTGCTTGAGGCCCTGGATTCAATCCTCATTTACCACAAAAAATGCTTAAGATGGTAAATGTTATGTGCACTTTACAATTGAAACTAAAAGATGGAAATTAGCCAGGTACAATGGTACATGCCTGTAATGCCATCTACTCAGGAGGCTGAGACATGAAGGATGGCAAATTTGAAGCCAGCCAGGGTAACGTAGCAAGATCCTGTCTCAAAACAAAAAAATAAAAAAGGACTTGTGATGTAGCTCAGTGGGAGAGAACCCCTGGGTTCAATTCATACTAGTGCAAAAAAAAAAAAAAAAAGAAAGAAAGAAAGAAAAAAAAGTGAGAAACAAACAAAAAGGATGTGAATCATTAACTAGCTCTTATGGTTCCAAGTAAGTGTATACCTCTCGATGGCACCAAGAAAGGCTACTGGTGGTGATATAATTCATTGTTTTAGAAGCCTGCATGCCAGCCATGGCACTTGAACTTGATCTGTGAGTGTACTGAGTCCCCTGCATGAAATTACATTTATTGGTTAATGGAAAGTACTGTTCATTGAGATAGAATGCTAGGCAGGGGATGCATGCCTAGTGAGTAGATCCTGATGTCCTAGTGTCCTAGGGGCTAGTTTGATTTCATTATCTCAACACCTGAATCAAGGGTAGACTCACCCAGACTTGACTTTGGAGATCTTCCCTAGATCAGTCCTGACCCCAAGGACAGTAAGGCCTACTTGCCTACAATTCCTATTCAGAATAACCCAAATCCTCAAGAGGTGTTCCTACTGATTTGGTTATCCTGGGATGAGGATAAGCATTCTAGGGCATCTGCTTCTTCCTTGGGTACTCCATCCTCACCCACATCCCTCCTGTGATTAAAAGAAAAAGCCCATGGGCAATTTACTAACCCAGAGAGCTTGCCTCCTTTTCACTGTCAAACTTTGGAGCTGAAGTTGTCCTTTTACCAGGCAGGTCATCCCTGATGGGGGGACACTTGGTATCTTCCTGCAGGGTGATGATGGGACTGAGAGGCAGTCTTGGTTCTGCCACATAGGCCTCCAACTGAGCTACTGGAGAGGTGAGAGGCAGGTACAGCACACTGGGCTTTTTTGGTACAGGAGGTGGAATCTTGCCCGTCTTTCTCTCGGCTTCTTCCTGGCTCTGGAGGCTAATTCTTTCAGGCAGGGCTCTCACCTTGAGGCCTTCGTCCCCCATATATCCCTGGAGAGGTTGCTGTGTTCCTGAGAAGAAAGCACCAGAGGAACTGGCAAAAGGCGTGAAAACAAGAGATGAGGGTCCTGTTGACTCCCCTGGGCTCCGGGCATCAGGGAAGCTAGAGGGCTTTGGTTTCCGCATCACCGTGTAGCTGTCTTGGGGGAGCGGCCTCACAGGTTGAATGGCATTCTTGGGGGTCACAGGTGAAGTTAGTGGGTATTCCTCTGGGACAGATGGTGGTTTATGGGTCAAGCTCGGAGGCCTTCGGGCCACTGGAGGCTTCTCAGCTACAGGAGGTTTCACCTTTCTTTCTGGCAAGGTGAAGACTTCTGCTGTGGGTTCCTCAGCATAGTCTGGGCTCTCAGTGTCATCTTCTGGCTCAGACTTGCTGACTGACCTCAGGCGAACAGAACGCAAGTCAGACTGAGTAACCATGGGCATGACTGGCTGGTTGGGACTAGTTTTCTGTGCCAGCTTGGCCCCAAAATTGGTATCTGAGTGATGGCGGCTCACCTTGGTTTTACTGCGGATGGAGATACTCATCCCAGACAGATCTAGGTTGGCTGAAGAGGTCAATGGTAGGTCAAATGAAAGCCGTGACTTGGAAATTTTCTCCATTGGTGATGTTGGGGGTAGTGATGACTTTCTTTCAGGTACCACTGGACGTACCCGGACACTGCTGCTTGAACTGGGTAAGTGGCCCAGGGTCAAGGACATGGAGACAGTGGGTGTTGGTGTCTCTGACTGGCTGGAGTATCCACTGGAAGGTGACATCAGTCCAGTGGGCCTTCCTGGGGAGGATACTTCTCTGGCCTCCACCTCGATGGAGAGTTGGGAAGGTGTCGTGGCTCTGGAGGTGGAAGGAGAGGCAAGAGATTCTGAGCTGCCTTGAACTTGGGTACACTCAATGACTGTGGTGCCAGTGGCAGTGCTGGAGCTAGACAAAGATTGGTAGGTGTCACCAGACTTCCAGTCAGTAAGATACCAGTGGTGGGAGAATTGTGTACCTTCTGAATCTTTGAGGGTTGGCACAGCTGGGTGACCCTGAGCATCTGGATGGGATGGGTTATGTCCTTGGTGTTCCAAAGACAGGCATAGGCTCCTGGGCCTCTGGTCCTTGGGCAATGCTGATCCACCTTCTGGCAAGAGGACTGGCTCATCTTTGACCAGTGAGACACTGCGTGTTGGTGGAGAAGGCTTCTTTTTGGCCTTCTTGAGCGAGATACTCTTGGATCTCTGCCTTCTGTGACGGGCCTCCTGCTCAGCATTAAGGGATGCAATGTTGTCAGCACTGTTACTGCCCTCAGAGCTTGTACTGGCATAAGGCAGAGCACAGGCCTCACTGGCCTTCTGTTCTTCTTCGTAGTCTACATCTGTGGTTCCTGAGTCTGTGGGCACAGATAATGACCGCTCCCGAAATCTGCTGGTCCCACCTGGGCCTGTCTCAAGCCTTGAGGTACCACCAGTCAGAAGGCCAATCTTAGGGGGTCTTTCTGGCACTTGCCTTCGTTGAGTAGGGTGCTCAGAGTAGCCAGTTAACCCACTGCACCCTGCTGGGTTATCGCGGGTGACAAAAAGGGAAGCTGCTTCTTTAGGAACCAGAGGTGGAAGTGTATTCAGAGAGACCCAAGAATTCCCCGAGGAAGGATTTTTTCCATTTTCATTGACTTGACTGCTCTGGCTGGTGGCACTTGGAGTTATGTAGGTAAAAGCATCTCCCTTCCAGGAAGCAGAGAACGTTGATTCTGTTGGTCCATTGCAAGAACTGGGGACACTATATACCATTCCCATGCTCTCCATGCCAGGAGGGTCTGGGCCACCACGTGCCTGGTGAGGGTCTTCGGGCTCACTAGATGGATTTCTCAGTCCTGGAGAGGAGAGATTTGGGAACCGAGCTTCCTGCCCAACAGCAACTCTTCCATGAACATTTTGTGGAGCTGAGTGGCCAGGCCTGGTGTCTGAGGTGATAGGTCGAGCCACACTGCCTGCCGGGCTGTTGCTGTGACCTGCAGGAAGAAAGCACAGAACATTAGGGGTACAGCAAGGGATCCCTCATCAGCTGTTTTGAGACAGGAGCACCAACTTTTTGCCAAGAAGCATTTACCAACAGCTTGCTCACAATTCCTTGGTTCTTCCTTTTCATAGATGAGGATGCTGGGGAATTTGAGTTCCTGCCCACGGCCACAAGTGAGTCAGGGTACCCCTGAATTGTCCAGATGGCTGCCAAAGATTTTCCAGGTTTGATGATTCCCTTTAGAGGGGAAGAATCCCATGGGAACACCTTGAATTTTTCCCATACTTTCTCCCCAGGCTCATGAAACCATCACAGCCCCCAGTGTCTGTCAATCCTGACATGAGAGCAAAGGCTTCCAAACTGACTAAGGACAGCACTGTGTAACTTGCAGCTCTAGCAGCAAGTGTGGAATATGCCAGAGGTGGAATGCCCAGAACCTAACTGCATTTTTGGCACTTGTTGTTTTTTACCTTTGCAATGCAAAAGACTCAGAATAACCTATAGATGTGAGGAAACTGCTCAGGTGTTGCAAATCTTCAGAGGTTTTTCTCATATACACAATTATGACTATTGTATCATCATTATTATTACTTCTGCTAGAATTTGTACAAATAGCCACCATTTATTGAAAGTTGACTATATACCAGGCACATGTTAGGCAGATTACACAAAAAAGTCTAATCCTCATAATGACTCAACTGGGTCAGTATCATTATCCCCAATTTACAGATGAAGAAGGTGAGGCTCAGAGTGGTTATGTAACTTGGACAAGGCCTCATGGTTAGTAAGTGATCACATCCATCTTTCTGGTGTGTGTGTTTTATTTTATTTTATTTTATTTTTTGTGGCTCTGGGAACTGAGGGCCTTGCACATGTTAGGCGAGTGTTCTACCACTGACATTCCAGTCTGGGTCTGTGCTCTTGGAAAGCATTTGGTAATAATGGTTCAGTGAAGAGGTGGTTTTGGTGGTGATCCCCCACCCCACCCTGTTTATCTATTTGTTTAAATTTGGCATATGTGGTCACATTACATACATTTATTTATTTATTTATTTATGTGGGGGAGTACTTGGGATTGAACTCAGGGGCACTCAACAACTGAGCCACATCCCCAGCCCTATTGTGTATTTTATTTAGAGACAGGGTCTCACTGAGTTGCTTAGCACCTCACGTTTGCTGAGGCTGGCTTTGAACTTAATGATTCTCCTGCCTCAACCTCCTGAGCATCTGGAATTACAGGTGTGCACAACCACACCCAGATACATTACATTTATAATGGAAAACAATAACGTAATGAGCAAATGAGTTCTGGGAACATGCTCTCCTTATTCAGTTGATGCCCTTGACAAGACTCTCCTGGCTATCCTTAATTACCACATTGGTTTTCTCAGGATGTCTAAAGTCCCACCCCTTTGAATTATTACTGTTCCCCAAAACCACAATGCCACTTGGGTGGCAGGACCGGTGGAAGTGGAAGAGGGGAAGGTTCTGGGGGATTGCTGTGGTAGGGTCACCTTGGTCTCGCTGGGAAAAGTTAGAGAATCCAATAATGGTCCGCCTCCGCCTCAGGGTGGACTTGGGGTTCACGGCTGTTTCTGTGTTAAACAACGAGTGTCGCAAACTTGCGTGTTTATCAAACTGCTGTCCTGTAGCCAAAATAAAGACACTTGGGTGCATCCTGGTTTCTCTTTAAAGTACAGTGAAACTGGCCTGAGGTAGAGAGAAGGGATGACGGCAGTAGCAATGAGCATGAATAGCATCCAGGTGGTGGCACTTCTTCCTTATCCTTCCCTATTTGGTGCAAGGGACACATGCTGTTTCTCAGGCTGCATCCAGGTCACCTTTAAATCTTAGGTGGATTAGGGCAATGGTTTTCAACCCTGACTTCATTCTGAAATAAACTGGGCAGCCTTTGACTCTTCCAAGGCCTGGAATCCACTCTAGAACACTTACTTCACTCTGTGAGAGTAAGGCCTAAGTAGAAAGAAGTATTTTCTAGAACCCCTCCTGCAGTTATTCAGATGTACAGTCAGGAGTGAAAACCATTAGTGCAGAGTGACTGTCTGAGATTAGATGTTGCTTGACTGTGATATCTTGTGAGAAAGTCTTTATGGGGGCCAGGTGAGGCCAGTGTCTCCAAGAAGCTGTCCACTGCTCCCCCTCCACCATCTAGGAAACAGCCTGATATTCTGTTCCACAGTCTCCTGGTCACATTTTACCAAAATTGGCTGCTGCATGGTGATGTTATCCCCCACACCCCCACTGGCTCTTTTTTCTTTTCTTTTTTTGTTTTTTTTTGCAATGATCTTTTTTGCAGTGCTAGGAATGAACTTGGAGTCTTGCACTAGGTAAGCACTCTAGGAGCTACACCCCTATACTTTCTTATTATATTTTAAGACAGAGTCTCACTAAATTGTCAAGGTTGGCTTTGATCTTGTGATTCTCCTGCCTCAGCCTCCTGAGTAGCTGGGATTAAAAATGTGTACCGCCATACCCAGCTGAGCCCTAGCTCTCTTAAAGTTCTGGGTCAGTCTTTGGCTTCTGCGAAATTGCTGGGGCAAAGTGGGGGTGAGGCAATGCTGTGGAAGCAGGTACGCAGTTCCCCTCTCCCTGTCTCTCTTTCAGTAACTGGCTTAGTAGATCGTCCCCTCTCAGCCACACAGTTGAATGTGTGAGTATGCATGTGTGCATGCACATACACACACAAACATACAGATACACAGCAGCAAGTGGCTCTATGGGCAAAAGTCAGGGTCAGTAAGATAGTCATTTAGAAACAGAGTGCCCAATATCACTTTGTGAGTCTCTCCTCATCAGCCCTTATTCCTCTGGCATATTTCCCTAGGTGATGGACTCTACTTCCTGGCTTTCATTCCCCAAGATGACTCTAATTGCAAAGGATGTTCCCTTATCCAGGGAACATCCTCACATGTGGTCAGAGCTGTCCTCATTGTCTTCATCAACTTGTTCCAGCATAGCAGGGCTTGTGCTGGCTTGAAGTTTCCCTGTGATTCCTTTGGGTCACTAAGGTCTTGATTTCATCAGGTCCCTGGCCCTGTCTCTTCTGTCATGACTGGTTCTCTTTCTCTTCCCCTTAGAGCCAATGTTGCAGAGGATGCCACAGACCCCCAGAGTCACAGCCAGCTGGGCTATAAAGATTACCTCCCCACTCTCAAGGTTGTCCCAGGGTCCCTTTTGGTCTTTTTTGCCTTAGTCTCTATTACTACATCCTTTTCTTTTTTTCTTTCTTTAGTGGTACTGGGAATTGAACTCAGGGGCACTCTACCATTAAGCTACAACCTCTGGCCCTTTTGCTTTTTTTTTTAGTTTTGAGACAGAGTTTTGCTAACTTGCTGAGACTGGCCTAGAACTCGTGATCCTTACTGCCTCAGCCTGCCAAGTAGCAAGGATTGCAAGTGTGCATCACTGTGCCAGGCTTACTATTTCCTTCTCTTGAAAAATTTGCCAAATAAGTTGAGGAGGCCCACCTTGCCGGAAGACCTAGTGTGTGGGAAAGGGCTTTTGGTCTGTGCCTGGGTGACCCTCCCCTCTTACCATCAGTCCTCTGACTCCTACCCTCCCACTCTGCCTTCAGTTTATACTCCAGACCTAGCTTTGTGCACATGACATTGTCTTTCTCCAAACCAAACAGAACTCCCAAACTTTAAGTTTCCATATACGCTCTGAAGAACATCCAAGTTCACAAAGTTTTAGAGCTTTCTGTTAAGAAAATTTTGTTTGCTATCAAATGGCATCAGCTAGAGTGGCAGTGAGGATAGGGAGTGAAGGAGAGCAGCCAGAGTCCCCCTTCTGCATGCCTCCATTCCCTAGTGAGAGCCGTGACTGTGACAGTGCAGGGTGAGCCAGTAGCAAGACAGTGGCCCTCCCTCCCCAGAACCCAGTGCATTTGGAGAGGATGGGCTGTAGTGGCATGGAGGGAAGCAAACAGGTGGTGCTAAGCAACTCTACCAGAGATGTTGATGGGCACAAGATCAGACTGCGTGGAGCAGGGCTGAGGCCACCGCTTTTCCTCTAGGATGGGCAGAGGGAAGGGGCCATTCCAGGCAGTTGGCTTGTCGGCTGTAGACAGGCTCAGGGAGGCCTCAGGGGCCCTCACACCCTGGGTGGTAGTCTCATCCTCGCTCAGCTGCCGTTTTGTAGGCTGTTGGGAGAGAAGGTGATGGAAAGGGTGTGCTACAGACTGGTGATGAACCAGAGCCCACAGGATGACTGTTTAGGCAGAGTGGTTGGAGACTTCATCTGGGAGGCAGAAAAGCGTGGACAGGTTGCCTGCAGGTTGCCTGCTGTGCAGGGCCCATCCAGTGGGGCCTCAGAGAACTCTGCTGGTGAGCAGAGGTGAGCAGTAGCTTCCAGTGGGCAATGTAAGCAGCTGGAGGTCCCCTGTCAGTGGAAGCAGGCTGGCTCTCCCAGGTGGGGTAAGAGGCAACTCACCATCAACACAAATTCCAGACGTTTGGCAGACTGGGGCCTTGAGCTGGGGGTGGGCTCAGGGGCCTCATCAGAAGAGCGGAAGGTCTGCCCCAGAAGTCTGGCTTCCGAGTACTGTTCCTCATATTCTTCTGAAAAATAGCACAGTGGAGACACACTCTAGGGGGCCAAGGCCAAGCACTGGGCTCGGGGAGGACCACAAGCCAGGGCTCCTGCACTAGCTGCCAGGCCTGACTCATGTTCTTTCTTTGGACTATTCCTGGTGTTGGAGCCACTGGATTTGGAAATAGAAAGATGCCTGCTTCCATGAGGGCAGAGGAGAAAAGAAAGTCAATAAATCTGAGCTGTGTCACTTCAGGCACCAAGTCTTCATCTGATGGCCTCTACCTTAAGTCCTCAAATCAGAGTAGTGGCTCAGGATGCAGATACCTTTTGCTAAAAGGTCCTTTGTTTGAAGCCCTATAGCTCTTCAGATTTTCCGCAACTCTAGCAAGGAAAGATCTACGTGAAGCAAGGAGAGATCTAAACTGGAAAGTCCTGTCTGGAGCTCTTTCCTGGATGACAAGAATTCTTACTTGAGCTTGTATAGATCTGGTTCCACTGCGGGTGGGGTCATATCTAGGAAGGCTAAGGGGAAGAAGAGGAAAGGAGAAGGTAGCAGCATAGAAGAGGGCCAAGTTCAGGGGCATCACCAGGGAATAAGGATGAATGAGATTTGAATGGATTTGACTGAAGAGATGACGCAGATGAATAAATGAAGGAAGAGACAGTAAAAGAACAAACATTCATGGCTCTCTATACTTTGGACAAAGACTTAGAATCATGGAAACTTGGGCTTGCTCTTAGGGTTCTTTAATCCAACACTCAGTTTTGTGCTCAGACTTCCTCCTCAGCAGCCCTTCTACATGCTCTTTTTTTAAATGGCTTTTTATGAACCTTTATTTTATTCATTTATTTATAAGCAATGCTGAGAATTGAACACAGTGCCTCACACATGTGAGACAAGCGCTTTACCATTGAGTCAGAACCCCAGCCCCCGATGTGCTCTTTCAGCATCAGAGCACACACCTGCAGGGAAGGGGAACTCACTCCCTCCCAAGGGCAGCTCATTCCTTCCATGGACAGTTGGGGCAGTCAAGCATATCAGAAAAGTTCTTCCTTATCTGGAGGTGGAATCTGCCTCCCTCTGAATTTCTAACCACTGGTCCTAATTCTGCCCATGGCAGCAATACAGAGAACACCAACTCTTTTTTTCTGCATGGCAGCTTCTTGTTATCTGAACACAAGGCTCATGGTGTCCCTCAGCACCTCGCTTCTCTAAGGTCACCACTGCCTTAGTAGGGAGGTGGAGGTTATGGCTACAGTCCAGTTGGGAGGCCCACTGGCTGTTTTTTATTCTTCATTGGCATTAACTGTTGTTGGTATAGATAAACAGGAGCTGACACAAGACCTCTATGCATTTAGCATCCACCAGGCATGTCTTGGGGGATCCAGCCCTGCATCAGGGGCTTCTGGAAACCCATGAGTAGTAAGAGATGTGATTTTTTTTTGAGATGCTGTGAATAGAACCCAGGACCTGGCAAATGCTAGGCAAGCCTTTGCCAATGTGCTACATCCGCAGCCCAGAGATGTGATTCACATGGAGAGGAAACTCAGTCTGGTTAAGAGTACAAAACAGGGGAAGTCTGAGTGCTGTATAGTGGGCTAGTGAGGTGCTAGTGAGGTAGTTGCTAAGCAGGAGGCATGTGGGCACAAAGTTACTGTAAGAGCAGAGTGAGTGAAGCCCAGAATGGGAGACCCCACAGATGCCCCCTTTGTTTCCTGATGCCAGGATTCCAGAGGCATGGGCAATGAGTCAAGAAGATGGTTGGAGGGAATGTGGGCCTGCATTGTGGGAGTCTCCCACCAAGATCTCTTTATGAAGGGTTTGCCCCACTGCTTTGCCTTAGCCTCTGTCCATCCCAGCACCTATGGACTACTGAACTGAAAACAGAGGAGCAGGAGACAGACATGGAAATAGAATGTTTAAGAATAATCAGTCTGTAAGGTGAAGATAGAGAACATGTGCTTTGTTTTTTGATAGGTTTGAAACTGTTCATTTTTCTCTCGCTGGTCCCTGTCCTCTTTCTTCTTTTCCTTTCTCCTCCTGCTGCGCAGCTCGCAGCTCGCCTCTGGGCTCCGGCCGCAGCCCCCCTCCCTCTCAGTACCTTGCAACAGGCTCTGGAGATTGAGCTGCGCCTCGCGAAGCAGCTCTTCTACACTCGGGGGCCTGCCAGAGGAGAGGAACACGTTCACTGGCTGTCGCCATGACGACCTCGAGTGGGCAGTCGCTGTCGCATTTTCCCGACTCGAGTTAGCTGCAGCTAGGGAAGGAGAGAGTCAGTGAGAGGCGCAGCTGAGGAGGGGGTGGGGAGCGGCGCTCCTCGGCCAGTGGGCGCCCGCGTTTCCTGAAGACCCGCCCCTGCCGGGGGGGGGGGAGGGAGCGTGAGGCTGCGCTTAAAAGGCAGGGAATCGCTGTCCGCAATATTTTTCCTCGACAGATCCTGCCGCAGTCTGCTCCCTCCCGCACCACCCTCCTCCGCCCTCCCGGCAATAGTCGCCGCCGCCGCCGCGTCTCCTGTGTCCTCTGCCTGTGTTTCCTGGTCCTGCACCGCCGCTCCCGCTTGTTCTCTTCTACCCCGGCCTTGAGGTAACGCGTCCAGGGCCAAGCCGCCGGGCCCTCCGCCCCGAGCGCCTGCCCTCAGTGCTCGCCGCGGTGGGTGTGGCTCGGCCTGCCCTGTGCCCTACTACCGCACTTCGGTTTCCTCTTGCTCGCCGCCGCTACATTTCGGCCTCCTCCCCGGGCCCCTAGCTCCCCGCCCCCACTGCCGGAGACCGAGCCCCTGAGCTAGTCAAGATGTCCGAGGCGGCAGGAAATCTCAATAGCCTCCGCATGGCGAATGTGGCCCTGCGAGAAGAATTAAATGCCCTTCGCGGGGAGAATGCCAATTTGGGCCTTCAGCTGGGAAGAGCCCTGGCCGAGGTTAATTCCTTGCGGGGCAATGTCTCCAGCTACGTCCGCTGGCCAGTGCCCATAGTACCCCTTATTGCCGAGGAGAACTTTGAGTTCCCGCTCAATGAGATCGACGCCATTCCCGAGGGAGAGGGGCCCTTCTTGTGGCCTCCCCAACGCACAGATCCCGAGTTTGTCTCGGATGATCTTTTGATTAACGTGATCCAGGACTACAGCAACCCCCACGGGGTCAGTGATCCTCCTCTGCCGCCTAGCCCACCCCCGCCGGAGCAGCCCTCACCCCCAGCGTCAAAGGAGCCGCCCCCGCAGCAGCAGCAGCAGCAGCAGCAGCAGCAGCAGCAGCAGCAGCCGCAGCCGCAGCCGCAGCCGCAGCCCCAGTCGCAGCCACAGACCCATCCCCAGCCGCAGGCGCAGCCCCAGCCCCAGCCCCAGCCCCAGCCCCTTCTGCCACCATTGGAGAGACCTAACATACGGCTCTTTTCTGGCGATCCAGTCTACCTGGCTGAATTCCTGATGCAGCTAGAGACCTTCATAGCTGACCATGAGGATCATTTCCCTGGGGGTGCTGAGCGGGTGGCCTTTCTGATCTCCTTTTTCACTGGTGAAGCGAGGGACTGGGCCATCTCTGTCACCCAGGAAGGAAGCTCCCTGCATGCCAACTTCCCGCGCTTCCTGGATGAAATCCGTAAGGAATTCCGTGGCCCCATACCCCCACGAGTGGCTAAAAAGGCCATCCGAAAGCTCAAGCAGGGAAACTGTACCCTGGGCAGCTATGCAGATGCTTTTCAGTTCCTGGCCCAATTCTTGTCTTGGGATGACTGCCGCCTCCAAAATCAGTTCCTCAAAGGCCTGTCGGAATATTTCCGAAAGGAGCTCTTATGGTCAACTGAAATGGCCGACCTGGATGAGCTGATTCTTGAGTGTGTGGAGATAGAAAGAAAAGTGCGCATCCCCAAGCCAATCAAGCTCCCTGGGGTGCGCAATGTCGTCCCTCCTTTTGCTCCCACCCCTGATGAGGAAGATATTATTGATGAACAGCGCTACCATGAGGATGATGAAGATGGGATATGCAGACACAGCTCTTCCCTGAAGGACCAAGACATAAGGGCTTTTGGGCAAGAGGTGATAGAGGAGGAGAAGGAGAAGAAGATGAGGGAGGAGGAGAAGATGAGGGAGGAGGAGAAGATGAGGGAGGAGGAGAAGATGAGGAAGGAGGAGAAGATGAGGAAGGAAGAGGAAGAAATGAAAAAGGAGAAAGAGAATGAGGAAGAGGACGAGGACAATGACGACGACGATGATGATGATGAAGATGATGATGATGATGAGGAGGATGAGGATGAAAATGAGGAGGGTGAGGAAGATGAGGAGGAGAAGGAAGAGGAGGAGGAAGAGGAGATGAAACAGAAAGAGGAGGAGGAGATGAAGAAGAATGAGGATGACGATGAGAATAAGGATGAGGAAGAAGATGAAATTGAGGTGGGGAGCCAGGAACCAGAGCAGGAGCCAGAACAGGAGCAAGAGAGGGTGCCATTGTTTGAGGAGATGTTTGGTGAGATGGGCCATGAGCACCACCATCACCACCACATCCACCACCACCACAATGGGATCCATGTGATAGAAGAACTGATGGAGATGGAGGAGCCTGTTCTTGTTGACACTTCAACCCAGACGATTAGCACAACCATTGGCTACCATGCTGAGAATTTCCTGGGTGCATCACCTCCCATAATACAGCCCAGCAGACGGAGGAACCAGAATCGAGTCCCACTTCTGGAGGGCCTTCCAGGTACCAATTCACCATTCTACAGCTCCCCACCACTGATTCGCCGTGCCGGTCGCTTGGGGCAACGCCAAATTCGAAGACGTCCCCCGGTGCTATTCCGCCTTACTCCGAGACAGGGGGGCCACCGAGCTGCTCGTGGCCGAATTCGCGTGTGAGTGATGGGGCAAACTGGCCACCTGGAACACACCCTTCTACTGCGTCCCCTGCCCCTGCTATTGCTGCCACACTTGCCCCATGTACTGACCAGTCCTTAAGGGAGTTCCAGACCTGCCCAACCTGAAGAAGACCTGCAGAGTTCTAGACTATCTCGCAACCATGATCAGAGAGAGTGACATGTGCTCAGCCAAGGCCACCTGGGAAAGGATAGGATAGCAAAAGCTGTCCTCTTGGCATATACTCTGCTCAGTCCTGCCACAAGCTAGAGAGCAGGTTTCTGGGCCTGTTCTCGTGAATGAACTGGTCACCCTTTTGTATTCCCCTCTAGTTGTGCCCAGCCTCTCCTGCGTTTATTCACCCTGTGTTCTACAGTTTTATCCTCCAACTGGCTCACCAGAACTTCACCCAATGCCTCATTGATCTGCCCCAATGATTGAAAGGACAAGCTACATTGAACTCCTAAAGCCACTGAGGCCACTTACTAAATATAATGGACAGCGAGCAGGATGACACCGGGAAATGTGCCTAGAAGGCTATGCTTGTTTTGTGCTACACCTCCAGCAGAAGGGCCTGGAAGAGGACCCTACATGTAGCCCAGTGAGAGTGTGCAAAGCCACATGTAAAATTGACAATTTGAGATTTGTTTGTCCTTAACTGACTGTGGCAAGCTGCCTCCACTTCCAGCACTTGAGTTCATCTTTCTTCAGACTCCTATATTAGAGCCCTTGGAACGGCTTGGCCAAATCTGGGGCCTTCTCCTCTTACTACACTGTCCTCCTGGACATCCCCAGAATACAGCTCGACATGGCAGGCCCCACCCCTTTCCTTGATGGTGCCTAAAGGGGCATTTGGGGTGGTAGAATAGGAGGAGGAAGAGGGAGAAACCACATGACTGCTTCAAATCCTACAGAGTAAATTTCCTTAGGGAAGAGGGTCTTCTTTCCCAGCCAAGCTTTGGACTCCAGCCCCCAGCCAAAGGTCTCTGCCAGCGACTTTCTGTCCTAGAGGCGCCCTCACTAACCTTCCCTTCCAAGATAACCAGAGAGAGAGTGAGCAAGCGCCCACGGCCTGCTCCTTAACTCCCTCCAACTCTTAAGGAGGAGAGTCGGAAGGTTGCCTCTAGAGATTGTACCCACTGCAGCCTTGCATCTTGGACACCTGCTTGGCTCTCACATGGGGGTCAGTCTCTGGGCTGTTGCTGTACTTTGATTGGACAGTAAGGCTGATGGGGGTGATGCCTCTTAGGCACTCCTGGGACTCCTCAGTACAAACCCAGACAGGTGCCCTTATAGAGAGACCTGCTGTTTGCCTTGAGTCCAGAAAACACTGCTTCTTCAGTGAAAAATACACATTTACTATGTCAGCTCTGGCCATGAAATGCCAGCCAAATCCACTCCTTGCCTGAACTGCCCCTGGACACTGAACTCTCTGCACAGTGCCTGGCAGCTGGGCAAGTGCAGCCAAAGTGTCTGTGGCCAGAGGGAAGAAAACAGTGAATGAAGTCTCTGTTCCTCACCGGAGTCTGACAGATAACCTCAGCCCAGCCTTGGGATTTGGGGCCTAGAGGCCAGAGGAAGGAGCTGGAGGAAGAGGAGTCACAGAGATCCAGTCCTCAGACTGGTTTCGGGTGAGATCTCTATTCATCAGTGGGAGGTAAGATGCCCTTTTGTTTATAACTTTTGTTTCTCAACTTGGGAATCAGTGGGGTCAGGTTCCTATAACCTGTTGCTACCTTTAAAAAAGGTTCCCTAAGGAAAGAATAATACATAGTCATTATAGGAAAATTGGAAAATAGAGAAAACCCTAAGGGAAAAATACTCCAAACATGCAGATGTAAGTACTGTAAACAGTTTGCTGCCTTTCATTCTAGTGTGTTCTTCCTGTGTCTTTTCAAAGTTGAGATCATCCTGCTAGCTTTCCATCAGCAGGATTTAAAATGGCTGCCACCTCTGCCATTATGGATATTGAATACTTTATTTAAGAATCCTTCTAATTTGTTAGACGTGTCAGTTGTCTGGTTTTCCCCATTCCCACCAGGGGAGAAGTAAACAACCTTGTAAAGATAGTTTTATCTGTTTTTCAGCTTATTTCCTTGGGAGAGAGTTCCAGAAGGGGAACAGCTATTCATCGAGGCTGTGGATCCTGTTTGCTGATGTCAACACGCTGGCCCTGCTGCCTGTGAACTTGTGGAGAAGTGCAAAGGACAGGTGCCTTGCACCCCCACTTCCAGGGATCCCTCAGCACAGGCCCTGCCTGTTCCCATGGTGCTCACCCTGAACCCTTGTAGCCTCAGCCAGGGAGAGAGTGGATGAGCAGTGAGCTGGTTTCCGGGCCTCTAGGGGCAGAGGGGGCTTGGGCTTCCCTTTGACCCTCTCCCCGCTTTCCCAGATCTTCAATATTTGTTGTGATGTGACAGCCACAAGAGCTGTAAGAGGAACTATGAGCTTTGGGTGTTTCCTTGGGTTGAAAGAGGGGTGGGGGGTGGGTGGGAAATGCATGCAGGGGTATGAAGGCAGCCCAAGAATTCCCAGAGGCTCGGGAGGAAACCCCCTTGAAATAAATGTGTTATTGTTGTGTTATTGTTGCACTATTGTGTTGTGAAGATAAGAAATTGCTCTGTACGCTAAAGCTTCTCTCCTCAATAAAAATATAAAGGGTGTGTAAAGATCGTGTCTCTGTGTTTTTGAGCAAGCAGAGATGGGTACCTAGGAGGCATCAGGTACTTTCTAGGCACCCTGGAACCCCTGCCTGAAGCCTTGAAATTCTTAGATGAGCAAAAGAGGCTCAAGAGGGCTGCCTATAGGCCTGCACTTTTGTGGATGGCAGAAATTGTTGGGAGGGAAGTAGAAACATGGGGCATCTTGAAAAATTGCATTAGTTCTACACATGCACACAGCGGCGACTTTGAGTGAACTAAGGGAAGCCAGGCTAAGTGAGTAGGGAAGAGTGCCCTTCCACTTTGTGGCACTAGGTGGTGCTATGAGTCGCCAGTGAGCTAGCTGGTGAAGCTTTAGAAACACAAAACCCCAGAGCAGTGGCTTTCCAGCAAGATTTCCCCGCTCCTTGCAGACTGTGGGGTCAGAAGAAACTCAAGCCCATTCTTGGATTTGTCCAAGTTTCCTAGATATTTTTTCCCCTGAGGAAGTGGGTGGGGAATGCTCATTAGGCCCCTGTTACTTCTGTGCCAGGTGCTTCACATCTATCATCTTACTTCATCCTGAGGGGCAGGCACTATTCTCACCTTCATCCTGGACATGAGGACACAGACATAGGGAGAGAAGTCACTGCCCCATTGGTACCTTCATAGCCCCACAGTTGCTACTTAGCTCCTGAGACACTTAGCCCCACCTCAGCCCCTACTTCTTTGGTCCTTCTGTCTAATAGGCCAGGCTGGACTGGTTCTGCCCTGCCCTGCCTCTTTCTCCAGCTTAAAGAATTCCAGTGGAGATACAGCTCTCATTTCTGAGGCACATTTGCCTTGCATCCTTAAGAGTAAGGAGGGAGGAAACCAGCATGTTTCTGATCGTGTTGGGCCCTTTCACCAGCATCACCTCATTTCATTGCCAAAATATTTCAGTGAGACAGGTAATGTCTCCCTTTAGAGCTGAGGGATCTGAATCTCCAGATTTTAGGTTCCATGGGGGGCTCCAGGTCTTTGTGACTCACAAATCCATGCTTTCAATTCTAGTGCACCATGCTGTCTCACAGGAAAGCCTCTCCACAAGCGCAATCACAGGCCAACTGCATTCTGAATCTTGTCAAAGAAACCAAGTATGTGTCAATTGCACTAGATCTTGAGTCTCTAGGAAAACCAGCCAGGTGGTTATTTGTCCTGCAGGGAAGGGCCTGCCCAGGAAGGCAGGCTAGTGGCAGTGCTAAACATATAGCTGACTACACTTTTGGAGGAGGGATGGGGCTATGGAGCTGTGAGCTGCCTCAGTGAGCACTGGGGCTCCCACTTAGGCTTCAGGGGGTCAGAAAAGGTCTCCAGCACTCACTGCTGGGATTCCTCATGATGTCACAGGTAGGAATAAGTGAGTCCAGGTGGTATAAGGACCAATCAGGGCAGGTAAGAAAAATAGAAATCCTTATCTCAATCCTTCAGTTGGAAGTCCTGTGAAGCTAGGGAAGAGAGCCTGAGATTTTAGTCCATCCCTGCCATTAATTCCATTTGGGATCTTGGAAAAGTCCGATCCGCTCTCTGGTTTCATCTGTTTTGTCACTGTTGAGACCCTGGAACCTAGCATATGGCTTGGTACACAATAGGAACTCAACACTAGTCTGGCACATAAATGAAAATGTGAGTAAACAGGCTGCTGGATGGAGACCTAGAGGAAGCCTGCTAAGGGCATCTGCAGGGAGTACTAGAGGATTCCCTCCAAAATGGAAACAGGAGCTAAAAAGTATCTCCCTCACCTGGAGGGATATATTGACATGAACTTACATTCAGGTTCAGAATCCAACTGTAGGAGCCGGGGTGGGGGAGACATGGCTTAGAAGCATGTGAAAAAAAATGCAAGTGTATGTGGGCTGAGAATGAACTGACAGATTAGAGATGCTATTGCCTTCCTGGGCTGCTGCAAGCACCTAGAGGTGAACAGGCCCCACCTGGGGTCCTGGCTTCCTAGCAGGAACCTTTTTGCATTGAGGAGCAAGGAAATACCAGAATCAAAGAAAAGAATGAGAGAAAGGGGGAGGCAGTGGAAGGGGGGCTGGGGGAAGGCAGAGAATATCTTGCAACATGTGAAGCAGGCTAGTTTGTTGTAATCACACTTTTTATAAGTGAGGAAATGGGCAGCCAAAAGGTAGCAATTGGCCTAAAATCACTGGCCTCATGTCTGGAGTTTGACCTTGAACCCCAGCAGTCTGACATCCAGAACTGGTACTCTTAAACTCTATCCTCTACCCCCACTGAGGCTGAAAGAATCAGAATCTCCAGGAATTTCTATTTCTAAAAGCTCTCTAGGCAATTCTAATGCCCTTCCCAGCCCAAGGCAGAACAAAGACTTGGGGACTAACTAGCCCAGGTGACATTCAATGGTTCTGAGCCTTCCCATACAATTCCCAGAGCAGGAACCAGCCCAGAGACCCAGTCCCATCAACCTAGGAAGTGACTGAGAAATAAATGTGCTAAGATTCCCCAGCATGTACTATAGTCTGATGTAAGCTTACATATCCTGGACACATCCCTCAGATAGCTGCTAATACCCTCCTGAGAGAAACTGTGACAAAGGGTGGGTGCTAAAGTCTGGTCTTGGAAAACTAGGTCCATTGGAGCCAAAGCTTGTGCCCTTGACCTTCAGAACTGGCTCATGAGGCTGTGGGAGGGGCTGTGTGGGTTCCTCTGGGGGATAAGCACAGGCATTAACAAGCCCAGAAACTACCCTCAAACGGGGAGGTCCACCTCAGGTTAGCACTTCCTGCATCCTGCCCAGACTAGGGAAAACTCAGCAGGCCACCTCTCCCTGGGGACTCCATGCAGAAACACAAAGCCCAGAGTTCTTGGTTGCCCTGGCAACAGCAGGACCTACTTGGAAGAAAACAGTCTTTTAAAGGCTTAAAAGGGTGGATATTTCCTTTGACAGAGAGCAGGCCCTGACCTGCTCCCTGCATCCTCCTCCCCTTCCTGTCAGCCCCACACATATGGGTAGAGCTGGGGCCCCTCATCTCAGCAACTCTTCTAATGGGGATGGGGGTGGGGTGTGTATTTTCTGGAAAGCAGGGCCCTGGCTTTTTATTCAGCTCTCACTGTGGGCTGTTAATGTGAGAAAGAGGCTGAAATGGAAGGTGTGAACTCCTGGCAATGGCCTTGTGGCCCAAGGAAGCCTCATCTTGTAGAACCCACACAACAGAACATGAGGAAGGCAAGTGTTCTCAGCAAGTCTAGTCTTCCTACCCATTTACTGCACAGAGATGAGACCTGTCTGGGCATGGGACACTGTGGAGGTGGCCAGAAGTTCCAGACTTCTTCCTATTTCAGCATCTCTTCCTCTCCCTCCTGGACTATTAAAGTAGCTCCTTGCTAGTCTACCTGGCCCCTAATCTCTACTTCTAATCAATGTATCTTCTATATGCCTGTGTGGTGGTGTTGGGGGCATGCTATGGTGGTCCTTTGAATTCACAGATTTGGACTTGTTGCTCCTATACAAAACCCTCAATGGCTCCCCTTCCTCAGAGGAAGACTTGTGGACCAGACTCTGGCATTCTTCACTATCTGGTCATAAACCACCCATGCTGTCTCATCTGCCCATGCTATCCTTCTCCTTTCTCTTTAGTCCAAACTTCAGACATCATGAATGAGTTCCTTCTTTAATTCATATATCAGGCCCCCTAGCTTCTCTTTTTGCACATTCCATTCCCTTTGCCTTAAAATTTCACAAACATTCTGGGCAAAACCATAGTCCCAGTTACTCGGGAGGCTGAGGTAGGAGAATCACCTGAGCCCAGGAGTTCAAAACCAGCCTGGGCAATATAGTGAGAACTGGTGTCAGAGAAAAAGATAGAGATAGAGATAGAGATAGAGAGAGAGAGAGAGAGAGAGAGAGAGAGAGAGAGAGAGAGAGAGAGAGAGAGAGAGATATTCCAAACACAGGTCCCATTCTGAAGTAGAAGAAATAAGAAATAGGTAGAAAAGGGATGGGGATGTGGCTCAGTGGTAGGGTACTTGCTTCTCATGCATGAAGTCCTAGGTTTAATCTCCAGCACCACAAAAAAAGGAAAAAATAAATAAAAGGTAGAAAGGTGACACAAAGGAAGGACAAGAAAATAGATTTTTTTTTTTTGCAGTACCTGGAATTGAACTGATGGGAGCTCTATCATTGAATAGCAACATATCTAGCCCTTTTTATTTTTAATTTTTAGTTGTGACTGGGTCTCACTAACTTGCCCAGGCTGGCTTCCAACTTCCTGAATAGTGGGATTACAGGTATGCACCACCACTCCTGGCAATAAAATAGAATTTTAATTCAGAAGTTCAGCATACTTTTCCAGACTTGTCACTCCTGGAGCCTATCTCCCTTCCAAGCTCATTATTCCTAAATTTTTAGGAAATCTGTAAATTTATATGTGCACTGTTAATTACCTCCCCACCTAAATAGAATAAGCAAAAAAAAAAAGAAATTTTGAGAAACCTATAATTTAGGGGACTTTCCAATGCTATCTATTGGTCAGATAATGAAGACCACCTCAGCCTAAGGATTCTAGATTCACTAGACCACCAGAAGCTGTCTTGAGATCACTGGACTCAGATCATTCCTGCCTATCTTTCCATACCCACCCCTCATCAGTTTCCTTTAAAAGAAGAGTTATGAATTCCAAAAATGTATCTCTCACTCTTGAGATGGCCCTCGTTGCATTCTCCCTTGGATGTGTATTCCTTGCCTTACCCCCAGAGGGATCTCCCTTGAGATCACTCCAATTCTCCCTTGAATACATTCTACTTCACTAAAAGAACCTCTCTCTATGCCTGTGAATGGCTTGTGCTGAAATTCTTTTCTGTCACGAACACCACTGGTCCTGAGTCAAGTCTCTTAGGATCTTCTTCAGAGAAACCTCTCCTCCTGTGACAACTCCACCTGGCAATCTTCTCAGCTTCTTCCATGAAGCTGCTTCTACTCTGCAGAAAAGCCCCATCCTTTCTGAGTTTCCACTCAGCCCCCTACCTCTAGGTCCTACTGGTCCCACTGGCTTGACCAGACTAGGGAATCTGGGTGCAGAGGCTGGCCCATGACTACAATGTAAGCTCATGGCTATGAGGCTGATATTCAATGAGTGTGAGAATGTGGTCTTGTCTCCTTTGTAAATGGAGGCTGCATTGACAGTAGCTTGCTTTGTTGTTGTTGTTGTATGTTTATTTGTTTATTTGGTACCAGGGATTGAAACAACCAGGGCATTTAACCACTGAGCCATATTCACAGCCCTGTTTCTTTTTTATTTTGAGACAGGGTCTCTCTAAGTTGCTGAGGTTGGCCTTGAACTTGAGGTCCTCCAGCCTCAGCCTCCTGAGTCATGGGGATTACAGGAATGTGCCACCATGTCCAGCTGGCAGTAGCCTTTGGAAGGAGGACTGGCTCCCTAAGACTTGGCCAAGGGATGATGGTATGCAAGTGAAGATGGGAGCCCCCGCCCCCAAAAATGTTGGCAGTGTGAACAGTAGTGATGAGCAGGGATGAAGAAGCAGGAACTTGCAGAATAGGTTGCTCCTTACCAGCTGAGCTCTCTGTTGATGACCACCATCTCTTTGGAAGTCATCACTCCCTCTCAGTGGTAGAGAGTGACCTCTGCTGGGCTTGAGAGTCACTCAGACCTGGTTTTGAAACCTAGCTCTGCCATTCCCTTGCTGTGTGCCCTTGAATTGACTGGTTTACTTGTCTAAGCCTTAATTTCCTTTGTCTGAAAATGGAAGTGATAATAAAGTATATTTATAAGCTCATTTATATGAACTAGCAACAATGAAAATAGCTAGTACTTTGTTAGCACTGAATGGGGGGGCACTAAGTGCTTTACATATATTAATCATCACAATCACCCTATAAGGTAAATAGTGTTATTACCTCTCCTTTGGTATATTAAGAAACGAGGCACAGGCTGGGGAGGTACATCAGTGGTAGATCACTTGCCTAGCATGCAAGGCCCCAGTAAGTAAGTAAGTAAGTAAATGGCCCAGAAGTTGAACCTGCCCAATGTCATTAGCACATGCATGCAAGTTCTTTTGAATCTTGCAGTAAAATAGTCAAAGCTCTGTGGTTCAGGAATGAGGCCCAAGATCCAGGGCAGGGACTTAACCATTTCTAGGTCATGGATCCTTCTAGCAGTTTGGCAAAAACCTCTTGACCCTTTCTCAGAATAATGTTTCTATGTGCAAAATATAAAATACATAGAATTGCACAGAAAACCAATCGTACAGAAGTTGCTATAAAATATTTTTATCATTCTTTGGTCCAGTTATATCACGATCTAATAATGATTAACTCACAAGATTTAGTAGCAAGCATGTAGACTAGAAATATTGCAAATTGATGAGCAGAAATAATTTTTTGTGTATAGTGTCAGGGATTGAACCCAGGATGTCACACATTTTAGGCAAGTGCTGTACCACTGACCTACACCCCCAGCCCATAAGTGCTTTCTTAAGATACTTATAATAACTGTGATGAGATTTGAAAATATTTGTGATTTCTGTTGGTGATAGAGTCACAGATACTATTAACACAATTATGGTTTGTTGCCTACATTCCTAAAGTGAGGAAATGCTAAATTTCAGTTTGTGGTTAGTTGAGAGAAGATCAAATAATTTCCCCATCCAAGTTCACAGACTCCCTAAGTTCTCTCCAAATACCACTTGGAGGTCCAAGGAGCTCCAGTTAAGAAGCTGTGCCCTAGGGTGTCTGAGAAAAGACAATGGCTTCCCTGTCAGCTATGGGGATAAGCTAGGGGCTGGCAGAGGGACAAGTGCGTGGTTTCTCTTTCAAGAACTGTTTACAAAAATCATAAAGTCTGGCAGCTCCTTCTTCCTCTTGGTCTTGAGTCAGCAGCCCAGGGTGGGGCTGAGACTGTCACACTTGGTTTGAGTTTCAAGCTCACCATGCACCCATCCCAAAGAGTTGATTTCATTGCCATTTCCTCGCCAGGGAAATGTTGGTGGATTTTGCTCCATCTTAAAATTGCTTGCACAAACAGATTTCCCATTAGTCTGGAAATAATCTTGAAGTGGACATATTGTTGGCTCTAAGACATTTTCTGAATTAATGAATGCTTTTACCCTGGCACCCCAACCAGGCTTAGGGCTTGCAGAGAGGAGGAAAGATTACCAACTGGGTCAGGCACCCCAGAATACCAGTCAGAATTGGTACTTGCCCAAAATCCCAAATGCTTTTTCCTGACTTCCTGACTTGCCCACCTGTCAGTAGAGTTCCTCCCAACCAGGGCAGCACATTCCTGGGCACTAGTATAACCACTGAGACACATGGTCAGAACAGCAGGAAGTCTTGGCTTTTCTTATTTTGTCTCTGTTTCCATTCAAGCCTCAATGGTGAGCAATGCTTGTGAAGACCAGGTCCCAGGCCTACCCACAATGCCTTTGGTAGGGGTTTCATTGGACCCTAGCCAGGGTCCAATGCCTTCCGCTCTTCTCCAGGCTCTCATATTTACTGTGAAATGAACAACACTCAACTGATAGCCATGGACTAAAAAAGTTGCAGCTTACTTTCTACAATGAGAGGGTGAGTGTGTGATAATTATGTACACCATAGCCACCGGCTAGTAAAGAAACTGATTCAGAATTAATTTACTTCAGGTAGCAAAAGGAACAGAACAATATGCTTTAGGGTTCAGGCTGAGAGATCCACAAACAGGAATGTTGAGAAGATTTATTTTCTTGACTATAAAAGACACAAAATTATGTTCTTAGGTTGGCCAAGGTTCCCAAACATAAGCAGAAGGAGGCTAAGAGGGAAATGGGAATTCAGAAAAATTTTGGTGAACTAGATTGACCAAGAATAAGAAAGATAAGATCTCTGATTAGGAAATTCAGATATGAAAGAGAGGATATTAAAATCAACCTTATAGAAACAAAAAGGGTTAGAAAGGAAAATACTATAAACAACTGTATGACAACAATTAGACAACTTGGATGAAAAGCCTGAATTCCTAGAAAGATAAAAACCATCAAAAAATGATTGAGGAAGAAATAGAAACTCCATATAAACCTATAACAAGCAAAGAGATCAAATCAATAATCAAAACTACTCACAGGGGTTCAGGGTTGTGGCTCAGTGATAGAGCACTTGCCTCGTATGTGTGAGGCACTGGGTTTGATCCTCAGTACCACATAAAAATAAATAAATAAAATAAAGGTATTGTGTCCATCTACAATTAAATATATATAAAACTACACACAGGCTAGAGATGTAGCTCAATGGTAGAGTGCTTGCCTAGCATGCACAAGGCCATGGGTTCTATCCCCAGTACTGCAAAAACGAAACAACAACAAACTCCAAAACTACTCATGAAGAAGAGCCCAGATACAGATGACTTCATTGGTAAATTCTACTGAATGTTTAGAGTTAATATCAAATCTTCATAAGCTCTTTCAAAATGTAGGAGAGATAACACTTCTCAACTCATTCTGTTAGGCCACTATTATCCTGATACTAATACTGACAAAAAAATCAGAAGAATATTACAGACCAATATGGATACAAAAATCCTCAACAAAATATTAGCAAACCAAATCCAGTAATATATAAAACTAATCATATACCATGACCAAAGGGGATTATCCCAGGAATGCAGGGTCATTTTAACATCTGAAAATCAATTAATATAATACATCATATCAATAGAAAAAGACAAAACATGATCATCTCTGTAGGCACAGAAAAAGTATTTGATAAAATGTTCAACATTCGTTTGTGATAAAAACATTCAACAAACTAAAAATAGATGGAACCTTTTTCAACCTGTCAAAAGGCATCTATGAGAAACCCACAGTAACATTACACTTAAGAATGAAACATTGGATGCTTTCCCCCTCAGATCAGGAACAAGATAAGTGTGTCCACTCTCACCACTTCCATTTAACATTGTACTGAATGTTATAGCCAGAGCAATCAAACAAGAAAAAGAAATAAAAGGCATATGATTAGAAACAAAGAAATAAACTTTATTTGCAGAGATGACATGATCTCAAATATATAGCAAATTCTAAGGAATCCACTAAAAATCTATTAAAACTAATACACATGCTCAATAAGGTTGTAGCCTATGAAATCAATATAAAAATTGTATGTTTATATACTTGCATTGAACAACCTGAAAATTCCATTTATAATATCATCAAAAGAATAAACACATAGGAATACATTTAACAAAAGTGGGGCACAAATTGTACACTGAAAACTATGATACATGAAAAATTAAAGATGGAAACAAATGGAAAGACATTCCATGTTCATGGATCAAAATTCTTGATATTTTTAAGATGCCAATATTCTTCAAATTGACCCAAACACAATACCTATTGGAATCCAAGTTTCTCTGTAGAAATCAACAAGTTGATTCTGAAACCCATATGGAAAATTAGGGGGCCCAGAATAGCTAAAACAATCTTGTAAAATAACAAAGCCGGAGGACTCACACTTCCTAATTTCAAAATAGTATACAAAGCTATAATAATTAAAATAGTGTTTTGCTAACTTAAGTATGGATATATTGCTCAATAGAACAGAATTGAGAATCCAGAAATAAACCCACACAATTATGGCCAGTCAATTTTTGATAAGAGTATTAATCCCATTCAATGGGGGAAATAATAGTTTTTTAGCAAGTGATGCTGGGACAACTAGATATCCAAATGCAAAAGAATGAAGTTGGAATTCATTCTCATGCACACATAAAAATTAGCTTAAATGGATCAAAGATCTACATTTAATGGCTAAAACTATAAATGTAGATGGAAACAGGCATAAATCTTCAAGACCTTGCATTAAACAGTGATTTCTTAGATATGACACTAATAGTACCATGGACCAAAAAAGATATAGTAATACCATTTATATCCAGAATATATAAAAAACTCTAGAAGCTTAACACCAAAAAACAAACAAATAATAAATGGGTAAAAAACCTAAACAGAGATTAATAATAATAATAATAATACCATTAAGAAAGTGAAAAGGGGGGCTATATTGTGGCTTAGTGGTAGAGTGCTTGCCTCACACGTGTGAGGCCCTGGGTTCGATCCTCAGCACCACATATAAATAAATAAAGATATTTTTAAAAAAAGAAAGTGAAAAGGGGGCTGGGATTGTGGCTCAGTGGTAGATTGATAAATAAAATAAAGATATTGTGTCCATCTACAACTGAAAAATTATTTTTAAAAAGTGAAAAGGCAGCCTACAGAATGAGAAAATATTTGCAAATCATGTCTGATAAGATATTTTGATCTAGAACATAAAAACATCTCTTGCAAATGAATGCTAGAATGACAAATAATCCAAGTAAAAAATCCAGCAAAGTATCTAAAAAGACATTTCTCCAAAGAAGATATATAAACAGCCAACAAACACATGAAAAGATACTTAACATAATTAGTCATTAGGGAAGTGCACCAAAAATCTTAATGAGATACTACTTCACACACACAAGGATAGCTATAATAAAAAAATGCTGGTGAGAATGTAGAGCACTAGTACCCTCATACACTGCTGGTGGAAATGGTTTAGCTACTTTGGAAAACAGTCTTGCAGTTCCTCCAAGTGTTATAGAGAGTAACCTTATAACCCAGCACCTCTACTCCTATACATACACCTAAGAGATTTGAAAATATATGTCTGCACAAAAACTTGTACATGAATATTCATGACCACATTAATCACCAGAGGCAAGGAGAGGAAGCAATCTAAATGTTCATCAACTGGTTAGTGGATAAATCGGTAAATAAAATGTGTTCTATTCATACAATAGAATTTATCCAGCCATAAAAAAGTAATGAAGTACTGATACATTCTACAACATGGAAGGACTTTAATAACATCATGCTATGGGAAAGAAGTTCGTTGCAAAAGACCATAGTCAATGATTCCATTTCTATGACATGTCCAGAATAGGCAAATCCATAAAGACAGAAAGTAGATCAGTGGTTGCCTAGGGCTAGAGAGGAGCTTGCGGGGAAATGGGGAGTGACTGAAAATGGCCATTGAGTTTCTCTTTAGGGTGATGAAATTGTTCTAAAATTGATGTAGTGAGAAATGCACAATTCTCTAAATGTAGTTTAGTATAATATAAATACACTGAATTGTACATTTTAAGTGTTGAATTGTATGGTGTATGAATGCTTTGTCTCAATAAAACTGGTGAAGAAGAAGAAGAAGAAGAAGAAGAGAAGGAGAAGGAGAAGGAGAAGGAGAAGGAGAAGGAGAAGGAGAAGGAGAAGGAGAAGGAGAAGGAGAAGGAGAAGGAGAAGGAGAAGAAGAAGAAGAAGAAGAAGAAGAAGAAGAAGAAGAAGAAGAAGAAGAAGAAGAAGTAGAAGTAGTAGTTGTTTGGGCTGGGCACAGTGGTGCACATATCTGTAATCCCAGCCGCTCAGGAGGCTGAAGCAAGAGTATTGCAAGTTCAATGTCAGCCTCAGCAACATAGCAAGGCTCTAGGCAACTTAGTGAGACCCTGTCTCAAAATGGAAACAATTAAAAAACGGGCTGGGGATATAGCTCAGTGGTAAAGTGCTCCTGGTTTCAATCTCTAGTATCAAAATAAAAATTTTTAAAAAAGAAGTTTGGTGAGTCATAAATATACCACAATATCATACTGAAGAATCAAATCCCAAGTTCACAACATGTGATTAGGACAGCTATGTGACAAACCGCAACATTCTACTTTGTCAGAGTAGATCCCAAACAGATTTGGGATGTACACATGTATTAACAGATATGATACCATTGAAAAGTAACATGGTGACTGGAGTGCAAAGAAATATACCATAAAGCATAACACTGTAGTCTTAGTAAACTTACTAGAGTGTCTACTTTCTAGGGATCAAAGTTTAAAAGGGAAAGTGGGGCTGAGTGTAGCGTACATGGTTAGAGTCTCACTACATACCCATTCCAGTTAGCTGATCTGGCTTCTGAATTTTGCAATCAGCTATAGTGGCCCTGTGCTAGGAGTTCACAACCCAGTCAGGACCTGGTAATTATAGATATGGAGATGGCAAGATGGAGACAGAGCCTACTGATTAGCTAGTTGTACTTCTACCTTTGCAGATAGAGCTCTACTTGGAGCTCTCAACAAATAGTTCAGACTTTTCTGCAGCGACCAGCCAGCAAGATCACACAGGTTGCAAGACCACATGGCTCTTAGCTGGACTATTCTTCCCTATCTGAGATGAGTTCATCTCCCAGCCCCATGCCTACCCCCAAGCTATCCTCACTGGGGCCAGCCATGTTTGCTACAGTTATTAAGCTTCCCCAGGTGGACCACATTCCAGGTCACATCACTTGCACTTATAATCTTGAGGAATATTGGGTTTGATTCTGCTCCAATGTTATCTGATGAGCTGGGAACCAACCTCCCACCCAAGCAGAGTTGGGACTCATGTGTGGCAGTCCTACATCATGGGGACACTAGAATAATCTTTACTTCAACTCTACCAGTTGCTTATCCATAATCCATTATATTTTTTCTTTACAACTGAGTTTATTTAATATTTGTATTCCAAAGATATATTTAACCATCTCTCTCTCTCTCTCTCTCTCTCTCTCTCTCTCTCTCTCTCTCGTCTGGGGATCAAAACCAGGGCATTATGTATGCTAAGCAAGCACTCTACCACCACACTACACCCCCACCCTTAATCACATTTCAGAATTTTGTGATTAGAGAAAGAAATCACCCAGGTCCATATGCAGACATATTTTTACATAAGTATAACCACAGTAAAGACAATTTTGTACCATTAATTTTTTTACCTATCAAATCACAGAAACTTTACTATCTAGTTAAATTTACTGTCATGCTGAGGGAACAACTTTGTGAAGCAGGTGTTATTATTTCTTTCATGTCACAGATGAAGAAACGAAGACACAGAATTTAGAGGGCTTGTCCAAGATTACCCAGCTACAATCCAGGCTGCCTGTTGCCCAAATTTGTGCTTATCACTCCTTGTGCGGGGAAGGGGGGGTGGGGGAGGCTGGGGAGGGGCTGGGGAGGAATGCTAGTATGCATCAGAATTATCCAGAAGGCCTGTTGAAACACAGAATATTCTGCCTCACTTTCAGAAATTCAAGTGAAGTGGCCTGGGGTGGGGCCCAGGATCTGCATTTCTAACAAGTCCCCAAGGGACACTGATGCTGCAGTACTAGGACTACCTTTTGAAGACTACTTTCCCCCACTATGCTGCCCCTGATGATAGCATATGGGTCAGAGATACCTTGAAACCAAACCTGTCCTTATAGTGGTCAGGAAGGGGGAATTACTTGTCATGTGCCTTTCTCTTTTCCTTCCCTCATCCCTCTTTCTGAACTGGCAGGGCATCCACTGAGCAGCTCAATATCACAAGGGGATTGTCATATTCATGCCAGCCTCAGAGTCAATGAACTAAATGCAATCCCATCTATTAAAAGGACTGATAAATCAGTCCCTGGCCACCACACCGCCCCTACTACCACTGAATTAATGCCCACACTGTCACTTGCCTGGTGCCTTCAGCCAATTGATCTCACAGGTTAATAAGATTAACTAAAGATTAACTCAGTCAGACTGCCAACAGTCTTCTTTGTCCCTGCAAACTTGAGGAAGTTAAGGCTTTTCCTTGGTGGAAGAAGGCTCTGTCCTCCTCCAAAGAGAGGAGCCTTCTGGGAGAGTGAGGGTACCTTTAGAGAGTAAGTTGCATCAACTAAGTCAAACTTGGTTTTGTGATCTGCAGATGGAACCTGGCTCATCTGAAATTTGATAGGTGAGCACTGGAAACCAACGGATTCAACATCAACAAAGAAGAACAGTTTTGTATATCTGAGTAGGAAAAAAAAATCACTGAGATGTTTGGGCAGTTGTGTTTCCGGGGGGGGGGGGGGGAAGGTGACACTTGGAGTTGCAGACATCTGTTTTTGAGGCTCTGCCTCAATAGAATTAGTTGTGCATCCTCTCTGAACCTAGGTTTCCTCATTGATAAACATGCCAGAAGTACTTCTACCTTGTCTGCAATTAAAGGACTAGAGGGTCCAAAATAATGTTTGGATCCTGGGGGGGCACCAAATGGTTGCTGGCCCATTGATGGCCCTTAAAAGTCATGAGCTAAGGACACAAATCAGGAATGAAGATCAGAATGAAGATGTAGCCAGGCCTCTGAGTTAAAAACAGTCTTTAGGGCTGGGGAGGTGGCTCAAGCGGTAACACGCTCGCCTGGCATGCGCGGGGCGCTGGGTTCGATCCTCAGCACCACATAAAAATAAAATAAAGATGTTGTGTCCACTGAAAACTGAAAAATAAATATTAAAAAACCAGTCTTTCCTCTTTAACCCCCACCCCATATCTGCTTATATCCTTGGCCTTCATGGAGGTCATGTCTGCCAGGCTGTTTACCTTATGTGCCACCCAGATTCCACCTCAGGGATAAATGACTTACTCTCCTAACAGCCAGTGGAGCTGCCAGAAGGTGCTTTATTGTCAACTGTCTTTAGAAATTGTCTTGTCCAATGTCACACCTCCTACTCCAATAGCAATCTCACCCCAACTCAGGACAACTGAAAGAAGCTGGCCCAGCTCCAGAGCTTCCCCCTCTGATTGACCAATTGACAGAAGCCCTTGTTAGGGCTGTGTTGTAGTTTACATTAGGCTCTGCACAATCCCACTTCCTCACCCACTTAACAGCTGAGGATCTCAAGAGAATCCCTAAAAAACTTCCTGCACACTAACCACTGCCTCAGAGTTGGCTTCCTGGGACATCCAACTTCCCTTGGTTCCCAGTGTGAAAGGCATGTTGACACACATTCTCTCATTGATCCCCACACAACTCTTTAAAAAAATTGTCAAGCCAAGGTGCAGTCATGCATGCCTGTAATTCCAGTTACTTAGGAGGCTGAGACAGGAGGAGGATCACAAGTTTGAGGCCAGCCTGGCAACTCAGCAAGATTGTTTCAAAATAGAAAAAATACAAAGGCCTAGGGATGTAGCTCAGTTAAAAAAAAAGTGGCCCTGGGTTCAATCCCCAGTACAGAATAAATAAATAAGTTATTTCCAGTCTTAAATTTTTTTCTGTTATGCTTTTCATTTTGTACTCATTCCAAACACAAAACACATTTAGCACAGTTGAAAATCAGAACATACAAACAAACCAAAAGAGGAAAATAGCATCCATAATCCTACACACCAGAGACAACTACTGTTGATACCCTGGGTATTATCTTTCTGGAAGTTTTCTTATGCCAAACAAAGATGGGATCAGACTGTAAATATCATCCTGTGGTTTGCTCAAACTCTCCCTTGCTACCATGATAAATATTTTCTGACAGCTGTGCTCAGCCACCTGTGAGAATGGGGAAGTGAGAATTCAAAAGCTTGTGGGTTACCACAGACCCTAGTCCAGATCCCTTATGCAGTAGAGATGTGGAAACTGAGGCCCAGAGGAGGGACCTCTTCTCAGGTCCCACATTGAATGACCATGACAGGGATTTTGACATGGCCACTGGAGGCCATCCACATCATCTTCTGACCTAGCCCTGAGTCTTGTCTTTCTAAATGCGTGAGCTGCCCCAATAAGGTTCAAATCAGAAAATGGGATTTGCAGAAAAGAAATGAAACCAGCATATCAGTGTTTTTGTCTGTGTCCAGGCCACCTTGTAGGGTTCAGAGCGTAGCTCTCAATCAGGAGGCTGAAGTTCTGCACTTGATCCTCAGAGGAATCAGCAAGCTGTGCATAGATCAACCCTCTCCCTTCTTGCTTGGTACTTGGTAGCTCCACCTCCTATCTGTCCCCAAACAACAATCAGAGGAATTTTGCAAAAGTCATTCAGGGATGAGGCAATGGATTTTTAGATATGACACCAAAAGCAAGCATGAGCAACAAAGGAAATACAATTAGATAAACTGGATTTCTTAAAAAAAAACAAAACAAAACTTTGTTCTTCAGAGGCCACCATCAAGGAAATGAAAAGGCAATCCACATAAATGGAGAAAATATTTCAAAATCATATATCTGATAAGGAACTTGAATCTAGACTATAATAAAGAACTCTTACATCTCAAAAATAAAAAGACAACAATAAAAAATAGGCAAAGCATATGAATAGATATTTCTCTACAGAACATACAAATGGTCGATAAACACATGAAAAGATGCTTGACATCACAAGTCATTAGGGAGATGCAAAAAACCACAATGACATTCACTTTATACCTACTAGCTCGGCTAGAATCAGAATTCAGATGATAACAGGTGTTGGTGAGGATGTGGAGAAGTTGGAAACTTCATATACTGCTGGGAGGAATGTCAAATGTTGCAGTCATTTTGAAAAGCAGCCTATCAGTTCCTCAAGTGATTAAACATAGAGTTTACACATAGAATTACTATATGATCCAACAATTCCACTACTAAGATATCTACCCAATAGATCAAAAAATATATGTCCACATAAAAACTCGTACACAAAAGTACAGCAGCATTATGCGTAATAGCCCAAAGGTAGAAACAGCCCAAATGTCCATTGAACAGATCATGGATAAGCAAATTATGGTGTATACATATAATGGAACATTATTTGGCAATAAAAAGGAATGAAGTACTGATACATGCTACAACATGGATGAACCTTGAAGATATTATGCTAAGAGGAAGAAACCAGTCACAAAAGGCTGCACATTGTCTGATTCCATTTATACGTTATGTCCATAATAGGTAACGTAGGTTAATGGTTGCCTAGGGCTGGGAGTGGCTGGAGGTTAGCAGAAGTAGGAAGCGACTGCTAATAAGTAAAATGTGTCCTTTTTGGAATAATGAAAATGTTCTGAAATTAAATGGTGGTAATGGTTGCATATATCTGGGAATATTCTAAGAACCACTGAATTATATGCCTTAAGTGGGTAAGTCATATGGTGTGTGAATTATATCTCAATAAACCTGTTAGTAAAGAAAGAAATCATATCCTATTACTCCCCAGCACAACAGTTTTCCCCATTGCTTTCCATCACTCTAGGCTAAAATGCAGTCTTTACCATGATCTATAAGGCTGGAGTGATCTGGCCTCTGACCCCACCCCATCTGGCTTCATCACCTACCACTCTGTTTGTGCTATTGCCATCACAGGAGCCTTTCTTGCTGCTCCTCAAACATGCCAGGCCCACTCCCACTTCAAGATCTTTGTATTTGCTGCTCCCTCTGCCTGGAACACTCTTCCATCAGATGGTCACAATTGCTTGCTTCTTTCCTTCATTAGAATCTTTGCTCAACTATCATCTCCTCAAAGTGACCTTCTCTGATCCTCCTTTGGTGTCACCATCCTCATCACCCTAGCCAGATCACCCCGCTTGCTTTCTTATAGTGCTTACACTGTTTCTGTTTGCCCTACACTGTACTATAAACTCCCCGAGTTCAGGAACTTTGTCTTAATCACCAGCATAGCCACAGTGCCTGGCGCATAATAGGTGCTCAGTAAATACATGCTGAATGAATTCTATTTCAGTCAACTCTCTTTACAAATATCCACTTCTTTTTCTTTTTCATGGTATTGGGAATTGAACCCAGGGCCTCTTGCATGCTAGGCAAGCACTCTACCACTGAGCGACATCCCTAACCCTTTTTACTTTATTTTGATACAGGGTCTTGCTAAGTTTTCCAGGCTAGTCTTGAATTGTGATCCTCCTGGCCCCAGCTCCCTAGTAGCTGGGATTTTGGTGTGTACCACCAGACCGAGGTTTCTATTTAGTTTTTGATAGCATTTACTACCTGGTGTCAGCTGCTACCTGATCCTAAACCCAGGGCTACAGCTATGGCCACAGAGAACTGTGGCTTCCTGATGACTTTTATCTTTCCACTGGTTGGGAACCTCTAGAGGGGTAGAGGAATGGGCATCATTCTGGAATGCCATGTAGACATTCCAGGTATAGGTGCCCAAGGAAGCACTGTTGTATGCTTGAGTATACAATACAATTTCTTCTGCAAGCATGCCTACCTCTCTGCCCAAATGGGAGTCTAGTGTGGGCATGCACCTGTGGGTAGATAGGGGTTCCCAACCTTGCCTGAACCTTAGAACCATCCAGGGGATGTATAAATATCAACACTTGGACTCCACCTTCAGGGATTTTAATTTACTTGGTCTGGAGTTAGAGTCAACACAGGCTGTTTTTAAAAGCTCCCCAGGTGAGTCTTGAAAAACATTTATTAAGTCTCGGTTATACATCAGGCATTAAGCAAACCCTGTGAATACATTATCTCTGATTCCTACAACAAATTTGCTTTTAAAAATGAGACTAAGGGGCTGGGGTTGTGGCTCAGCGGTAGAGTGCTAGCCTAGCATGTGCAAGGCACTGGGTTTGATCCTCAGCCCCACATTAAAATAAATAAATAAAATAAAGGTATTGTACAACACACACACATATACATACACACATAATGAGACTGAGTGAGGCTTTTTAAGTTGTCTAGGGCCATGCAGTTAGTAAATAATAAATGTATGCTTAAATTCAGGTCTAAGTTAATTTCCCATTCCACACTGGAAAAGCAGATACAATTTCATATGTGTTTGAAGAGATGGATTTATCTATGTATCTATGTATCTATGTATCTATCTATCTATGTATCTATCTATGTATCTATGTATCTATCTATCTATCTATCTATCTATCTATCTATCTATCTATCTATCTATCTATCTATCTATCTATCTATTGTAGTATGAGGATTGAACCCAGAGCTTTGTGCATGACAGGCAAGAGCTCTACCACTAATCTATATCCCCAAACATCTTTGAAATTTTTTAAAGACTGAGGCTTGTTAAATTGCTCAGGCTACTTCAAACTTGAACTCCTCCTGCCTCAGCCATGCACCACTGCACCCAGCTCCAGAAAGCTCTAGATAGAATTCCTTAATCACATATTCTTGATGATTCCAATACGTAGTAGGTTTGATAACACAGAGCTAAACATCAGTTATGTGTTTTTAGTGCTGTTGAGGCAGTTGACAAAGTTGTGAGAGGCCATCCTCCCATGTGATTTGAGTTACCTCCCTGGCTGGGTGAGAGGTGCTTAGACACAGCTGTGTCAGAGCTTTCCCCACCCTTCTCCAGGTCCGTGAGCTTGTCCATGCAGAGGCGTGTCTGGCCACTGCCCCAAAGACCCAATCGTACCCCCTAACCTTTGGATGCTGCCCCCCTCAATCTTCATTGGATGGGATTTTTCCCAGAATTTTTTGTTCCCCAATAAAAATCCACTCAAAACTAATGTTTGAAATATGATATGTCAAGAGCTTTGTAAGGTTTTGAACAACCAATAAAAATAAATAAATAAATAAAATTTTAAAAAATTAAAAAAAAAATTTAAAAAAAATTAAAAAAAATCCACTCTGTGGCGTGTTCTCTCTCTTGCGCGCTAGCCTCTTCAGTAAACCTCGCTACTGCATTAGGTGGCTGGAGGCTGGAGCTAGAGAAGCCATCCTGGAGCTGGTTTTAAAGGTAATTAGAGTCTTGTCTCTTTAATTTAAAACTCCCTAGTGTTTTCTTACGATTTGAACCTTCTTTCATGAAGCCAGCATGGGTCGCAGGCTAGACAGAGTCATAAGGCACTTTTCTGAGTTGTTCCAGCCTAGGAAGCAATAAGGAATAGGAATTTGTGAAGTTCTTGATTCCAGCTCTGTGGCTTCCTAGCTGGATGATCTTGGGTGTGCGCCTCTGTTTTATAGTCTATAAAATGGGAAACAGCATTTACCTGACAGTGAAGATTAAATGAGAATGAAGTTGTTCAACTGAAGGCAAACTTCAGTTCCTTGCTGACTGCACAAGACCTGGGGTGTGTCAATGTGTAGGGGGTCTTGACAGATACCCCTTTTATGCTTAGCACTCACTAGAGTCTTTTGTAGTGAGGCTGTGCCTCAGGCCCACCTTGTAAGAGTTCCAGGGTGGTGACTTTCTAGGCAGTTTTGGAAGGCTTTGTCCTGGGTGGGTGAGGAGCTCTTTTTCAGGCCCCAATTTGGCAGGCTTCAGCCATAACACAGAGTAAACCAGCAGACAGCCCAGTGGGGATCATCTCACAACAGTAGCTTATACTAGGGTACTAACTGAAAATTTCAAAAGAAGCAACAGGCATTACTATGTATAAAGAAAAGCCTAGAACTTGGCATGCAATGGCTAGGCTTAGAAAAATGGAGCCTACTATTTCTAGTGGGGCACAAACACCTTCAGGGCAGCATCCCAAACTCTGCAATTGTCTAGGTTTACCATGCATTTTGCAGAGCTCTAGGGCAGGAAACAGAAAAATTGATGTAGGCTGGCTCCTCCAGTTCCTCTCCTTTCCTATAAAGCAGTTTCCTAAACCTTGGAGATTCAGTGGCCCCTGTCCCTTCCCTCTCCTTTAGAGCCCTTCAAACTCTCTGCTTTCCACTCAGTGTTTCCTGAGTCAAAGGAGCCACTTGGAATATCTGAAAGAAAGAAGGCACCTGGAGGAGGGCCAGGCCCCCTCTAAGGAGGTCTGCTGCTCATATGGTTCTGGTGCTAGGTCTAGGCACCCACTGCCTGGCAACTTGCCCCAGTTGATTTGTATCATATTTACCGTACTGTATAGTTTTTCCCCATCAGAAGAGTCTTTATACTCCTTGAAGACAAAAAGCAAGTGTCATATGTTTGGGCTTTCCTCAGGTCCTGCCACAGAGTAGGTGCTCAGTAAAGGATTTTTAGTGAATGAATGAGTGAATGTATGAACGTGGATATAAGTTAATAGTCTGGCTCAGTGTTTCAGCTTAAGAGTCCCTTGACTTTGCAGCAGAGGCCACAAGTGGAACCTAAAATTCTAATTCCAGTTCTGCACTTATTGTATGACCTCAGACAAGTCACCTTACTGAGCAAAGATTCATTCTCCATATTTTCAAAATTTAGATAATAAGAATGCCTCACAGGGTTATGATGAAGATTAAAGGTGAGTGTATCAAGTACTTAGCTCAGGGTCTGGCTCACAGTAAATACCCAATGAAGAATAGTTATTATAGCCAGATGCTGTGGTGTACATCTCTAATCCCAGCTACTCAGGACACTGAGTTAGGAGGATTGTGAGTTTGAGCCCAGCCAGGGTAATTTAGTAAGACTCTATCTCAAAACAAAACAAAAAGAAAGCTAAGTGTCATGGCACATGCCTGTACTCCCAGTGGCTCAGGAGGTTGAAGCAGGAGAATTGCAGGTTCAAAGCCAGCCTTATCAACTTAGTGAGGCTGTAAGCAACTTAAAGAGACCCTGTCTCAAAAATTAAAAAAAAAAAAATTAAAAGGGCTGGAAAAGTTGCTCAGTTGCTCACCTTGGGTTCAATCTCTGGTACAAAAAAAAAAAAAAGTAGCTACACTATTTTTATTTGAGCCTCTGCCTGCGTTCCCCTAATTTGGGGAACTTGAAAGATTCCTCTGCAGCTGAGTGTAGGGTTCACTAGCATACTGAGATAGTGCTGAACCTCTAGTATAAAGCCCTCCTTGACTTCCTCTTATATAATCCTTGTGGCCTCAGCCTGCATCATCACAGGCAGGGCCCTGGAGAATGGCTTCCAGCCACCCTGCATAAACTCAGGTGAGGCAGTAGAATCCTCAATTGGCCTCCACATCCCTCACAGGGCAGAGGCAGGGGTCAGGGAGATATGCTTACAAATTGTTTTCCATTATTCTGAAAACTCTCAGTCTCCAAACATTGCACATAACCTCCATGGCCAAGTTACTTATCTAATTCTGGTTGCCATAACAACTCGACTTAATGAAGGAGCAATTTTTTTTCTTAAAATAATTCAACCCGTTTCCATATCAACAGGGGTTTATTTTGGTTCTGCATGCAGCAAGGGCTTGATAGCCAGCACCCTTTGCACCTTGTGGGGGGGACTGGGATTTCCAGGGGGCCATTTGAGAAGTGGCACAGGGACCTTGGTAGCCAAGTATGCTGAGAAGGCCATACTGTAAATGAGGACAACAATAATAGATCATGGGCACTTCAAAAGTTCTTCTTTGGAGGTTTGGAGTTAAAAGGATGGAAGAACAGGGAAGGTACAAGCCTGTTCAAAGTCATCTGAAGTCTAGGGCCTATATAAACAAATGCCCTGTCACTGGGCCTCCCTCATGGAACCACAGGCTAGGGTCTCTTCATTGGATAGTTTATAGGAAGTGTGATAGGAGGGGGAAGGGCCATACAGTGTACATAATATTTGTGCCTAAGCTGGCTATAGGTGATAGATTCCTTCACACGTTTACTCATTCAACAAACATTACCGCTGGGCGTGGTGGCTCACACATGTAATCCCAGCAGCTTGGGAAGCTGAGACAGGTGGATCGTGAGTTCAAAGCCAGCCTCAGCAACTTAGCGAAGCCCTAAAAAATTCAGTGAGACACTGTCTCTAAATAAAATATAAAAAAGGGCTGGGGATATGGCTCAATGGTTAAGTGCCCCTTGGTTCAATCCCCAGTACAAAAACCAAATAACAAAAATTACTGAGGACCTACTAGGTGTTGGTATAGGAGTATGTGGGCATGTGCAGGGGTCCTGGGGATGCAATACCAAGATTCAGTCTCTGCACCCATTCTGGTGATGAAGTCATGCTCAGAGGCTGTACTCTAGGCCAGTGCTTTTTAAAAAATTTTATTTATGTTTTAGTTGTAGTTGAACACAATACCTTTATTTTATTCATTTTTATGTGGTGCTGAGGATTAAACCCAGGGCCTTGCATATGCTAGGCAAGTGCTCTACCACTGAGCCATAACCCCAGCCCTAGGCCAGTGCTTCTCAAACGTTTTAGGCATAGGAATCAACAAAACCCTAAGGGGTCTTGTTAAAATGCAAATTGTGATTCAGTAGGTGGAGAGGAGTGTGTTTGCAGAGATTCTGCATCCCTTATGTGCTCTCTAGTGCTGCTGCTGCTGGTCTTCTTATCTCTCTTTGAGTAGCAAGGATTTAGGGAAATTAGAAGTTGATGGAGAAAACATTTCAGGGGCAAGAGGGAAGCATTTTGCCCCTCTGTTCCCTGAATCCTCTGGGGAATGCTTAGTCCTGTGGGTTTCAGCCACATCTCCCGTTGGAATAGGGTGACTTCTCATTGAGCAAGGAATTCTACTTTGCTTTCTGAAGTACTTCTATAGATCTCTGGGGTTTGTAATAAGCAAGAATGAAAAAGTGGAACAAGCAGGGTAGTTAACAACCCCAGTTGAGAGGCAGAATTGCTTCAAGCCCTTCCTGAGGAAGTCTAAATCATTCATATGAATTGGTTCAGGGAAGATGGAACCTTGGACCTTCTCAATTAATACCCTGCTTGGGGGCTGGGGATGTAACTCAGTGGTAGAACACTTGCTTAGCATGAAATAGACCCTGTGTTCCATCCCCAGCATTGCAAAAAAAAAAAAAAAAAATCCTGCTTGAATGCATATTTTGGAGTAGTTGTTATAAGAGAGACAGCCTGACAGGAGTCAAATCTCAACTCTGTATCTAAGTCCTGTGACCTAGGGCAAGTCATATCACATCTCTGTTTCATATACAAAATGGGAATAAAAGTCATAACTAACTCAGGGATATTTTGAAGATTGAATGAATTAGTATTTGTAAAGGGCCAGACACACAGTAGGTGACAAAATAGAGTTCACTGATTCTACAAACACTTATTGAGCTCTGTGTGGTAGGCCCATAGACATTGGGGGATTCAATGGTATACGGGACAGATAGATACTCTCTGCCCTCATAGAGTTCACACTGAAATGAGAGAAATGCGAACGAGATGGAAACAGTGATATAAAGAGAAAAAGAGCTGGGCATGGTGGCACACACCTCTAATCCCAGTGACTTGAGAGGTTGAGGCAGGAGGATCACAAGTTCAAAGCCAGTCTCAGCAACTTAGCAAGACCCTGTCTCAAAAAAAGGGGGGTGCTGGGGATGTGGCTCAGTGATCCCCTGGGTTAAATCCCCAGTACCAAAAAAATTTAATAATAAAATTTAAAAAAGGAGAGAGGAAAGAGAGTTAAAGTGTGTATGGAGGGGGATATGCCTGGCAAGAACAAAGGCAAATGCAAAGGGTGGGAAAGAATGATTGAAAGGAGCCAGTGAATCAGCAAGAGCTTCATTACCTCAAGAACCTGCAGACTGTGTTCAGGAACTTGGATTTGATGTCCAGCACGACTGAAATCTCTTGGTGGGTCTATGTTTTGGGACAAAGATGAGATGCAGTATGCCCTGACTATTTCCTTCATTATCAGCAGTGCCAGCAACCTGAACTCAGGATTTCCTTCCCAGAACTTGATCACCCCTCTGAGGCCTGGAGGTTCCAAGTCTAGATGCTCACTAGAGCAGCATGTGGAACAGGATATGCCACTAATTTGCTGCAGTTAGCTCAGGCTAGGCAGCCCAAGGTCTGTGTGCTCTGTAGCCCCTCTTTTGGCCTACATGGAAGGCTCTGAAGGAAACTACATGGATTCAAATTCTTGCTGTATCACTTATAAGCTGTGTGATTCTGAAAAAATCACATCACCTCTATGGGCCTCAGTTTCCTCATTCATAAAACAGTGTAAGAACAGTATCTAGCCAGGTGTGGTGGTGCACACCTATAATCCCAGTGACTCAAGAGGTTGAGGCAGGAAGATTGCAAGTTCAAGGCCAGTTAAGCAATTTCATGAAACAGTCTTAAAATAAAAATATAAAATAAAAAGGTTTGGGGATATAGCTGTGTAGTTAAGTGCCCCTGTGCACAATTCCTAGTATATAAAAAAAGAAATGAATCTATTTCCCAGGGCAGTTGTGACTATTCTATGCATGACACTGAGGGAAATGTTTTAGGCCTCCACCTGGCACCTAGTGAGCCCTGCAAGATATCTTGTAGACAAGAAGTAGTGGGATATCTTTTTTTTTTTTTTGTACCAGGGATTGGACTCAGGAGAGCTTAACCACTGAGCCAAATCCCCAGCCCTTTTTTATATTTTATTTAGAGACAGGGTCCTGCTAAGTTGCTTAGGACCTCACTAAGTTGCTGAGGCTGGCTTTGAACTTGAAATCCTCCTGCCTCAGCCTCTCAAGCTGCTGAGATTACAGGAATGCACCACTGTGCCTGGCCAGGTGGGCTATCTTTGGCTTTGAGATTGTGGTGAGTTAATGGATAAATAAATGCTATCAATGTCACATAAACCTGAAAACAGGGCAGCTACTGCTGTGGCTAGGATCACAGAACTCATGCTACATGAGTGTTCATGTAGCATGGCATGCAGATTTTCCCCTCCCACCTTGAGGAATCACCAAGAGCTATAAATCTGAACTCTGAAATCCCCTTAGAATCCATTTCTTCCTCCACTCATTAGCACTTTCCCAAATCAAAGCCTCATTACTTTTTATCTAAACATTTATCTAAACATTTGCAAGAATCTCCTACCTACTGCTCTTCCTTAGAATCTTGCTCTCTTGTAGCCCAGCCTCCATGAGGCCACTAGAGTCATCCTCTAGACATACAAATCAGATTGGCTCACTCTCTGCCTCAAGACTACCAGGGTTGCTGGGTGCTGTAGCACCCCCTTGTAATCTTAGCTACTTGGGAGGCTGAGGCAGGGGGATCACAAGTTCGAGGCCAGCCTTGGCAACTCAGCAAGATCCTATCTCAAAATAAGATATATAAAGGGGGAATGTAGCTTAGTGGTAGAGCCCCCTTGGGTTCAACCCCCAGTACTGCAAAAAGAAAAAAAAAAAGATCACTAGGGTAAAATGCCAGTTCCTCAGCCTGGCAGATAAGGCTTCCCCAATCCAGCCTTTTTCCTGCATTTCCACTTTACACATGCCACTTTTAGAAGCACCATTTTCCTGTCTCTAACTATTCCTTTGCATTGGAATGCCTCCTTTTCCCACCCCTGCCACCTCCTGCACCTAGTAGCAGTCTATCCGTCCTCCTGTAAAGTTTTCCCAACTTTGCTTGCTTGACTATGTTTGCTCCTCCTTTACCCACAACACTGTCTTCTGTTTATGGATGCACATAGGTTCTTTTTAAAAAAAAAGAGAGAAGAGAGAGAGAGAGAGAGAGAGAGAGAGAGAGAGAGAGAGAGAATTTTTTAATATTTATTTTTTAGTTCTCGGCGGACACAACATCTTTGTTGGTATGTGGTGCTGAGGATCGAACCCAGGCCGCACGCATGCCAGGTGAGCGCGCTACCACTTGAGCCACATCCCCAGCCCGCACATAGGTTCTTATCCCATACTACACAGTGAGCCCAAGAGGGTAAAAGAGACAGTCTTGTGAGCAGAAATGATAACAATGGTGCATCACTGTAGCCCCAGCATCCAGCTCAAACAAGTCTAGGCTCCTGAGCACCAAAGCTGACAGGGCCCAGGCAGGTAACCCTAAGGAGAGATACAGGCTGAATGGGGCCCCAAGGTGAACCTCATGCCCACCCACAAGAGGGCAGCATGCCTCAGTTTTAGCTGATGCCTCCTTTGTGGCCAGATCTTGCAGATTTTTAAAAAAGTACATTGGCTTCCCTAGCACTACAAAAACCGAACCAAACCAAACCAAACAAAGCAAAAAGCATTGGCAAATAAAATTCTTATTATTTTGATTATTTTGATGCTAAGCACATACTCTACCACTGAGAGACACCGCCCAGATCTTTAAATTTATATTTTAATCTAAACAACAACAACAACAACAAAAACTGGCCTTCAAGCAACACTTAGTCTTTCTGCTTATCATTTTATGAGTGGGTGGAATGAATGAATTAATGAATGGAATGAACGAACAAACAAATGAATTTTTCTGGATGCAAGCTTCCTATAGCTACTCTAAATTTCAAAGGTTGGGGGAAGTTTATGCCTAATTAGTTCAGTTGCTATTTGGTGTAGGGACATGAAATTCAAAATAAAAAGCCAAATTTTTACAGTTCTCTCTTTAAAAATGAAGCCCAACCTCCTTTTACTTGGTGGCTCTAACAATATCAGGTTTCCTGGGCAACCCACAGGCCCTGAAAGCAGGGCTCTAACCACAATGTGGTGACATCCTCTCTTTGAGATGGGGGACATCCCAGAAAGGGAGGGCCACAGAGGCCACAAAGCATTTCTGTGGTGGTTGGCTTGCTTAGCTTGGTAACCTCTTGTAAACATACTGTGCAGAAGATGGCAACAGCTTAGTTCCTTCTAACTTCTCCTCGCCTCATCCCACCTAGCTTAGCCCCAAATAGTAGAGGTTGGAGGAGATGCTAAGAACTCTGAATTATGGGTATTAAAGACTCAAATTCCTTTTAGCACCTGCTCCCTGACCCCAAGACTCCTATTACTGGATACAGGTGGCAGGGTGGGACTTACAGTTGAGTCTATCTATAAGGTGACACCCCTCTCCTGGAGACCAGCTTGCATCCAAAATCTAGTCAACAGATTGTAGGGGAGACAGAAGAAAGGCCCAGCTGCCTGGTCTCAATTAGGACCATCCAAAGGATCATTTCAGCTCCAGAGCACCTGCAGGATAGGCTGAGGTCTCTGGTGCAAACACATCATAATTCAACTCCTGCTTCAGTCTCTCTTACTCCCGCACAAGGACTGATCTAGAAAGCACTCTCCAACAAACCTCCAGCATGCAAGTCTCTGTCTAGGAATCCTTTTCCTGGAGAAGCTCGTCTATGGCAGTCCCCTGCCTTGGCTTCTTTTCTCTTACTGCCCTACAATTACTCCAAATTCTTCCATGATCATCTCAAAGAATAACTCCCAAATCATTCCTGTTGCCATGGCTGCACTCTCAGTCTGCTCACTTGCATTTCCCAGAGCCCAGGGGACATCTTTACCTGGGTGTCTTTATTTTTTAGTTTCAAATTTAACATATTTAAGACAACTCTCTCTTAATACCCTAGCCCTCTCAACTCCTCTATTTCTGTTAATGCTATTGCCATCTCTGTAATCTGTCATCTTGGGCAACCTCCTGCTCAGAACCTCTCAGCATCTCCTCAGTGCTTACAGAATGCAAATACATACTTCCTCTCTTTGCATTCAAGGCCTTCCCTGTTGAACCCCACATCAGCCGAGTTTCCTGCCAAACTTCTAAACCAGGATTTCTTAACAATTTTATTACTTGGATTCATTCAAGGGTCTGATGAAACCTATTGACCTCCTTCTCAAAATGTGTTTATAAGCATAAATAAAACACAAAGGATTACAAAGAACATCAATTAGATTTAAAGTTGTCTTTAAATTTGTGACATAGTAACGTGTTTCATTATTAACACATTAGGTAACAGGATCTAGTGGCAGGTCCAATAACTGTCACAATTTTGAAGAGTCGTGGGTAGAATAGGATTTCAAGATACCTGCAGCAGCAGTAATGAGATATAAAAATATCTGTGGTTCCTATTGGAGAAAAAGTCACAGAACTGCTAATGCTACTGTGGCGCCCTGCCTGAGTTCATAATGGAAAGGAAAACTAAGCTCTAATTAGAGGTTAGCAGAGATAAAGCCATTTTTTTCTCCCAATCCAAGTACACAAAATCCTGGCCAAGCACCTCTTTGCTATGGGCAATCTATACTGTTAGCTCTGATTGGATATTTGTATTTCCCTAAATAAATATTATACATCCTATGCCCATTTTGATGGATGCTGGGAAACCAGCATTTTGGCATCTGGCCAAGTTGACCCCACTTTCCATATAGATCTTTTGCCACAGGTTGTCTAGGTTTGGGGGCCCAGATCAGCAGATCTCACTAACTGCCTGCCCCAAACAGAACACATTTGGGTACTTCCCAGAAGGTGTCTTCCTTGGCCTTTCTATCTTTGGTCCCAGGCCAAAGTGACTTTACTTATCTCCACTGACCAAATCAAGATTACCCAGGCATCAGGCCCATGACCATCCAGCTTTTTATAGAGCATCTAGTTGAAGCAGTCTCCTCCAAGAAGCCATTTGGAGCTATGGAGAAGCCACCACTCTGCTCAGTCTCTTCTCCTGATTCTTGGCAGTTGGGGAGTTGGGGATCTTCTATCTCTCAGGCTGTCAGGCTACTCTCTACCCTTATCTTGCTATAAAATGTAAAATATCCTGTAATTCATAGGACAGTCATATATAATGTAGGACTATCTTTTTTTTTTAAGAGAGAGTGAGAGAGGAGAAAGAGAGAGAATTTTTAATATTTATTTTTTAGTTCTCAGCGGACACAACATCTTTTGTGTGTATGTGGTGCTGAGGATCGAACCCGGGCCGCACGCATGCCAGGTGAGCTCGCTACTGCCTGAGCCACATTCCCAGCACCTGTAGGACTATCTTTTTAATTTTTTAATGTTTAATTTTAGTTGTAGTTGGATAAAATACCTTTATTTTATTTATTTTATTTTTAGTTGTTGATGGACATTTATTTATTTATTTATTTTTATGTGGTGCTGAGGATTGAACCCAGCACCTCGCACATGCTAGGCAAGCACTCTACCACAGAGCCACAACCCCAGCCCCTGTAAGGACTGTCTTCTCAAATTGACAATGTGCCCTTGGTGGGAACACTGAGTAACAGACACTCTAGATGTTTGCTTAGTGCCTCAGCTGTCCTCGTTAGCTTGGGATGCTGGCACCCATGCAGGGTCAATTGGTGGGCATTTTCTCAACCCCTATCAGTCTTCTCTGGCCTGAAATCCCAATGACTTTTATAGCTAGCATTGGATTGAGTAGCAGATGTATAGTATGGGGAAGTGTCCCCCCACTACTGTGGCCACTATATCTATCAGTTCTGAATCTAAGCTTTGTCAGACTTGAGCCTTTTCTAGGTCAAGAGGAGCTACCTGTACCTGCTACTGCCACCAGGGAGAGTGGTCACCTTGAGAGCCAAATGTTTTCAATTTCCTCCAAGTGCATGGTAGCCTGGGTCCCTTGTAATTCGGCCCCCAACAAGGAAGGCCTGACCTGGGCAGCCTTTGCCTTGTAACCAGAATCAGGGAATGAGAACTCCCACCTGGGGCAGGAGAATGTGCTAACTCCTCCGGTGCTTTGGTGAAAAAGCCATTTTTAGGTAGGAGCAATCATGAGCCATCCTGCTGCTCACCTCCTTTGCTTTCTGTGAACTGGTCTAGTCTCCTAAAAATACCTGGTCCCCATTTCTCAGGTCAAAATGCTCCAGGAAATACCTATAGCCTGTAGTTAGTGGAGAAGCAGCTTCTTATGTTAGTTTCACCTGCATTCATATGAAAGGGATTAGTTGCTTATTGAAAAAAAAATTGTGTGACTTTCAAATTATATCTCCTAAGAATAATGAATACTTACATAGGGCTAGTTATAACAGTACTTTAAACTCTATAAAGGCGCTTTTTATATTAGGTTGAGCCATATGAAATTGCTGGTATCCAATTACTTTGAGCAATTTCATAGGGTTCAACCTAATACATTTCCTCATTTATTCCTTGCCACACTCCTTGGTGGAAAATTTTAGCCCCATTTTACAGAGTAAAATAGTAAATCACGGTGAGGTAAAATGACTTTTGATTAAGGTTATGTAAATAAGAAATAATGACTTTAGTTGAACTGAGCCCATTTGATGCCAACCTACATACCCTTGATTCTTAATGTAGGATGATTCAGCCTTCTAGATCCTAAATGCAATAATGTGAGGAGCAATAAAGCTGGGTGACCATTTTCTTAGCCTAGCCTCAGGAATGGTTCTGGCTGGCTTTACTTGTGACTTTTTCTTAGTCCAGTGGAGATCAATGGGTGCACATATGCCTGCTGTAGAAAGTGATGAGGTAATAAGTTTTAGTTTTAGAGGTTTAGGAGTAAAGACAATATCCAGAGCATGTTAATCCATGCATTCAGGCATGCATGCATATATCCATCTAAGAGAACTCTACTGGCAAGCTCTCATGTACCTGCCAGGCTCTACACTAGATTTTTAGCTACCTACCAACATGCAGGGCAGTGTTTTAATCAGCAGGATTTCTGCCCCTTGGCCAGCTGGAAGGAGGGGGCTAGAGCAGCAGAAGGTGGGGTGAGGCTGCCTTGTGCATGAGATTTTGAGTAATTGTGAAACTGCTCTAACTTCTGAGCTCCAGCTTGATTCTTTGGGAGGCCACAACTTATATGACCAGGTAAAAAGAAGCCAGTTAGTTGTTGCCTGGGCTTCAGAAGTCTGGTACCACTGAGAATTTTTAGGCTGTAGGCTGGAGGAGGCAGCAGTAGGAATGAAAAAAGGAATGCTGGTGCCCCACCCTTAGGCACTGCGGAGGCAATGGGGGAAACTGCGGGTGGGGCTGCTGACAAAAGAGCTCTCCAAGGCTTCCACCAGAAGAAATTCATTTTTCTTGCAGCATAGCTGCTCCAGATCCCTGGCTGGTCTCTGGCTGCTCCACCAGCTCAGTTCTGGTAGCTGGCCAGATGTGGAGGGCGGGCTGGGGGACAGCTGGTTTGGAAATCATCAAGCAGTGGGCATGAGGCCACTGCTTTTGGTCAGAGACAGCATGTGGCCCTGCAGGGGATAATGACATTTCTCAGCTTCCTGCCAGCCCCCCTGGGGGCCAAGCCCTCAAGCCTGCTGTGGAGTCCAAATGCTTCTCAAACTTGGCCTGGCTGGCTCAGCTCAGGGCAAAGCTGGCTGCCCTGTCTCCAGGGCTCTCCAGACACCTGCCTCCTCCCACACTGCCAGCACCCATCAGACGCCAAACCCCAAGATCAAATCCCCTCACAGTATGCAATTATGCCCATGCTCACCATTCCAGGCTCTAGGCTGTGTCTCCATGGCTGTCACCACTGTTACCCAGGACCTCAGTGGTTGTGGAGCCGACCTAGTTAAGATCTCACAGTTGAGTAAGCTGTGATGTGGGTTCCTCCCACCACACCCTCCCCGACCAGGGCTTTCCTCAGAGCCTCATTGCCACACTGCACTGCTTTTGAAAAAAAGGAAATGGGCATTGGGTCTTGAGTACAATGAGAAGTGCATGAAGAAGCTGTGAAAGAGGCACTTAGAAGGCAGAGAAAGCGGAATCTGTGACAGGCCTCAGATAATCATCTCCTGAACCTCCAGGCTCTTTCCTCATCTCTGTGGCCAGCAGAACTAGGGCCCATGGAGAGTTAGGGCCTTTTATGTACTTGAGTTGGCTGTTCTGCTCTGCACCTACCAGCACATTATGTTTACTGGGGTCAACAAATCCACACACCTCAAGAGGCCTCAGGAGTTGCCCTGAGTGGTGAAGTTGAGGGTTTTTTTTTTTTTTTTTAAATCCTCAGCATCTGGCCTCCTAATTCATCATGACTTCCTAATTCACCAACCATAGAGTCTCACAGTCCAGGTGACATTTAAAACTCAGCCTGGTCCACCTCCACTGACCACTATAGTAGCCACCAGACACATGTGACTCTCAAGAACTTGAAATTGGCCATTCTGAATTGAAATGTGCTAGAAGTGTAAGATATATACCAGATTTCAATGATTTAACATGGACAAAGAATATAAGATATATCACTAATAATTTTTATTATTGAATATATGTGGAAATGTTTTTATATATTGGTATTAAATAAAATGCTATTAAAATTAAATCTCACCTCTTTCTTTTTACTTTTTTTTTTCAGTGCTAGGGCTTGAACCCAAGGTATATGCATGCTAAACAAGTGCTCTTAACACTGAGCTAAACCCCTAGCCTTCTTTTTACTTTTTTAGTGTGGCTACTAGAAATGGGGGATACTGGTGCCAGAATTGGCAAATATATGAATGAAGTAAAATACATAATCCCAAACAAACAATCTCATGTATATATGGGCATTTAGGGTATAATAAAGGTGGCATTTCAAATCAGTGGGGAGGAATATGTGGCTACCACTAGAAAATGCAAAATTTTACATGTGCTTCATTCCTGTACCTCACATAATACTTTTATTGAAAATGTGATGCTAGACTTTCTATTTTACCTTCCTTCTGAGTAGCTAAGATTACAGGTGTGCACACTATGCCCAGCCCCTGCCATTTTTTTAAACTTACCATTAACTCTCTAAAGTTTTCCTATTTCTACTCATAGAGATCTCCTTCATTCATCCTAATAATTGCATATCATTCTATTGTGTGGATGCATCATGATGTTTGGTCTAAAGCTTTATTTCTATTCCTCCACTTGCAAACATTGTTTTCATTTTCCTCTTTATTACCCATTTTCTGTTCTCTCTCCTTCTCTTTCCTCTCACCTTCAAAACTCACAAGCAAGCCAGGCATGGTGGAGCATGCCTGTAATCCCAGTAGCTGGGGAGGCTGAGGCAGAAGGATCATGAGTTCAAAGCCAGCCTCAGCAACTTAGCAAGGCCATAAGCAACTCAGCCAGACCCTGTGTCTAAAGAAGATATAAAAAAGGGCTGGGCATGTGGCTCAGTGTAAGGGACTGTACACAGGGGTGCAATCCCTGATACAGAAAAAGAAAAAAGGAAAAAAAAACCTCACAAATATCTGTGAATCAGGGACCAATTCCCTTTTGTTCACTCCTTGCTCCCCCAAGGCTTTGGAATTTCTACTACCTCAGTCTTCCTATAGGAGTGCTTGGGGAAGGGTGCCATGTTGCCATCTAATACTCAATTATAGATCACTATCATAGATGGCCATGTTAGCCCTATCAATAGTAGAGAGATCTACCTACCCAGTGCTATCATTTCTCCCTAGCAGTTTTGCCACATTCATGATAACACAGGTCTGCTGCTTTTTTTTTCTTTTCTTTTTTTTTTTGTGGTGCTGGGGATTGAACACAAAGCCTTATGCACGTGAGGCAAGCATTCTACCAACTGAGCTATATCCCCAGCCAACACAGGCCTGCTTAAAGAGAGAAAAATAGCTCAGGAAAGTCGGTATGAGTATGTGATTTTTTTTCTTTCTTGGTTCAGGGGCGAGTGGGGGCAGGGTATATGCAATGAGCTTTGGAGAAATGACTTGGTCCAAGTTGGGGAAACCAATTTAATTGCCACCTGCAGTTAAAAATCACTAAGAGGTTCAAGGGTTCTGAAAAAGAAAACTATAGAGGTTGGAGAAAGGAAAAAGAGCTTTCTAGCTTCTGGGAAACAGGTAAAACAAGAGATTTGTTTGCTCTAAGGCAGATGGGAACCTCAGTCCTTAGAGTTTAATTGAGAGAATAAAAAAGACAAGAGAGCTCAGCCGATTGTCAAGTAGATAATAGTTTCTGAAGGGTGGGCCTGGAAGGATTGAGAAATGAAAGCCCTGTTGATGTGCATAGGGGACAAGTAGTGTGGGAAAATAGCAAATTTTCTTTTACACTCATTCTCAATGCACATGGAATAAATTGTTTCAAATAAAGAAGGGACTTGAATGTCTCTTGGAACTTTTTTGTTGATTACAAAAACCTGCCCCCTCCTCTCTCCAAAAAAAGAAAGTTTTAAGGACCCAGCAGTTTAAGAAGGAGCAAAAACACTGGACTGGGAGTCAGGGGATGACTGTAGTTCTGAACTTGCAAAATATGACAACAAATAATTTGTATAAAATTCTCTTGGAAACCATAAAGCATGGTTTACTGGGTTTAAACATGATTAATTGTTATGAAACTCAAGTTTGTCTTTGGCCTTCCCCTCTTCCCCTTTAATTCAGGCCTTCTTCTCTTCTGGTTTCTTGGATTAAAAACTACTGGGTTAAAGGTTTGAAAATAATCCAATTCAAAGAACATACACTAGTCCCCAGATCACACAGACTGAAGAATATTTCCAGCATCCTAAGTTAATGAAAACTATTATTTTTAAAGTAACATCCTGTTCAATATTTGGAAACAAAGAATTTACCTTTAAGGAGAAATCTGCACTCAATATAAAACCAGAATGCTGTGTAGTTAGTTTTATTTTTCTACACAAAAGCAAAATTTTTAAATACAAAATGGTTACTTAAGATCAAGTCTAAATTGGGTGCAGTGGTGCACACCTGTAATTCTAATTACTTGGGAAGCTGAGGCAGGAGGATCTCAAGTTTAAGACCAGCTGGGTAACTTAGCAAGGCCTTGTATGCAAATAAAATAAAATATTCTGGGGATGTATCTCTGAGATAGAGCAACCCTGTGTTCAATCCCCAGTGCCACAAACAAAACAAAACAATCAAGTCTAGGGCTAAGGCTGTAGCTCAGTAGTAGAGCACTTGCCTAGCATGCGTGAGGCATTGGGTTTAATCCTCAGCACCACACAAAAATAAAACAAATAAAATAAAGGCATTCTGTCTATCTACAACTACAAAAAATTTTTTAAAAACCCAATCAAGTCTAACAACTTATTTCTGGATGTGGTGCTGACTTCACACTGTTGTACAGAAGAGAGAAGGGAGAAATAGAAACCCTCCACTCAGTGACCTTTGGCAGACTTTGAATTGTCTTTGTGGCTCCAAGTGACCCAAGTCCTAGACTCAGCTAGGTAAGATTCTTCCTTGCCTCTTTCTTACTTCCAAAATCCAGACCATTACCAAGTTCCATTGATTCTACTTCTAAAATCTTTCCAGAATCTAACTTTTTCTTGCCACTGGCAATACCACCCTAATCTAAGCTGCTATCATTGACAGAAGCCTCCTAAGTGGCTTCCCAGCCCCCTCTCCTGCCCTTTTTGTCTCCATACAGCATCCAGTAAGTTTATTTGCTTTGCAGTGCTGGGGATGGAACCTGGGGCCTCATGAGTGCTAGGCAAGCACTTTACTACTGAGCTAAGCCCTGAGCCTGAATAGTCAAGTTTTATTTTTTTAAAAAAAGTAATTCTGCTACATTCCTCTCCTGCTTGGACCTGGCATGGGATGATTATTTGGCTGTGAACACTCCATGCCAACAGTGACCCTGTCTGTTTTGCTCACCTCTGTGTCCCCAAGCCTGCCCTTGTGCCTAGCATCTAGTAGACATGGTATTTATTGAGTGAAGTAGTGGATTTTTGACAGCACACATTCCTATAGTGCTTCAATGATAATGAATATCTCACTTGTTGATCAGAATAACCCTGCTATTATTGTATTATTGTTCTAATTTTACAGATGGGGAAAATTGAGGCTCAGAGTATTGCCTGTGCATATTGAAATCCAGGTCTGTGAAGGTCAAAATCTCATGCCTTTGTGACTATACTCTGCTATCAGCTACAGAAGTGCAAAAAAAAATGATGAATCTAGAAGTGCTTTGTTATTTCTTGGCTGTGTAAAGGGCCATTTCACTCAGGCCTTTGGGGCCTAGGGGCAGGCACTGTGGGAATTCCTTGCCAACCAGTGAGGGGGTGGATTCTAAATCAGGCTTTCCTGGATGACTTAGAGAGCTACTCTAACTACAGTGACCTTATTTTCTGATTTGCAAATCAGGATTCTTGGTCTGACAAATAAAATAGTATACTTGAAACTGGGACTTTTCTGAAAAATCCAGGGCATAGAGTTGCCCTACCTGTACCAGATGGCAGCTACATAATGGGCCTTCTCAGCAAATTCTGACCCAGCCACCTCACTTCAATCACATCTTAAGAAGATTCCTAAAAAAATCACCAAACTGTTTTCTGGTCCTCACACCAAATTCTTTCTACCTACTCTTTTTATGTGTTTGTTTAATTGCTTCCCTTATTCACTCCTATCTTTTCTGTTAGCAGCCTTCTTCCCAGTCTGCCTGAGAGAGCTTCTAGGTCCTACTTGCTGATGGATGCTATAATCAGTTGAGAGAAATCATAAGCAAAAGTGTTTGGGGACCATGGCAACAGGGGCCATGGCAACAGGGCCAAGCACTGAGAGACAGCCCTTCCTACCCTTCCTAGTTTCTGTTTCAGACCAAGTGGTGCTGATAAGGCCTGATGGTCCCATTGTGTCATCTAATCGGGCAACACTGCTTGCAGTAAGCATCATGGCCAAATTCTGGTTCCAGAAAGAGCTTTGCAACATTGTTGCTTCACAGCAAAAATTCAGTTGTCATCTTTGCAGACCTAGAAGCCAAGAATTATTTTACCCAAGCAATCCAACTCAAGTGTCTATACCAGAATCTGGGAGAGAAGAGGCTTTTATGAACTGGGGTGTAAAGTCTCTTTCTATGGATGTTATGTATCTTTTGAATGTACCAGGTGCTCCTGAGCAAAAGGGTAGGCCCCCGTGGAGCTGTGAACCTGTCAGAAACTCAGTTTCCTCATCTACAAAGAAGGAGCAGCAGCAATCTCTGCCCTGCTTTTCTTTTCTATTTTTAGATGATGGACTATTGTAAGCATACAGAGACGTATCAGGAACATTTTGCCATATTTGCCCCTGAACTTTTTTACTAAAAAAAGAAAATATTCCAGATTCATTTGAAGCTTCCGTATCTCCCCATTCACGTACTCCTACCCCACAGAGGAAGGGGACAAGTAGTGTGGGAAAATAGCAAATTTTCTTTTACACTCACCCTGAATTGGGTGTCTTGGAACCACCTCAATGTTTTAGAATGTCTTGTGCATGTGCTCATAAATAAAAAGGTATATAGTATTGGTTTTCATGTTCTTAAACTGTAAATTGCATCAAAGCATCAAACTGAATCTATCTTTTGGGGGGAGGGGATTACCAGGGATTGAACACAGGAGCACACTGAGCCACATCCCCAGCCCTATTTTGTATTTTATTTAGAGACAGGGTCTTGCTGAGTTGCTTAGTGTCTCACTTTTGCTGAGACTGGCTTTGAACTCATGATCTTACTGCCTCAGCCTCCAAGCAGCTGGGGTTACAGGTGTGCACCACTGTGCCCAGCTAAACTGGACATATCTTTCTGCAATTTGCTTTCTTTGCTCCACATTAGGTTTGTGAGAAATATGTTGCTATAGGTAGCTGTGTTTCAGACATGTTGATATTGGGTAGTGTTCAATTGTTTGAATCTACAACAATTTTATTTATCCATTCATGTTTCTCACTTTTTTGGCTTTTAAAAACAATATTCAACTGAGCATGGTGGTGTACTCCTGTAATCCCAGCAACTCTGGAAGTTATGGCAAGAGGACTGCAAGTTTGAGGCTAGCCTCAGTAATTTAGCAAGGCTCTGTCTCAAAATAACAAAAATAAAAAGGGCTGAAGATGAAGCTCAGTAGCAGATTTCCCATGGTTTCAATCCCCAGCACTGAAAACAATATTCATGGGTATGTGCCACCATTGTTCAACCACATGAGTTTCTCTATGGTATACATGTGGGCGTGCAATAGTTGAAGTAAGGGTAGAAGTGTGACCTTTTCTTTCTTTCTTTCTTTCTTTTTTTTTTTTTTTTGGTGATTGAACTGGGGTGCTTAGTCACTGAGTCATATCTCCAGTCATTTTTATTTTTTTATTTAGAGACCTGGTCTTGCTAAGTTGCTTAGGGCCTCACTAAGTTGCTGAGGCTGACTATGAACTTGCAATCCTCCTACCTTAGCCTCCTGAGCTGCTGGGATTACAGGCCTGTGTCACCATGCCTGGCTGGAAGTGTAAGCTTTTTTTTAAATATGTTTTTTGAGATAGAGAGAGAGAGAGAGAGAGAATTTTAATATTTATTTATTTTTTTAGTTTTCGACGGACACAACATCTTTGTTTGTATGTGGTGCTGAGGATCAAACCTGGGCCGCACACATGCCAGGCGAGCGCGCTACCGCTTGAGCCACGTCCCCAGCCCTGGAAGTGTAAGAATTTTAAGCCTTTTTTATTGAGGGCAATATTCTGGGACTTACTGAAAATAACTCTACATACACTATTTAACCCAGTATCTTCCATTTTCATAAAGCTATACTGGGAAATATTCATATATGTACACACAAATAAATGTATGCTAATGTTCATTGCCCCCTTGATCATAATAGGGTGAAACTGGTATCGTCCCCAATGTTGATCAATGGTGATTGGGGCAGACAAATAACCTGTGGACCACCTGCCCCATAGAATACCATAGACTTTGGGAGCAAGCAGTGTTAAAGCAGGTCTTTTCTCAGCCACCTCCTTTGCTACTGGACTGAAGAAATAATGTTGCTTACAGAATAGGATCTGGTACCCAGGAGGTGACTCATAACTGCCTGTGTATTAAATGGAGATACTCTCAATACACTCAAGTGGGGACCTGGGCAGAGCCCTACAGATGTGGGGAAGGTACCTTTATTGGCAACTGACTCAGAGAAAAATGAGGAAATAGTCCAGAGAATAGAATGAAACTCAGGTTAAAGAACTATGGGGGGGCTGGGGTTGTAGCTCAGTGGTAGAGCACTTACCTAGTATGTGTGAGGTACTGGGTTGGATCCTCAGCACCACATAAAAACAAAATAAAGATATTGTGTTCACCTATTAACTAAAAAATAAATATTAAAAAAAGAACTATCAGAGGGAGAAAGAATTGGTGACTATTTGAGAGAAACATTAGGAAATTGTTGAGATGTCTGGCTTGTCTCAAAGCTACACAACTAGCAGAAAGGAAAAGCTTTTCCCTTTAGTCATGAACATCAATAAGTGGAAGTGTTTGTGGTACTTGGCTGTATATTGACTCAAGAAATCCAAATTTACCTCTAGAGATGCAAGCAATAGAACAGAATTGACTCCTTAATTCCATTTACTGGGACCTTAATGAACACAAACCCAAAGGTTTAACGTAAAAGATTACTTTAAGTATCACAATAGAGCTGGGCATGGTAGCAGATGCCTGTAATCCCAGCAGCTTGGGAGCTGAGGCAGGAGAATCACAAGTTCAAAGCCAGCTTCAGCACCTTACTGAGACCCTGTCTCAAAATAAAAAATAAATAGTGATGAGGATGTGGCTCAGTGGTAAAAAGTCCCTCTGAGTTCAATACCTAGTTAAAAAAAATCACAAAAGATAATAGCTTTTGGATGTTTTATGCATTAGGTGCTGCAGTGGGCACTTTGTCTAGACTGATTTTCACAACACTACAAAGTACATATTATAAACTTCACTTTATTGGTAAATTATTGTAGATTGGATGTGAGGTGTCCCCCAAAAGCTCCTGGGTTAATGCAGGAATGTTTAGAGGCAAAGTGATTGGATTGTGAGAGCTATAACTATTCAATCCATCCTAGTTTGAATGACTGGGTGGGAACTGTATGCAGGTGGGCATGGCTAAAGGAGGTGGTCCCTGAGGGAGATGGTGCCCTGGAAGGGTTCATCTTCCCTGAGGTTCCTTCCCTCCCCACTCTCTGTTTCCTGTCCACCAGGAGGTGAATTGTTTTCCTTGCCACACTCTTCAGCCATGATGTGCTGCCTCACCTTGGGTCCAGAGCAATGGATTCAGCCATCAATGTACTGAGAGCTCTAAAACTGTGAGCCTCAAATAACTTTTCTTACTCTAAGTTGTTGTTGTCAGGTATTTTGATCGCAGAAATGCAGAAGCTAACTAAAACAGAAGTGGAGAGGTCAAGGAACTTGGACAAGGCTGAATAGTTAGTGATAGTCAGAATTTGAACTCAGATCTGTTTTGTGACAAAGCGTGTGTTCTGAATACTGCACCCCTCAATTTGGAGATGGAAAAATAACAGAAACCTAGTTACCTAATTTGCTGAATTTGGCTGCTAGCCTAATTTATCATGGAGGAATCCTATAATGTTCTAAGTACCTGTCTCATCCGTAGGTCCCTTCTGAACAAAATGGGCAGAATTGACTCCTTAATTCTGGATTACTATTTACTTATTTAGTAAATATTTTATTGAGTGACTGCTTTGTGGTAGGCACTATGCTCTGTGCTGTGCACAATTCTTTTATTTGTGTTTGCTTTTTTTGTAGTACTGGGGATTAAACTCAGGGGTACTACCATTGACCTATATCTCTAGACCTTTTAAAAACTGTTTTGAGACGGGGTCTTCAAGTTGCCAAGGCTAGCCTTGAACTTGGGATCTTCTTGCCTCAACCTCCCAAGTAGCTGGGATTACAGGTTGCATCACTGCATCCAATTCAGGCATTATTTTAAAAATATTTTTAGTTATAGACGGACCCAATATCTTTGTTTATTTATTTTCATGCGGTGCTAAGGATTGAACCCAGTGCCTCACATGTACAAGGCAAGTACTCTGCCACTGTGCCACAACACCAGCCCTCAGACATTATTTTTCAGGTCACAAATGAACAGACCAGAAAGCCTATATCTAAGTCAAGGGTAGCCATCTTTCAATTGTTTTTGAGGGTACCCAGTGGACTATGAAGTGCTCCGCACTGAGAATACAGGCTGATAAGGATGTTCTAGATTACAAAGTGACCAGTTGACTGAATGAGAGCCCCTCTCTTAGGGAACATGGATGTGACACATACAAAGGAACATGTGCCATGAGGTGGCCCAGAAGCCAGGAGATGCAAGGTAGACCAGATACAAGGAAGCCACAGGGAGCAGAGAAAGCCAGATCGTGGGAGAGCAACAGGAGAGGCTATGACAAAGAGGGGGTGAAGGGTAGAAGTGATCAATGATGTACTTGTCTTGTTCAGCACTACTGAGGCATCAGTTGTGAAGAGAAGTGGCTTCTGGTGACAGCATGAATCCTTACATTCATACCCTGCTATGCAAGGAAACTGCAGCATAACCCTGTTTTTGCATCTGAAAGAGGACATCACAGTCCCCTGGAGACCCAGACCACACAGAGCTGTGCTTCACAGACATGGGCTTGTACTTCTGAACCTAGGTTTTTTTTAAATTTTTTTTTTAGTTGTTGATGGACCTTTATTTTATTTATTTATATTTAATACTGAGAATTGAACCCAATGACTCATACATGCTAGGCAAGCACTCTACCACTGAGCCACAACCTCAGACCCCTAGGTTCTTTTTGAAAAAAAATTTAGTTGTAGATGGACACAACAACTTTATTTTATTTATTTATTTATTTTTATGTGGTACTGAGGATCGAACCCAGTGCCTTGAACTTGCTAGGTGGGTGCTCTACCACTGAACTGCAATCCCAGTTCTGAACCTCGGTCTTGAGATCTATATTTGATCTTCTTGGTGAGTGTGTGGGTGTATGTGTGTGTGTATGTGTGTGTGTGAATGTGGGGACAATGGATAAAAAAGTTTTGCTGGAGGTTCTGCTTTGCCAACAGAATGCCACCTAAGTTTCCTGGTCCTGGTTTTCAGTGCATATAAAGAGGTCCAGAAATAGTTCTGCATAAGCTGGAAGAGGGTCGCAAGACCAAAAGCTCTTCTGGCTGTCAAGACTTTACCTATGTGAGTTTGTTGATTGTGGGTACTCCTGAGTACCACCAGCTACCGAAGGTGTTGAGGACACAAGGCTTCTGGGCTATATCCACCACAGGGCTGTTATGAAAATCTCAGCCAGACCCATGGAGAGCAACCATATGACCTCTACCTGCCCTGGTATGTACATCCACCACCTTGGGTTCCCATCCTGTTATCTAGGCACATATTTAAAAGGTCTATTATAGACTGTGATGGGGAGAGGGGATATAGAGGAACAGGCATTTTCCTACATGGCTGGTTGGAACATTACTAAGAAATTTCTTTGAAGGGCAATTTGGCATCATCTGTCAAAGATGTATGACAAATGGGTTTCCATCAAACAAAAAGCCTCTGCTCAGCAAAGGAAAGACAACCTACAGAATGTGATAAAATATTCACAAACTATACATCTTACAAGAGGTTGATATCCAGGATATACAAGGAACTCAAAATAATTCAACACCTGAAAAACAAAATTACCTGATTTTAAAATGGACAGAAGCTGGGCTTGGTGGTTCACACCTGTAATCCTAGCTACTCAGGAGGCTAAAGCAGTATGATCACAAATTCATGGCTAGTCTGGGCAACTTAGTGAGACTCTGTCTCAAAACAAAGAAAAAGGGGACTGAAGATATAGCACATAGGTAGAGTAATTGCCTAGCATTCAAGAAGCCTTGGTTTCCATCCTTAGCACTAGAGGAAAAAAAGGTAAAAATACTGAATAGGCACCTCCAAAAAGACTGTATACAAACAGCCAACACATATATGAAAAAAATGTTCAACATCATTAATCATCAGGGAGATGCACATTAAAATCACAATGAAACCTGATACAGTGGTACATGCCTGCAATTCCTGTAACTGGGGAGGACTGAGGCAGGAGAAGGGCAAGTTTGAGGCCAGTTTCAGTAACTTAGCAAGACCCTGTCTCAAAATAAAAACTGAACAAAATCCTGGTGAAGATGTGGAGGAAAGGAAAAGTTTGCACATATTGGTGGGAATGTTCATTAGTAGAGCCATTTTGGAAGACAGTATAGAGGTTCCTCACAAAAATGAAAATCAGAACTATCTGGCTGGGCACAGTAGCACATGCTTGTAATCCCAATGGTTTGGAAGGCTGAGGCAAGAAGATCATGAGTTCAAAGCCAGCCTCAGCAAAAGTGAGGCACTAAACAACTCAGTGAGACTTTGTCTCTAAATAAAATACAAGATAGGGGTGGGGATGTGGTTCAGTGGTTGAGGGTCCCTGAGTTCAATCCCTAGTACCCCCCCCAAAAAAAAAGAAAAAGAAAAAAACTATTTTATGATCCAGGAGTCCCTCTACTGGGTTTATATCCAAATAATATAAAATCAGTATACTGATGCCTATATTTATTATAGCACTATTCACAATGGCTAAGGTGTGAAGCCAACTGAAGTGTCCATCATCTGATGAATGGATAAAGAAAACGTGGTATATACACACAATGGAGTATCATTCAACTTACAAAAGAAGGAATTCCTGCCATTTGTGGTAACATGAACAAACTTAGAGATTATAAGTAAAATAAGCCAATCACAGAAAGACAAATACTGTGTGATTTAACCTGGATGTAGATTCTAAAAAGGCTGAGCTCATAGAAGTAGAGAGTAGAATAGTGTTTACTGGAGGCTGAGGAGGATAGAGGAAAGAGAGGTATGGAGAGAGACTGGTTAAGGGATACAAAGACACAACTAGATAAGAGGAATAAAGTCTAGTGTGCTATTACATAGAAGGATCATTATAGTTAATAATATTGTATCATATGGGCTGGGGTGGTGTAGCTAAGTAGTAGGGTCCTTGCCTAGCATATGCAAGTCCCTGGATTAGATACCTAGGAGCATTGTACAAAATAAAACAAAATATTGTATCATAAAAGTCAAAAGAGCTAAAAGGGAGTATTTCAAATGTTGTCATTGCAAAAAATAATAAAAAACCCAACAAAACAAAACTACAAACACTTGAGCTGATGGATATCCTAAATATCCTGAGTTGATCATTATACAATGTAATCACTTATCAAATTATCATATATAAAACACCCATAAATATATAAAATCATTATCTATACATTATAAATAAACAAATTTATAAATGATTCAAATGCACATTCCTGTTTATACTCACCAATTCCATTTTTAGAGATTACACTACAGACATACTACATAGAAAAACACATGAATAGGGCTGAGGATATAGCTCAGTTGGTAGAGTGCTTGACTTGCCTGCATAAGGCCCTGGGTTCAATCCCCAGCACCACAAAAAAAAAGAAAGAAAAGAAAAACATATGAACAAAGATATACATTGAAGTACTATGTGTAATAGTAAAATACTGGCAACAACACCCCTTCAATAGAGGACAGGTTAGATAAATTGTGGTTCTGCCATGTCATGGAATATTTTTGAAACAAGAATTATATAGCTAAAATATGTGAGAATGTTCTCCAAGATATAGTGTTAGGTGAAAAAAGCAAGACATTGAATGTTATGTAGAGTTGTTACCAGTTATGTTTACTCTTTCTCTCCCTCACACACCCACTTGCATATACAGAGATCATTTGTGGAAGGACACATAAGAAATGGGTATCTGTGGTTGCCTCTTGAGAGGGGAACTGTTAGTAGGGATGGAGGATTAGGGGTAAGTGGGAGAATTACTCTGTATAACAACTATTTACATAGCATTTATGTTGCATTAGCTATTACAAGTAATCTAGAGATGACAAAGTACTTAGGAGGATTGTGCAGGTTATATCAAATACTACACCATTTTTGGGCATATGCAAATTTTGGTATCTGGGGCAGTTCCTGAAACCAATCCCCTGAGGATATTGAGGAGTGACTATATTTTATTTTGTAATAAAACACTTAATTGATAATTAAATTATGAGTAGAAAAAGCAGCTCTGGTGTTGGAGGAATCTGCATTCTAAAATTTGGTTTCTTCGGGGCTGCATTCTAAAATTTGGTTTCTTTGGGGCTCAGTGGTAGAGCACTTGCTTGGCATGTGTAAAGCCCTGGCTTTGATCCTTAGCACCACATATAAATAAATAAATAAATAAATAAATAAATTAAAGGTCATTGTCAACTAAAAAAATACTTAAAAAAATGGTTTCTTCACATATTTCTCTATTCAAGAGCTTTCAGTGAGCCAGTAACAGTGGCACACATCTGTAATCTTAGCTACTAGGGAAGCAAAATGAGAGGAAGTTCTAGGCTGGCCTGAGAAAGTGAGTCCCTATCTCAAAAGAAAATAAATATGGCAAGTGCTTGCCTATAATGTGTGAGGCTCTAGATTTAATTTCAAGTACTAAAAAAATTTCTTCAGTAGTTTCTTCCAATAAAAAGGCCAACTAGGTCTGGCACTAGATGCTTCCAGAGGTTGGGCTCACATTGCCTTCTTTCCCACTGCCTATTCATACTTTTCCTCTATTAGAGCCCAATTAGCTGCCTTACCAGCCTCAAGCAATGGGTGGCAAATTAAATAATGTCTCCCCATTATTCATTTTGCTTCCTTCATGCTTCTAGGTCCTCCCCACACCTCACTCAACTTGTTGAATTTGCACTCATGTCTCATGACCTAGCTATCTGGAATCCTTTTGCTTGGAGTATCATAAGGATTCATTTGGAACTGCTTTGCGGCATACTTTATTTGACTATCTTGCTTTGTTATTTAACTTTCAGGGAATTATTTAGCTAAAATGTGGATATGACTTTCTTGTTTACAAAGTACTTGCACAACTATGGCATCATTCTAATATCCCTTTGCTATGTAGCAAAGCAGGCATTATTGTTATTTCACTGATGAGGAAAATGAGGGGTAGAGAACCTTCTTGTTAATGGTGATGTGAGAAGAAAGTGGCCAAGAGGGACCTAGGCCTGGCTTGTCTATAACATCTGCTTTTGTTCCCCAGCCAAGACATAAGTTCCTGGAGGACAGGAATTATGTTTTCAATGTTTCTGTGCACACAAGAGGGGCAAAGTGAAAGCCATTAGCACTCTGATGGGAAGCTAAAGAAGACAGGACAGTCAATCAACCAAGGGGTTTGTAGTGAGATCTTGTCAAGTGCTTAGGTCAGGGCTGCATGTTGCAGGTAGAAAAAGGCCACTATTTTCCTGGGTGGCCAGATATACCAAACTATTAGAACACAATCATTAGGAAATGAAGGTCATGTGAGGTAGTACACAGATGAATTTTTTTAACTAGCATATCAACTCAGCAGCCTGGGGCAAGAAATTTTAGAAGAATTTGTTTTAAGTCATAATATAGTACAGTTAATAAACAAAATTTGTGGCTGTGGCACAGAGATGATTGAAATTTAGGAACCATAGCCATAGGCTAGTCAGTCTAAGAGATGGGCTAGGGGCATTCACAGGGGGGACATTATCACTCACTTGAGCAAAGGTATGGAAACAGGGGAGGCAAAGCCAGAGGAAGGACACTTGAGAGTTCCTTTCCAAATTGCTAGCCAGGCTAGATTCCAGATGCTTCTTTCTGAGAGCTTGTCTAGAAAGTAGGGGCAAGATCAGGAGTCATTTTTGGTTTTGTGTGTGGAAGGAACACAATGAAAATGGTGCTTTGAAAGGTCAGTCTGGCGATGAAGTGCAACATGGACCTAAGTGTCCCTGCAAAGCAGTCTCAGATCATCAAGATGCTAATGCCCATAAGAGTCAGGCCTTGAAGCTAAAGTTAAGGCTCTTTCATGGAGACCCACAAGAGTTGCTCTTTGTCATGTATTATTTAAGGTGTTAAGAAAAATATCTGAGGCTTGACAACAAGGCACAAAAGACCACTGAGCACACTTGAAGAAACATGAGAGCCTCTTCCATGCTGAACTTACCAGTCATTACTGATTAAGGCCCAGACTTTGAAGTCAGAAGTTCACTTGTAGAAGATTGATTAGTTGCAAATGATTTTTGTCTGATAGAGATTAAAATTAATTATTTTCAGTGGGAAAGATAGCCCCAAAGGTTACAGCTCTATTACCCCACAGTACAATCCAGTTTTGTATTCAACTTTTACATCTTATTTTAGAATTCTTTTGAAGTCTCTAGTATCTTTTTTTGTTTTTAATATTTTTGTTGAGGTAAAATATATGTAAGAAAAATTTACCATGTTAAGCATGTTTGGTGAGGGTGTTGGGGATTGAACCCAAAGCCTCAAGTATGTTAGCCATGCCCTCTATCACTGAGCTAAACCTTCAGCCCCCATTTTAAGCACTTCTAAGTATAAAATTCACTGGCATTAATGAGACTCACAATGTTGTATAACCATCATTACTATTTAGATCCAAAACTTTCCATTATTCCAAACAGAAACTATACCCATTAAACAGTAATTTCCCATCCTCTCTTCTTCTAGCCCTTGGTAATTTCTAATCTACTTTCTGCCCCTATAAATTTGCATATTCTAGATAGTTCATGTAAATGGAATCATACAAAATTTGTTCTTTCATGTCTGCCTTCTTTTAGTTAGCATAAGGTTTTCAAGACTCATCTACATTGTAGCTTGTGTCGGAACTTCATTCCTTTTTATGACTGAAAAATATTCCTTTGTATGGATAAAGTGTATTTGGGTTGTTTCTACCTTTTGGCTATTGTGAACAATGCTGCTATGAATATTCATGCATAGGTATCTTTTCAAGTCCCTGTTTTCACTTTTTTTGAGTATATACCTAGAAGTGGAATTACTGGGCTCTATGGTTATTCTATTTTCAACTTTTTGAGGTAATTCCATATTTAACTCTCATATCTTTCTTAAAACCAGCTTTACTTATAATAGTGTTTCCCTCATCAATGAGTTTAAAAATTCTTTAACATCTGATCACTATATATATATATATATATATATATATATATATATATATATATTGCATTTCTTTTTAAAATTTGTTCTTTTTAGTTATACAATGACAGTATAATGTATTTTGAAATATCATATATACATAGAGTGATCACTATATATTTGAATGAGAGTCATGTTTTCAATACCTGAAAACTATATTTTGATACGGGTGATTACTTTGCTAATCCCTAAAGCCTAAAGTTGACTACTGCTCTCTACTTTAGCCCCCATTACTTATTGCACACTCCCTATAAGGAAGTAAAGGAAATCAGTAGAAGTTAAGGTCCCCTTGCTGAATAGATAAAGCCAGCATGATATTTTGGTAGTTCCAAATAGAAAGAGAATTTTAATTATGGTCCTGTGATAGTGATGGGAAATGAAGTCATGTGAGGATCAGGTGTGGTCACAGAACATGTGTACCTTTGCTTTTGCTAAGAATGTATGAAGACTTTTCTCCTCTGGAACACAGAACAACTGTTAGATCTCTACAATGTGATAGCTTCTGCTATGAAAACTCTAGAGAAATGCTTTGCTTTAGGCCAAATCTGAGACCAGGCAGACCACAATGAAACCTATTGGGAGAGACAGTAGAATTCTATTTGTTCCACCTAAAATGCACCTTTATTGGCATTTAATAGTAAAGGAAGCCTTGAGGGATCTTTTAAGTAGGAAATGAAGAGGGGGTAAAAAGGATGTGGCCTAGATTTGAGGAAGACGGTGGGCACAAAGGTGGGGGAGAGGACATAGCTGATGGGTGGTGGAGTAGGAACTGGGAACAGCTACCCTGCCTGAGAGTGAATTGTCTCTAAGTGGCCTTTTGTTCAGACTATACCTCCACCCCCTCAACAACAACAACAAAATATACCTCCTAGAGTAGTAATAATACATAAAATCAGACATATTCTTGGTTTCATAAATTTTTCATGTTTCAAACCAAGAACGTTTTGCTTTTTTGAGTAAGGCTGAAAAATTACAAAAACCTCTATTCCCCCCCTCACAGCTCCAAAGGAACTAACTGGATTTTGTTCACAATTTTCTCACTTTTGAGACAAAATATGGAAGAACAGATGAGTGCAAAGGCAGAATTTCACAGGTGGTTAAGAATGTGTAGGAAAAAGAAAACCAGAATAAAAATGTCACTGATACAAATCTGATCTGAATATATCTATTTCTGAAAGCATGCCAGGCAGGTTAAGAAAATAAAGGTAAAAATCTTCTTTCTTTTGACACCCTTATTTTGTTATCTTGCAGAGCTGTGTCAAGATGAAATATATATAATATAATAAGCGTTTTGCAAACTACAAAGGACTGCATGTGTCTTTGAGGGGGGCTGGTGGTATAGGGGAGAGGGCATGGGCTATGAAGTTAGACTTTGCTGGGGGTCATCCCAGCTTGGGGGAATCTGACCTGCAGTGAGGTCTAAAGCAAATCTCTGGATCTTACTTTTCACGTGTGTAGGTTGGAGACAATAAATTGTACCTTAGAGGGTTGTGGGAAGGCTCAGATGATAAAGCCTCCAAGGGAGAAGCAAGAACAAAATACTGAGAAAACCTGGTCTTTGGTACACTTCATAGGTGTAGCACTTATTATATTGTTCTAGAATAGTCTCTCTCTATATCTATTGCCCCAGTTTTACCAGAAGTTCCTGGCGAATTGTTTGCAACTGTATCCTCTAAGCACAGTGACTGGAATATCATACCCAGTCATTATTACATTTAGTAGGCCCTGCCAGCCACCAATACGCTTGATAGCCACACTCTGCCCTCCTCAAACTGTTGTTCTCTTCTCACCACCTCCCTAGCACTAAAGCTCCTAGGGCTCTGACCAGATCCCTGTGGGAAACACTGTGATGAGTCACCCAGGTTCCTCTTCAGGATTGGAAGCCTTATTCCCTTAGCCAGTAATGAATGCTGCTAGCTGATAACCCTCCTTGGGAAATGTCTAGCCCCCTGCTCAGACAGAGCTTCCTTGCCCAAGTTGTGCTTTCTCCTAGGAGACAATCTACATCTAAGAACTGGTCCTCTCATGGGAAAGCTCAACCTAGTTCCAGAGTTACTCAAGGGGTTGGGCCAAACTGTGTCATTAGAGTGGCATTTCAGCTCAACTTCTCCCTGAAACCAATACTGCGTCTTTCCATTAGACTCAAGATGTTGATGCCAAAGTCACCCTAATCAACTTCTTATATGTGACCTGCAAGAATCATTCAAAGGCAGTCCCCAAGCTGGGTTTGTGACCTATGAAGGCTCTGGCATGGCATTTAGGAAGACTATTCCAAGTGATCTCAGGTATTGAGACTATCCTCATGGCCCAGTCACTGTCATGGGTCTCACTCAGAGTTACACTTTTATCCCTACCCTATTCTCTAAGTTTTTCCTACAAAATGGTTCTGGAGCTAAAAGTGTAGAAGATATATGCCTATAAACAAATAATTCCAGCAATTTGAGACATGCTACAACAGATATAAGGAACTATTGCTAAACTGAGCTCTACCTGAGCATTGAAGGAAGGCTTGCTAGAGGAGAAGCCAGTAAGTCCTGAAAGATGAGATGGGGTTTGATGGTCTGCCAAGGGATGTGGGAGAAACTTTCAAGACAGAGAGTACAGTATGCTGGAAAGCAAAGAAGTGTGTTGGGTTTTAGTGAGAGTAGGAGGCAACAAAGTCTGGGACAGTAGTAGGGGCAGACAATTCAGGGCTTTCTATACCATGCTGAGCAACTTGGTACTCAGGAAGCATCTGTGAAATGAATGGCACATTCCAGTGTTGGCCAAACTTCAGCCATTTTGGTTCCACTTCAACAAGTTTTGTGGTGGTTAGGCACTAATGATTTTATTTACTATTCACTTAATCTTGTTCTCTAAATGAATCTCTCTTTTTTTTCCACTTAAATGCATTTATATTAAATGAAATTTGGGCTGGGGTTGTGGCTCAGCAGTAGAGCACTCACCTAGCACATGCAAAGTGCTGGGATCACTCCTCAGCACCATATAAAAATAAATAAGTAAAATAAAGGTTTTGTGTCCAACTACAACAAAAGACATTTTTAAAAATGTTTTTTTTTAAAAAAAGGAATTTTACTTGGCAATCAAAAACTAAAACAAAGGACTAGGAATTTAGCTCTGTGATAGAATATATGCAAAGGCTAAGGCCCCCAGTTCAATCCCCAGCACTACCCAAACAACAACAGCAAAAGAACTATCACTTGTCACATCTAGAAACTAAATGTAAAAGGAGCTGGGATTGCAGTGGCGCATTCCTGTAATCCCAGCGAGTTGGGAGGCTGAGGCAGGAGGAGTGCAAGTACAAAGCCTGCCTCAGCAACAGCAAGGCACTAAGCAACTCAGTGAGGCCCTGTCTCTAAATAAAATACAAAATAGGGCTGGTGATGTGGTTCAGTGGTTGAGTGCCTCTGAGTTCAATCCCTAGTAACCCCTCCTCCCCCAAAAGAAAGAAAATAAATGTAAAAGGAAATACAATGTAAACATAAAATAATAATTAAATTCTATGTAATACTGTCAATTGTCCATATCTTTGAGCCTGACACCTGTTCTGGTTTGGTTAGGGAAGATTAAGGAAGCATTAGAGAGGTTGAAGAATAGCACCATACTGAGCATTTCTCCTTGATGTAATCAGAAAGCTGGAAAGAGAATCATTTTCTCACTATATAATTCAATGTTCTTTACAGCTGTAGCATGTACCATTGAAATCACCTTGGAGTCCCTCTGTCTACCACTGCCTACTGTGAAAAGTCGGTAAATAATAAAGGGCCCTGCATTATATGGCTGTTATCACTACTCTGTCACTTGCTTTGCCCACTGGCCCTGGAAGAATTGCTTGGCTCAATGAAGGTTTCCAACTCTGTGCCTGTTGTGACTCTCACCCCAACACTGTAGGTGGAAAGCCAATAAGGATAGGGCTGGGCAAAGATGCAGAGCCTTGAAAATCCTATCTTTAGGAACTGGAAGGGCCCTTAGAGAATCTCCAATTTTGCCATTTTACAGCTGGAACACAATTTGCCCCAGGCCATTAGAAGCAGGGATTAGTGTTAGCAGTCTAGGGAGACCAATATGGAAAAAAGGATAGTATAGCTCATTGCTTTAGTGCTGGTACTAGTAGTTGTATCTGCAAATCTGAAAAGAACAGAATACAGGAGAAACAAGTCCATGGGTTCTGAAAGCAGAAACATCATCAAGAAGTTCAAACTACTGGGCTGGCTCCTTAGCAAAGGTTGAGGTAGGCCAGGGCCCTAGGTTAGGGGCAGTATGTTAAGAGCATGCCAGGAGCACTCGTGTTTACAAAAGAAACCCAAGGAAAGAAGGGAGGCTAGCACATAAGAACTGTTCCAAAGGGCAGTATCAATTTAGCCAGGGACATCCTGGGCCTTGGCAAACAAGTAGGCTCTGCAGTATGACAGGCCTGAGTTCTATCTCAGTTCTATCACTTTCTAGCTAGAATGACTTTGGATAAGTCACTTAATTGCTCTGAACCCCAGCATCCCATTGGAATATAATATGAGTAATGCTGGTATGTACCTCATAGTATTGTTGTGAGGGTCACATGGGGTAATATATTCAATACTTCTCATGACAGGGCCTGCCACCTCAGTCAGCATCACTTCTTCTCCCCCTCCTGTGGCATGACCAGACTCTTAACACATTTTCTTCTCTCTCTGCTCCCTGGCCCTGTCATACCTGCAGGCCCTGTCCATCCTATCCTTGTGTTCACAAGTTACCCACTAATCCCAGCTATGGTGTCAATGAAGACTTGAAAGACTTTCAAATATCTGTAGATAAGAAAGCTAAGAGTTGGAGCTGTAGCTCAGTTGTAGAGCGCTTGCCTAGCATGTGTGAGGCACTGAGTTCGATCCTCAGCACCACATAAAAATAAATAAATAAAAATAAAGGCATCGTGTCCATCTACATCTAAAAAATATTTTAAAAAAAGAAAGCTAAGAGGACATGCTCTGGAGTGTGGGACAGTGACCTGCTTCACCTAGAGACAGAAGTCCGGCCAAGAAGCCTGACCACAACATTGAAGGGAGAGGTCAGGTTTGGCCTCTTCAGGTGTGGCTGGGCTCGCCTGGCAGACAACAAGGACAAGACTCTAGTCTCCTGTAGCATTAGAAGGCAGTGCCTTTAGCAAGTCCCTCCATTAAAAGCTACAAGACGGAAGGTTAAATATAGCCCTTTCCAGTTGTCTGGGACTTAGATTTATGAAATGTCAGAGTTGTATTAGAGTGAGAAACGATCTTATCTCTGCTCTGTTTTTAGAGTAGAAAGGAGGCAATAGAGAAGAGAAAGAAATTGGGACTTTTAACAGTGGGTGATGGGAGGCCAGTAAAGGGTTTTGAGCAGTTAGGTCTGTTTTTTTAAAGATTCACTCTGGTTGCATAGTGGAGAATGTGCTGGAGAGTGGGAACAGGGGGCCCAGTGAAAGGGAGAGGGATGATGGTCTCTGAACCAAAGGAGAAGCTGTGAAGGTAGAAGGAGGAAATGGAGGGTGAGGCTGGGCCTTCATTCCAGGTGAGGGTTACCTCTTCTTCCCTCTCTCTGACTCCCTCTCCTTCAGAAGAGAAATGCTGGCTTATACATGCCCCTATCTTCTCATGGGCTCTTTTTACTAAAGACAATGTGCCCAAAGGTACCCACAGCTTTCATTCTATTGAAGGCCACCCATCGAATCCCTGTAGAGTCTGTTAGAAAGTTCTTCCTTGTGTTAAGGCCCCAGCTCTGCCATCGGAGGCCCCACTCAGACTTCATCTACTCACTTCACCTTGTGACAGCATCTCAAAGACCTGAAGACTAAATACTTCTTTCCCCTGATTCTTCTCCATGCCACGCAGTATATGCTCATCACAGGGCTTTGTTTTTGATCTCATCACTCAGCTTTTCTAATGGCTTTAGCTGCCTTTTGAACATATTCTTGCCATAAAGGACCACCTAGAAACCCAGAGACACTGTATGGACTCATAATATGTCCTGATGGCTATTTCTGTCACCATAATAGCTTCCTGCACATTTCCAGGAACATAACTGAGTCATGTTATGATTCCCCCAACCTGGCTTATCCTCTTCACAAGAATCCAGAGAGGGGTCATAGTATGGCAGAAGACCCCGAACTCCATTCTATCTTAGTACCAGAATGTCTGGCTTGAACTGTGACTAGAAAGCACTTGGTTCCTTGGAAGTAACCTGTGTGCAGAGACGACCATTAATAGGCACCCCATTCTGGCCACTCCTTACTCCTGTGCCTCTGGATTGCAAAAACATTTAGCATATTTGCAGGAGTTCAGGAGATAGGTAAAACCCCAAGACAGACCAAGATCCATCTGTGGGACAAGGCCACAGAATCCTTGTTGACTTACAGAAAGTAAGAGATAGTCACATGCATGCATATACAAACAATTCCTCAGTCACTTTTATTATCCCTTTAGGGACCCAAAATATTTGTGTTGGGATGTGAACATATCCACCCTCTCTACCTCCACAGCCACCCAGCTGTGAACCTCCTGTACAGCATCTTTGCCAAGTGGCCTCCTTCTCCTCTTTATACACTATATCTCTAATTCTAAGGGACCCACTCCCTCCCAAGACAGCCCAGGCTGCTGTCCCACAGCTCTGACTGCAGAAAGCACCTCTACCTCGAACTCCAATTCCTCCCTTCTTCCCTCTGCTGAGCACGAAACCCTTCTTCCACAAACACTCACCTCCCCGACTCCAGAAGAGGGTGAGAGATTCGGCTCTCTCCATCCTAGCAGTGTGGATAACCAATAATCCACTTCCAGTCAATCCTCATGCAACAGAAAAGTATGTTGCCGGTCCACACTGGAGACAGGGCTCTACGCTGTTTCAAACCCTGTCCCTGGGCTCCTCAGTGGGGTGCCTAGGGACTCTTCCTGAAGTCTGTTTCCCAGCACCCCGGCCGAGTCAGTTTGATCCCATCAATCACATGCTCCTCTGCCTGATGAAGTTGTCCCTGGGCAGCCCAGTAAGACCTAATTAAAAAAGTAAGATTCCCCCGACTCTACACCCACAGCCACGCTGCTCCTGTGTCCCTGGTCACAGCGGGACCAGTGAAGGGAGCTATCTGTGAGTTGGGCTTATCTTTTTCTAGGTAAAGTTCTCAGCCAAAGGCCCTAGTTAGAGCAGCACACAGAGGGCTGACCTCCTGCTCAGCTGCTGTCCTGCAGGGAGGGGAAATGAACAGGAACTGGCCGTCTGAGTCAGCGCCCCTAGTCTATTGTCACGGCACAGGCCCCTTCCTTCCCAGAGGAGAGACGTGCACAGAGATAGGCCTTGTTTTTTGCAAGTCTCTCTTGCATATACACTTTCTCTCTTAGCCTGGGACAAGTGTGTGAACTATGGCTGGATGCAATTCAATTTCATTTCTCCAGCACTCAGAGAGGGCCTTTTGACAGCATGTAGAGGTCATCTCATTCCTATCATGCTAGCCATGGGCCAAGACAACTGGTCCCATTTAACAGGGGAGAAAACTGAGGCCCATAAAGGAATGGGCGTGTCCTTGAAAAACCCAACAGCTAAAAAACAATGAGACTTGGAGTCCAAATTAGCTCTGCAGTACATGAGAAGCAACCTGCTGACCTTCCTCAACTGTTTCTCCCACCCCTACCCTGGTCAGTGGATTGCAGATTCTAGCAAAGTCTATTTGTTAGGGCACAAAGCATGTCCCTGGCTTTAAAACTCTGAAAATATATCTTGTTCAAATTTGTTTCTGTATGTTTAGATGGACAAGGACCCAAGAAACAAGTTACGTATGCCAGAATCTTTGTTACTCAGTACTAAATGACTATACTGGTGAAATGAGCATGGGCAAGGGGCTGAGCCTGTGTTCCAGTAACCATCTTCTAATAAGAAGGGAGGTATTGCTGGTTCTTGCTAACAGAATGGAGATTCAGCATGAGCTTTGCTCTTTTCTGTCTCTGCCAGGGGCACAGATAGATAGGGAAGCAACTTGAGGGAAGGAATCTGAGGGTTCCCCTGGGGGAAACCACCTGTATTAATAAGACTTTCAATTATTTGAGGACAGGGCCAGGGCATATGGATCTTTCACCTTTAGAATGCATTTGTAGGCACAATATAAAATCCATCAGAAAAAGACTGAGGTGAAATCTCCTGACAAGGAGAATGCATTGTGTTTCTGAGGTTAGGATAGGGTGAGTTTCTAGGGGCAACAAATGGTTAACATCACCTATCACATTCAAGAATGTTAGTTTAGGCTAGGTCCTGAGCAGTGACTTTAGCAACATAGGGATGGGGGGGGGTGGGGATGTGACCTTGGCAAAGATGGCTTCACAGGGGCCATACTGCAGCAGGTTAAGGAGGGAAATGGGAGGGGATTGGAGACACCTCTCAGGAAATCTGGTTGTGGTTAGAGAGGAAAGAGCCATAGCTGGAGGGAGAGGCAGAGCTGCGGATAGGAGTTAGATGTTTGTCAGGATGGGAGAGATGGTGCGGTTTTTTTAAGTTGAGGAACTTCTGTGAAAACTGCTATTCCACCCTACTCTCTGTGCTCCTTGCATGCTGGACTTCATCTCAGACCAGGGAAACCAAAATTCCTGAAGGGTGGGGCACAGGCATTGATATTATTCTAAATCTCCCCTGGTTGAGAATCATTATGCTAATTCCTAATTCTTGGGAGGGACTGAAATCTAGTATAAAGCCCAGATAGTGCAGAGGGCAAAGACAGCCTGAATGTTTTACCTCTTGCCATTGTCAGATTAACATGGAAGCTAAAACAACAGCCTTGGGAATCCTACTGCCTAGGCTCAAATCCCAGCCTTACCATTTACTGCTTGTGTATCCTTGGGTAAGCTACTTAGCTTTCGTGAGCTATACAGCAGTTATATAATCTACAGTTTCTAATCTATATATCCCTTTTAGGAGACAATAAAAGTACATATAACATATAACATAAAGTTGTTGTATGGACTGAATGAGTTCATACCTACAAAATATCTGCCTGGCTCAGCTCTGCTAGAGCTGACTTGTGTTTTCTAGTGTCCCTCCTATTGCCTCTCTGACCAATATCTTGGGCCTCCACCTAAGGCTCAGGAGGGTCTCCATTATAAAATGTTGCTGGCCTATCCTTAGCTTGGGTCTCCCACTGGCTCTGCCCTCTGGTCTGCTTCATCTAGGCCTGAGTTTGTCATCCTTCTCCCAGGCCACTTCTCACTCCAGATTCCCCTGGGTTGGGGCTGGCTGCTATTACTGTAATGGGAACTGTCATTGTTTATAGCCAGAGTCACATTATTTGAGACTTGAAGACTCTACAAATTAGATTCTCAGTCAATATTTGTCTTTTATCACTCAAACTCAAGTTTTGGGGTTCTTTTTACTGATCTCTGGGTAAACTACTGTCCCTAGGTGTAGAAAGAGTTGGTGTAAGTTTCATGGACTTAATTATTGGGGGGGGTGGAGGCCAGATGTTGGTGGGAATGATCCTTAGACCCAGAAGTGCGACCTTTAGCTCTGTGGTTGGCCACCAAAAGAGATCTCAACCTTTTCAACTTTGCTCCTTGTCCTAAGTAGACAGCACCTGTTCCCCAGGCTAGGCCATGGACCACCCAGGGAAGAGGAGGGGACTGGTGACAGAATTAAAGTTTGGGGCAGATATCCAGGAAGATAATCATGATGCAGGGGTAGATTTATCCAGTCTGGTAGGGGAACGAATAGAAGCAGAAGCAGTGTTCTGCCATGGGCCAGGTGCAGAAGTTTGAAGAATGAGGCTAGGAAGCCAGAAAATCCCAAAGCCAGGTCCTGGAAGCAGGAGCTAAGTCCCAAATGCTCTAAGATTCTTCAGTGATAATGAAGGTAGCTCACATGCAATCCTTGCTTATACATAGCAGGTGCTTTACATAGCAGGTGGGTAGGAATATTTCAAAGAAGCACTGTGCTAGGGATGGCATGTGCCTTTTATCTCTTGTATGGCAAGGGGGTCACAGCACATCTTTGAGATAAGCTTAAAAGGCCTGAATAGCACCACCCAACCCCTCTGTCCCAGCCACAGAAGGAATTTAAAGAGGCAGGTCTGGCCCACCCTCCCCAATGCCAGAAACAGAACTCCAAAAACACTTCAACCAAATGGCAAGGGGCAAGTGGGAGTCTCATCCTGCTCCTGGGACTCCATACACCTCCCTCCATCTGTGTTCTGGGAGAACTTGACAGGAGACTGATTTTTGGAATAGAAAATCTGTTGTTGAGAGAAATTAAGGTTTCATCTAAGCTCATTTACTCTTCAGGGCTGCAGATGGCATTTAGGAGGTCATACAAGCTCAGATCATTTGGAGGTACTACCTACAGGTGATGAGGAACTCACCTGTTATTGTGTAGGACTTCCTACTAGGGATATATTTTTTTTTTGTCATTTCAAGCATATCTTGGCCTCTTTGCAATGTCAGAACCCTGTCTGTTTCTCCCAGGTTGGTAACGGTCACAGTCATGGCTATGTGGTCCAGGGGGTTTCTACCACAGTAATGAGAAAATCCCCAAAGTTACAAGGACAACTCTGGGTCATTGGTGGCAGTAGTTGTAGGACGGCAACTAAAATGTTACCCACATTAATCTCTGTAGCTGGGTGACCTTGGGAATATCACATCTTCTCTGTGTGGCTATAAAATGAGGTTCATGATTTCTAAGCATATGCTTCACCTTTATTAAAATATCTGGGTTCCCCAGCCCCACATAAAATAAATCAAATACCTAGGTTCCAACACGATAGAGACAAAAAGTCTGCTTTTTCCATTGAAGACTTTTCAATGCTGACACAAAAATAATGATAGTCATGGTCATATAAACACACAGTGCTCCTCCAAGGGTCCCTCCACATCCTCCTCAACTCCTGTTGAGATCAAGTGATCCCTAGAGACACTTCCATTCTGACAGTCTTAAGGCATAACATGGCAGCTCACAACACAAGTGCCCCTTGCTTACTACAAAGCAGATGCTTCACATGCAGCATCTTCATCCTCACAATCATCCTATGCTGACCAAGGAGGCAATGAAAGCTTTAAGAGTTTCTTAGGCCAGTTGCCTAAAGAAACACATGGCTTATAAGTGCTCCAAGTCACTGGGAACCAGAGCAGCAGTGGAAGTCTTCACCATGTTCTTAATAAGTCATTCTGATCTCTCCACAGAGGTTAAGCATTTCAGAGGAGGAGGAAAACATAATATTTTCCTGATTATTCCCCAGCCAAGACTAGAAGTAGAAAGCTTCACTTGCTTTATCAAATTTCAATGGCACCTACACTCAGAGAAGACAGGGTGGCTGCTACCTGAAGCCACCTGGTAGCACAGGCTCAGGCTGGTTTTGTTATCTATGAGAGAGCAGTGCTGAACATTACCAGCATTAGTCCATTTTTGCTGTTGCTAATACCAAATACTCAAGGCTAAGTAATGTATAGAAAAAGAGGTTTATTTAGCTCACAGTTTTGGAGGCTGAAAGTCCAGCAGATTGGGTGGTCCCATCAGCTTGGCCTCTGGTGAGGGTCTCCTTAGCTACATCACAACATGGCAGATGTTGTTATGGTGGCAGCATGTGCGATAGGAATAAATCACATGGCAAGACAGGAAACCAGAGGGATTCAGGGTCCAGGCTTGCTCTTTTATAACAACTGATTCTCATAGGAACTAACTAGGGTCTCATGAGAGCTACATTAATCCCTTCTGAGGGTGTGTCTCGCCAGTGACTTCACCACCTTCCACTAGGTCTCACCTCTTACAGGTTCTACCACCTCAACACCTCCACACTGACCTTTTAGCACGTGAAACTTTGAGGTATACACTCAAACCATATTCAAACCATAGCAGTATCTGGCACTTTTGTTTCAAAGTATTTGTATACACATTACAGTAAGGCTTTATGCTATGGAGCATTTTACACCTTGCAAGTTCCTTTAGAATACCCTGGATCAAGCCAGGTGCAGTATTGTGCACCTGTAGTCCCAGAACTTGAAAAGCTGAGATGGGAGAATAGCTTCAGCCCAGGAGTTAAAGACCAACCTAAGTAACATAGTGTGACCCCACCTCAATAACAAACGAACAAACAAAGTAGGTATTCTAGAGCATACCACTGACATATCTCTGTTAAGGTGGTTGTGGTTATTATCACCCTCACACTGCAGATGAGAAAACTGAGGATACAAAGAATGAAATAACTTCCTCCAAAGACCCTATACTCATTTCACTGCATCTCCCCATTCTTTGTGGCTCCCTCTTTCCACAAAGTAAGACACCTAATTTTTTTTGTTTGTTTTTGAACTTGGGAGTACTCAACCACTGAGCCACATCCCCAGCCCTATTCTGTATTTTTTATTTAGAGACAGGTCTCACTGAGTTGCTCAATGCCTTGCCATCACTGATGCTGACTTTGAATTTGCGATCCTCCTATCTTAGCCTCCCAAGTTGCTGGGATTACAGGGGTCCATCACTGCACCTGGCTGAAAGACACCTAATTTTTATTGAGGTTTTTCAAATATATTTCCTGATTCAAGCAAATGATATGATTTGTTTGATAAAATGATTTGCCAGTGAAATTATTCTGTGTTAATTATTTTATTATTCTTTGCACAAACAACATTATTACATTAATAGAAATCTAAGGGAAAGAAAAATGCACCAAACCTGCAACCCATAATCAATCAAGTTCATTTCATCAGAATTCTCTTCCCATTCTTGACCATATGCAGGATTTGTATAGCTCAGCATAGGGACAGTTTTATATTATGCTTTTGTATGTTATACTTTCTTATAAGTATTGTCCATGTTGATCAATAGTCTTCATAACTAGCTCTTACATGGCTCCATCAATATTTCATGATTTTTGTGGCTGGGGATCAAACCCAGGGCCTTGTACAGGCTAGGTGAGTGCTCTACCACTGAACCACATCCTCAGCACATTCACCATATTTCAGTGAGGTTGTATATACCATATTTACTTAGCCATACCACTGTAATTTGACATTAGGGTGACCATTCCATTTTTTGTACACCCACTGTTAGCCTCCTTCTAGTTCTGGCCTAAAAAATATAGGGGTATCATGACTGACCCCAACCCTTAGGATGTTTGGTGGTCTAGAATTTTATCTTCTTCTATACTTTCCAATGGACTCATTAAGTTTGGTTAGGAAATATGTCTTTAGGAAAAAGACATGTTCCCTGGGGAATAGGGGACAATTAACTGCATGACTGACAGTTGTGGGAGGTAAGGAACACTAGGAAATAATTTGGGGGCCTAGAATTTTAACTTCTTCCATAACTTCCAATAGACTCATTAAATCTGATTAGTAGCTATATCTTTAGGAAGAAAGCCCCCAGAAGAATAGGGGCCAAATGACTTTCTTCTCTCTGTCATTTCAGCTTCCATTATATTGCTATTAAAAATGAAATTACCAGGTACAGTTGGCACGTGTCTGTAATGTCAGTGACTCAGGAGGCTGAGGTAGGAGGATTGCAAGTTCAATTTCAGCCTGGACAACTTGGAAAGATCTTATCTCAAAAATAAAATTTAAAATGTCTGCAGATGTAGTTCTGTGATAGTATACCTCTGGGTTCAATCTCTATTACTACAGGGACTGGGGTTGTAGCTCAGTGGTAGAGCACTCACCTAGGACATGTGAGGCATTGGGTTCGATCCTCAGCACCACGTAAAATAATAATAATAATAATAATAATAATAATAATAATAATAATAATATTGTCCATCTATAACTAAAAAATAAAATAATTTTTAAAAATCTCCATTACTTACCTAAATAAAAATAAATAAAGATAAAATAAAAAGGACTGGGTAGATGTAGCTCAGTAGTAGAGTACTGGTTTCAATCCCCAGTACTGCAGAAAAAAAAAGAGTTGGTGAGAAATTCAATGACAGGGCCAGGTCAATTGTCAAAATGCCTTGCAAATGCAGTGAGGTGATTCTTTCATTTTATTTAGACATGGGTAAGAGACTGGGGACTCATTTTCATACTGAAGCACAGGTCACCTTGCTCACAGTGTTGGTGTATCTGCTTGGGGGGGGGGAGGAAGTTAGAAATCAGTATGATACCAGTTCTCTCTGGATCTGAAGCCTCTGTTAACACCAGGTTTAGGCTTAAATACAAGAACCCTCCACTTTCTCACTAGCTCAGGCATCCCCCGCTCTAGCTTCTGGACTCAACACAGAGCCTCCAATGAATTCAATTATTCCAACAATACAAATGTGCCATCAAACAGACATATGTGGGACTTCTACCAAGCTGGGGATCACATTCCCAGTTGCTATAGAGATTTGCTCAACATACCAGAACAGAGTCATGGTCCCCTACTTCCACCACACCCTGTCTCCAGTGTTACTAACTCCTTCCACAGCTGCAAAGATGCTGAAAAGCACATGGCATGGTGCAATAGGCACAGGCTTGGAAGGCAGACGGATTTAGTCTTCAAATCTTGGCTCCACAACTTTCTTGTTATCAGATCATGGGGCAGCTCTCCCTCTGAGTCTTAGTTTTCTCATTTGTAAAATGGCATTTATAGTCCCTGTCTGGTGGCTGTTCTGAGTGGTAAGTAAAATGGAGGATGAAAAGTGTGGGTATGCACTGGGCACAGTGGTGCATACCTATAATCCCAGCAGCTCAGGAGGCTGAGACAGGAGGCTATCGAGTTCAAAGCCAGCCTCAGCAATGGCGAGGTGCTAAGCAACTCAGTGAGACCTTGTCTATAAACAAAATACAAAATAGAGCTGGGGATGTGGCTCAGTGGTTGAGGGGCCCTGAGTTCAATCTCTGGTACTAAAAAAAAAAAAAGTGTGGGTATGCAATAAGTGTGGGTGTATGACAAATATTGGTTCCATTTTTCTTCTCTGTGGAATACTAGTTCAAATAGATGGCCCCTATATGCACAACTGTGCACATGCTGGATAGTGGCAGTGACATTAGCACACATCCCCTTCCATAATACATACAGATTCACAGGGCGACAAGGCTGCATTTACATACACAAGAGGTAAAAGTGGCTATGAGAGTGAGAAATCAATTCCAATTTCTAAGCCTGGCAGATAAGGCTTTCCAGCCTTAAAGCAACCTGTGCTCTAAGGTCGCCCTGCTGGGATTTCACATGCTATAACTGTCCCACCTCCTCCCCCACCCCCTCCTGCTGTTTGCAGCTGTTTACCCCCATCCAGCTGCACCATTACTAGGCTCAGCTCACGTGGCTGCTCCCTGTGGTTTTTCAAACATGCCCGGCCCACTTCTGGCTCCAGACACAGGGCAAAGGTCCACAGTGTTTCCCCCATCTGCAATCATCATCACTCTTCTTCACTTGAAAAGTAATTTCAACTTTCTTCCTAGCTAGCTCACACTACATTCTCCCAACATTCTGCAATCATGCTAAGGAACCTGCCTAAGGATCCCTAGCTTTTTGTAGCCAAAGGATGGAGGTCAAACAGGTAAATGACTTGCCTAAGATTCTCCCTGCAGGTTCACAGGCAAGAGAGACCAGAAGCCAAGCCTTCTGAGTTCTGGTTAAAGGCTCTTTCCAACTCTTTCATTTTCCCCACCCTTTCAAGTTGCAGTCTTTGAAAAGCTCATGTTTTCCTAGAGGAGATAAACATTCAATAATAACTACAAAAATGACAATATCAGCACTGATAAAATTATATAAAAGGTACCAGATTAGAACAGAAGAAGGAGTGATGGACTCTGTTCATTAATTTTGTATGGAGGAAGGAGGTCAGTTATGGAAGAGAAGATGTGACATTGGATAAGGGTTTTAAAGAATGAATAGGAAATTGCCAGGAGGAGATGCGTTTTGGGGGAGGTGCTTCAGGCATGGAAATGTAGAATGGGGAATTTTGGAGAACCACAAGTCATTCAATATGGCTAGACCATCCATTTCAAGGTGAGATGTGATAGCAAGTGAGGCTGGAGAATTAGGCAGAGTCTGGTCACAGGTCTCTAAAAATGATTAAGGAACACCCACTTTACCTTAGTAATTGGTGCTTCTCAAACCTCAAGCACTGTTGTTTCAGTTTTTCAACCTTTGCCATTCTCATGTACCACATGTACTACTATCTATTTAATTATTTTATTCAAAAAGACTTTAAAAACACTTAACCTTTTCCTAATAAAAATATATATGAGAATCTGTATATTTGATATACTAGCTATATTTTTAAAATATGTATTAATATAACAGAACCTTAAAAGGTAAGAAGAGTTTTCTCTCTACCATTTACAGTGATCTTCTGGGCCTCCTGGGATCCACTTCATACCTGGGAAACAATCTTGACCCACTAGACCCAAATTAACAGGGCTTGGGTTCACAGCAAGAGAGTGCCGGGGAGATCATTGGTTGCTGTATTAGGCATGGCTAGAAGGACAAATGTTGGGGCAAGGAGCCAGTTTAAGAATAAGCAAGAGTGGATAAAGGTCTCAACTCAGATGCTGGCAGTGGAATAAGAAGAGGAGTAACTGTGTCTCAGAGGGAGTCTCAATAACTGTCAAATGAATAAATGGCTGGGTGAAGGAATGAGTTAAAATTGTAGGTGTGAGGTGAGGGAGAGAGAGAAGTGAACATGATTCCCAAGTTCCTAGTCTGGGTTACTAGAAAAATAGTAGTGCTGTTAAAAGAAAATGGAAGAGAGAAAGGGGACAGGATATGCTCAGTTTAGTGGGAGATACTTGTGGGGCATTCAGGTGGAGATGGAGAAGTTGGCCATGTTAGTCTGAGCAGCAATGAGAGATCTGGAGGCCATGCTTATAGAGGTAGTCTCCTCAGGTGTGGCCTGCACTGCTAAGGGAGAGGGTATAGAGAAAAGTCACAAGCCTAAGAGAACTCTGAGGAAAGGATATTTACATAAAAGGGTGGGCAAAGGAAGAAATGCTTCTTCATCCACAAAGCCTTTCCTAGTTACTGCAGGACAGAAATATATCCCATAGTCAGGGTCACTCTCTCCTTGAGACCAAGAGCTGATTATTTCCAGTGGTTGCCCCTCCCTTCCACCCCCAGCCCCTGCTCCTGGTGCTGGAGATCAAACCCAGAGCCTTGTGCACACTAGGCAGGCACTCTACCATTGAGTTGCATCTTTAGCACTTTTTATTTTATTTTTATTTTTAGACAAGGTCTAAGTTGCTCAGGCTGGCATAGAACTCAATATCCTCCTGTTTCAGAATCCTGATTAGCTGAATTACAGACATGTGCCACCATACCTGGTTTGTCTTCCATCTTTGACCATCCTATGGGCAGTTGGTAGATAGGAGGATAACCATTGTTTTTCTCTAAGTTAGTCCAGTGGGAGTGAGTGCTCTACTAGGGACTCTGGGACTGCCTAGGGATGTGATAGAGAAGACATTGTGCTGGGGGTGAAGGCCAGGAGATGGAAGGGACAGGAAAGGAGAAGTGGTCATGAGGCCACTTCTTCCTGCTACCAGAGACTGTTCCCATAGCTGCTGCCTCCAGGATGACTTTGGATTGGAGCTGCCATTGAAGATACAAAGCAACTTCTAAGAAATGGCAGCAGCCATTGACTGTCCCAAGCTGCCACACCAGCAAGTATGTGGAAAGTTATCCTCAAGTTCCCAGATAAGGCTGCAAAGAGCATCGCTGGGTAACACCAGTAAGGCTTGAAGCCTCCAGTTCCCTGGCAGAGAAGCAGGATGTTATGAGGTACCATTCACCTACTAATACTGGCTTTAGAGGACTGTGTTCCCCCAAGAGTCCAAAGAAACTTCATCAGAATCTGTCCTTGGCTCAGTCTACCACAGGAACCCAAATTCAGCCCACTCAGGAAGCCAAACAAAGCTGTGTTCTGACAGGTGGACCCCAGCAGTTGTTACCCAGTCTGCCAGCACATCCCAAAGTGAATTTCCTGTAGTTTCCTTCTCCCTGACACCATGTGATGCCCCCTACCCCAGGACTGGTTGGCTCTAGACAACTGCTCTCAAGTGCATGTCCAGCTGAGTCCCCAAGAAGAAGCAGAGGCAACCCTTGGGACCTGAGCATGGCATGCTTTCAGCAAAACACCAATTCATTTATTGCTTTCTTATGATAAACTTGAGTTAAACTTGGCAAAACTTTTCCTTCCTTTCCACTGGCCTCAGTGGTGAATGAGAATTTCCCAAATGATCAGAAAAGGAATTCTGGGCTTCTCCAGGACTCTGTGTGAGGAAGGCCTCTGAGAAGAAAGAGAGAACACCATGGAAGAGGAAGGAGAGCATGGAGAGAAAGTGCACTGGTCCTAGTACATGAGGCCTGACCCAGGGTAGTGATCAAAGGTGCTTCTGAGGGCCAAGAGGTAGGTGCCAGGGTGAATGGAATAAGTGAAGTTGCTACCATGTCCTTCTTGCACCACCTTACAAAGGTGAACTAAGAAAAGTTGTCTTTAGACCCCAATTTACATACTGTGAGCATCCAAGAAGAAGTTGTTGGGGAAAACTATGTCAGCACCCTTGAGCCCATGTCTGAAGGGGCCCAAGGGGCAAAGCAGAATATATCAAGGGGTAGGAGGGCAAAAAACTCAAGGCTGGCCAATGCTCTTGTCCATGCAGTGAGAAGAGCTCTGCCAGGGCTGGGGCAGGGAGATGGGGGGCAGGGCATTACACAGCAAGAATTTGTCTGGATCATTCTGTGCATGCAGCATAGGATGTAAAGAGCCAGGAGAGGTGTAGGTGTACAAGTGCGGGGCGAGCATGGGGGCTGCAGAGAGGCGAAGGTTTGAATAACAAAGGAGGCTTGTAAAGGATAAGCCATGCATGGTTCCAAGACTCTGCCTACTGGATCCAGCGAGAAATCACAGTCCTAGCGATAAACTTCAGTCATTGGCACGTTGCTCACTTCCCAGATACTCCAGCCACCCTCCAGAGGCTACACGGGGTTGCTGGAGAAGGAGCCAGCTCCTGCCAGCTCAGGGAGCTCAGACTTATGCAATTCAGCCTGGCACGAGAGCAGGGGAGCTGGGAGTTCACCGCATCTCCCTCAGACTTTCTCCCCGCCCCCTGCCAGCCCCTGCAAGTCGCGCCAAGGGTCAGGGGCCCTGCAGCGCGGCAGCAGCGAGGTGGGTGGGGGGAGGCCCTGGCTGAAGGAGCCCCAGAAAAAAGGAGGGAAAGGAAGAGAGTACCTGTTGCTGAATGCATCCTGCTTTGGCTCTTACTCCTCGGTTGCTTGTGGTGAGAGTTGCCCATCATTCTGTTCTGGACTGGCAGCTACCGCGGCTGCCGCCGGCGCCACCACCACCACCACCTCCTCCTCCTCCTCCTCCTCCTCCTCCTCCTCCTCCTCTTTTTCCTCCTCCTCCTCCTCCTCCTCCTCCTCCTCCTCCGCCTGTGCTCCTCCCCAGGTGCTTACATCACCTCAGCTTTGCTTCTCTCACACATGGCTCTTCTAAATCCTACTTGTGCCACTGCCTCAGAATTGTCCAGACCTGATCCTCTCCCTTGGACTAAAGCCTGCTAGGAGCTTCTCTCAGTCAGTCATTCAGTCAGTCTCTCAGTCAGTCTCTCTCTCTCTCCCCCTCTCTTTCTCTCTTCCCCTCCCTTTTCCCCTCCCCCCTGCTCAGTGCTTCACTCAGGTCGAGCAGCCCAGGTTCCAAAAGGAACCCTAGCGAGCCCCGAGTGTAGACCCCTCCTCATATGCCTCTGCATGCAGAGCCAGCCTGGGCACCCTCCACGAACTGAATTGCCCGCCCTCACCGTCCCTGGCTGCCTCTGCTCTCAGCGCTGTCATTCCTGCCGCCGCTCCCTTGCTCGGTCTGCAGAAGCTTGGAGGAGCGAGGGGCCAATAACAGAGCCTAATCCGGGAGTGTGACAGGGACCAGTGAAGGAATGTGCTACCCAGGAATTCTAAGTGACACAGCTCCCTGTTCCACTGGGGGACGGATCCAGTTCTGTAAGTGACAGCTGCCAATGGGCTCTGGGCTCTGGTCCTGATAGAAACCTGGAGAAATTTGGGCAGAGCACAAGGCTGCCAGGCTGCAGGTTTGGAACTAGCACAGCCAAATGCCTCAGGAACGCCCAATGCGCGTACCTGCTTTCTTGTCAGACACACCTGAAGCCTCACTCCACTCTCCCCTCCCTTGCCTGCCTTGCCTTCCCAGGGGAGGGAAGAGCTAGCAGCCCAGAGATTCACAGACTGAAACTGGGACCCTCAGCAGCCAATGAGAGGGCTTCTTCCAAGTCCCACAGTAAATCCATGCGCATGCGCACTCTCGTTCTCGCGCACGCACACGCAGCTGCTTGCCACTCGTGCTGCAGCCCTGCGGGATAAGTGACAAGGGGCAGGTGGTGCTGGCTCAGCAGCCTGTTCCAGCTCCAACAACGTGGCAGTGAACAAGAGCTACAGCTCTTGGAATCAACTCTGCCCAAGCTAGACAGCCTTAAGTGACTTCATTTACTCAGGCGAGTCTGGCACTGCTCAGTGCTGATGTCATTAGACTCGCACTCATGAGGACAGGGGATGTCTGTCATAGCCATATCCATAAAACACAGCTGTGTGTCCAGCTAGAACTTCAGCCTGGCAGACTGAAGCAGAGCTTTCTGACTTTGGGGCAAGAGATCTAAAGTGAGTTCCATCTGGCCATCCATCCACAAGCTCACCCACCCAGTCATGTAGTAATTCTGTCAACAGTTCCCAGGGATCTTCTTAGCCAGGCTCTATACTAGTGTTGGGGAAAAGAGGTGTAAGTTACCATCTAGGAGGGGTGACCAACACATCCACAGGTCATGACAATTCAGAGAAGGATCAACAATGTTCAGGGAGTATCAGAGAAAAACTTCTTCAGTCTGAATGGGCTGGAGATACTTCCCAGAGGAAATGACACTTGGGACTGAGTCATGCAGAATAGAGAAGAGTTAGCCAGAAACAGAAAGGGGAAGGGCATAATAGTAACTACAGAGAATGTTACTCTTACTAGGAACCCTCCTGCTGAGCCCCTAGCTTTCAAGGGTCTCTTCAGTTTCTTTCAACAATTCTATAAACGTCTGTCAAACTATTACATCAAGCTCTTCTAGCCTAGCAAAAGAGACATAATTATATACAGAAATCACAGGATGGCGTGACCTTCACATGGGCTTTTTAGCTCACTGTGGAATGTGGCAGGATGCCTCTAGGGAGACCAACTTGAGGCCAGAAAAGAGGACTTAGGAAATAATAATCTCTGAGGAAATGGGAAAGGCTAGGAGTGAAGTCTTAGGAAAAAGAGATTTATGAATGTGGTAAAAATCATGGATTAGTGAACATGGCAAAAACCTCAAAAGTGACAAACAAATAACTGAAGTTTGGGGATTATTTGGTCCTTGTACTCTTATCCACTTGTGATAGGTCCTGGATATGTGTCTTGGTAGGTTTAAGGTTATAAATATAGACTGAAAAAAAGCTTACAATTACTGGAAAAGACAGAGCTATGACATCCTACGATGAATATAGAATGTGTAGGACATCCTGAAAGTCAAAACAGAATCTCATTCAATGAGGATGTACAGTTGGGACCCTGGATTATATTTACAGGGACCAGGTGAGGAAACTTGAATAGGAATAGGCAGATAATGGAAGTGTTTGGGGAGTAAGGAGATGGGTGGGCAGAGATAAGGAATGAGTGAATGGTTACAACCTGAATATACGTGTATACTCAGTGCCCAGGTATATTCAGGTTGTGACCATTAGCTCATTCCTCATCTCATATGCAGAAAAAAAAAAAAAGAAGTTGAATGCATGACCAGGACTACTACAACAGAAGCCATCCTCAAAGGTTTTTTTTTTTTTTTTTTTTTTCAATGATGGGAATTGAACCCAGGGCCTTGTACATGCAAGAAAAGCACTGAGCTATACCTCCAGACCTTCAAAACACTTTTAAAACCTTCATTGCAGATCCTTCTTTCAACAGCCCTGTTCAACAGATATTAGTCAAATCCACTCTACAGATACCCAAATAGAGGCTAAGAAAGGGGAGGCAGCTTAGCCAAGGTCCCCATTGACTTCTATCATTGGTCTTTTACATATGCGCAAGTTGTTTGCTGAGGAAAAAAACAAGAGAATAGCAGGCTTTTCTCCCTGCATCCTCTTTACCTCATCATTCCTCTCTCTTTTCTTCTCATATAGGGATTTGGTACTTCATTTCCCACATTCTTGCCTCTTCCTTTCTATAAGCTATACTGGAGCCCTGATAACCCCTCCCCTTGTCCCTGGAGCTTTCTTTTCTCAAGCATCAATGTCAGTAAATACTTTTGCAGTTTTTCTCAGCTCTGTGCTTTGTTTGTCAATGGGGGTCACACAAGCCCCTTCTTGACTAAATGAGCCCAACTAGTACATGAGGCAGACAGCATTTGAACCTGCTATTTTGGATCTCAAATGTCCACCACCCACCAAGGCCATGTGTTAAATGATTGATCTCCATGTGTCAAAAGCTTCTGAGGTAATGGAACCTTCTGAAAGTGGGACCTAGTGGGAGGTCCTCAAGTCATTGGACACATGTCCTTAAAGAGGATTGCAGAAACCTTATCTCCTTCTCTTTCTTTCACTTTCTGGCCATGAGGTGAGTGGTTTTGCTCTACCATGCACTCTTTCTGCCATGAAGTGTTCTGCCTTGTCACAGGTCCAAAAGCAATGGGGACACTAAATCATGGACTAGAATCTCCTAAACTGAGAGATGAAATAAACTGTTTCTCTTTATATGTTAATCATCTCAGGTATGCCATTATAGTAACAGAAAGCTGAGGACACAGGACCACTGTCTACCTACTTGCAAATTCAGTTCTTTCTCCCAGCACATCCCTCTTTATCATCTGAAGTAGACAAGGAATGCTTTGAGACATCTTTAACACTGTCTTTGCCCCCTCCCCATCCATTCAGTGAGCCTTGAAAATTGTCCTTTAGAACTGTCAAATATGAGCACTTCTTACTTTCACTTCCACTTCTGTCACCCTGGTCCCAGCCACCATTTTCTCTCTCCTGGACTACGCAATGAACATCTTCTTAAATGGACTCCTTGCTTCTATTCCTTCATCCTATAATCTGTTCATCACATAGCAGCCAGCTCTACAAACTTAAACTAAATCATCACCCTACTGTTTGGAACCTTACACTGATCTATTGTCTAAAATGTCAAGGCCATGATCTCTAGTCCATACTCAGAACCAGCACCATTTTACCTCCTAACCTTCTTTCTTTTCCTGGAACATATTCCTCTGCCCACTCAATCTGGGCTCCCCATTCTATTCTTATCTCATCCCTGTGATTTATCATTATGGTAAAGTGATCAGGGAAAGGCTTTTTAGTCAGAGAAACCTGAATTCAGATCCTCATTCTGCCATTTCTACCTGTGGAAACTTTTGCACTAATTACTTAGCATCCCCAGCCTCAATTTTTCTTCCTCTATATACTAAGAATGGGATAAAAATGCATAACTTGTAAGCTACAGTAGTTTCCCCCTGCACCATCTATAGTCTTGCTTTGTGAAGTTTTTGTTTCCTGTGATCAACCAAGGTTCAGAAAGAGTAGGTGGAAAAATCTAGAAATAAGCTATTCATAAATTTTAGATTGTACCTCAGATTCTGAGTAGCATAATGAAATCTTACACTATCCTAATCCACTGCATCAGTGACATAAGTCCAATGTATCCAGGTTGTATGCTCTGTTAGTCACCTATTAGCCATCTCAGTTATCAGATCAACTGTCATAGTATCACAGGGCTCATTTTCAAGTAATTCTCATTTTACTTAATAATGGCCCCAAAGCACAAGAGTAGTAATGTTGGTAATTTGAAAATGTTGGCAATCTGAAAATGTTAAAGAGAAACTGAAAGTGCTTCCTTTAAGTGAAAAGGTAAAAAGTTTGTTGAAGGCTGAGGTTGCTAAGACCTACAATAATAACAAATTTATCCATAAAATTGTAAATGAAGAAGAAGAAATTTTTTTTTGGTGCTAGGGATTTAATCCAGGGGCATTCAACCACTGAACCACATCTCCAGTCCCTTTATTTATTTATTTGTTTGTTTAATTTTATTTTGAGACAAGGTCTCACTAAGTTGCTTAGGGCCTTGCTAAATTACTGAGACTGACTTTGAATTTATCTTGCCTCAGCCTCCTGAATATCTGGGATTACAGGTGTGTGTTCCATGGCCACAGAGTAAGAAGAAATTCATGTGAAAGAAATTAAATTTGTGGGTGGAAATCATGAACAGAAAACATGTTCTAATTTCTGTATATGTAGTGCCAGAAAGCATTGAGCTTATATGAAGACTTCAGCAAGGGATCTCCTGAAAAGTGTAACATCAAGCAATTTGTTGCAAGTAAGGGATGGTTACACAAATTCAGGAATAGTTTTGGACTAAAAAGTATAAAAATTGCTGGAAAGGCTGTGTCTGCCAATGAAGAAGCTGCTGCCACTTCTGGGCAGAGTTGTAGAAATTGATTCAGAAGAAAGAATCCCATTCAAAGAAAGTCTTCCACTGTGGTGAAGCTGGGTTCTTTTGGAAAAAGATGCCCAAGTGAACCTACATTCATAAAAGTGCAAAGGAGACACCAGGGCATAAAATATGGGGTCTAAAACTTTTGGAGGGAGGGTACCTGGGAATGAACTAAGGGGCATTCGACTACTGAGCCACATGCCCAGCTCCATTTTGTATTTTATTTAGAGACAGGGTCTCACTAAGTTGCTTAGTGCCTCACGATTGCCAAGGCTGTTTTTGAACTCGCAATCATCCTGCCTCAGCCTCCTGAGCCACTGGGATTACAGGCATGTACCACTGCACCCAGCTCAGCTACAACTTTTGATTATAATGTTTTTCCAAAAAGTTTCAGCAAAAAAACAACAGCAACAAACCCAAAACAGCCAGGCATGGTGGCACATGCCTGTAATCCCAGAGGCTCTGGAGGCCAAGGTAGGAGGACTGTAAATTCAAAGCCAGCCTCAGCAATTTAGCAAGGCTCTAAACAAGTTAGCAAGACCCTTTAAATAAAATATTTAATAAACCAGACTCAAAGTCAAGGTTGACTGTTTTCTCTCATATGTGGAAGCTAGAGGTAAGGTTAAAAAAAAGAGGGGGTGTGGTTGGGGAATCTCATGAGACCAGAAAGGAAAACAGTGGATTAGTGGAAAGGGTTAGAGTGGGAAGGCAGAGGAATGGGAAAAGAGAGGAATTATGGAATGAAACTGACTAAATTATGCTATTTGCACATGTGAATATACCACTGTGAATTCCATCTTTATGTGTGTGTATGTGTGTATGTGTATAAAATTCCAATTAAAATACATAAATGAGTAAAAGGAAGAATACAGGAAACAGGGGGAGGGAGGAGGGAAGGGAAAGGAAAAATGCTAGGTATTCAAGAGGAGCAAAGTATATTCCATGCATGTTTAATTATGTAAAAATTAATTCCACTATTATGTATACTATAATGCACTAATGAAAACATTAAAAATAAAATAAATTTTAAAAATAAAAATAAATAAAAATATTTAAGAAAAGGGTGGGGGATATAGCTCAGTGGTAGAAATCCTGGGTTCAATTCTTAATACTGCAAAAGATAAAAATAAAAAAGACTCTCCCAAATATCCCTTTCTCTATGATGCTTTCTTGGAGCCTTGGAGCCAGAACTGAACTCATCTCTACATGGCCATATCCTCTCCATTGATTTCAGGTCTACTGCATATGCTTCTGGGTCTGGCTCAAAGTCTTTTATATATTCCTAAAAGCAAATGGCCTACCCCTTGTGCCAATTCTCACAGTACACTGTTTCCCAAAATGTGGTATACATTTTGCTAGTGGTACTAGCTGACAGTATGAGGAAGAACTTTAGAGATACTAGATGATAATTTTAAGCTTTACAGTTATATATTTATTCTAATGCATATTAGACTATAATCACAACTAGAAGAAAAAGCCAAGTGCATGAAAAGTTTAATTTCTTGAATATTTGAGGCAGAATTAAATGAGTTGGCTTAAAGAAAAATAATTTGGAATGTGTAAATTGGATTACACTATGTTTGTTTTTTGTTATAGGACAAAAGAGCTGCAATGGTAGTTAAAAACTGCTTTGAAAAGGGCTTCTGTCATCCCAGTTGGTCATGGTCGCTCTTTGACCTGGGGGGGGGGCAGTACATGGATGTGTAGATTCTGATCATTCATCATTGTGTGCCCTTTTTGGTATATATATCATTTGCCCATAAAAAGTACATTTAAAATTGCTGGGCACAGTGACGCACCCCTGTAATCCCAGTGGTTTGGAAGGCTGATGCAGGAAAATGACAAGTTCAAAGCCAGCCTCAGCAACTTCCCTAACCAACTTATTGAAATCTTGTCTCAAAGAATAGGGGCTGGTGTTGGGGCTCAGTGGTAGAACACTTGTCTGGTATGTGTGAGGCCCTGGGTTTGATTCTCAGCACTACATGTAAATAAATATATTACATAAAAGATCCATTGAGAACTAAAAATATTTAATAAAAAAAATAAAGGGATGGGGATGCTGGGGCTGGGGCTCAGTGGTAGAGCGCTTGCCTAGCACATGTGAGGCACTGGGTTTGATCCTCAGCACCACATAAAAACAAATAAATAAAATAAAGTTATTGTGTCCATCTACAACTAAAAACATTTTTTTTAAATAAAATAAAGGGCTCGGGGTGTGGCTCAATGGTTAAGTGCCCTTGGGTTTGATGCTTGGTACCACACACACACACACACAATAATTACATTTAAAAAGATGTCTGACACCTAGAAATCTTCACTCAAGAGAAGTTGAACATTTTGTATTTGAAACCAAAGTGACAAGAAGGGCACTGATGTTATTAATATCCAGAGAAGGGGTAGGTGCAGGTATGTATAAAGTGGGTTTGCAAGAGGCAGGAGGTTATAGAATTGTGATATAAAATTGGGACATATTTTATTTTTTTGGCTCTTTTCTTAGTAAGAAAGAGTACCTTCTGAGAGCTGGCACTATGAGTAGCAAGCCAAGTTCAAAGCCAAGGGGGTGTAACCCACCAAGGTCTAGATCATAAACAAGCATCTATCCCAGAGGCTAAGCAGAGGCAGGCAGAGGGGAAAGACTGCTTGCTGGATGCTTCATAACCTTGGGTGGATCCTGGCCTTTCCAAGCTCCATTTAGTTTCTATATGGGCAGTAAAACTTATGAACCCAATTGCTCCCTGAGGCTCCTCTTGGCTCAAGGGTTTTCTAATGAACTGAAATGAGTCAACAAGTACATTCTCAGATTATCTGAGCACCCATTTTATTCCAGGCACCTTTCTGGTTACCTCAAGCTTCCAAGTTTCAGTGTTTACCACACATTTGCGCCTGGAGACAGACCAGCACTAAGGTCCAGTGTAGAAGGTTCTCTAGATGTCTGCACAAGAGACCCTCCCGTGTTTGGAAATGCACATGCCTCTGAAGGTCAAGAACAACAGAGAATTTATGAAGTAGGTCAAGGTAGCAATAAGGAGTTGGGGAGATGTGAAATCTGCCTACTACCCAGCCCCAATTCAGTTCCCAAGGCACTCAACTGCCAACCAAGAAATCTCTTTGCTAGCCCAAATCAATCTACCTGGAGGCTACGTTTTGCCAACAGTCTTCCTGTTTGCCTCTGCTCTCCAAGTATTTTTGAGCCTATATTCTAAAATATGTGTATTTATAAAGTAGAGACATGGAATAATGTGCTATCAGTTTTATAATTTATAAAACACAAACATGAAAATAAGATGTGATAAAAATGAGTGTTAATAGAAATTCTAATATTTTTTCCTGCACCCTGGTAAATGATGCATCCTTTGCTTTGGAGGCATTTGGAGTGCATTATAGCCAAATGATAGGAGTCAAAAAGAAAGGGATAAACATATATTGTGCTCTATTATCTTTCAAGCTTTGTTCTCAATGCTCTGCCTGTCTCATTTATTCATTCAATAGATTTTATTGATCCTATTATACCTAGGCACTGTGCTGGGCACTGGGAGGTGTAAAAAGATAAATGAAGCAGAAGTACAGAATTTACAATCCAAGCAGAGGAGACAAACTGTAACCAAATATGCAAACAATCAAGGCAGGGCTAGAGACTTGCAAAGGAAACCCTCCCAGGTTTGGTAATGCACATGCCTCCAAAGGTCAGGAAGGGCAGGGCCATTTGGGAAATAGGAAGTAGGCTGGGGTAAGCAAAGCAAGTGAGAAATGCTAGAAAGGAAATCAGTGTGAGAAGTGCTAGGAAGGAAATCAGCATGGTGATATGCTATTGAGGGCCAAGGAGGTGTGAGAAGCAAGTTTGGTTGACTGGTTGGAGAAGGTATCTCTGAGTGAAAACTGAGCAGAAGGAGTCAGCAGCGAGAACAAAGAGTGTAAAGTCCATGAGTCGAGAAGCAGAACATCAGTATCTTTGAGAAATGGAAAGGTGGCCAGCATGTCTAGAGTGGAGGAAGTTGAGGGGGGAAGGGTGGGCTTTATTTGAAGTGCAATAGGAAGCCATTAGAGAATTTTAAAGCTAAGGAGTGACAGGATGTGATTTTTTTTTAACTGTTGGGGATGGAATCCAGGTCCTGGCCCACACTAGGTAGGTGCTCTATCACTGGACTACAGCCCTAGCCCTAGGGTATGACTTAAATGTTCTACATGTTCTATATGTCTTCTATGAGGATGATGGGATGGAGGGTAATCCAATAGAAATGGCAAAGTCAGGAAGTTATTATATTGGCATGACAGACTAGGATCAGAGCAAAGGAAAAATGGAGAAAAAGGCAAGCAAGATACATATTTAAACCTCATCACAATCCTAGAGTAATGCAAAGTCTCTATTATCCTCCCCATTGCCCATATGAGGAAACCAAGGCCAAGGTTCAATAAACTTGCCTAAGATCACATAGCTTGTAAATGATGAAAGCAGGATTCACCCAGGGCCCCTGGCTTCCTTCCCAGTGTTCTCAGAATTTGAATTCCATTTCCTGCTCCAAGGAATCATTCACCAGGACACTACAGGGTCTTCCTGTTTCAATCCTGAAAAATCCCTGGGCATTCCTAACAAAGGAAAAGGGATGGAGGACTATTTGACCCTGTGATAAGCCAAGGGTATATAAGTGATTAGCACCATCCATTCCTCCCATTTTCATAAATATTCTGAGTTCAGCCTAGTTCTAGATAAGGGAAAACCATTCTTTCTTTGGAGGGGGAGTGGACAGAAGGAGGGTGGTGATGGTATATTTGGAAATAGAAAAAGAGCTGCCAACTTGTGCCTTCAAGGAAAGCCCAAGGGTGCAGGCCAAGACAGGGGAAATAACTTGCCAAATCCCTCCTACAGCCCCCAGAGTTATTCGTGTGAAAAAGAAGGCGGAATTGTCCCTGCCAAAGACATGAAGTCCTTTACAGAGCACTTTGTTAGCAAAGCCTAGCATCCCTGTCACTATGCAAAGCGCACTGGAATGTTGCCATGGCAACAGGCAGCTGGGCCTCTGAATCAGCTCAAGGCCTGTCTTGGCAGAGAGGCCCAAGCCTGTGGGGGCATTTCCCCACAGGCTGGGTGGGAGGGAGTAGCTGGTTTTGTGTCTGTTGATAAGGAGCCCTGAGTTCCCTTCCAGGTCACCAGACTCCAAAGCCTGTGTCTTCAGTAACTTTTTCCTCAGATGCCTAAATGCCACAAAACACAGCACTATAGGTTGGCATGACCTGACTTTTTTCCAGGTTCTTCCCGGGTAGGTTTTTTTTTTTTCCCCTCTTTCTATTTTTTTTTTTTTTTGCAGTGTTGGTGATGGAACCCAGGGCCTTGCACATGCCATGCAAGTGCTCTGCCATGAGCTGCACCCCCAGTCCCTCCTGTTTTCATTTTGAAGTGGCTAGCTAGTGAGAAAAAATAAAAACATTAAACTGTTGTAAAACAAAACTCCTTTCCATTACAAGTGTAGGAAAAAAAACGAAGACCAGAGAGGGAAAGGGACTTGCTGAAAGTTGCACAGCCTTAGTGGCGTCAGGGTTAGAGCACAGCTCTCTTGACTTCTGATGTACAGTGAATATCATCATACCACACTTATTTCTATGGGTACTAGGGAGGCAGGAAAGTGAATCATGCTCTAAGCCCCTCTTATGTACCTAAGCTGTGCTGGATTCTTTTACATTTCTCATATCTTATCTGTACCATAAACCAGCAAAGGAGCTATTATTATCCCCACTGCATGCATTAGGAAGTTGAAGCTCAGAGAGGTTACAGATTTGGCTCAAGATCACACAGCTAGACTTGAGTTGGTGTTACTGCCTTTGTGCCTAACCACTTGGCCTCATGCTTCCAAAGCCAAATGTACTTGTTTTCCCTTTGTGAGAAGAAGAGACATAATTGCAAAGGATATTAGATGCTGTCCCTATTCTGCCATTTATATCAAGAAAGTATTCTGCAGCAGATTGACAAATTGCCATTACCGAAGACCAGAAAGCACTGATGTGACTCTGGGTCCCAGCCCCTTCATCTCCAAAGTGAGCATAATGCTGATTAGAATTGCTAGAGGGATGAGAGGAGAAAGCATATAATTTGCATATAGCAAGGTCTGGTACATAGTAAGTGCTTAGTAAGTCTTAGTTACTTTTGATGTTTTTTTTTGCAGTACTGGGGATCAAACCCAGGGCCTTGTGCATGCTAGGCAATTACTCTATCTCTGAGCTATATCCCTAGCCCATGTTAGTTACTTTTAAGATGATTCCCTTTAGGCATCAGCTCCAATTCTGAAACCTCAAGGGCTCCAGTCCTCATTTGATGCAATTCAGTTTCATTTCCCAGCCATCCAAATCCATTCATTGCTGGTTGCCAATACCAGAGTTGAATTTCTTCTATCAGAGGAAAGGGAGGGCACTAAGAAAAGTTGATAGGGGAAGGACACTGTAGTGTATGCTGATAATCCCAGCCATTCCAGAGGCTGAGGCAGGACAATCACAAATTCAAGGACAGCCTGGAAAACTTAGCAAGACCTGTCTCAAAATAAAAATTTTAAAAAGTGTTGGGAATGTAGCTTAGTGGTAGAGTGATTGCCTAGTATGTACATGCTTGAGGCCCTGTGCTCAATCCCCAATAGAACAAAAAGAAAAAAACAAAGATGATGTGAAACTAGTTTGTTTTTTTAAAAAAAATATTTTTTAGTTGTAGATGGACACAATACCTTTACTTTTATTTTTTTTTAATGTGATGCTGAGGATTGAACCCAGTGCCTCACACTAGCTAGGCAAGCACTCTGCCTCCGAGCCACAACCCCAGTCCCTTGAAAGCAGATTTTAAAGAATGAAATGACATTTGCCAATAAAATGAGGACTGGAGAGAGGACATTCTAGGCAGAGGTCATTTTGATCAAGAATGTAAATGTATGAAAGTTGCTGGTGTTTGGGGAAAAAAGAAGTAATTTGATGTAATCAGGCAGAAAAAGAGGCAGATGAGATTATACTACGAAGACCCTAAATACTGTAAGTAAGAGTTAGGATTTTATCTTGAAGGAGGAGTTAGGGAGTCATGGAAGCTGCCAGGTGAGAGAGTGACTTAAAAATCCACATGGGAGCTACAATGTGGAAGACTGACTAGAGAGAGGACAGGAGAGAAGTCGGGGGGCTGTGGAAGGGATTCAGGTGAGAATTAATGAGGGCCTGCCCTGATGTGAAGTGGGTGGCTGGAGAGAAAGAACAGATCGTGCCACTAAACTAATGGTGTCACTCTCCAAATTAGGAAGCCCTGGAAGAGCATTGTTGGGATGGTGAGGTCAGAGCTTGGCTTGGACATGGTGCGTGTATCCAGAAGGCAGTGGCATTCCATGATGGGAAGCTCAGAGGAGGTCAGAGCTAGACATTTAAATGGAGATGTCATCAGTTCTCAGGACTATGTATGAAACCCATGGGCAGATAAGATGGTCCAGATTGAGTGAGGAAAATGGGAAGAAAGGAGAGCAATGATATGAAAGGTTTGTGTTATGGCTTTTCGTGTGTCTGCCTTGCTCCATGATGGCAGACTTCCTGATGCATCAGTACAACATTTGTGAAGCTCCCTGAGATGCAGACCAAGGAGATCTGTGGTGGACAAAGGTGGTGCATGCACTCTCTCCTGCGTGGAGTCCTAGAAAGGCAGGCCAGGGAGGCAGTCTTGGAATTCTGGATTTTCTGGAATGGGGACTTGAGAATCCCAAGAGGTCCTTGAGAATGAAGGGGCAGGCAGAGATAGCCTTAATACTGGAAAAATGTCAAGCCCCTAATAGCAGAAATAAGTTTTCTAAAATTTAAGTTTTCATTTGCAAGTTCAAATTTTCATTGGTAACAAATAGGGTCAGCTCTTTTCTTTGAAGCACAGACTCACTTTGTTCATCTTGGAGAAAAATGTCTGCTAAATACCCAAGTCTGACTAACTGCAGTTTGCCTTTCAGTCGTTCTTTCAACTAAAAATATGTCATGAAAAAAAGAGGCCCATTGAGCTCACACCTCAAACAATGGCTCAGTGCTTTTCCAGAGATGACCATACTCAGCATGTAGCAAAAGTGCTTTATGTGTTCTTCCTGTTTGGTCACACAGGATATTAAAAAGGCATGAGCTCAAGGATCAGGATTTAATAACATTAACAATTTTCACTGCTCTGTCAAAACTAGTCTTCAAGCTGGGTGCAGTGTTACAAGCCTATGATCCCAGCTACTGGGTGAGTTGGGGGGTGAAGCAGCAGGATATCAAGTTTGAGGCCAGCCTGGGCAACTTAGCAAGACTCTGTCTCAAAATCAAAAATAAAAAGGACTGGGAATGTAATTCAGTGGTAAAGCACCCCTGGGTTCAATCCCTAGTACATAGTAACTCCCCCCGACCAAAAAAAAAAAAATCCACAAATTACTCTTCAGTAAGACTGGTAGCTCTTCTTCTGAGAGTGAGTAGCGGTGAAGAATAATGACTACTACAACATTGTAATGCCCATGGTGTAATTTTCAAGGTGGCTTCATGGACCTGCCCATCTCTCTCTCTCTCTCTCTCTCTCTCTCTCTCTCTCTCTCTCTCTCTCTGTGTGTGTGTGTGTGTGTGTGTGTGTGTATAGATATTAAATAAGCACACATCTGGGCTTGGTGGTGCACGCATGTAATCCCAGCAGCTTGGGAGGCTGGGGCAGAAGGATCACAAGTTCAAAGCCAGCCTCAGCCACTTAGGCCCTAAGCAACTTAGTGAGACCCTATCTCTAAATGAAATATAAAAAAGGGCTGGGGATGTGGCTTAGTGGTTAAGCATCCCTGGGTTCAATCTCCAATACCAAAAATAAATAAATAAATAAACAAACAAATACATATATAGTTAAACCATAATAACTGCAATGAAAGAGGGGTATAGGACCCTGAGAAAGTATACCAACAAGACTACTACTAATATAGTCTGAAAGGCCTGTTGGTAAACAGAAATTTCCATCCTTGCTTTCAATAGCTGCACAGTGCTCCACTATGTCATGACAGATGATAATTTATTGAGCCAATCCCCTATTAGAGGGTATGCAGAATGTTCTGCATTCTGTAGGTGCTCTACCATTGACATATATTCCCAGAACTTTCTATTTCTATTTTGAGATAGGGTCCTGCTAAGTTGCCTAGGCTGGCCTCAAACTTGCAATCCTCTTGCCTCAGTCTCCTGAGTTTCTGGGATTATTAGTATGTGCCACTGCAATCAGATACAACCAACATTTTGATATACATTTTTGTATATGCATCTTTGGGCACTTGTCTGATTATTTCTTTAGTATGCTTTTTTTCTTTCTTTCTTGTTTTGGTACTGGGGATTGAACTAAGGGACACTTGAACACGGAGCCCCATCCCCAGCTCTATTTTGTATTTTATTTAGAGACAGGCTCTCACTGAGTTGCTTAGCACCTTGCCCTTGCTGAGGGTGACTTTGAGCTCACAATCTTCCTGCCTCAGCCTCTGGGGCTGCTCAGATAACAGCCATGCAACACCACGTCCAGCCTCCTCAGTAGGCATTTCTAAAAGTAGAATTGCCAGGTCAAAGAATATACACAGTTTTAAGTCTTTCAAACATACTGCCAAACTGCCCTGAAGAAAGTTTGTACTGACTTATATGGGAAATAGGCTGCCTAAAAATAGGGAGGGTTAACAGTAATCAGATCTAGATGTTAAAAATTCTATCAAGATTTTTCTTTTCTATATTTTTATGTTTCTATTCTAATCATTCTAGTGTATATGTGTTACTCATTTTAAATACTTTTGAATAATTAATGCATATGTATGGTATTCAGAGAACAAAAGGGAATTCAGGGAAAAGAAAATCTCCTTGACCCCTAGTTCTTTATCTTGGGCACCCTGCCAGAAATGTTCTGTGCAGGAAATTCAACGGTGGCATCATACTGTAACACTATTCTGCACCTAACATTTTTCATTTAATATGGTCACCTTATATTAAAGCTGCATAGTATTCTAACATTTTGCCATCACTAAAAATGTGTATTAATCATTTAAATGCAACAGTAATGTTTTTTTTTTTTAAAAAAAGATAGGAATAGTAAGATGACATCATTTTTAGAGACCAGAAAAAAAGCAGAATTTTAGTCTCAAGGTTGGGAACACTTCTATTAAGCAGTTGTTTTGCTTTTATCTGTGATTTTTTTTTTTTTTGCAGTGCTGGGGATTGAACCCAGGGCCTCAAGCATGCTAGGCAAGTGCTTTACCACTGAGCTACCCCCAGCCCTATCTGTGACTTATATAAAGCCACATTTGGGACCCACATTTATCAAGTGCGGACTTCCTGACATTTACCTTTTGTTATTACTTCTTCACAAGTTACCCATGTTTTTTCTTTGCCTGATCTTTCTCCCTTATATCTAATTTTGGCTCTCTCCAAGCATCTGGTGTATCTTCGTAAGCCACCTTAACATCTTTTTGGAATAAGTCAATGTATTAATATGTGTGTGTGTGTGTGTGTATATTTTTTTAACAAAAGTTTAGCTAAATATTGAATCTCAAGAGGCACAGGCAAGACACAAGCAGAAAGATGCCTCAAGAAAACAACGGAAACCTAATTGGAGGTCAATCGATTTCTGGACTATGTGCGTCAGTGCTGAGGTCTTCAGCTTCTGAACACGCAAGGCAATTTAGCGCTTGCGTTCCCATGGCAACCGTGCCGGCTGGATGGAGAAGATGCAGGGGCTGGCCTGGCCGTTGCTGGGGGAACTTGGGCTGCTGGCCTCGTGACTTTGCTCAAGTCTGAGATTTTAGATGGTTGGGGACTTTCCATTAACTGGGAGTTCAGAATTTGGACGTCACTAAAGTTGTTGAGAAGAGATGAAAAGTGTATAATGGAAATAGGGTGATGCTGTGCAGTCACTGATAATTGAAATTAGTTTGTATCCCCGCCCCGCCCCGTAACCTACTATAAGAAAATAGGAGAAGGGATTCACTCCAATTTGTTATTTATTTCTTTATTTATTTCTTTATTTATTTATTAATGCTGGGGATGATGAAACCCAGGGTCTTGTGCACACTAGGCAAGTGTTCTACACTAGTGTTCAATTTGTCCTTTTTCAAAGAGGTAGTTACTGGGGAAAAACTAAAGGGTGTGTGTGTGTGTGTGTGTGTGTGTGTGTGTGTGTGTGTGTGTGTGTTTGACCTTATTAGCATAGTTAAAGCTCCAGCCTAATTGATTGTTTTGTGCCACCATTGAAGAAAGTTTGTGTTAATTGCAGGGGGAAGGGCTGCTTGGAGGCTAAAAAAGAGGAATCCCAAAGAATAGGGTGAGGTCAATGCATGTCACCCTCATCACTTGGGAAGAATATAGATGAGTATTTATCTGGAAGGAGGCAAGACTTTCTAGGCATAAAAATCACAAAGGAAAATGTCAATATATTTGGCAGATTTGTAAAACATGTTAGCTCATCCCAAAACATAATAAACCAGAAATCAAATACAAAACACCAACTAGGAAAGAAAAAGATATCTGCAGTAAGGGATGGAAAAGGATTAATATCTTTATTATATAACAAGCTTTAAGTAATGAGCTCTAACCAATAAATAAAAAGATAAATGTTTTACTTTCTAATCAGGAACACAAATCTGTTTAAGAAAAAGAGAGGAGGAGAATGGAAAGGGAAGCTATTAAGCACTACAAAATGTGAATCAGTTCAGATAAATGCAGAAATAGCTCAGAGGGCCAGGAAGTTATGCTCAGTGATACAGTGCTTGTTTATTAGCAAGCTGGGGCACCTGGGTTCAATCCCCAGTACTCTCCCACCCCCCACCAAAATAAAATTAAAAGAGATAAAACGTGACCCAGGAAAGGAATAATTTTAAAAATGTTCTGCTTATTTCACTGGGAAGAGGGGAATAGAGGGGTTCCTAAAGTTTATTGCACTAATCTAAAAGCAATCACTTTAGAACAAGCTCTCAAAAATGGCACTGGAACTTGCTATTGACATGTGCAAGCAGGAGGCCTCTACTTCCCCTATAGTGTAGAGAGAGGAATATGAGAATTTCCTTGGGGAAAGAATCATGGAGTCTTGCCAGATAGAACCTGGCCCAGCATAAGCAGACGCTCAGTGAGGGATTGTTGAAGAGTCTGAGGGTCTCTTCATGATGACCAAGTCCTTAGGTGGAGTCCCTGTTCCCAAGCAGCCTTCAAGGGACTCAACTTCTCAGAGTCCTCACTGGGAACCCATTATAACTATCTATCCAAGTTCAGGTTCTAGGAAGGGGAGGCAGATTTATTTTGTTTTGTTGCATGATTAATTAATTTTTCCCACAAACATTGTTTGAGACCCATTATGTCCTGGGAATGAGATGGGGGTGGAGGAGTGGCCTACAAATGAGGAGCTTGTTACAAAGAGTTTCCAGTCAATTGAGGGAAATAATCTGCCACTTTTGAAAAAAAGCAGCTTTTGAGATGGACTTTGAAGGGTGAGAATAGTTCAGGAGGCAGAGATGTAATCAGGAAAGGCATGAAAATTGGAAATGAAGGAAAATAGGTGTGTAGGGAAATAATCTCTTAGGCTCTTTTCAGCTGTGCCTATGATTCTTAACTTTGGCCTCATCCTCAGTAATAATGTCTCTGCAAAATCATAGTTTTGATATATTGGTTATACTTTTCTCTAATATATATGGAAACAACTATGTAAACAACCAAATAAAAGTTTAACCATGCATTTTGATGACATTTTAATTTGTCTGGTGCTGGTTCCACATTTTAGGAAACTATCAAAGGTAATAGAGAGCCACCAAGAGCTCTGTCCCTGGAAGGGGGAAGACTCAAGTGGATAAATGGAGCCGGGGGGAGAATGGAGGCAGGCAAACTGTTCAGGAGACTATGTTGAGAATCCAATGAGAGGGAATGAGGCCCTCAGCTTGGAAGAAATGGGGTAGAAGCCTGAGGTGCCTGGGGAAGAAGCAGCCAATTAGATTTGAGATCCAGTTCCTAATTTCTGGTTTGCTGTTCTCAAATCCTCATGAAGGAGGAGTCACACTCACTTCTGGCACTACATAATTCTCAACACGAAGGGATACTGTTTTCCATACTCCCCCACTGGGAATTTATTGTTGTCTATTTAAATAAGGTGCCAATCCGATTGGGAAATGGCAGGAAACTTTTCCACAACAGGCTCCCATCAGATTCCCTTTGCCTTTTGCAAATGGAAATCTTCTGTAGGAGGAGGGACCTTCAACAGGTGCAAATAAGAGAGAAAATCCTCCTTTTCAGTTAGCAGCCTGCAGAAAGTGTCAACAGAGGGGCTGGGGGAGGAGCTAGCCATTCTCACTGAGCTCTGTTGCTGAAGTAGTGTGGAAAGAAAGCCTGGAGAAGGTGGCCTGGGAGAGGCCCCCACTTGCCTTTCCCATTTGCAATCTGGAGAGGAGCCTTTCCTCCTCACAGACAGGAAATGACACATCTGAAAACCAAATGGGTTAGGCCCAGGTGATAGTGTCTTGGGCTCTGAGAGGAATGGGAAAGGCACAAAGGGGAAGCTGACATGGGAAAGGAATAGGTAGGGAAGACTGGAGAGTATCTAGGCACCTGTCTCATCCTTTCCCTCACTCCCAAGCCCATCTCCCTCAGTTCAGACCCCTGACCTTGTTCCAGAAATTGTGTGGTCTCCCAGGCATCTCTCAGGGCAGTTGGCTTGAAGATCATAATCACTTGGCCTCCTGGCACCTCTAGGACCTCACTGAAGCATGGCTCTCCTTCCTTAACTTCCCAGGTTTTTCAGTACTCCACCTGCTATGTAAGCAAGCTAAGCCTCGCCCTTGCTTAGTGCAATCACTGGGGAAAAACTAGGAATTGAGCATCCAGACAGTCCTGGTGGACCAAGGTGTCCAACTTTTTCTAGGAATGATAGCCATGCCTGTTGCTCCTCATCCCATCACACCAGAAGTGCAACAAAAGCAGAGACCTTATTTGACTGTCACTGCTCAGCACCTGGCAGAGAGTAACATGCAATGCATATTTGTTTAGTTTGTTGAAAGAATTTTAAGCAACAAGGGAAAACAAGATTTGTGTTGACCAAACTTGCTTTTCAAGCAATACAGTCAAGAGGCTTCATGTCTAATTTGTATAAGCTGTTGGGATAAATACTATAATGAAGAGATATAGTACAGTGGAAGCTGGCGGGTGCCTGGAGGTATCTGGGGAGACTTTCAGAGAAAGTGTCATTCAGACAAGTTTTGTTGTTGTTGTTTGTTTTTAAGGTACTGGGGATTCTGGGATTGAACTCAGGGGGCTCCATCACTGAGACCTTATTTTATCTTACTTTTAGATGGAGTCTTGCTAAATTACTGAGGTTGGCCTCAAATTTGCAATCCTCTTGCTTCATCCTCCAGAGTGGCTGGGATTATGGGTCTGTGCCACTGAGTTTGGCCTTTGTATGACCATTTTAAAGAGCAATTTTTCAGTTATGTATACACACCCACAAGCTAGCAAATTGATTTTCAGGTATAAAAAGTTGAAATTTTTACACATAATAGGAAATATTTACCATAATGTTCATTTCAGCATAATTGGTAATGATAAAAAGTAGAAACTGTTTTAATTTTTATCAATAAGAGGTTAGAGAGATTTGATTTTTATTAATTTTATTTTATCTTCTGTTATAGAACCCATGCTAGGCAAGTGTTCTACCACTGAGTTATATCCTCAGCTCCAAGAAACAGATTTTTATTATTTATCTATTACTACACTACATAGCAGTTAATATCAGCAAACTACATCAATAGATGTAAAAGAAATAGATACCAAATAATATGATGCTGAGTGAAGAAAGCAAATCTTGGAAAGCTGTTCCACACAGAATAGTATCACATGACAAATTTTAAATAGAAAAAAATGAATACTACACACCATTCACAGACACATAAACATGATGTGGACATGTATCAGGGCCAAAGAATATAGAATAGGACTGGGGAGGGGAGCACAGGGACTTCAATGTTACCTGCAATGTTTTACTTTCCTAGAAAAAATGCAGGCAAACACGATAGAAATGTTAACATTTGTTCATTTTAGTTGGACAATACATGGGCATTTGCTATATTATCTTCTGAATGTTTTCCTCAGCACTTTTCTTTTATGTCAAGTTTCTTAGCATTTTTAAAAAAAGTTATTTAGTTACAGATGAACACAATATCTTTATTTTGTTTACTTTTATGTGGTGTTGAGGATCGAACCTAGTGCCTCACATGTACAAGGCAAGTGCTCTGCTACTGACCCACAACCCCAGCCCAGCATTTTTTATATATTAGGGATTGAACCCAGGGGTGCTCTACCACTAAGCTACATTCTCAGCCCTTATTATTTTGGAACACAGTCTCACTAAGTTGCTGAAGCTGGCCTTGAACTTGTGCCTCCTTCCTCAGTCTCCTGAGTTGCTGAGATTACAGGTATGTACTACCATGCCCAGCTTCTGAGCATTTTTTAGGCAAAAAAGCAAAAAAGAAAAGAAGGGAGGAATGAAAGACAGAGTTGAGTGCTACTGCATCTAGCAGAGAGAAGCCCACAGACCCTTATTGAATGACACCACAGTCACAGCAGGAAAAATAACAGGAAAAATGACCCTGCAATTCTTATTAAATGCCGTATCTTAGAGCCTGGGCTCAGTGCCACCCTTGGCCCCTACCGACTTTACTGGCTTAATCGAGAAAACAATAAATAAATAGTGCACGAAAGTGACCCAAGGAGGAGAACAATGATTTGGAGTTCTTGCCAAATCCGGATGCAAAGGCACTTGGAGAGCAAAATTTACACATATGTTCCCCACAAGAAACCACTCATTCCTGAAGGGTGTCCAAGAACAGCCAAAGTGACAGGTCCAGTTTTCACCAGGGTCCAGGGGGTGCCATCAGGAAGGGAGGGGAAGGAGGAGGGCTTTCAGGGCATCAGACCAAGAAAGGAGAATGATGAAACTGAAGAGAGCATGGAACTCACTAGAATTACAACATAATCTCCAGGAGGATTTGTGGCTATTTTGTTAATTGTTTTTTTTTTTAAAATTTGAGATATTTAATAGCTATCTTCAAAATAGAGCAATTTACTGAGAAATTAACTTTTTCCATGCATGTTTACATTTTTAGTTGTTTTTAAATTCTTGACTCTTTTCTATTTGTTCTTTTTTAGTTATCATGACAGTTGAATGTATTTTGACATATCATACATATATGGAATACAACTTCCCATTCTTGTGGTTGTACATGATGTGGAGTTATTCTGGTTATGTATTTATATATGAACACAGGGAAGTTATGTCTGATTCTTTCTTTCTTTCCTATTACTATCCCTCTTCCTCCCCCCCCCCCCGTCCCCGCCCCGTGTATTTTGTTAATTGTTGTATTCCCAGCACCTAGAACAGTGCCCAGCACAGAATAGATGCTCTATAAATATGTTGAGTGAATGAAAGGGAGCAGTGAATAGCACACAATAGAAGGAAGGAGGCTTCACTGTCCCCAACTCTGTCACCTTGATTGCTCAAGATTATATTTCAGATGTACAAAATAAGCACTGACATGTTACTAGTGAATTTCTGTTGTTGCCTGGGTACAAGCTAGGAACTGGAATTGAGATATTGGCAGAAGACAGGGTAATGGCTGGGCGTGGTGGCTCACACCTGTAATCCCAGCTATTCTGGAGGTAGAGGCAAGAGGAAGTTTAAGGCCAGCCTGGGCAATTTAGTGAGATCCTGTCTCAAGATAAAATTTCAAAAAGTGCTGGGATGTAGCTTAGTGGTAGAGTATTCGTGTGTTCAATCCCCAGTACTACACGCACGCACACACACACACACACACACACACACACACACACACAGTCCCTCTTTTAAAAAAAAAAGTGAGAATAAAATATCTTAGTGGTATAGCGCCCCTTGGATTCAATCCCCAGTATTGCATAAATAAATAAATAACATTTCAAAAAGGGCTGGATGAGGGGTGTAACTCAGTGGCAGCACTTGCTTAGCATTCATTAGGTCCTGGGTTTCATCACCAGTACTGCAAAAAGTAAAGCAAAAAAAGAAAAAGAGGATGATCGAACTATAGAGAGGTGAGGCTCTAGGAAGAACAAAAAGCTCCTCAAAAACTGAATATTCTCGAGGGTTGGGTGTGTAGGTCAGTGGTAGAGCCCTTGCTTAGTATGCCTGAAGCCCTGCATTCAATCCCCAGTGGCCCCTCCCCCAAAGCCCTGAATTCTAATGTGGGTGGGTTTTTTTTTTAATAAACATGTTTTTTTTTTTTTTTTAAAGAGAGAGAGAGATAGGGGGAGAGAGAGAGAGAGAGAGAATTTTTTTTAATGTTTATTTTTTAGTTCTCGGTGGACACAACATCTTTGTTGGTATGTAGTGCTGAGGATCGAACCCGGGCCGCACGCATGCCAGGCAAGCGCGCTACCGCTTGAGCCACATCCCCAGCCCCGGGTGGGTTTTTTTTTTAAGCAAAGTGAAAAAGAGAGATGGGGTCCTGTCCCCACTGGGTCCAGCTGGCTCATAAGGTACTAGCTGTATAGCTTAGAAAATTATAATGCTTTAGAAAGAATTAGGGAAAAGTGGTCCCAGGACATAGGGCTTGGTTATTGGATATTGGGCTGGATCTTAGTCCCCCAGTCACTTGTGTGGCTTTGCACAGAGCACAACTTGCACAATTGTACACAGCAGCCCTGACCCCCAGATTGGCATTCTGGACAACCAGGTTCCATCTAGCCTACCATCATTTGGCAGCCCATCATCACCTGCTGGGAGCACTGCCACCACCCTGCCATCCCTGCTTCACAGCTCTTGCCAGTCCACCTTGCCCTGGACAACAGTAGGACTGTCTCTAACAGGAAGATCGATTGAGCCAACAGACAATCATCAGTTCTTGGGTGAATTATGACTAATATGTGCAAAGACTCTGTTCTACAGAGCAGGGAGGCTTGCCTACCATCCCCAACAGGTCAAGTAAAATTCAAGAAGCCAGAAGCCAGAAACAAGCTGCTGCACCCCCTGGTGTTGCTTAAAGGAAATGTTGAGGACATTTTTCTGTCATTATGGAGGAGAAATGAAAGCCCTTCTCTCCATCCCAGGGTGTGTTTTCAAGTCTGCTGGGGCACATGCATTATCAACAGTGGGAATACAAAAATCAGAACCCTCCTTAGGACCTCTGTGGCATCATATCACCTTTTCTCAAGAAAGAGAATGAAGCCTCCTAATTCTAAGAATATGGGGAGGATCTTTGGACAAGAGCCCTGTCACTCTGCCACCCCCCCCCCCAACAAAGTTATCTGCACCTGCCCTTTCATGACCTCCTCTCTCTCAAGATGGCAGGTCCTTCATCTTTTCTAGAGGCTGCCCTTATTCATCCCCACTCTGGATCGTTTTCCGTCCTGATAACTATCTTTCCCTTGAATCCAGTGGTGAGAAAGTCACTTAATGTCTCCTCGCTTCAACTTCCTTATATATATTATGGGGAAAATAGTATCTTCCTAAAAGAGCTGTCATGAGGACTGAGTCAGTTAATCAATATAAAATGTTTAGTGCTTACCACATAGTAGGCACTCAAAAAATGTAAACCATTATTATCATCATGAATGTGAAGGGTAATAAACTCTTAATGGCACAAAATCAGTCTGAACAACCAGGTCTGGGTTGTATATTTGTGAAACCAGAGTTTGTCCCAGGATGGAGGCCCTCCCAAGAAGACTTCTGGATACAGCCAGGCTGGCTCCTGTACTCCTCAGAGTACATCCTTCTGCAATGCAGAGTTGGCAACCCTTGCATCCTGATACTCTTTGCTTCCCATCTTCCTTCCCCTTTCCCCTATTTGGACTTGCTCCACCCATCCGAACTGACTGGGTGGTCCCAAGGTCTGCTGACATTAACAGCTGGCTTCTGAAAAGCTGACCTTCTCCATACCCGGCCCAGCACACTAGGAGAAATCTACAAATGATTTTCATCCTGGGATGTTTGTATGGATACTCTGGAACTCAATTTGCACAGACAACTACTGAGAGAAAAATACTGAGATAGGAAGATAGGATTTGGGGGGCAAGAGAGAAATCAGAGAGACTTGGCATCTAGCTCAGCAGTATTGTGCTTGCCTGGCATGTGCAAGATCTGGGTTCCATTCCTAGAACTAAAATAAAAAGACCCTAAAATGTGTTTTCTGTCATCCAGTAGCTGTTGCCAAAAGTTCCACCATTGAAACGTTGTTCCCTCTGAGAATGCACAGACCCTGAGAATGGGAACATAGGGAATCAGTCTCCAATGTTGATGGCTAGGTGGAACAATTTACAGAATAAAGTCACTTTTCAAAAATGAAAACACAACAGGTACCAACTCTTCTCCTCTTGTTCCCCCCACCCACCATCAACAACTACTGATAAAGAAAGACACAAACACAAGTAAAGGGAGCATAATTGTGGCAACACTTTGGAGAAAGTATGATGGCACTAGGCTCCTGGGTATGGTTTCAGAACAGTGGGTGAACAGGATAATGAAGTGAGGTATTGAGGTGCAGGGAAGGACTTGGGGGAGCTAAGTATGGGACCATATTTTCAACTTCACCCCCTTCAAGGTGAATGGGAGCTATTGTGTGTGCATATCACCAATGGCCTCATACATGCCTGGCAAACACTTTACCAATTGAGCTGCATCCCCAGCCCCACACTTGATTTTGAATGAAAGAAAACCGAGGTTCTATTTATTTATTTTTAAGTTGTAGATGGACACAATATCTTTATTTATTTATTTTTATGTGGTGTTGAGTTTCAAATCTAGTGCCTCATGCACATAAGGTAAGTGATCTACCACTGAGCTACAACCCCAGTCTCCAAACTGGGGTTTTAAATCCCAACTCTGCCACTTATTAGCTGTGTGATGTTGGACAAGTCACTTAACGTCTCTGAATCTCAATCTTCTCACCTGTGCAATGCTGGTAATAGTAATGGCTATACCAAATTAGCAATGTTTTGGAGCTGAAATGAAAATACATATATATTTAAAAATTAGACCATCTAGCACGAACAAGGCCCTGGGTTCAATCCCCAGTGCTGAAGAAAGAAAGAAGAAACAAAACTAGCTCAGGGTCTGACACAGAAGCACTCATTTGTTTGTGGCATCTGAATCTTACAATAGGCCAACAGCAGGGCTTCAACAATGCAAACACACTAAGAAGCAGAAACACAGAGCAAAGGTGATTCTTGAACACTTGTTCTGCAGTTTCTGCCCTTGAAATGTTCCCAGAAAAGACAGCATAATCTTCAGCCCAGGATTTGGAACCCAGAATCCAGATGGCATGGCCCATCATTTATCAGCACCACCAGACTCTCAACTTTAATAAGCTTTCTGCAATCATAACCACAGGAAGAGGAGGAAATGGGCCAGATTCCTTGGCAATAATGAGTACTGCTAGCTCGCTTTTACATTGGCAAGTGCATTGTGATCACTCTGATTAGTTAGTTCTCACATCAACCCTCAGGAGGTACAAGGAGTATTTTTCTCCTTGTTTTAAAGATGGAAGAATTGGGAAACAAATCTTTCTGCCATTTCCAGCACTTGGCCTGGTGGATCCCTCTTCTAGGTATATGCAGTTGCCTACAGCTATTAGAATTTTAAAGATGGATTTTCAGATTCTAGTGCCATTCAATGTTTGCCCAGGAAGACAGGCTGTCTGGTGTTGTCTGAGAGACTCTGTCCTTTACCTATCAGACGAGACTGTGGGCAGGCCTAGCAGAAAAAAAAAAAAAAAAAAAAAAAAAAAAACCAACCTCCGGAACCTTAAAAGGTTAGGAATGCAGGATCCAGAAGTTAGGAGAAAGGTCCAATGAAAGTGCTTGGCAACATCTCAGGACCAATGAAAGGCGAACCCCTCTGTTGCCATGAGGCAGTCTTGATTCTCATTGGCTATGAACACGAGGCTGTCTCCCTGAGAGGGGAGGAGGGTGAACAGTGCCTGCAGCTCTGTTTAGGTGTTTATGCCTGTCCTTGAAGGGTCTTAGAAAAGTTGAGGAGCTCCCAATTGGGCCTTTGGCATTAGGAAGTTCTATCACATCAGGAAAACTAAAGCAGTTTAGCAGACATTTGCAAATCCAAATTGTACAGGCCATAGGCATATCATAGTCATATGTAAAGAAGGTAACAAGATCATATTAAACTCCCGAAGGAACAAAAAATCTGGTTATATGTCAGTCCCTCCCTGTCCCAGGCATGTTCCAGTTAGCAGGGATGGTGAAAGACCTTCTTCCTGCTCAACCTGGCCCAGCTCTGGAATCAGTGGGAAATCCAGACTGGTGGGGCATTTGGGGGGGGGGTGCCCTCCTCAGGAAGGAGTATAAAAGGAGGGCTTGAGTGGCCTTTACTGTCCTGGGCATGCTACATCTGAGGTTGGAAACAAGCTGGCCATGTTGGAGAAGGGGATTCTACTTCCCACCAATGCTCCATCCCTGCCACTGATTCCATTTTCCTGAAGAGCATGTGGGTCTTTGGTCTCTCCACCCATGAAGGACCTGTCACATGGTCCTGAGTCTCAGCTGGCAACTGGAAAGCCAGGTTGGCAGATTTCTATCCTTTCTACCCGTAAGCATTGGGACTCTGCTTATCATCCCCATCCCAGGTAATGTGTGCACCTGTGGAATAAGCTACTAGATTCCTGTCCTAGGCCAAGGACTGTGATTGCACCCTGCTCTCCTGTACTCCTCATGTAATGCCATCTTTACCAAATTGGCCCTGAGTTTTCCTCATAGCCCTTTAACTCTTGACCTCTTTTTTTTTTTTTTTAGAGAGAGAGAGAGAGAGAGAGAGAGAGAGAGAGAGAGAGAGAGAGAGAGAGAGAGAGAGACTTTTATTATTTTTTAGTTTTTTCGGCGGACACAACATCTTTGTTTGTATGTGGTACTGAGGATCGAACCCGGGCCGCACGCATGCCAGGTGAGCATGCTACTGCTTGAGCCACATCCCCAGCCCAACTCTTGGCTTCTTGACATTATATTTATTTTTCTTTTTCAGTGCTGGGGAGGAATCCAGGCCTTCAAATGTGATAGGCAAGTGCTCTATGACTGAGCTACACCCCTAGATTAGTGCCCTGACTTGGATGATTTAATTTTGGCACCTACTGTGTGCTAGATGCTATGAAGTTTCCTAGGTCATACTTATCCCTGGCCTCTCTACCCAGTGCAGCTGGGACCTTTGTGGTCTCATACCTCTATATGGGAGCTTTCCAGCATGCTGTGTAAGCCATTTCCTAACATTAGATAGGAAATTCCTCTGTGCCATTCTTCTTAAGCAATCTCCAGAGTTTTGTGGAGCCCAAATCATGCTGGGAGTGGGGAGGCAGGAAGAAGAACCTGCCAAGGATAAGGGCTGATGTTAATGCCAAGGAGGACTTGAGTTCTTATTTAGGGAGCAGGACCCTCCCTATCACTTGACTGGAGGAGAATTTAAAAAAAATGGGTAGAATTTGGATTTAGTCAGCTGTCTTAAATTATGGTCTCCTCTTATTTCAGGTGAGCCCCAAATATGTTAGAATCCAGAAAGTCAAAATGTCCTCTAATGCTACCGTGTTGGCCCTGAATATACACTTCTGCTCCTTAGGATTCCTCATTTGCACTCACTTTGCTTACTGTGCCAGTAGCTCTGCCTTCAGTTTCAGTCTACTGGGCCTAAGATAAAACTGTTTCCTTAGCCCTGATCTTTTATCTTCCATGACCATAGTACCAGTCTTTCCCTCTGAAATCCACTCCCAACAACCCTCTCAATTATTGTCTGGTAGCTCCTTAGGAACAGGGTCTGGGTTTCATTCATCTCTCTGTCAACAGCATCATATATGGAGTTTGTAACACAAAAGAAGTTATGTTAAGTGTTGGCAAAACAAATACATCCACTAAGGTCCAAGATGAGAACCAACTTGGTTTTCATACTGCTTGGCCAGTTTATTTTGTTCTCATAGAATCTCAGTTCCTCTTCAAGAAAGAGCCTACATAAATCTTGGATTCGTGTTTTCCTGGAGTGGGGGAAGGACAAAGGCTTAAGAAGTAGGTCCCAGGTTAAACAGAGTAAATATTTGCCAAAATAATCAACTGTGTGTGGTCTAAAAGGGACAGGGGCCACAGTGAACCAAGAGGAGGCCACAGGGGATTTTAATGCATGGCAGGTCCTGAGAAAAGGGCTACACTAAAGTTTTTCTTCTGGTATCAGGGATTGAACCCAGGGGCACTCAAATACTGAGCCACATCCCCATCCCTTTTTATTTTTATTTTGAGACAGAGTCTTGCTGAGTTGCTTAGGGCCTTGCCAAGTTGCTGAGGCTAGCTTATGAATTCTCAATCCTCCTGCCTCAGCCTCCTGAGCTGTGGGATTACATGCACCACCATGACCAGCTGCCTAGAAGTTGTTTCTAAACAAGTAAAATGTAATGAAAAGGGGATGGACTGAAGCCTGAGTTTTTAGGATCAAATCCCAACTTTGTCAATTACTGTGTGACTTTGATCAATTTCCTAAAGAAAGTTTTCATTTCCTCATGTGTGAAACAAGGATGGTAACATTGCCCACATCAAGGAGTTAGGACAAAGATTAAAATTTTAAAAAAACTGAACATCTTCAATAAATGGCATATATGAATATTAATAATATAATCAATAACATTTGAGATGTGATTGATCCTGATACCCAAAGTTTAATCTTGTTGAATTTGCTGACTTTGAGGAATGTCTTCTAGGGGAAATTTTGTGTGTGGGAGGGTTATATTTTCTGGGAATTTCATTTTAGGATAGCAAATAGAGTCAATTGGGTTTATAAAGGGTATTAGGTATGATGGGGTTAGGATAGAGAGCAGAATTCATCAGACACTAGAATGGCAATATGTAAATCAATGGAAATGTAACTGATGTAACTGATGTGATTCAGCAATCTGTATACGGGGTAAAAATGGGAGTTCATAACCCTTTTGAATCAAACTGTGAAATATGATATATCAAGAAAGATGTAATGTTTTGAATAACCAACAATAAAAAAAAGACAACAACAACAACAACAATAAAAAAAAAGAACCACTTAAGTAGGGAAATATCATGTTGGGTTCAGGCCCACTTTCCCCAAGTCAACTGTGGGTACTCTAGCAGCATTACTGAGTCCCAGCTCCCCTGTCCTTCACCTCATTTCCCTGTGTACCTATCCCAAACATGGCCCAGAATGGAGGAGTCAGGGTCAGAAGATAACCAAAGAATTTGGACCTGGAGAGCTATCTGACATAGATCTGTCGAAGCCTTGAATTACATGTTTTTATCCAGTACGTTTCTTCTTTCCTTCATTTATTTAATAGAGCACCTACCATGTACACAATAGATCTATTACCCCAACCCAGGCCTAAGACTTCCCACTTACTCTACGAATTCCTTGCAGCTCCTTTTGTTGGCTCAGGGACTGTCTTCTCAGCTGGAAACTGTTTAGATTTAATTTCAGCCTCTTTCCAAGATTCTGCCTCTTAAATTTTCCCTTTCAAGCCTCCTCCTATGACTGATTCCTAATGGTCTAGTTCTGACTTCTCCTTCTAGCTCCAGGACCCAACAGCCCAGGCATCTACTGGTCCAACAAAAGCAGGGGTAGTTAGGACCAGTCTACAAGAAAAAAAAAACTGAGAATAATGAAGCCTGGTTTTTAGGGAGGAAGTGGATGGGGGCAGAATAAGGAATTGAGAAACAGTGAGTATAGCAAGTCAGCTGGTAACAGTCCAGTCCTATTGGGTGTGAATTGTAAGTGGCAATATTCCACCGATGCAGTACCATGAACTGCCCACTGCTGCTTCACCACCTGAACTTATAGCCTAGTAAGCAGAGCCTCAGGCTTTTGTTTAAAAAGACTAGTGATACTGTGGTTTAAACACATTCTAGATATTTTATGGTTAAATCACAGAAAAGGTGGGGGGAGAAAGAGGAAGAAAGAAAGAGAAAGAAAGAAAAAGAGAAAGGTTGGGAGAGGAGATTAGAACTCTCAGCAATAGGGCCTGAAAGGGTGGCTTCATCCAGGATTCCCAAAAGGCCCTTGTCCTCAGGCAAATCTTTAGACTATTCCACTCCCCACTCCACTCAGGTCAGTTTAACCTCTCTTCCCCTAAAGAAACTACTTGGGATCCATAACGGCTCTTTCTGTCTGGGCTGGCAGACCTTGTGTGAGTGAGCAGTATTCATCATGGGCAGCTCCCCAGAGGACAACCCTGCCATACCCTTCTTATGATCCTTTTTATTTTTCATCCCAGCCCAGGCCTGGCTGTCTGAAAACCAATAGCTGGGGGCCAAAATCAGATGTATGAATAAGCTACACATGAAAATTTTGGACACAGAAAGGGAAAGAAGGACATACCACAAAACCCTTTCTCAGTTTTCTTCTTCAACTTCTTGGATCTTATTTGTGTTGTCTTCTGTTTTGTTTGTTTCTTTTCTGTATAGGATCGAATGTAGCTACATCCCCATTCCTTTTTATTTTGATATGAGGTCCTTCTAAGTTGCCTAGACTGCCTTAAACTTGTAATTCTCCTGCCTCTCCAGTAACTGGGATTATAGTTGTGCCACCAGCTGAGCCACATCCCCAGCCCTTTTTATTTTTCATTTTGGGATAGACTTGTTAAGTTACTCAGGGCCTTGCTAAGTTGCTGAGGCTAGCTTTGAACTTGTGATCTTCCTGCTTCAGCCTCCTGAGCCTCTAGGATTACAGGAGTTCACCACCACATCTGGCTCTGTTTTAAAGCATGTTCTGAAAGTCTGGTAAATGAATTCTGCACCTCCCACAGCTTGGGCTGTCTGCCCAAGTAGAAGGACAGGGCGACCTTCCTATCTCTGTGGTTCCAACCCCTTCTGCACTCCATGCTACAGGCTGCAGAGGAATGACAGGCAGACCTGCGATGGCAAACCTTACAATTTTGAAATGGTTGGCAATGTTGAAAAGTGGAAATATTTTACATTAAAAAAATCTGGGTTTCTGGCATCTCTTGAAAAACTGGCAAATGTGGCAACATTGGGGCAGTAATTCTATGTGACAACTAGTGGCAGGGCTTAGAAGCAGATCTTCCCTTAGTCAGGACACAGATTTTTCCAGTTTACCCTGGTCCCTGTACTTTTACCAGGTAATTCAGGTGTGGAGGGCTGCTGGTCATGCTCATGTAGGTCTTCGGAAATGATCTGCTTCACTCACTTATGTGAACTTCTGGACCCTCTCAGCTTTCTGTGTGGATCCTTGATTTATACCCAGCTGCTTACAGTTCCCTAAACACCTCCTTATTTGATTTTGTTCTATTCTCTGCATAGAATGCCACCAATAGCCCACTTGGAAAACATCTATCCATTCATTAAGACCCACCTGAATCCTCTGGAAGCTCCCTAACTCATGCAAGCAGAACCAGGAACTTTATCCTCTAGATTGTCACTGCAACTATCCAATGCTCCATCACTGTCATTTACCCATTGTATTAAATCATGTGTGTATGTTTCTATTCCTAAACTGCATGTTTTCTTGAGGGCAGAGACTGGGTTTTCCTCATCCTTGAATCTCCAGCTTCTTGAACAAGGCCTGGCACATGAAGGACACTGGAATGATTTTTGAATAAAAGATGGAATGACTGAATAAGGGTTGCACTATGTATACTCAATATACATAGTGACTGTTCCTTGATGGGAACCAGAAGCAAGTTGGGTGGTACCAGAGCAGTTCTAATTTCCCTGAAGTGACAGCTCTGTGCAGTCCATCCCATTCAGCACTAACTGCTTGTCACAGAGATTGGCCCACTCCAGGAGCTCAGGGGATACTCATAGAATAAGAGAACAAAGTCCATCTGACCACTGATCTTTGGGTTGGAGGGCTCCAGGGAATCACACCATGTCACTGTGGTTAGGAATGCTGATTTTAGTACATCCTAGGTCTAGGACAAAGGGCAAATGACTTAATCTCTTTGAGGTTCAACATCCAAATCTGAAAAATGGAAATAATAGTACTTGGTGGCAGGGTGGGAATGAGTATTAAACAAGGTACCTCTAGGTTAAGTGACATGTTCCAGATGTTAATAAGTGTTTAGGCCCTTTGTTACACTGGGTTCATAGGAGAATGTATGTATGTGAGTGAGTGGGTATGGCCAATGAAATGTGAAACTGTAATCCAAAAGTATGGATACTTGGGCTGGCAGTCTAGCTCACGTGGTGTCTAAGCATGCTCAAGGGCCTGGGTTCCATCCCCAGCACCCAAAACCAACGAACCAACCAACCAAACAAAAAAGCAAAGATATAATCTGTGTTTCTACCCATCTCCAATTTCTCTGGCTATCTTCTGGAGGAATGATTAGGGCACTATTTTGGTCAGCTTTTTCACTGCTATGACTAAAGGATCTGCGGAGGAAAGTTTATTGGAAGGCTCACAGTTTCAGAGGTTGGCTCCATTCCTCAAGGCTTGAGGTGAGGCAGCACATCGTGGCAGAAGAGTGTGGAAGAGGGAAGCAGCTCATATAATGATCAGAATGCAGAGAGAGACTCCACTCACCAGATTCAAATATATACCCTAAAACATGCCCCCAATAAGCCACATTCTCCAGCCACACCCACCTGCTTCCAGCCACCACCCAGTTAATCCCATCAGGGATCAATCACCCGACCAAGCCAAAGCTATAATCTAATCATTTCTCCTCTAAACCTTCTTGTATTGTCTCATACGTGAGCTTTTGGGGGACACCACATCTAAACCATAACAGGCACATTCCCCTAAAAGGAATGACTCCTTTGACAGAATGTTTAACAAAGTCCCCAAAACAGAGATAAGCACTATTCTTCTATCAAAGGCTGCCTGTAATCCATCTGAGTTCTGCCCTGCCCCACTCCCCATTCCATAATGCCCAGAGAACCTATTTTGTATACAGTTTCGTCATCTCTACAATGGAAATAATAATAACTACTTTGGAAGAGTGTTTGAGACCATTGACGAGACTGGGCATCTAAAAGCACTTAACCTAGTTTTAGGGCATAAACTGTAGATGCTTGACATTTGTTAGGCACTTTTGCTCTCATAGGGCCATAAGGCTGCCAGGTAAGTCACGATGAATGGTGTGTGTTTCATGCACTAAAAAGAGTGGACATGAAAGTGATAGAGACCAGAGGAATTTTAATAGGGCCACAATGAGATGAGACTAAGAGATTGAGAATGACAAAAGAGATGCACACCAAGTCCTAAATGTGTGTGTGGTGTTTGGTGGAGTCCCGATTACCCACACCCACTCCACAAGAGACCCAGATGACCTGATATAACCAGCTCCCACCCAACCAAAAAGAACCAGATAGTGGTTCAAGTACTTTCTGAGATTTCCCACAGACACCAATGGGGGCATCTGATTGGAAATGTATCTGCCACTAATCTTTTTTTTTTTTTTTTTACTCTAAGAAAAATAATACACCTTCTGCCACTAATCTTTTTTTTTTTTTTTTTTTTTTATTGTTGGTCGTTCAAAACCTTACACAGTTCTTAATACATCATATTTCACAGTTTGATTCAAGCGGGTTATGAACTCCCAACTTTACCCCGTATACAGATTGCTGTATCACATCAGTTACCCTTCCATTGATTCACATATTGCCTTTCTAGTGTCTGATGTATTCTGCTGTCAGTCCTATTTTCTACTATCCCCCCTCCCCTCCCCTCCCCTCCCCTTTTCTCTCTACCCCTTCTACTGTAAATCATTTCTTCCATTTGTATTATCTTGTCTTACCCCTCCATTACATATTTCTTGATATATCATATTTCACATTTTGATTCAAGTGGGTTATGCACTCCCATATTGCCCCTTATACAGATTGCAGATTCACATCAGTTTCACTTCCATTGCTTTACATATTGCCATCCTAGTGTCTGTTGTATTCTGCTGCCTTTCCTATCCTCTACTATCCCCCCTCCCCTCCCCTCCCCTCCCCTCTTCTCTCTCTACCCCCACTACTGCAATTCATTCCTCCCCCTTGTATTATTTTTCCCTTTCCCCTCACTTCCTCTTGTATGTAATTTTGTATAAACCTGAGGGTCTCGTTCCATTTCCATGCTATTTCCCTTCTCTCTCCCTTTCCCTCCCACCTCTCAACCCTGTTTAATGATGGTCTTCTTCTTGTGCTCTTCTTCCCTAGTCTGTTCTTAATTACTCTCCTTATATCAAAGAAGACATTTGGCATTTGTTTTTTAGGGCTTGGCTAGCTTCACTGAGCATAATCTGCTCTAATGCCATCCATTTCCCTCCAAATTCTATGATTTTGTCATTTCTTAATGCAGAGTAATACTCCATTGTGTATAAATGCCACATTTTTTTTATCCATTCGTCTATTGAAGGGCATCTAGGTTGGTTCCACAGTCTTCCTATTGTGAATTGTGCTGCTATGAACATCGATGTAGCAGTGTCCCTGTAGCATGCTCTTTTTAGGTCTTTAGGGAATAGACCCAGAAGGGGGATAGCTGGGTCAAATGGTGGTTCCATTCCCAGCTTTCCAAGAAATCTCCATACTGCTTTCCAAATTGGCTGCACCAATTTGCAGTCCCACCAACAATGTACAAGTGTACCCTTTTCCCCACATCCTCGCCAGCACTTATTGTTGTTTGACTTCGTGATGGCTGCCAATCTTACTGGAGTGAGATGGTATCTTAGGGTGGTTTTGATTTGCATTTCTCTGACTGCTAGAGATGGTGAGCATTTTTTCATGTACTTGTTGATTGATTGTATGTCCTCCTCTGAGAAGTGTCTGTTCAAGTCTTTGGCCCATTTGTTGATGGGATTATTTGTTATCTTATTGTCTAATTTTCTGAGTTCTTTATATACTCTGGATATTAGGGCTCTATCTGAAGTGTGAGGAGTAAAGATTTGTTCCCATGATGTAGGCTCCCTATTTACCTCTCTTATTGTTTCTTTTGCTGAGAAAAAACTTTTTAGTTTGAGTAAGTCCCATTTGTTGATTCTAGATGTTAACTCTTGTGCTATGGGTGTCCTATTGAGGAATTTGGAGCCCGACCCCACAGCATGTAGGTCGTAGCCAACTTTCTCTTCTATCAGATGCCGTGTCTCTGATTTGATATCAAGCTCCTTGATCCATTTTGAGTTAACTTTTGTGCATGGCGAGAGAAAGGGATTCAATTTCATTTTGTTGCATATGGATTTCCAATTTTCCCAGCACCATTTGTTGAAGATGCTATCCTTCCTCCATTGCATGCTTTTAGCCCCTTTATCAAATATAAGAAAGTTGTAGTTTTGTGGGTTGGTTTCTGTGTCCTCTATTCTGTACCATTGGTCCACCCGCCTGTTTTGGTACCAGTACCATGCTGTTTTTGTTACTATTGCTCTGTAGTATAGTTTGAAATCTGGAATCGTTATACCACCTGATTCACCTTTCCTGCTTAGTATTGTTTTTGCAATTCTGGGTCTTTTATTCTTCCATATGAATTTCATGATTGCTTTCTCCATTTCTATAAGAAATGCCGTTGGGATTTTGATTGGCATTGCATTAAACCTATAGAGAACTTTTGGTAATATCGCCATTTTGATGATGTTAGTTCTGCCTATCCATGAACAGGGTATATTTTTCCATCTTCTAAGGTCTTCTTCAATTTCTCTCTTTAGGGTTCTGTAGTTTTCATTGTATAAGTCTTTCACCTCTTTTGTTAGGTTGATTCCCAAGTATTTTATTCTTTTTGAGGATATTGTGAACGGGGTGGTTGTCCTCGTGTCCATTTCAGAGGATTTGTCGCTGATATACAGGAATGCCTTTGATTTATGCGTGTTGATTTTATAACCTGCCACTTTGCTGAATTCATTTATTAGCTCTTGACTGAACTAAAAGTTACGGATTTCTTCAATTACTTCAAAAGGCACGTCATAACAGCATTGCTTTTTTGCCATTCAAAGAGTGAATTTTATTGTTTATTCTTAGTTATATATGACAGTAGAATCCATTTGAACATAATTATACAAGCATGGAATATATCTTGGTCTAATTCAGACCCCAGTACCTCTCCTTCCACTCTCCCCCCACTATTTCCTTTCATTTATTGATCTTTCTGCCATTTACCCATGGTGATTATATTTTTAATTAATTGTGGATATACATAATAGTGAGATTCACTGTGGTATATTCATATATGTACATAATAAAGTTATGCCAGATTTATGCTGATGTGCACTTGTAGTCTCAATGACTCGAGAGGCTAAGGCAGGAGGATCACAAATTCAAAGTTAGCCTCAGCAACTTAGCGAGGCCCTAAGTAACTTAGTGAGACCTCTGTCTCAAAATAAAGGAGAGGCTGGGGATGTGGCTCAATGGCTAAGCACCCCTGGGTTCAATCCTCAGTATAACAAATAAATAAATAAATATAGTGAAAAGTTAGAGGAAATCTAAACACTTAAGAATTGTAGAAAGGATAAATATTGATGTTTATTCATTTGTTTGTTAATTTTTGGTATCGGGGATCACACACAAGGCAAGTGCCCTACCACCAAGCCACACCCCCAGCAGAGAATGGTAAATAAATTGCACAGCCATTTTATAGAACAGTATGCAGCAATTAAAATGAATGAGCTTTTTGTCTGGGGATATTGCTCAGTTGGTAGAGTGCTTGCCTTGCATGCACAAGGCCCAGGGTTCAATCCCCAGCACCACACACACACATACAAATATTAAGGTGAATGAATGGTAACTCATATAGGCACAGATAAATCTCAAAAGCACAAAAAGTTGCAAATATGTATGTACAGTAGGGTGCTGTTTATATAAAGTTTAAAATATGCTAAACAATATTATGTTTTACTTATGGGTACATGCATGTGTGGTGAAAGTATAAATATACATGGGAATTGAAAACAGTCAATTTGGGATACTGGCTACTTCTAAGCTAGGATGAGGTGGGGCTCACAGCTGGATCTGTAATGAGCTATTTCTTAGAAAAGATCTTTAGCAAATGTGGTAAAATGTTTTGATCTGACATTTTTTTTCTCTCTGCTATATGTTTAGAGGAGTTATAAAGTTAAAAATATGGGGTAAAATTTATTTAAGGCTGTTCCTGCCTCATCCTTTGATCCAGGCTTCTCTGTTGATGGCCTGCTATAGCAGACACAGGGTCAGGAGCATCAAAGACCATGGCTCATTTAAACCTTTACATGATCTTGGGAAGGAGGTGCCACTTTCACTTCATCCTATAGAGGAGGCATTTTTTTGGCTCAGAACAGCAAAGTTACTTGTCCAAGGACAAGAAGCCTGATTAAGTCCTACTCTCATACCTTATACCTGGTAATATAAGTCCTGTGCTGCCAAAACATGCTGGGAAATTTTGAGCTTTTGGGTTGATCAGCAGCATTTCTCAACCTTCCCCCCAGTGGCAGAAGGTGGCCTTTCCTTCCTTGATAACACTGGCAGAGATTGAGTGGGAACCCTGTTGGCAATAGGCTGCACAGTAAACTGGCTGTGTGATGTGCTCTCTGCCCTGCAAACCTGGTATCTCTCACCCCTGACCTAGAGCAATTTGGTGGGAGGCTTGGGGAAACAACTTGTGCCACCACTAGGGGCACTACAAGGGATCAAGCGGCATTCCAACAGGCGCCTGCAAGCCTGACACTTTCCATCCCCAACTAGCATCACTAGTTCTGGGCAGGTGCATTCTGCCTCTGTGTGAAGCTTCAGTAGGGACTAAGCTGGGGAGCTGCAGTTGTACCAGGTGAACAAATTAGCCCTAGGATTGCAAGCGCTCTGTGTTTATTGAAACCACAACCCATTCAAGTAACCCAGGATCCACACGTTAAAGCTAAACAGACTGACTGCCCTCTAAAATAGAAGATTGAGACAGGATCTGGAATCTCCTAACACAATATTCAAAATGTTCAGGATAGAATAAATTATCACTCATCATACAAAGAACCAGAGAAACTACAACATGAATGAGAAAAGATAATCAACACATACTGACATCAATATGTCAGATGCTGCAAGTACTGGGCCAGGACTTATGTGTGTATGGTACTGGGGATTGAACTTAAGGGTGCTCTACCACTGAGATACCTCCACAGTTCTTTTTATCTTTTATGAGATAATGCCATGCTAAGTTGTTGAGGCTGGCCTCAAACTTGCAATCCTCTTGCTTCAGCCTCCCAAGTAGCTGGGATTATAGGTGTGCACCACTGTGCCTGGCCTTTTGCAAGGATTCTAAAGCAGCAAAAACTCTTGCAGCAACAACAATAGCAACAATAAAAAGAAAACCTCACCAAAGTAATAAAACATACACAAAGCAACACAATGGGGAATTGGGGGTATAGCTCAGTGTTAGAACATTCTCTAGCATGTGAGAAGCCCTGGGTTTGATATCCAGTACCACAATTGAATGAATGAATGAATGAATGAATAAGTAAACAGTACATGATGGAAATTATAGAACTGAAAAATATAAAAACAGAAATTAACTCACTGGGTAGGCTCAACAGCAGAAAGAGTATGCTAGAGGAAAAGGATCAGTGAACTTAAACCTAGGACAACAGAAGTTATACAATATGAACACTAGAGAAAAAATAGAATGAAAAACATGAGTAGGTCAAGAGAGACCAGTGGGACAATAACAAAAGATCTCAGATTTGTATTATCTAAAGCCCCAGAGGAAGAAAGAAATTAAAATGAGACTGAAAGAGTATTTGATTAACTAAAGGCTAAAATCTTCCCAAACTTGGTGAAAATCATAAACCTACAGATAAGAGTAAAACCAAATAAGACAAACCCAAACAGCTTCATGCCAAGAAAACTGTGCTATAATTTGGACCCTAAATGTCCCCTAAAGGCCTATGTGTTAAAGGTGTGGCCCTCAGTGTGGAACTCTTGAAAGGTGGTGGAAACTTTAGGTGGTGGTGGAGCCTTATGGAAGATCCTTAGGTCACTGGGGGCATGGCCTTGAAAGGAATTGTGAGACCCTTGTCCCTTCCTCACTCTGTTTGCTCTGTGGCTCATGATGTGAGCAGTTTTACTAGAGTAAAACACATTTTAACCACAGTGTGCCATCTTTTTATAAGCCCAAAGCGACAGGACCAACAGGTCATAGATTGGAACCTCTTTTTCTTTTTACATGTCAATTATCTCAGGCACTTTGTCATAGTGACAGAAAGCTGACTAACAGAAATTATATTTGAACTTCTGAAAGCTGAAAACAAAGAAAAATCTTGAAAGCAGTCAGAGAGAAACAATTCATTACCTATGGTGGAAAACAATTAAACTGACAGCAAATAGCTCACCAGAAACCATGGAGGCCAGACAAAAGTGACATGTTTTTCAAATACTGAAACAAAAGAGCTATCAACCTAGAATCTTATATCATTCAGGAATGATGAGGAAATCAAGATAGTCTCAGAGGAAGGAAACTAACAGAATTTGTCACCAAGAGACCTGCTCTGAAAGAATGGCTAAAGGGAATTCTATAAACATAAAGGAAATGATTAAAGAAGGAAACTTGCAACACCAGGAAGGAAAAAAAAAAGAGAACATGAATGGTAAGCACCCACCCCTACACACACCAAAAGGTAAACACAATAGGTTTTCTGTCTCACTAGAATTTCCTAAATTATGTTTGATGTTGAAGCAAAAATCATAATATTGTCGGATGTGGTTCTAAAGGTATGTATAAGAAATGTTTAAGACCATAACAAATGAAGGAGCCTAAGAGGATAAAAAAGGAGATAAATTTTCTGTATTTCATTTGAACTGGTAAAAATAATAAGACCAGCAACTGTGATTTTATATAACTCAGTGGTAAAGCATTCCTGGATTCAATACTGCAGGAAAAAAAGAAAAAAGTATAATAAGTGAATATTATTAAACAATTTTATACTCATAAGTGCAACGACTTGGAAGAAATTGGCCAATACTTAAAAAAATCACAAACTAATAAAGATCATCCAAGATAATCTGATTAGTCCTATAATGGTTTAAAAAAAATCAGATTCAAAATTTTAAGGGTTTCCCAAAAGAAATCTCCAAGCTCAGGTGCTTTCACTAGATAATTCTACTAAATATGAAAAAAAGAGCATCAATTTTACACAATCTCTTACAGAAAATATAAAAGGAAGGAATAGTCCCCAGTTCATTTATGAGGGTAGTATTATCCTAATACCAAAATAGATAGAACTACTAAATTAAAACTACAGAACAATATACCTCATGAATACAGGCATGAAAATTTTAACAAAATATTTTATAAATAGAATTCAGCAATATAGGAAAACATTATGAATTATGGCCAGGAGGATATTTTCTTCTAATGGGGGTTTATTCCAGGAATCCAAGACTTGTTTAATATTCAAAAAAGCAATGTAATCTACCATATCAAAGGACTAAAGAACAAGAATCATATAATCAGATCAATTGTTTCAGCAAAATCATTGGGTAAAATGCAACAACCAAGCATTATAGATACTCTTGGAAAACTAGGAATTGTTGAGGAACTTTCCCTCCTTAATAAAGACCATTAAAAAAAACCCTCAAATTCAACCCCCAAACCAAACCAAAGCAAAAAACCTTACAGCTACATTAAACTTAATGATGGAACACTGATTGTATTCTGTTCCTCTGGAGATCAGGAACAAGGCAAAGATATGTACTTTCACTACTCTTATTCAACATAACTTTGACGTTCTAGCCAATGCAATCAGGCAACTAAAAGAAATAAAAGGCATACATGTTGGAAGGGAAGAAATAAAACTATATCTGTTTTCAGATGACACAATTATATACAAACACCAAGCGATCTATACAAAAACTCATGGAACTAAAAAAAATAATGCAGCAAAATTGGACTTTAAAAGATCATCACAAAAGGCTGGGAATATAGCTCAGTTGGTAGAGTGCTTACCTCTCATGCACAAGGCCCTGGGTTCAATCCCAAGCACCAGAGAGAGAGAGAGAGAGAGAGAGAGAGAGATCATCACAGAAAGGACAATTGCTTTTCTATGTACTAGCAATGAAATGACCATGTGGGAATCAGATTAAAAACACATACTACCATTTATAACTACACCAAAGAAAATAAGACTTACATATAAAACTTATACAAGGTATATATTCTGCTGTTACTAAATACTCAAGAAAGAAAGCAAAGAATGCCCAAACACATGGAGAGTCATACTATTTTAATCTCAACATACTTGATATGTCAATTATTCCTAAGTTCATTTATAGGTTTAATGCAATTCCTATCAAGATCCCTCAAGATTTTTGTAGATATAGACAACCTACCTAAAGTTTTGTGGAAAGGCTTTAGACCCTAGAATAGCTAAAACAATCTTGAAAAAGAAGAATAAGGAAAAAAAACACTCTACTCAGTGATAAGGCCCAATATGTACCTACATTAATCAAACTATGTGGTATTGGTAGAGAGATATAAAGATCAATGGAACAGAACAGAGAACCCAGAAACAGATCCACAAAATATGCTCACATGATTTGTGACAAAGGTGCAAAAAACAATCAAATGGAGTAAAGATAGGTTTTTCAACAAATGCTATGGAAGTGACTGACACCCACAGGTTAAAAAAAGAAAAGAACCTTGACCTAAACCTCATACCTCAAAGAAAAAAATTAACTCAAATGGAAGATGACCTGAATGTAAACAGAAGTCTATAAAACTTTTAGAAAAAATGTGGTAAAAGAATCTTTGGAATCTAGGACTTGGCAAAGAGTTCTTAGACTTGATATGAAAAGGATGAGCCATAAAGGGAAAAACTGAGCTGAACCTTATTGAAATTAATATTTTTTGCTTTCAGAAAAGCCATGTGAAGCAAATGAAGAGACAAACTGCAGAGAGAAAAAAAATCACATATTCCACAAAGGAATACCATCTAAAATATATAAAGATCTCTTAAAATTCAATAGTAAAAAACCAAACCAAACAATCCAATTAGAACATGGGCAAGTCATGAACAGACATTTCATTAAAGAGGACATAGAGATGTCAAACATGTGAAATGATGTTCAACATTATTAGTAATGAGGGAAATGTAAGCTAAGATCATCATGTGATAATCATTACACGGCTCTCAGAATGGTCAAAATTTTTAAAAATATAGTAATCACACCAAATGTTGGTGAGGATGTCAAGAAACTGGATCACTCATCCTTTGTTGTTGGGAATGTGAAATGGTACAGCCATTCTGGAAAAGAGTTTGACAATTTATTTTAAAACTAACCATGCAATCACCATACAACTCATCAATTGCACTCTGGGGCATTTATGTAAGAGATATGAAAACTTATGTTCACACACAAACCTGTTGCATGAATATTCATAGTTCATTCATAGTAGCCCCACACTGAAAACAACTCAGATGTCCTCCCACAGGTGAAAAATAGCTGTGGTACATGCAGAACATGGAATACTACCCTGCCCATCCCCTCCAAAAATGCAGATTCAACAACTTGCAAGGATCTCAGGAAAATTATGCTGAATGAAAAAGCCAATCTTGAAAGCTTACATATGATATGAATTCTTTATGTAACTGTTTTTTTGTGGTTCTGGAATGGAACCCAGGGCCTTGCACATGCTAGGCAAATACTCTACCACTGAGTTATATCCCCAGCCCTACATAACATTCTTGAAACAACAAAACTACATCAGTGTAGAATAGGTTCTTGGTTGCCAAGGATTAATGATAGGGGGAGCAAGGGGGTGGGTTAAAAACCAAGGAGTAGCAAGGGGTAATGGAACATTTTACATCTCAGCTATAGTACTGGTTATACAAATCTACACATGATCAAAGTATATAGCACCATATACATCCTCACATAGAGTGCACGTAAACTGGTGAAACCTAAACAAGCTCTGTGGATTGTATCCACATCTATTTCTCAGTTATGTAAAATGTCAACGTTTCAGAAAACTGGGTGAAGGGTCACAGAAGCCCTTGTGTATTGGTTTTGCAACTTCATGTGAAGCTATAATTATTTCAAAGTAAAAAGATTTTGTAAAAAAGTCAGATGTGCTAAGTGTAATGATGCATGCCTGTAATCCCAGCAACTTTGGAGGCTAAGGCAGGAGAATTCTAAGTTCAAGGCCTGCCTCAGAAACTCAGTGAGGCCCTAAGCAACTTAGAGAAACCCTGTCTGAAAATTTAAAAAATAGAATAAAAAGGGCTGGGGATGTGGAGCAGTGGTTAAGCACCCCTGAGTTCCATCATCATTACCAAGAAAAAAAGGAGGGGCAGGTGTGGTGGCACTTGCCTGTAGTCTCACTCAGGAGGCTGAGGGAGGTGGATCGCTTGAACCCATGAGTTCAAGGTCAGTCCACACAATATAGCAAGACCAGATATCAAGAGAGTTTTTAAAAGGGTTGGTATTCTCAAATACCTCCCTCTCTCATTTGGACTTATGATTTTCTGTTCAGGGATAAACTTAAGACAGCATTTTGCTCATGCAGGTTGATACAAAGTAAATCCTATTTTTTATTGGCTATTTAATGTGCAGTTTAATATTGTTCTTTACCTCTAAGGTATATTTTTTAAGTTAAATTAAGCTTTCTGTAAGGGTTTTAAACTCCATTTTCTCAAGTTGTTTGCTTTTATACTTCAGGTAACCTCTTTGATATTTGTATTTTAATAATCTTTTAATTTGTATTTTATAATGCAAATTAATTATTTAGCTTGGAGAGAAAGGAGCTATGATGTTTATTGCAATTATTTGTATCATTGTCTTTTTTAGTATTGTTAAGCCAATTTAAGCCTTTTGTCCTTATGTAGGGAAAGGTTTGTAATTTAGATATCAGGTGATTTCATTAAATGCCAACTCATAAAAGAGTTTTACCTTAATTTGGATATTATTTATATTCAACAAAGTTAAAATATTTTTACCTTGCTGACCTGCCTCAAGAGTTTTTGATATGGGACTTCTTTATAAAGCATTTTCTACCTCTCAGCTGCTAAAAGCTGGATCTTATGGAATTTTCATGCTACAATTCTTATGGCTGTTGAATGTGTAATTTTTATAATTTATTAAATGATTTCCTGGGAGGCAAAAAAAAAAAAAAGTTGGTATGGACTGGGGCGTAACTCAGTGGTACAGCACTTTCCCAGTGTACACCAGGCCCTAGGTTCTATTCCAGCACTACAAAAACAAAACAAACAAACAAAAAAGAGGTTGGTGTATTTTCTTGAGGTATTTATTTCCCAATATATCAGAGCTGAGCTTTTTTTTCTGGAGAGACTACAAATCAAAATGTTAGAAGAGAGAAAGCAGGGAAGAAGGAAAGCCATCATGTGCTGGGAACCTACTCTGTGCAATTCACACACATGATTTTATTTAATTCTCTTAACAACACTGAAAAAGTTGACATTTTATTTCTATTTCACAGATGAAGAAAGTGAGTCTTAGAGAGCCTTAGGCATTATGCAAGTTAACAGCTAATAGTTCCTAATTAAAGCTAATAATTACTAAGTGCTTATGTGTGCTAAGTGTTATACATGAATTATTTTATGTAATACAATAGCTCTGTAAAATAGGTATTACTATTGCTTTCAGTTTACAAATGAAGCACTTGAGGCCCAGAGAGATAAGTGACATGCCCAAGATCTCACAACATGGAAAAGATGGAATCAGGACCCATGACAGGTGTGTAGAAGTCTGATGCTCTTATCCTCTTCTCCAAGACACTTCCCAAATAAAGTGAAGAAATGCATTTTTTTTACTCCAAGGCAGAAAAAGCCTCTTGGTGCCCTTAATAAGTCCCATGTAGTCTCCTACCCGAATCCTTTTTATTGCATACACAGTACTCCCCCTTATACACAATTTCAATTACTTGTAGTTAACCATGGTCTAAAAATATTAATATTTCTCTTTACTCTTTTGAGAGAGAAATCACAGTCACATAATTTTATTATAATATATTGTTTTGTTTTATTAGTAGTTATTGTGAATCTCTTAATCATATCCAATTTATCAATTAAACTTTATCATAGGTATTTATGTATAGAAAAAAGTACATGTAGTATTTGGTACAATCCTCAGTTTCAGGAATCCATGGGAGGATTTTGGAATATATTTCCTATGGATAAGGAGTGGGGGGCTAGTGTATATTTTCACATGTCTGCCTCTCTTTCTAAGTATGAAAGTACAAAAGCTCCTTGAGGGCGGAACTGTGGCTTATTCGTGATTCATGTTTGTGACCCTAGAGCTTGCCACCAGGTAGGGACACAACTGATGTCTGCTCCATGGATGAAAGAAGTTGGAGGCAATTTTATCTTTATTTTTTTTTTTAAAAGGTGGAGACATGTTATGTTGCCCAGGCTGGGCTCTAACACACCATCCACCAGCCTCAGCTTCCTGAGTAGCTGATATTACAGGTATGCACCACTGCCCCCAGCTTTGCAAGAGACCTCTTTACGCGTAACACCAGAGCTAGTTGTTGAACATTTATTATCAAAACAACACTGATCACAAACATTGAATTGTAGCACTTGGTGTGTGTAAATAAAAGAGGTCCTAAATGGAAAGGGCAAAGTGAGCCTTCTGGGGTGTGCAAATGCTCTTGTATCTTGATGTGGTTAAACACAGATGTATATATTTGTAAAAAAACTAATTGAGCTGTACATTTACAACCAGTGCACTTTAGGCAATTTACTATGTGTATGCTTTCATCAAGAAATAGAACTCCAGACTATACAAAGAGCTGTGGTTGATTCTGATTACCCGCTACAGAGACCCCAATTATCAGAATGCATGGATGAGCCCTGACTATTGATCAGCATCACAGAAGGCACAGTCCAGTCCAGTGCATTATCTATGATAAAGAAATGGGCAAAGGTGATCCAAATGGCTGCAGGCATCAGGAAGCCGAATCCCTTCATGTCTTTTCTTCATCATAGCTACCATCATCTCCCATCTCCACTATTTTTGGCTCTGTGGCTAGGGACAGTGCTGTTTGCTGGCGGGCAGCATGACTCACTCCTCAGCAGATCATTTTTCTAATTAAGTAGAGAGATGGATGGATATTTTCCCATACTTGGGCAGAAGCCCCATTTGTTTGGATCCTTTTACTGGAATTACTCATCTTTACATTTAAGGGGTGGCTTTCTCCACTTTGAAAAATAGTACACAAAACCTTTAGCTCCCCTTGAACATTCAGACTGGCTGAGAAAATGGAGAAGACGGGAGACAGATCAATTTTTACTGAGCTTCTTCCATGAAGTCACCCTAGATGGGAAGGCCAGTCTTGTAGTTTATCTCTAGGATGCTGGCAGACATTCAACCTTCCCGAAACAACCCCATCCCCCATACTTTCCCTTTCCCCATATCTCAGCCATGGGAGCTGCTCCACTCTGGACAAGAAATGACAGGAGCTCCCAGGGCCAGCCTGAAAGTGAGCAGGACATGTGGGAGGGCAGTGGGCTGACCTATAGGATCAGGAGGGTTTAGCTGGGTGAGGAGGCAAGAAAAGCCACAGTGGGTGGAAGGGTACAAGGGTGGAAAGGATAAGTCAACAAAGCATATTGTCATAGCCCCAGAAAATCACCCACTATTCCCCATCTCCTTTTCAGGCTCACAAGAAATCACTTGGATAAACACAGCTCAAGCCCAAACCTTCACCCTCAGAATGCAGTAGTAGATAGTAAGAGGATTTGCTTTTTGGTGTTTTTCATTTTGTTTTGTTTTTGCAGCGCTAGGGACCAAACCAAGAGCTTCATGCATGCTAGGCAAGTGTTCAACTACTGAACTACACTCCCAGCTGAAGGCTTCTTTTTGTACCAGAGATGGAACTCAGGATCTTACATATGCTAGGAAAGCACTATACCACTGAGCTACATCACAGCCATTTTTATTTTGGTATGAGAGAGGGTCTTGCTAAATTGCTGAGGCTGGTCTCAAACTTGTGAGCCTTCTGCCTCTGCCTCTCATGTAGCTGGAATTACAGGTGTACAACACCACACTTCTCAAGGATTTGTTTTTAAGTCGGGTGTTGAAGCCCCTGACAGTACCGCTCAGCCTTCCCAGCTGAAGTCCTGAGGCTCAGCCATCTCCTCCCTTGCCCCCCTTCTGCCCTAAGCAGGGTGAGAGCCAAGGTGAGCAGGCACTGGTATTGATCTCACTGCTCTTTCATGGTATGCATTAGACCCTGTGCAAGCTGACAGTTCTAAGAGTCTAGTACTGGATCCCAAGCCTACTTGGATAGTGTTAGACTCCCTTCCTTGCTTTTGCCAGGATTTTTCCCCAGGAATACTTACTCTCTCCCCGCCCCCTCTACACACACACACACACACACACACACACACACACACACGTCTGTCTATGCCATGCCTAAGCTTTCTATACCCAAAGGACCACCCAAGAACTAGTATTTTCAACTTCACCCCATCCTCAACAGCCTGGTTGACTGAGATTTCAGCATGCCTCCTGCCCAGAAATGACAACTAAAGTAAGTCATTAAGAACAAAGTCCTCAGACATTCCTGGCTAATCCAAACAATGCTTGGTCCACATATGACACTGAAGACCTAACCAGGGGCTCAGTTCTACTCCCAATGACCAGAGAAGTCCAGATATGCCCCTTCTATCTGAGAAGATACAGGCTGAACTTGTTAATCTATGCAGATTCCTGGCTTTCAAAGTATTTTCCAGTGGCTGAAATAATCCAGGCCCAGATCCTTTTCAAAAGAGACTGTTGTCAGGTGAGATGTACCCGCTCTGGTGCCAATAATATCAGCACCTATCATGCCCTTATCAGGTCACCTTGCTACACTAGAAGCTAGTGCCTCTTCCTTTCTCAAACAGGCTTAGGGGTGGAGGATAGGGAGAAGTAGCAATCTGGAGAAGGAGGTCAAGTGGAAGATCAGCTGTCATATTGAGTTGCCACCTATCCCATTTCTCCCAACATTGATGGGTACCAGTAGTCATATAACAGGTGTTCGTTGAATAAGTACAAAAATAAGTGCATGAATGAATCCTAAAATATGGAGAGAACACCCTCTAGCTCAAAGAAACCCCAAGCTCTCCTCAAATCTCTGTTAACAACCCAGTTTTCCCATGCTACCTCTTCCTTTGTGTTACCCCCTTTCAGGTAAGTGGCATTATGCCATTTTCTCTGAAATGTAAACCAAGATCCTTTGAAACTAAGAACCATGTTTGCAGTCATCCAACAAAGTTGAAAGCATGTGTAAAAAGACCTTAAGTAGCCTCTGGCCCACTATGCATGCAGCTCAAGCAGACCTAATCCCATTTGCCTCAATTGAGAGGTTACCAGGGTATCATGGACAGATAGACAGATGGCTAACTGGACATGCTGCCAACAGGTTTGCTCATGGGGTTCCTAGCACCCTTCTGGTCTCAATTACTCTAGCAGCAGCAGCAGCAGCAGCAGCAGCAGCAGCAGCAGTGAGCTCAACATACCACACTCCCAAATCCCCCCATTGGGGGTTGGTTGGCAACTCACGAGGTGGTGGTGCACCAGGCTGCACAGGCCAGGCCTCTCTCTGAGCCTATGTATGTCTGAACACAGAGACTCTGGTGGAGTCACCAAAGCCCATCCATCTTCTTTCTGTTTCAGTTACCCAGACTCTTGGAGGTTCTAGGGATCTCCCTCCCATCTCCCATTAGATAAGTCTGTGTGGGATACTTCCTGGACTTCCCTGATGGAAGGTTAAAAATGTCAGACTACGTACCTACTCATTCCAGCCACTTGCCCAGCCGTCCTCTAGATGGTCTGTTCGGGAGCTGGAGGAGGGAACAGGTGAGAGGACAAGGTTGCTGGAGAAAGTTCTGGGCTTCTAATCTTCTAGCTTAGTTAACAGAATTTCCAGACGAAGGCCAGAGGAGGGACGAGCAAAAGAGAGAAGGGAAAAGAGGCAGGACCAAAGCTAACCCCTTCTTTTTTCTTCCTAAACTCAATCCAGATTTGCCTTCTGAGGGCTGCTTGAAACTGATCCCCGCGGCTCTCTGACTCGTCCTCTCTTAAAGTCGTAGTATCCACTGTGGGGGTGGGGAGTGAGGAAACTCCCACCTGGTCAAAAGATGTCCTAGAGCAAAAGACTGAGGGAAGGCAATACAAGTGCAAAAACAAAAATATCTCAGAATCAGAGCTGGAAACTTATTTGAGGTTTCCTCAGAGTAGCTGACATAATATCTCTGCTGGGTGGCTTAGGAGACCCATCAGGACAATTATGGGAATGGAGCCATTTTCTTAGTGCAGATTAGGGACCAAAGCTGAAGGTTCAGGGTGTGTGGGAAGGGAGCACTAGACCAGGAGTCCCAACTCTACCACAGCTCCCAGTGTGACCATGAGTAAACCACATTCCGCCTCTCCTTCTTGGTCACAGTTCCATTTTTGACACACTGAAAAGACAATCATCACAGCCCTGCCCAGATCCCAGGTTGTTGCAGTCTCCTGTTAGAACAAAAGGCAGCACCTTGGGGAATTGTGTGGGATCCTAGTGTGCTATCGTGACTTTGCCACCAGATATTTACCTAGATAAGAGAGGGAACTTCTGCCAGGTTGGGTGGAGGAGGAATCGGGGTGTGAGAATGTGAGTGGGCAGAAGAGAGCCATTTTGCTTGCATGCCAAGAAGGAAGAAGAACAGACTGTCTCCCATGTTCCTCACAAGGTGTTAACAACTCCTTTGGATCTGCCATCTCAGGATGCAGAAAGAGGCTGTAAGCACATCCCCATCTCCCCCTCAAGCTCATATTTCTCAATTTTCTTTTGCAGGAAAACCACATAGGCCACTGCCCTGGCAGGGCTTGTGGCCTGGCTCTGGCCCAGGTGGCATCCCTATAGCTCTTTCTTACTGCAAGCTCCAGCTCCTCCTCCCCTCAAAGCTTAAAGCTTCCAGCCTCCCCTCCACTCCTAGGCTCCTGTTCTTTTTCATCCTGTCTGCAGAGAAGGGGCATGATTTCCAAGTTTCCCCCTCCTTCCTCATTGTCCCCAAAGAGCACCATACAGGCCAGTTTCCTTTTGAGGCCATGGTTCTCAGCTCTATCTCCACATTTGAATCTCCTGAGGAGCACTGAGGATATATTTCTACTCAATTCCCTCCCCAAAGTCAGATTCTATTAGTCTGAGGTGACGCTTGGACACTACCACTTTTGAAGCTCCCTAGGTAATTATAATGTGCAGTCAGAGGTGTGGACCACAGCTTTAAGGGTTTGTGTTCTTAGGGAATCAGGACAGGTGAGATGCAGAAAACAGATATGAGGAAGGGTTAGCACTTCCCCAAGGTCCAACAGAAGCCTTGGACTCCATGCATTATTACCTTAGAATACAATGACAATGGCTCACACGATAGCACCAGGCACAATGCTGAAAGCTTTATGTGGACAATCTAACTCCTCATGACCTCCTTAGGAGGAATCATTATTATTTTCATTTTATAGTTGAGGAAACTGAGGCATCATGCCATTAAGCATGGGTCCAAGCATGCACAAATAGTATGTGGCAGAGCTGGAATAAGAACTCAGGGATGCAGCTGGCTGGCAACCATTATGCCACATTCCCTCTAGCTGCCAACCATCGAATCTGTTACTGTTATTAGATGCTCCCCTCCCACCTGGAAGGAGCCTCATTCCATACCCCAGATCTGGAGATGCACTGGGACTGAAAAAGTGGTGTCACTTTGTGTTCATTCAGGTGTCCTTTGTCTTAAGTGGGGTTTTTTTTTGTTGTTGTTGTTTATTTTTTGTAATGGGGATTGGACCCAGGGGCATTCTATCACTGAGTTATATCCTCAGCCCTTTTGATTTTTTGAGATTTTTTTTTGAGGGTCTCACTAAGTTCCCCAGCCTGGCATGGAACTTGTATTCTCCTGCCCCAGCCTCCTGAGTAGCTGGGATTACAGGCATGTGCCACTGTGTCCAGCTAGCTAAGTGAGCCATTTTTATTTTAGGGAACTGCAATTAAGAGCTAGCACTCATCTTCTAGAGAAGATAGTTGCAATGGTTACAGAATGGAGTCTGTAGTCAGACAGATCTGGATATGTATCCCAGCTTGGCCACTGGCTTTCTGGTGACTGTAGACAAGATTCGCCTCTTGACCAGCCCAGGTCTCCTCTTGTCTCCAGTTCCTGGAGTAGTGAGGGTGAGGTAAGAGTGCAGGGTGAGGTGCCCAGCACAAAGAGGTGCTGGGTCTACATGCTTGCTGTGGACTCCCTTGGCAGTATCAGGCTGCTTATCGACCCTTTCTCAGAAAAATTGCTTTTAATTGCATTAAATAAATTATCTAGGATCACAGAGAAAATTGATTACCATATACTGAAATGTAATTTACAATATAGTCATATGTACTTTTAAAAAATTAATTAATTTGTTCTAATTTGTTATACATGACAGCAGAATGCATTTCGATTCATAGTACACAAATGGAGTATAATTAATCATTTCTCTGGTTGTACACAAAGTAGAGTCACACCATTCATGTCTTCATATGTGTACCTAAGGAAATGATGTCCATCTCATCCTACCATCTTTCTTACCCCATTCATATGTACTTTTTGATTAATCCATTCAATAAAACAAAATCTAGCAGTGGGCCTAATGACTACCATAATTTTGAAGTACATAGTGAGGAGCACAAGTGTTTTTTGAGGTACCTGCACCAACTGTAATGTGATCTGAAAATTGCTGTTGGTGACAGTCACAGACCCTGTTAACAGCACTGTCTTATTGCTCTGCAGACAGGTTTGCTGCTTTTTCCTTTGCTCATTAGCTGTGTGATCTGCACACTCCACTTAGCCTCTCTGTGCTTTTCTCCCTATCTGTAAAATACAGATTGCTCTGAGGATGAAATGAGTTAATGAGAAAAGGCAATGTGTTTAGAACCAAGTGGATGACATTAGAGATTCTCATTAGGTGTTAGCTCTTAGTATTTATGCACTAAGGTCAATTTCATTTCTATAATAGATCAGGGCTCAGAGCTCATTTCTCCAAACCCCAGGGCAAAGACCTACCTCCAGCTAAGTTCTCCTAGAACTCAAAAATGTGTCAGACAGGGGGCTGGGGTGTAGCTCAGTTGGTCAAGCACTTGTTCAGCATGCTCAAGATCCTGCGTTCTGTCCCCAGAACAAATGATTCTGATACCACACATAATACAATACCACGACCCAGGAAATTCATTCATTCTTTCTCCCCTTTTCTTACTGCTCTCTCTCTCCCCTCTTCCTCTCCTCCTCCCCTTCCCCCAGGGGTGCTCTACCACTGAGCTACATCCCCAGCCCTTTTTATTTAAAAAATATTTTTATTAGGGGCTGGGGTTGTGGCTCAGTGGTAGAGCACTCACCTAGCACGTGTGAGGCAATGGGTTTGATCCTCAGCACCACATAAAAATAAATAAAATAAAGTTTAAAAAATATTTTTATTAGCTCACCATAGCTCTATATAATAGTGTGGTTCATTTTGACATAATCACATATGCATGGAATATAATTTGCTCCATTTCATTCTCCAGTACCTCCTCCCTCCCTCCCCTTCTCCCTGCCCCCATTTCCCATCCTCTGCTTTACTGGCTTTCCTCCATCTATTTATTGTTTTATGAATTTATACTTTATAGGTATACATAAAGGTGGAATTCACTATTTTACATTCACATGTGCACACAGTATAATTTGGTCAATTTCATTCTGCTGTTCTCCCCTTTCCCATTGTCCCCTCTCCACCTCAACCCTCCTCCTCATCTCCACTAATCTCCCTTCCATTTCATGGTGTCCCCTCACTTTCCTCCCTTGTTTTTCTCTAGCTTCCACATGTGGAAAAAAAACCATTTAACACTAGACATTTTGAGTCTGGCTTATTTCACTTAGCATGATGTTCTCCATTTCCATCCATTTACTGGCAAATGCCATAATTTTATTCTTCATAGCTGAGTAAAACTCCAACGTGTATATATATCACATTTTCTTTATCCATTCATCTCCTGATGGCCGTCTGGACTGGTTCCATAACTTGGCTATTGCAAATTGTGCTGTTACAAACATTGATGTGCCTGTATCAATATAGTATGCCGATTTTAGTTCTTTTGGATGAATACTGAGGAGTGGGATAGCTGAGTCATACAATGGTTCCATTTCTAGTCTTTTAAGGAATCTCCATACTGCTTTCCAATGTGGTTGTACTAATTTGAAGTCCCACCAACAATGTATGAGTGTACCTTTTCCCCCACATCCTTGCCAACATTTATTATTATCTGTATTATTGATGATTGCCAATCTAACTGGAGTGAGATGAAATCTCAATGTAGTTTTGCTTTGCATTTCCCTGATTGCTAGGGATGTTGAAAAATTTTTCATATATTTGTTTCCATTTATTTTTTATTTATTGAGTGGGGGTGCCAGGGATTGAACTCAGGGGACTCAACCACTAAGCAACATCCCTAGACCTCTTTTGTATTTTATTTAGAGACAGGGTCTCTCTGAGTTTCTTGGTGCCTCACCATTGCTGAGGCTGGCTTTGAACTTGTGATCCTCCTACCTCAGCTTCCTGAGCTTCTGGGATTACAGGCATGCATCCTGCACCTGGCATCTGCTGCTGTTTATATTTCTCTTTTTGAGAAATGTCTGCTTAGTTCTTTGGCCTCTTTATTGATTGGGTTGTCAGTTTTGTTGGTGTTAAGTTTTTTGAGTTCTTTATATATTCTGGATATTAATCTCTGTTGAAGGAATAGCTGGCAAAGCTTTTCTCCCATTCTGTAGGCTCTCTTTTCACACTCTTAATCATTTCCTTTGCTGTGCAGAAGCTTTTAAATTTGATGCCATTCCACTTATTGATTCTTGGTTTTATTTCTTGAACTTTAAGGAAGTCAGTTCCTGAGCCACTATGTTATAGAGTTGACCCTATGCTTTCTTCTAATAGTTGCAATGTTTCTGGTCTAATTCCTAAGTCTTTGATCCACTTTGAGTTGACTTTTGTGCAGGGCTAAAGATGGGGATCTAGTTTCATTCTTCTACATGTGGAGATCTAGTTTTCCCAGCACCGTTTTTAAACAGTCTATCTTTCCTCCAACATGTTTCTGGCACCTTTGTCAAGGATCAAATGTTATCTGTGTGGGTTTGTCTCTCTGAATCTTCTATTCTATTCCATTGATTTTCATGTTTGTCTTTTTTCATTTTGAAACAGTCTTGCTAAGCTGCTGATGGTGGCTTTGAACTTGCATTCCTCCTGCCTCAGCCTCTTAAGTCAATCGGATTACAGGCATGCACCACCATGTTTGACTGGGACCTGAGATCTTTAAATATCTTCTTTATAATACTGCTAAGGCCAGGTCTTCCCAGTTCTAGAAACAAGCTGTTTTTTCAGGGACAGCCCACCCTTGGGCATCACCTTAGGAGAGCCCCAAGACCTCTTTTGGTAGCCCCATTTGTGATCCAATTGCTATCTTCCCCCTCAAGTCACCAAAAGTTACAACCTCTATCATAGACCCAGGCTTCCCATTTAAGAGTGGAATTTTCCTCCAATGAGTAAAAGAATAATTTGGAAACCTAAAGAGCTCCCTACTTTGTCACAGTTGTCATGGGTCTTAGAAGGTATTTGGGAGCATCAGGGCCATACCTTAACTGTGCACATGTGGCAACTGAGACTCAGAAAGAGGCAAGGACTTGCCTAAAGCCACATAGCAGTTTCCTGGCAGTATTGGGTCTGGGGCACAAAATTCCTCTCACTCAGGCCTCCTGGGGTGGAGAGAAATCTTCATCATATTTGTCTCCTTCTCCTTCAGTCTTACCATCTGTCAGTTCCATTTTGTCCTAAATATATCACCAGTCCATCAGCCCCTGCCTTGTATTGGGCCCTCTCATGAGCATTGCTGCCATAACCTCTTCACTAGCCTCCTGGATTCAAGTCTTGACTTCTAGTAGAACCATACTAATCTGTGCTTCTGCTCTTGTCCCATGCCAAGAATGCCCAACATTCAAAGAAAAGCCTACAATTCCTGAGTCCACGCTCCTCACACACTATTCTACTTCACACCCAGCTATGTTACAGAAGAGAGGACAGTTTAGAGAATGGATCTGGTCAAGGTCTGATAGTGAGCAAGAAGTAGAGTTTCAGATATGGCAATGTAGCTCAGTGATAGAACACTTGCCTAGCATGTGTAATGTCCTGGGGTCCATCCTCAGCACTGTGGGTGGGTGGGAGTAGAACTGGGACCAAACCCTAGGTCAAAGGTTCATGGTATCTGATTGCTAAAAGTTTATTTTGGTGTTATTTCCATTACATCACCCACCTCTCAGAACTACACTCCCAGATCCTATTGTTCCAGGTAACAAGTGGAAATGTTGTTTTCATCTGGATCATAATTGCTACTTCCCTTTCAATGTGCTCATTTTGGAAAATTCAGACAATTCACCATCTCCTTCTACCACGTCTTCCTAAGGCACCCAAAGCAGGCCTCCAGCATCCGCCAGCCTGATTTCCCTCCTTATCTGTTCTAAGCATAGGCGGGCACTGCCTGTTCACCAAGGATTTTAACAAATATTTCTTCTGGCGTGGGCCACAAACCAATTTGCCAATCTCATGTTTTTGGACTTCCCTGTTAGTTGGAATGTATTAGAATATACTGGACCACCTTTGCCTTTCTTCTGCTGCCTAAGCACCCAGTATCAAGCTAGACAGAAAAAAGACATTTGGCCTTTGAGGAATAAATGAATGAATGGATAAAATAAATCCTGATACTGGAAAGGATAAAGAGAGAAATAAGACAAGGACAGCAGTGCCCTCCAGGAGCTTAAGAGTCTACTTATAAAGACAAGATCTAGAAAGTAGTAATAGAATTATGTGAATACAGAATCAGGCAGTCATGTTTGACTTTCTTTTCAGGCCAAGCAGTAGCCTAGGGTACTATCCCCAGGCTAGAATGCAAAAAGCAGTAGGGTGCAAGGTATGAAAGCTCAGGTCATAGACTTCGGGCAGTCTGAGGTAGCAAGTAGGATTAAAAAAAGTAGGATCAAGTTAAGAGTCAGATTATAAAAGGGCTGGCAGGGGCAGTTGTGAAAATCAGATATGATTTCTAGGAACTAGAGGTGCTAAGCCCTCTGGACGGAATATCTGTGCCTCCTATCTCCCCAAAACCCTGATTTCCAGTGTGATGATATTGGAGGTGGGGCCTTCGAGAGGTGATAAGGTTGTGAAGGTGAAGCGCTAATGATGAGCTTAGTACACATATATGAAGAGATACCAGAAAGTTGCTTCCCCTCTATAATCTGCTATGTGAAGATACAATAAGAAGAGGCCACCTGAAAACCAGGAAGCAGGCTCTCATCAGACATGGGGTCTATCTTCATCTTGGACTTCTGGCTTCCAGAACTATGAGAAATAGCATTTGTTGTTTAAGCCACCCAGGCTATGGTATCTTATTATAGTAGCCCCAATTGACAGAAACACTAATGTAGTGACAGCAAGTTCAGTGAAGTGGAGATCCTGGAAACATTCTTTCAAGCCCAGCCCCAGAGGTTTATTAAAGAATATTTATTGGCCTCACTTGTAGGGAGAGCTCTTCAGGCTACTAACAGTGTCTAGTAGTGCTAAGTGACAGACTCAGAGTTCAAGGCTCTAAGGGCTCAGGACAGTGGAGAGCACTGATTGAGAGGAAGGAGTCAGAATCTATGTTTTTGAAACATGGGAAAGATTCTGAGAGGCAGTTGAGTTTAGGGAAAAAAAAAACCAGCTGAGATACAGAGGTAGAGAAATTCTAAGGCATGCTGGAGGCCAGGGAGAAAAAAGGATTCATGGAAGGCATGATTGGTGGGACAGAAGAGAGCCAGGCTAGCAGCTTGGTATGCCAAGTAGTATTGGGGAAGAAGGAAGAAATGAGCTGAAGCAAGGGGTCCATGGAAGGCCTTGACTGTCAGGCTCAAAAGTTTCTAGTCTGTTTTATAGGCAAGAAGGTGTCTCTGAAGGCTTCTGAGTAGAGGAGTTACCTAGTGAAAATTTAATTGAAGTGTCAGAAGAAGGGAGTTTCCAGTTTCACCTCCATCCCAACTCCCTGAATGACCTTAGATAAGTCATTTAAGTTCCATCTTCAACATGAGTAAGATGAATGGATGCTATAATGAAAACCCCAAGTTTTGAAACAAGATATACCTGGATTCAAACCTCAACTCATTACTTCCTTGGTGTGTGACCTTGGGGAAATTATCAATGCCTTTGAGTTTTGTTTTTTTTAGGGAATAATGTCACCCTCACGGGCTGGTATAGATTCATAGTAAGGGAGGTTTAATGCCTCACCTGACCCTAAAGAGAAATTCTCTTTCTCTGCCCACCCATTTTCATCTGGAGCCCACACAGCCAGTGACTTTAAGTTGGATTGTGGTAAAAGGAATTGGGGGATAGGCAGAGGAAAGGGACCAGAGATTGGAAGACAGGACCTAGATGAGAAATATGAGAGAATATGAGCTCTGAGAAAGAAAAAACAAAGCCAGGGCAAAAATGTCTAAGAAACCAATTCCATTTGGAGACTGAGGAGGTGGCAATATCACCACTGCCATGAGCAAGTCATTGGAGGGGTAGAAGTGTAGCTTTAAGTCTTTCACTCCTCAGTTATATGTATTCACTCACCAAACTTTCACTGAACACCCAGTACATAGCATTCAACTGTGTGTGTGTCTACACACTCTAACCTTTAGAGAACACTGGTGGTCTCCCCTGTCCCTTCACCTTCAGGGAAGACAAGAGCAAAAACATCTAGATCTTTGCTAATCAGTATGTTCTGGGGACTAATTGTATCACCATGACTTTGAAGCGTGTTAGAAAAAAAAAAAACTTTAGCCAGATATGTTGATGTGCAAGTTCCAGCTATCTGGGAGCCTGAAGCCGGAGGACTACTTGAGTTCATGAGTTCAAGGCCATTCTGGGCAACATAGGAAGATCATATCTCAAGCACGCATGAACACACACACACACACACACACACACAAAAACGAAAAATTTCAGATTCCCCTCCAGACTGTCTAAAACAGAATCTCACTTTGCTTCTCAATCTTCAACATGCATGCAAACCATCATACAGAGACCTTGCTGTTTATGACATTGGTCCATGGGTCACATATTGAATAACAAGGAACAAGGAGACAAAAAGGGTCATTGTGCTGGGGCTGGAGCTTTAAAGAGGCCAAGGGAGAGCTGAGAGTGTAGCTCAGGGATTGAGGGCAGGAAATCCTGGGTTCCATCCCTACCATGCAAAGAAGGGGGGAAGACACACCAAGGGAAACAGAATCAATTATGGTTATGGGGCTCATATTGGGGACCCCTTCTCAAACAGGTGGGGCAGTTAGTTCCAAAATACTTCTTCCTTTGACCCTCCCTCCAGAAAGTTACTTAGCATTGCCTCTGCTCTGGACCAAATGAGACCTATTGGCTAACACATAACCTAACCAATTCTAGTCAACTTCAGGCAAGGCAAGGAAGCCACATAGTGGTTTGAGTCTAGAGTCCTGATAGCACCTCTTGCTATCAGAGACACAATTAATAGAGGGTGAGAGAGCACTGTGCCTGGTTCATGCTTTCCTTGGGGATATGACAGTAATTTGGGCTAGTGCTGCTGTATAAACTCAAGTGTATATGCATTTTAATGCAGGCATGAAAAAATCTGGAACTGTATCAGGTGGTAAGATTATGAGTGGTTTTTATTTTCTTCTTTATATTTTTCTGTTTTTCCCCACAATTAAACTGAATTTCTATAAAAATATGTAAATATTAGCTGGGTGCAGTGGTACATGCCTGCAATCCCAACTATTCAGGAGGCTAAGGCAGGAGTATCACAAGTTCAGGCCAGCCTGGGAAGCCTAGTGATCTCTTGTCTCCAAATAAAAAATATAAGGGGGGTGCTGGGGTTGTGGCTCAGTGGTAGAGTGCTTGCCTAGCATGTGCAAGGCCCTGAGTTCGATCCTCAACACTACATAAAAATGAATAAATAAAATAAAGATTAAAAAATAAAAGAAAAAGAAATTAAAAGGGCTGAGGATGTAGCACAGTGGTAGAGCACTCCTAGGCTCAATCTCACCCAATACTGCAAAACTAAATAAAGAAATCTGTAAATAACAAAGTCCATTTTGAAACACAAATTAGTACAAAAATCATGGCCAAACACAATCGATGACTTTTCTGCTATAAATCATTTATTCTATGGGGATTTGAGGGAGATTTTTTTGGGGGGTATTGGGGATTGAACTCAGGGGCACTCAACCACTGAGCCACATCCCCAGTCCTATTTTGTATTTTATTTAGAGACAGGGTCTCACTGAGTTGCTTAGCGCCTCTCTGTTGCTGAGGCTGCCTTTGAACTCATGATCCTCCTGTCTCTGCCTTCCAAACCACTGGGATTATAGGTGTGCGCTACCACACATGGCTGAGGGAAACTTCTAAGATGAAAGAATGAGCAAGGGGATACAGAAGAGGTACCCAAGATGACCAAACTTTCATTCTGAATATTAGCTGAGTCAAACAAGAGATGATCCATCCTGAGTCTCTTGGACTGTAAAGCTACCCAACATTGGTCAGGCCTTAGCCTTGGTAACAGGGTTCATTCCTGGAAGGATAAAATTTTAGAATTATAATAATCTGAGATATTACAGAGCCAACCCTACCCTTTCCTTCTCACAGGAGGGAACTGAGGCCTCAGTGAGTACAATGGATGACAATGGAGCACTCTGAGCTTTTGTCCATATTGTACCCCTTGCCTGTATCAGCCTTTATCTGGCCCTGGTCTGCCCAGCTAATGTCCGTTTCATCATATAATATTGTAAGTTAGATGCTCTACTCTGTGCCCTCAAAACACTCAGTGCATTTCTCCATCATCATTCAACAAATTACTGATCACCTACTATGTGTCAGGCACTGTTCCAGGCCCTCAGAATGTGTTGGTTAGTAAAAATCTCTGCCTTGGTATACGGTGGTGAAATCACTGCATCTATTCATTCATTAAATATTTATGGATCACCTGGGTGTGCAGTCCTGTGTCAGGAATAAGCTGTTTTATGGCCAGCGTAATTGTTCACAGGTTCAGCTTCCTCCCTTCCCTCCACCATGATGAATGGGCACAGTGGATGTCTTCTGAATTAATTAATAATGAAATGAGCAAGTTCACACAGCAATCTCAAGACAGAGATGGCACTGAGAATTTGGTCTCCCCACAGGTAGAGCCCTTTCTCCTGCCGGCATTAAAATCAGCTCAAATCTTTGTCACCTCCATCACCTGAGGTGAGAGGTCAGAGGGGAGATAATCAAGAGCTGGGTTCTCTGGGAAGATGCATTTTGGAAAGGGGTGACCCTCCCTGATAGGGTGAGGACCTTCTGGGGAGAGTGGAGAGGCCTCAAACTTCAGGCATCCTTGCTCAAAATCTAGGGGCAAGAAACAACAAGCACTCTCTACTAGAGACCCTAATGTCCTTATCCCTATGAGCAGGGAAGTACATTTTCATTTTTGTGTTAAAACAAAGCAACCAGTGGGATTACTAAGACATGCTCCCTACCCCACCCCCCACCCCATCTTTCTGTCCCTCTGAACCAGACACAGCTCTGGCCTTTGTCAGCTGGAACAGCCCGCCTGGCACCCCACAGTTGCACTGCAGCGCCCTCTGCTGCCTTGCATTGGGATGGCGTTTTCACTGTGTGCTGTGGGCGCGGGAGGATAGCGGGCGGGGGGCCGAGCTGTTTCCAAGCTACCTCCTGTTCCGGAGGTGCTGAGGGATGGTGACTCATCGCGCCGGCTGCGCCTGAACCGTCCACCCCCGCTGGCTCACCGCCTCCAAGCACAAGCCTGGTGACGCGCCAATACGCGCAGAACTGCTCTACGCAGGAAAAGCAGCCTGGAAGGCGGTGGGGTGGGGAGCGGGTGGGGGGAGGGACTGACCCCTACAGGATGGATAGCCGTGAGCGCAGTACCACCTACTCCACCAACCCGTGCTCTGCCCCTATCAGAACCTTGGCATCCTGCGAACTTCCGGTGTTAGAAACTCAGCTCACCTTCACTGTCACATTAACCTGGAATAGGCATGGTTTTATTACTCCACCTAACAGAGGGGAAATCTGAGGGCAAGAAAAAGGTGCCGCAAGGGTCAGGATCAAGCAGCTAAGGAGTAAGGGAAGGACTAGATTACCTAGTTATCGGTGACTCCAAAGTCCAAGGTGAACTTTCCACAGCATCAAGTTGCATTGTCTTCTGAATCCTTGCCAATGCGCACGTGTACACACACACACACACACACACACACACACACAGGGCAGATGAAACCACATCATAGAGGACCTTTTAGTCAAACATTATAATAAATATTTAACATTTAAAATATTTTAGCTGCAGATGGACATAATACCTTTATTTTATTTTATTATGTGGTGCTTAGGATTGAACACAGTGCCACACACATGCTAGGCAAGCAATCCACCACTGGGCTACAATCCCAGCCCCAAATATATATATATATATATACACACACACACACACACCCACACACACACACACTGGGGATTGATCAAGGGCACTTGACCACTGAGCCACATCCCTAGCCCTATTTTATTTAGAGACAGGGTCTCACTGAATTGCTTATTGCCTTGCCATTGCTTTGTTCATTGGCTTTAAACTCGCAACCCTCCTGTCTCAGCCTCCCGAGCTACTGGGATTACAGGCGTGCACCACCATACTCTGCAATATATAATATTTTTAATAATTTTTATTTGTTTTAATTAGTTACACATGACAATACAATGATCTTGACATATCATACATTTGAATCAGATGGGATATAATTTCTCATTTTTTGAGTGTACAGTTTGCAGAATCACATTGGTCATGCAGTCACGTATATACACACAGCAATAATAATGTCTATTTTATCCTGCTGTCCTTCCTTTCACCCCTTCCCCTCCCCTCCCCTCCCATCACTTCTCTCTACCCAATCTAATATATAACATTTTTAAAAGAAAAGAATAGGGGCTGGGGTTGTGGCTCAGCAGTAGAGTGCTCACCTCCCACATGCAAGACCCTGGGTTCAATCCTCAGCACCACATAAAAACAAATAAATGAAATAAAGGTACTATGTTCAACTACAACTAAAAAATAAACAAAAAGGAAAAGAATAGCTGTAAATGGCATTTAAGAAGAAAGTCAGGAAGGCATTAGCTTCGATTCTATAAATATGTTTCACATTATGGAGCAGAGGACAGTGATGGGAGCTGGGAAATAGGAAGATGCACCAAGGAAAGCAGATTGGAGGAGCAGAGCCTGAGGAAGCCCTGTACACAGTAGAGTCTAAATTAATCAGGAAGATGAACAAAAAAGGGAGTACAGATTGGAGGCAGGAATGACTTAATGATAGGGGAAAAGTGAAGCTAGTAAAACCCATGTAGCACCTTGTGCTTCTCCTTAGGCATTTTCCAAAATCAGATTTGCTTCCTATGTAAGTAATGTTCTGTTCACCTTGTTTGATGGTAAGATATAATTCAGTGGTACCTATAGCTCAGGCCCTACCTCTGCTTGGGAGACCATGGCCTTGTGGGAGGAGAATACAGATATCTAAGGGCAGTGTTCACCCTGTCAGCTGAATGCATATAGGTGAGGGCAGCGTTGCCTGCCCAGACAATATCCACACCTGTCCAAGAATCCTTAAACCAATCTCATCTTCCCCCTTGGGAAGATTGTTGGGCTCCAGTTAACCTCCAAGGCTGACTTCACAGTATTGAATGTCTTTCTGGACTTATGGTTTGCTGGAGCACCCAAGTGGGAATATTGAATTGCTCTTGCAGGTCCACCCTGAGGCCACACATCAAGATCTGTGCAACTGGCTGTGAGTATCTACTGTCAACTGCACTGCTGAAAATACACACTGCTGGACAGACAGCATGGCCCTTATAGTGATAGAATGAAGTTGGAGAAGGGTAACCTACCCAAGCTTCAGCACCCAGGCTGGGACAAGAACTCCACAGAATTGGTGAGTGTTATATGACAGTAGACTTAAAAGTAACCAAATCTACCTTGGAACTCATGTTTTGGTCTATGCAGAAAGAACATCAGGTCCAACAGGTTCAGCTTCCAAGTCAGCTCATCTTTTTCTATAGAGATGAATGCAATGAATGAGTGTACCCTGCCAGAGCTGGATTATTCACAGTTCTTCAGGACCCAAACCCATAGACATCAACATGCATCAGGGGCCAATCCAATTCTGGATACTTCCCATTCTCCACCATACATCATGACTTGCTGTCATCCTTGGCTCTCTCCATAGAAAAATGCCACCCCACTGTCTCCTGATGTTATCACCTGCTGTTTATCTACTTCATTAACCTTTTTTCTTTGTTTCTGATCAGGAAACAGAGGCATTGTCCCTACTTTGGGAATACCACTGGGCATATACTGAGTATCCAGAACCTGTGTTTGTTTATAATAAATATTGACCTTTGGATTCTGAAGTGCAGGCTTTCACAAATATAGACATAAAAGTGCTTGCTTGTGGGGGTGGGTTTCAGGTGGTTGGGTTATGTGAGTTCTTTAGCTGTGGATATCTTTCATGTAGGCCCCAGTGGTGTTTGAGAAGGAGAAAATGTTGTGTGGAGAAAGGAGAAAAGATGTTGATTTTCCTTAATAATCAAACTCATTGCCATTCCAGTCAAATCTCCACAGGAATTTTTTTTGTTGAACCTGATGACCTGATTCTAAAATCCATTTGAAAGAGAATACACATGAGAAGGGCTAAAACAAATTTTTGGAAAAAAGGACAATGAAGTATGACTTATCATACAAAGTATCAAATCTATAGTAATTAATTGGATGTGGTATTGAACCAAATGTAGTCAAGTAAATGAGTGAAAGAGAACAGAGTCCTTAAACCAACTCAAGTAAAGATATTAAATAAACAAAAAGTGGCATCTATAAGCCAGTAGCAAAAGGATGGAGTAGGCAATAAGTAGTGTTGAAAAATCTGGCTTTCTATGTGGAAAAATTAAATTACATCATTAATATTGACAAAACTCTAGTAACACACACAAATTACTAATATCAGGGATGAAGTGAATAACCCTATTGACCCTTCTCCTTCAAATGGATAATAGAGAATACTACAAGCAACTCTAAACACTTTGACAACTTTGATGAAATGAATCAACTGCTTGAAAAGCAAATTCCTTAAATCTAACTAATAAGAAATAGTTTGAAGTCCTATAGCTATTAAGAAAAATGAATTCATAATTTAAAAATTCCCCCCAAAGAAGTCACCAGGTCCATATAGTTTCACTGGAGAATTTTACCAAGTGTTTAAATAATTCTACATTAATTCTATATAATTGATATAATCCATCTTATTAACAGACTAAAGAAACAACACATGATCATATAATTTAATGCAGAAAAGTATTTGATCAAAGCCAACGTCATTATTACAAATTAAAAAATATCTCTTATTCTAATATCCAGAAAATACAAAGAAAAAACTTAATACCAAAGAGCAAACAATCCAATAAACAAGTGGGCCAAAAACTAAATAGTAACTTCTCAAAAGAAGAATCACACATGGCCAAAAAAAATGTTCAACATCTCTAGCATTCAGGGAAATGCAAATCAAAACTACAATAAGATTTCATCTCACTCCAATTAGAATGACAATGACTAAGAATATGAACAACAATAAATGCTAGCAAGGTTGTGGGGGAAAGGTACACTTGTACATTGTTGTTGGGACTGCAACAACCACTCTGGAAATCAGTATAGAGATTCCTCAAAAAACCAAAAGCTGAGAATATTTTTTCTAATATATAGATGCTAATTCACAATAAGGGGGGTGGCTAAGGAACTAGAGTACTTTGGATAAGGCAAAGGGAGGGGAGGGGGTATGGGAGTAGGAAGGATAGTAGAATGAATCAGACATTAATACCCTATGTGCATATATGACTACACGACCTTCACTGAAGGCTACATCATGTACATCATGATCCTACATCATGTACAATCAGAAGAATGAGAAATTATCCTCCATTTACGTATGATGTGTCAGAATGCATTCTACTGTCATGTATAACTAATTAGAACAAATAAAAAACTAGGGATGGAACCTCCATATAACCTAGCTATTCCACTCTTTGGTATTTTCCCCAAAGATCTAAAATCAGCATACTAATAGTGACACAGTCCTTTCAATGTTTATAGCAGCACAATTCAAAGTAGCTAAATTATGAAATCAATGCAGATGCCCATCAATAGATGAATGAATTAAGAAATTGTGTGTATGTGTGCGCGCGCATGTGTGTGTGTGTGTGTGTGTGTGTGTGTGTGTGTGTGTATGCACAGATAGATAGATCGGTAGATAGATAGTAGGGAGTTCTACTCTGCCATAGAAAATGAAATTATGGAATTTGTCAGTAAATGGATGGAAATGAAGAATAATTGAATAAATGAAGAATAAGTGAAATAAGCCAAAGTCAGAAACTCAAATGTCAAATATTTTGTTCTCATATGCAGAAGCTGGTATAAAATAAAGGAAAGGAGGCGGGGATGGATAGGATAAGATAAAGAACCAATCAAACATAAGTTAATAGACAAGCAAAGAAAGTCTAGTAGAGTAGAAGGAAAATGGGAGAGGGGAGGGCAGACAGGAGGAAAACGGGGAGGGAAAAGTGGGGGATCATGAATTGAAATCCATTTCCATACTTGTATGAGTTTGTCAGGATAAACCTAAATACTATGTGTACTATAAAGCTCTAATAAAAATTAAAATTAAACAAAACATAATACCTCTGAGAAATTAAAAAATAAGGGAACTTCTTCAACCTGAAGTCTAAAGCTAGGCATACAACAGACATTATACCTGACAGTCAAAACCCATTTATAAAAGGAAAGCTGACAAATGGGATTTCATCAAAGTTAAAAACTTTTCCTCTGTGAAAAACCCTGTAAAGAGGACTTAAAAAAAGACATGCAAATCATGTCTGACCAAGAATTCAGAATGCATAAAGAATTATAAAACTCAACAGTTAAAAATTCAAACAACCTAACTAGAAAATGGGCTAAAGACAGACATTCACTGAAGGCTGTATGGATGGCAAAAAAGTCCATGAAAAGATGATCAACATCACTAACCATTAAGGAAACACAAAATAAAATCACAATAAGGTATTACTACACATCTATCAGAAAGGCTAACATTTTTTTTTAAATTGACAGCACTGAATGCTGATGAGGATGAGAAATTAGATCCCACATACATTGCTGGTGGGACTATAAAATGGTACAGCCATTCTAGAAAACAGTTTGGTGGTTTCTTTTTCAAAGCATGCAAGTACTATATGACCCAACAGTTGTACTCTTGGGCATTTATCCCAAAGAAATGAAAATTTATGTCCACATAAAAATCCATTAGGTGAATGTTCATAGCAGTTTTATTTGTAACAGCTAAAAATAGGAAACAATACAGATGTCCTTCAATGAGTAAATGGATAAACTATCTGTGATATATATCCATGGCAGGAAAAACTACTCAGAAATACAGTGGAACAGAATATTAAACAAACAAACAAATGGAGCAGAGTATTGATATGCATAACAACCTGGATGAATCTCCAGATAATTAAGCTGACTGAAATATCCCTAGTGGTTCCATACATAACCTTGTTGAAATGATCTGATTTTAGAAATAGAGATCAGATTAGCAGTTGTTAGGAGTTAAGTAGGAGGTTGAGTGGGAGTGGCTATGAAAGAGCAACTTGAGGGATTCTGTAATAAATGGAAATGTTCCAGATCTTGACTGTGATAGTGTCATCATCTTGCTTGTATACTATACTATAATTTTGCAAGAGGTTACCATTGAGAAAAACTGGGTGAAAGGCACACATGAAGATATATTGTTTCTCCTTTAAGGGGCTGAGGATCCATCTCAGGGCCTCATGCACTCTAGACAAATGCTCTACCACTGAGCTACATCCCAAGTCCCTCTCTGTATTATGTCTTAAACAGCATGTGAATCTATAATGATTGCAAAATAAAATGTTTAATTACTCTGGAAAAAATGACTTAGATCCACATGTCCTAACATGTGAAGGTCCTCAAGACATATTGTTAAGCAAAAAAGCAAGTTGAACGTAATTTAGTGCAATATCATTTGTTTTTAAGTAGTCACATAAGACCAACTTATGTATACACAGAAAAAAAGTTGGAAGAGGGTAGGCAATCTACACTGAAATCAGCAGTTACTGCTGGGGAGAAAAATAGGGCAGGGAAGGTTTTTTTTTTTTTTTTTTTTTTTTTTGGTATCAGAGATTGAACACCCAGGGTGCTTTTCCACTGAGCTATGTCACAGCCTTTTTAATTTTTTAAATTTTGAGACAGGGTCTTGCTAAGTTGCTTAGTACCTCAACTAAGTTGCTGAGGCTGGCCTCAAACTTTCAATCCTTCTGCCTTAGCCTCCCAATTTGCTGGGATTACAGGCATGTGCCACTGTGCCTGGCCAGGGGAAGGATTTTAATAGTAGCTGGATTCTTTGATTTTTTTTTTCACAAGGAGAATATATTTATATGTCACTTGTATCATAAAAATAATATCTTGGACATGACTACAGTGTTCTAGGACTTTGAATCTGTTTTGTTTATCTGTATTTGATCTATCCCTCTCTTACCAATACTGTGGCCAGGGGACCCAGGTCTCAGTTCCCCTGCCATTAACCTGAAGGAAATGGCTCCTGAGACTCCTAATTTGGAAAGAAGCCCACTCATATGCAAGGTTATCTTTGAGGTATAGAAGTACCACTTGCAAGGGCCAAGGCCCCCATGACTGTGAATCTGCCCACTGCTGCTGCTAACAAATTAAATAATACACAAAGTTCAGTGTGTGCCAACTAACAGAACATCAGGTTTTGTAAGGCTTGATTTGACAAACTGTCATGCAAATTTCAATACTGGGGCAGCAAAGGCTTCCCCACCCTCAGGCCTGCAAACATGGTGGCATTGAGCCTGTTTGGAGGAAACTGAGAATAGCAGGCATGAATAAGAACTGGACACCTATACTCAGCTGTGATTGGCTGAGAGTAGATTCATTTTGGGGTGGCCCCAGAGAGTGCATCCTTCCAATTATTTATTCATTCACCATTTATTGAACACCCATATGTGCCAGGTTTTGTTCTAGGAATTGGCAACAGTAGTGAACAGAACAAAATCTTTGCCCTCATGGAGTTTCAGTTTGAGCAGGTGACAGGTAAGATAAACAAATCAATTATCTGTAAGGTAGTATTAACTGCTATGAAGAAAAACAGCTTGGAAGGAGGAAATGTGGTTTTGGGGGTTGAGGACTGGAATTTTAGAAATGGTGGCCACGGAAGGCCTGACTGAGAAAGTAACATTTCAGTGAAATCTGAAAGAAGTGAAGGAACCAGCTATGAAGATATCCTTTTGTTTTAGACATTTTTCATTTGCCCCTCCAGATTTTTTCTACCATTTTCCACCCAAATTTGTGCCCTGGTAGGCTGACCTGTGCAGGCTGCATCAACAGGTTCCCTTGCCCTCCTGTTGTGGGTTAGGTTTGACCAATGCGAGGCACCTAAAAGGAGATGAGAAAGAAAATAAAAGTATGATTAGGGTATTTCTTCATCGGCTCCCTGTGTTCAGGGTCATCATGGATTAGTTGCATCCGTATGCCAAAGACCACAACTCCTGTGGGGAAGTTCTTTCTATACAGCAGCCCTTTCCCAATTGCAATGTTCACTCCCTCCCAGAATCCTGTCTGATACACTAGGGGAGGCATTCCAGGCAGTGAGCAAGTACAATGCACATGGCAAGCTTAAAGACTGGCCAGGAGGTTAGTGTGGCTAGAAATCTGTAGGACAAAATATCAAGAAGGTCAAGGAGGATAGATGCAGTGATGCACACCTGCAATTCCAGCAACTTGGGAGGCTGAGGCAGAAGGATTTAAAGTTCAAGGTTGGCCTGGGAAATTTAGCGAGATCCTGTTTCAAAATAAAAAATAAACAGGGCTGGGGATGTAGCTCATTGGTAGATTGTTCCTGGGTTTGATCCCCAGTACCAATAAATAAATAAATAAATCGAGGAGGCCAAATTATGCAGGGCCTTGAAGATTTTCTTCCCCCACTCTAACCTCCACAGTGCTAGGTATTGAACCCAGGGCCTCATGCATGCTAGGCAAGTGTTCTACCATGAACTATACCCCCAACCCAAGATTTGGGCTTTTAATCTGAGTAAGATGGACAGCCACTGGAGGATGTTGACTAGAAGATTGACATGTTCAGGGTATATTTGAACAATATGACACTGGGAGACTGGTGACAAGGCTACTAAAAATATCAAGGCAAGAGAGGCTGGCGGCTTTGACTCCAAAAGTGGCAGTGGAGGTAGTAAGAAGTGACCAGATTCTGAATAGATTTTGGAGATGGTGCAGAAGAATCCTATTCTACTAAGATGATCAAAACACAAGCCCATCCTAAGATCAGTGTTGTTCCTCTGAATGTCATTTTGCAACACTGAAAGTTCTATTACTCAACAAGATTTCAGAAGACCCCACATGTAGTATAATAATTCTAATATTCTACAACTTGTGTGGGACTTAACTCTAGACACAAGGTCCAGCCCAAGGTGTTTCTTGTCTGCTCCTGACTATAGAATGATTCCAAAAAATGATCACCATAGGTTTTCTACCTAATCTGCCCCATGCCTCCATGAGGCGTGCCATTTTGTTGGGTGTCATTTTGTCTCCTGCTCTAGACCATTCTTGGGTCTAGTTACTCTACCTTCATGACCTGGCCCAACCATATCAACATCAAAACTCTGGGAAACACTGTCCCAAATTTTCCCTGGTCTATACCTCCTGCCCTCTGCTTACTGTGATTTATAGGCTTACCACAGACAGAATACATCCATCAGCCACCAACTGGAGAGTGATATAAATCACAGAAGCAGTCAAAGCAGAATGTTGGCAACATCTCAAAGGTACCACTATTTTGATAAGGATTTTTAAAGTTTGCCTCTGAGGGGCTAGAGTTGTGGCTCAGCATTAGAGCGCTCACCTAGCAAGTGTGAAGCCCTGGGTTCAATTCTCAGCACCACATAAAAATAAATAAAATAAAGGTATTGTGTCCAACTACAACTAAAAATTAATTATTTAAAAAAAGTTTGCTTGTGAAAGCAGGTAGCTACCAACCATATGCAGTTCATTGATAGGAAATAAAAAATTGAAAACCTATCCCCACAGGCTGAAAGCCCACAGGTTAAAGTGTCTTCTGGGAACAAAAGCCCCCTGGCATGTTTTGGTACACACTAGTGGATTGTCAAGATAAAGCGTCTTCCTTCAGATTTGTGAACCCCTCAGCAAAGGAAACCAGCTGGACACTACAGAACAGCACATGAATCTAAAGATTCATTCCAAAGCCAGGAAAATCTGATGATATTCTGTTTATGTTCAAAGAAATCAATCCAAAGAGATCAGTCCCACAGCCAAAGTCAGCAAGACCACAGAACAAATTGCTGCCAACCTCTGGGTCCTGACCCTCTCATCAAGGGGAGGATGCCCTGCATTAAAATCCTGGATTCAAACTTTCAAGCTATGTGCCCTTGGGAAAAGTTCTTAACACTTTCAGGACCTTAATTTTTAATCTGTAAAATCAGGCTAATCCCTACCGCACAGACTTGTAGTAAGGATCAAATAAGCTCTTGTGTGTCAAATGGGTCTAACATGACCCCTGGAACACTATCAGCTCAGTATGTATTACTTATCTTACAATGTCTACCTCTTTACTTTTCTTCTCTCCCTCCACTTCCTTCCCCTCCCCTCTTCCTTCCTTCCTTCCTTTCTGTTTTTGCAGTTTGGGGATGGAACCAAGGGCCTCACCCATGTTAGGCAAGCACTTTACCACTGAACCACACCCTCAGCCCTTCATGGCCACCTTCCTTTGGCAAGAGCCAGGCTGCTTGTATGTGGCAACTATGGGGTTCAAGTGGTCCCTGCTGCTCTCAGGAAGAACTCTTTGAGGAATTTTCCTGCTTTTATATACAGTTCTGTTTTTTATCTTTACAAAAAGGGCATCTTGGGTAGCTGGCTCTTGATCCCAGCAAGACATAGTTCCATGCACAGCTTGGAAAGGCCCTAATGCCTATTAATTAACTATACATTTAGTTGACCTGCCAAAGTCGTTGCTTTCATTTCCAGAATCCCAAATCTTTTCTTACTCTACTCCAGGTTACCTGAATCCCTTATATATGTGAACTCTTAACATAGACCTCTGCTCTCCTCTCTCTTTTCCATCTTTTTGACCTTTTCTCTATTCTCCATACTGTTCTCTCTGCGTGTCCCTGGCCTTGACTCTCCATCTTATCTCTTCTTTCCCCTGGTTTCACACATCTATGTCCAAACACAGTATTTATAGGGAGATAACTCTTTGAAGTGGCTCAAGTCAAGCATGGTGGTGAATGCCTGTAGTCTCAGTTACTTGGAAGGCTGAGGCAGGACAATTATTTGAGTCCAGGATCTGGAGCCAGCCTGGCAATATAGTTGAGATCTTAAAAGGAAATAACAGAAAAGTGGAAGGAAAAAAAAAACAAGAAACAGGAAAAAAACAGAAAAGTGGTTCAAGTAGACCTATGCTCAGACTTGAGGGAAACCATCCACTTAATCATTGCTCTATTATACCAGCCCATCCCAAGTCCGATCTTCCTATTCATTCATACTGGGCTGGGAACAGGATTACTAAGCCAAACGAGACAGGGCCACTGTGCTCAGAGAACTCATTAGCTAGTGAGGGAAATGAATGGCCCCATGATGAAAAGAAGAGCTGGAGAGGGGGATGCACAGAGGTGGGAAAGCACTAGCTTGTTTCTGAGGGGTCAGGAAAAGCTTTACCAAAGAAAGGAAACTTGAACAAGGCTTTGAAGCCTGAATAATACTTCTCCAAATGGAGGCTGGGTCAAAGGGCATTCCAAGGTTTGGAAACAGCATAGAGGAGAGAAGGGCACTGTGTGTTTGGGACTCTAGGTGGCCACACAGTAAAGTCAGGAAAATGGGAAACAAGATACCTGGAAAAGAGTTCTGGAGCCAGATCATCAAGTGTGTACAGGGTAATGAGACATTGGACCTCAGGAGGTCAGAATGCAAGGCCAAACAGTTGGGACTTGGTGAACACTGGGAAGAGACATGGTAAAAACCATATCTTAGATAATTCTAGCCAGAGGTATGGCTCGGTGGTAGAGTGCTTGCCTAGCAGGCACAAAGTTCTGAGTTCTATCCTCAACACTGCAAAACAAAATAACAAACAAATAAACAAAAACCCCACAAAGGTAATTCTGGAAGGCAGAGAGAAAAGAAGAAGAAGGAGGTCAGTCAGGAGACTGTTGAGATGGTCCTGACACAAACTTGAGGGCCTGAACTAGATGCCAAACATGGGAATAGAAATGAGGGGACATAGAAGAGATACCACTAAGGCCTGCTTCCTCTATGACTGGCCTTTATCCCAATTCATTTTTTGCCCTTCCCCAAATCTTCACCTATGACATTCTTAATAGGGCTTGGGCCTCAAGTCTAACACTCATTGCACTACAGAGTTTCCCAAAATCAATCAATCAATAAATCTAGCTCTCCATCAATCTACTTAGATATTTATCTATCTAGATATTTATCTAGATTTCTATCTATCTTTTCTTTTATGGTGCTGGAGATGGAATCCTGGGCTTTTTGCATGGTAGGCAAATACTCTACCACTAAGTTATTTCCTGAGGCCTCCAAATCTGTCTTGAGATCTTACCTCTCATATACCCTTGGTACCAGATTCTGGACATTTCCAAGTAATCATCTCATCAGCATGTTCAAAACTATGATGGTGGTACTTGCCTCTCACCCTATCCCAGCTTGGTAGAACCAGGAACTTCATCAATTGAAGGACTACTTACATTTTTCTAGGGCAAAATGGCTTCCCTGTTCCAAGCCACCTATGTACATGTAAGAGGTCTTAACACTTTCATATCTTGGGGATGGCCTTCCTTCACTTGCAAGTTCCTCAGCAGGATCCCTCAACCAGGGCTGGAAATCCCCTATCAATATCTGTAAATATGTAGAGGTATTTTTGGTTGTCATGATGATTCCCAAATACATCTGGCATTTAGGGCCAGGGAGTCAGGATGTTAAACATCATGCAATGTACAGCAGAGTCCTACACTGCAAAGAATTGTCTTATCCCAAGGGCCAATAGTACAGTATTTCACCTTTATGTATGTTTTCACTTTCTGTGGTTTCTGTTACCCACTAACAACTGTAGTCCAAAAATATTAAATGGAAAATTCTAGAAATAAATTAATTTATAAGTCTTAAATAACTTTTATTATAGCTTGTAGTTATAATTGTTCTATTTTATTATTGGTTACTGTTGTTAATCTCTAATTGTGCCTAATTTATCAAATAAAAACATTATCATAGGTATATTTGTACATATAGGAAAAAATTGTACACATAGGTTTTAGGCATCCACTGGGGGTCTTGGAACATATCCCCTATGGATAAGATGGGACTACTGTACTCTCGTGGGGATATAATGTAACCATAATCTCAGTGAGGCAGAGACCCTGTGTTGTTCTTTACTGTGTCTCTAGCACAGCACAAGAGTATGTGCCATTTGTGTTTGTTAAATTAATAAGCCAACTAATTGCTTCATACTACCACTACCCTTGGTGCTGGGGATAGAAAGATGAACAAGACTTGCTCAGTGCTTTGTGCCTTGGCCAGTCTTAGCCAGGTGGAAGGAAAGTCAATCCTGAGAAGGAGGCTAAAACGTCCAGAACACCTCACCTTCCATAACTATGGAGGGGCCCCTTTTTACCAAAGGGAGCTTACAAGCTAAATGCTGAATTGAAAATTCATTCATTCATCCAACCAACACTTGAATAGCAAGTAAAACTTTTCAAACACTTTCTCAAACATTATCTTGCTGGAGTTGGGCTGGGAGGAGAGGAAAAGAAGGCTGGGGTGGGGGCTGGTAGTATAGTTGGGGCCTGGGAGGTTCCTGCCCAGCAGACAGACCCAATCAGACAGTCTCCTGGGACTGGGGGGGGGGTCTGGTGTGGATGGAAATATGCGCCACATGGCCTGAATTGCAGGGCCAGCCTCAGGCTCCCACAGCCCCAAACACTTCCAGATGGATTTATTTATAACTTGCAAACCAGAGGCAGCACTCGGCTCCTTTTCCTTGCTCCCCTCCCCACTCCTGAAACAAGCCTTGGCTGCCTCTCTTTACTCCGGAAACCAGCGGGAGACAGAGAATGTGCAGCTGCTGAACCACAGCCATAGCCATGGCCTGGGCTCCTGGTCACTGCCTATCCCCTAGGTGGCATCAGCAGCTCACAGTGTAGGGTGTCTACAGAGACTGACCATACTTCTACCCACTTGGTCCATCAGGGTCCTTACAGGTTGGTTGCTGAATGGGTCATGTGAGCCACATTCATTCTGGAAAGTCTCTGTTTTAGACTTACCTCCATATCATAATGTCATAGTCATAAGTAGGTGTTTCATTCTGGGCTTCATCCCCTCCATCTTTTCCTACAAGGTACTGCTTCTAGTTGTATAAATTATCAGACGCATTGGATTCTGACATTTTCCAACTCTGACTCAGAGAGGTTGAGGAACTTGCCCAAGTGTCACACAGCAAGTAAAATGGTAGAGAGATCCGTCAAAAGCCCAAGTCCTGCCACTGACACTAGTGCCTCCTAAACCTCATTTTGCTCATGTGTGAAGTGGAACTAATTCCTAGCAGGTGGTTATAAGTGTCCACTCTGGAGTTGTACTGCATGGGGCATTTGCTGGTTCTGTCATTTGCCTCTGGGGTGACTTTCAATGAGTTATGCTTCCTCTCCTAACTCAAGTTCTTGATTTTTCTTTTAAGGATTAAAAAAATGGACTCAAATGGCTTAGCACAGTGTCTGATACACAGGAAGCCCTCAATAAGGATGAGGAATAGGGCTGGGGTGTGGCACAGTGGTAGAGCACTTGCCTAGCATGCATTAGGCCTTGGGTTCCATCCTGAACACCAAAAAGTAAAGAATATGATAGTTTGTTTTAGGTGCATCATTTTAGAGCTTACAGCTCCCATCTCTTCTTTTTAAAATTTCCTTTTCTTCTTACAGCTCCCATCTCTTGAAACTTAGACCAGGTCCCATGAAAACTCATCTCATGAATCCTCATGTAGAAAGAGATTATAAATTTGGACTTAAAGAGATTAAGTGGCTTGCCTAAGACTGTGTTTATAGGAATAAAGGAAGTACTTAGACCCAGTTCTAGATGTTTATAAGGCTATGGACTCCACACTTCTTATAGAGTGAAGGATAAAAGGCCTTTAGCTGCATCCCTGCTATAACTCCCTCATTCCCATCCTGTCCTACCTTTCCTTACTGAGGCCTAATCCAGGAACATCTTCCTTTACAGAGGGTTAGCCCACCTAGCTGACTCTGAGCATCAGTGGGCCTAACCAGAGCCTGTGGACATGCCAGGCTAGGAAGAACCTGACACCCTTGGGAGTGAGACCTTCTACCTTCTGTACTCTCCTAGCCATGGCTAGAATGGGTGGTAGCTGGAGGGTGTCAAAGAAAGCAGACAAAGGCTCCAGAGTGAAATTTTTAGATGCACCATATATTTTCCCCATAAATCCTCTTTGCTTGCAAAGTTACTCAGAACCAAAGTCTGGCAAACCACCTCTCTGCATCCAAGGGTCCAGACAAATTTTTCCTGCAGCTGTTCAGCCAACACATGACACCAGATTTCTGCCCCAGTGGGATTCTTTGGCATTCACACATTCCTTTCTGCTGGCTGCTGAGCAATTAAACACGCATAATTTCTCTATGTTTTCCCATCCTGCACCACACACCAGTAGCACCAGTGACGGCATGAGGGAATAGCAATCTCCATGCACATATGGACAAGGGAATCAGCAGACTCGTCTGTCAATTGAATGTGACTCACCAAAAAGGCTCTGAATCCCATCAGCAATTAGGCTCAATCTATCTATATGTCCCTCACCTTTTCAGTGGTCTTCCCAGGATACTCAGAATTCCTAATGGTCTACAAATAAGTACAGAGCTATCTGATAAATGTCCAGCATAGAACAGGCACTTAATAAATGCTCTATCTCTGTCCAAACAAAGTAATTCTCAGAGTTTGTGCACAAATTTTACCAGAAACTCCTAGGGGCAGCCCCTCTCTGCCTCCAGCATAGACATTTAGGAAAGCTTCCTCATGGAACAAAGGCTTTGGCCCTTATTGCAGAAACTACCAGATCTACAATTCCAGCCCTACTGTTTGGGCTTTCTGAGCCTCAGCTTTCCTATCTGTAATATGGGGACAACCACATCCATCTGTTACTATTGAGGTATCTAACACTGGATCAGGTATCTGGTACTCTCTCAGATGTTCCATTTATAAAAATTTCCCTTGTAGCCAAAGTAAATTCTAACACACTATAGAACCATCTAGAGTAAAATTATTCTTTCTCTGAATATTGATGGATCATATACTACATCCATAGAAGTATGGGAGAAATAAAATAAATTTGAAATAAAGTTCCTTTCCTCCAAGAGACTGTAATATAACTGCAAATTTAGGCAAGAATGAAATATTTCTTATAACTCAAAAGTCTTTAGGAACAAGCCAGGTACTATAGGTGAACAAAGGAGGCTAGCAGAAGACAACAAGGAGGGGTAGAGACTGTGGTGGGATGGACAGCACATACTCCATCTAAAGGGAAAGCAGCCACCTTGATTCAGTTAACTATTGTCCTTTGGGAATACAGATGTAGTACTACCAGATTTTTCTGTTTTTCAGAAGCCAATAATCCAAAAGGTATGAGAATACTACTAATTGTTACATGTTAGCAAATAGTTTAAAAAGAAACAAACCACATGGATACCAAGTAAAACACATCTGTGGGCAATATTTGGCCCACCAGTCAGTCACCAATTTGTGACCTCTCCACAATGCTAGATGGGAAATTTGTCTAATTCATTACTTTCGGTGATAAGTCCTAGATGTATTCAAAGAAGTGTGTGAGTCCCTTGGGCTGGGACCATGCAGAAAGTTTTCCTCCAGATGATTCAACTTCAAGGCAGGATCAGACTGGGCCCCAAAGGATGGGTGTGGCCAGTAATCTCAGCGACTCTGGAGGCTAAGGTAGGAGGATATCCAATTTAAGGCTATCCAGGGCAATTTAGTGAGACCCTATTTCAAAATAAGAAAACAGAAAGGGTAGGGGATGTAGCCCAGTGGTATAGTGTCCCTGGGTTCAACTGGCTCTCAAAAACTGAATGCATGTATATACATGCATGCTTTATTATAAATTTACTTATATAAGAATGTGAGGCACACAACGTACAAGTAATAACAAAATATATTGTGATTTTTATTGCAAATTCCATATAGCCAATTGATTCTCACATTAATTGTTTTCATTGATTTTGTTGGCTTCTTGCATCCATAGCCAATAGAAGAGTTAAGTGTAATTCCTCTACCAATGGTAGCTAATGTTTTTGTTTATGTTCATGAGTAAGAAGAAAGTAAAACAATGAAGAAGTGTTGGAACTTCACTGATTCATCATGATGTGAACAACTTTGTTGCTGAATCAGATAATGACTCCCATATACTGCAAGCATAATTTCCTCAATAATTTTTCATGCTATTCATGAAGTAACAGTAATAGACATGATATATATATATTTTCTTTTTGTACTGGAGATTGTACCCAGGTGTGCTTAACCATTGAGCCACATCTGCAGCCCCCTTTTGTATTTTATTTAGACATAGGGCCTCACTAAGTTGCTGAGGCTGGTTTTGAACTCACAATCCTTCTTCCTCAGCCTCCCAAGCTGCAGGGATTACAGGTGTGGTGCCACTGTGCCTGGCTAGACATGACATACTTTTAAGTGTACTATAAATATTAACATTTTTCTCCACCTGCCTGCTTGCCTGCCTGCCTTCATCCATTTTTTGGTACTAGGGATTAAACCCAAAGCTAAACATATGCTCTACCACTGAGCTCCACACCCCCAGTCCTCCATCATTTTCTTAAGCATAGAGTACAAAATAATAATCCAAGCCAACAGAAGAGTTGCAAAAACAGTTCTCTATATTGTTATTTTCCCTGTGTACCCTTCACCCAGCTTCCCCTTATGCCATCTTACATAATAGCTATTAAACTGTTATCAGAACTGAGAAATTATTCTTGGTGCAACATTATTAAGTAAAGTATAAAATTATTGGGATTTCACTAGTTTTTCCACTAAAATCCTTTTTCTGCTCTAGAATCCAATCCAGGATCCCATATTGCATTTGTTTGGTCATTTAATTCATAGAATGTCCCTCAATTTTGGTTTGTCTTCTGTTTTCTCGTGCAATTTAATTTTAAACCATGGCTGTGTTTACCAGTTGGCTCACATAGTACCTAAATATTTAACAATTGGCTTTCATGAGGCACTTCAAGCCAGCTCCAGCATACCACTCTAAGAAAAATTGACAATTCATTGTTTTTCTTTCATTAATTCCACAAATATTTATTGAGCGCCCTCTAGGGGTTAGTGCTGGGGATATAGAGATGATCAAAACTGTCCTTGCCACTGAGAAAACCATAGGTTAGGGGAGGTGACAGAGGAGTAGCAGACAATACCCTTAGAGTGATCAGGGCTAGGATCAAGGGTATAGAATGTGCTGAAATACTGAGATGTGGGAGGGAGCAACAGTACTATGGGAGGTCAAGGAAGGCTTTAGAGGGTTGTAGAGCAGAGGCAAGAGCTCTGGCTGGAGCATGCAGAGGTTGAGTATGACTTCTCGTGTAAGATGACCATGTGAGCTAAGCTTTGATGCATGAGTGGGAGCCAGTCAGCCAAGGAAGCAGACGGAACAATTTATTCCTTCATTCAATAAGTATTTCTTATGTGTCACCTTGTACTGGGCTCCAGAAATGCCCAAACATATCATGTATAAGGGCACTCAAGTGTAGCAAGGGTTGTGATGGTGGCTGGATTGACTTGAAAGATGATATTGGGTTTCTACACATTGGGTGCATGTGTAAAGGCAGTGTCATGAAGGAGCATAGGGCATAAGAACACCAAGTATAGATCAGCAGTGGAGGAACCCACCCCACTACCAGACCTCTCCTCTGTGAGAATGAAGAAGGACCTAAGAGATGATGAAAGACCACTAACCGTTGTCTAACCCAGAGCAACCAATAGTTTTTGCCAAAGGACAACCAATGCCAGAACCTTCCTGTGCAGGCACTTCGTGTTCAGAGGACCCTTCTCTTAAGCTTTTTACTCTTAGATCCCCATGTACAGGCTCCTGGGAGCTGCACTTTGCAACTGACATCTGCCTTGATCAGGAGGCATATAAATGCTCACAGGATGAGGTAATGCTATGGTCCAAATAATGGTGTTCCCCCTAAATCCATATGTTAGAATCTAACACCCAGTGTCATGGTAGTAAGGGGTAGGGCCTTTGGGAAATGATTAAGTCATGAAGGCTTCATCCTCATGAATGGGATTAGTGCTTGATAAAATGGCTTAAGAGAGCTCTCTTGCCCCTTCTGCCTTATGAGGATGCAGTAAGAAGATGCCATCTGAGGCAGAGATCCCTCACCAGATACCAAATCTGTGGCAGCTTGATCTTGAACTTACCAGTCTCCATGACTGTGAGCAATAATGTTATATTATTTATAAATTACATAGATTAAGGTATTTTGTTATAGTAGCCTGAATAGACTGGGATAGTACTGACATGATATTGATGACCAACTCTCAATGGGAGCCCATCACCTGAGATAATGATCTTCAAGAGTAGCACCAATGTTACTTCCTTGGAAGCCTTCTCTGAACATGATCTAAAGTAGACCTTCCATACATACACCCCAGCCACTCTATCCTATTATATATCACTTTATTTTCTTCACAACACTGATTAGAAAAAATAAGACAAATATTTTTGAAATCTGCTTTCATTAGAATTTCAGCTTAACAAATGTGGAATCTTTGATTTGTTATCAACAGATCCCTAGCTCTATGCTCAGGGCCTGCCCTCTAGAGGTATTGATGAAATATTTGTAGAATAGATGAGCAAATGAATAAAAGGATATTAAAACTTAGATATGAGGGCTGAATTACTAACACTTTATAGCCAGAAGCTTCTTCAATTTTAGTTTATTTGTTTATTTATTGCATTTTTTTAACAGAGCTGGGGATGGAATCCATGACTTTGCACATGCTAGGTGAGTGCTCTACCAACTGAACCACATCCTCAGCCCTCTCCCTCAATTTTAAATATATGCTTTAAATCTACTCCTTCAGTACCTTGACTCATAACTTGAAACTTACATGGTACCAATGCTAACATGCATGAAATTCAGAATGCTCCTCTCGGGGCTGTTGTGAGAGAACAGTAACAACAACTAATATTTGGAGTACTTTCTAAAGGGTCAGTTGCCTTTATAAGCATGTTTATTGAGTGGATATCAGGCTCTATTTAGGTCCTAGGGGTACAGCAGTGAATAAAAAGAAGAAATCTCTGCTTCTCAGTAACTTAAAAAAAATGGAAGTAAATAGCAGAAAGATCAGCAGAGTAGAGGGAAGGGAACAAGGGGAGGGAGGAAGGTAGGAGTATACAAGTACTAGGGACTGAATTAGAGCAAATTATAGCCCATGTTTTTATACTTATGTCAAAATGAATTCTAATGTCAGGTATAACTAAAATCAACCAATAAAAAATCCTTGCTTTTAGGGAGCTTAGATATTAGCCTATTTAATCTGAAAACAACTTTAAGATGTAGATCTTGTGATCATTCCCATTTTAAAGATGAGGAACACAAGACGGAGGCCTAGTAACTTATTCAAGATCACAGCTACAGATGGAAGAGTCAGGCAGTTGGCCCCTGAGCCCGTGTTCTTAACCACTAAGCAACCCTGCCCCTGAAGAGCTATGAAAATGTGCCTGGCAAATTTTCAATGACTGACAAATCTGAGTTCTTATTATTCTTGGTAGGAGCATGGTGTGTTGTTGGGACAGGAAAGACACTGAACCAGAGAGTTAAGAATGATGCACGAGGAACACTGGTCCTGGGGGTGGCCTTTGGCACATTTTGGGCCAGAAGAGAACCAGCTGTACTGTGACTCTGGGATCCTGTTTGTCCCTCATTGGAGACTGCCAGGCTTAGAAGATTCACACGTGGAGGCAGGCTGCAGGGAGGAAGCTTCAAGGTCTCCCCCATTGGCATGCACTTAGCTCTTTGTGTTTCTTGTTGTTATCATTGTTTTTGAGTCCTGTCCTAGTCCTTCTCCTACAGATTTGTTGCCCTTGTTGTGGCCCTGCCCCACCCCCCTTGCCTTAGTCCTCTCATTCAGGAGGACAAAGGAAAAGTCTGGCCAACCCCTACTGGGCTTTTCTGGTTTTCTGTTTCTACTGGAACAAAGAACAGCTCACCCAGTGCTCTCTGATCCTTGGAATGAGAAAGGAAAATAGTTCAACACATAGAGTAACCCGAACACTGCCCCCATCCCCATCGCTCACTGGTCCCTGCCTCTCAGGACGCCCTGCATTCCTGGCAGGGCTAGGCCAGGAAGGCGCCTCCCTTCTGCTTCAGGGAGCCGGTGGGACAGTGATGACTTCCATCTGGGCTGGCCTGTTTTCCACCCCTTAGGCTCCACCTGCAGCCTAGATGGAGCCAAAGGAAGAACAGAGCATCCTCCTTTCAGTCTCTTTCATAACTCCAGCAACAGATTAGCCTCCTAGACGTTGGTCAGCAGATTGCCAAGCGATTCCTGTAGAAGGTGGGAGGGTTTCAGTGGGATTTTGCGCACATCACTTAACTCCACAAAGACTCAGTGTTCTCTTCTTAAAAACAGGTCTAATAATATCTACATGATATTATTAAGGTGAGGATTAAAATATTTTTGTGTGAGGTACTGGGGATTGAACCTAGTGATGCTCTACTACTGAGCTACCCTACAGTTCTTTTTATTTATATTTTGTTTTGAGACAAGCCACCCAGGGCTGGCCTTAAACTTATGATCCTCCTGCCTCAGCCTTTTGAATCTTTGGAATAACAGACATACATCATTGGACTTGGCTGCTATAAATCACTTTATAAATTAACAAACTGAGGATCAGTGAGGGGAAGGGACTTGTGGAAGGTCACTATGGCTAGACCTGCCAGCTCCTATGGTACAGTGGGCTCTCTCCTTCCCCTAAACAATCTGCTCCTGAGAATCTCAGGTCACAAGGACCAGAGATGACCCAAAGCATCCTTACATCCCACTATCCACCTGCTTATTTATTTGATAAATCCTTAAGAAGTATCTGCAATGTGCCAGGCACTGGCTCAGACACTAGGAATATAGCAGGGGAAAAAGAAACACAAAAGTTTCTGTTCTTACAAAGCTTATATTCTGGTAATGAGAGATAGATAATAAATAAGATAAATGAGGAAAACATGTAGTAAATTAGGAGACAATAAATAGATTGGAAAACAGTGAAATAGAAGAGGGGCTTGGGGGTACTACTTTATAACAGGATGGTCAAAGAAGCCTTCATTGAGAAGATAACATCTGTGCAGAGTCCTGAATGAAGTGAGGGAGGAGTCAGGCAGCTATGTGGAAAGAAAGGATTCTGAGTGGAGGGAAGAGCAACTACAAAGAACCTGGAGCCCTGGAGGCTGTTTGGGGAACAGCAAGGAGGCCAGCATGGCTGGAACAATGAAAAAGAATGGTAGGACAAGAGGTCCCACAAGTCAGGGGGACAGATCAGGCAGAGCCTTGTAATGACTTTAGCTTTTAGTCGGAAACAGAGCTCCATTAGAGGGTTTTAAGAAGAGGCTGGACACAATCTGGCTTTTGTTTTTTCATAATCACTGCAGCTGTTATGTTGAGAGTACAGGGTACAAGATCCAAGGAAGTCTAAGCAGGAAGATCCTTTAGGAGACTGGTGAAAATCTTCAGGTGAGGCATATGACAGGGGCCCAGACCATGAAGGTGGTAACAAGTGGTATGATTCTGGATATATTTCAAGATAGAAACATGGTCTGCTAATGGTTTGAGAGAAAGAGGAGTCAAGAATAACCTCAAGGTTTGAGTTCTGAGAAACTGGAAAATCAGGGTTTCCATTAATAGAGACGGAGAAAACTGCAAGAGCAAAGGCTTGGGGGACAAGGCCAGGAGGTTTTTTTGTTTGTTTTTTGGTACTAGGGATTGAACTCAGGAGCACTCTAACTCTGAGCTACATCCCCAGCTCTTTTTATTTTAAGACAAACGTTTTCCAAAATTGCCCAGGCTGGCCTTGAACTTGTGATCCTCGTGCCTCAGCCTCCTGAGTTGCTAGGATTATAGGTGTGTGCCACTACACCCTGTAGAAGTTTGTTTTTTTTTTGAATATGTCAATGGTGAGATGGCCATGAGACAACTGAGTGGGTGCCTCTGAAGGCGAGCCCCCGTGTAATAATGAGCCAGAGTTCCCCAGGAGAAGCTGCAGTATTCATTCTACACATCCCTTCTACTATAGTTTAGATCTACAATGTTCCCCGGAGACCCACATATTAAAGACTTGGTTGTTAGTCTGTAGTGCTACTGGGAGGTAGTGGAATTTTCAGTAGGAGGAGCCTAGCAGAAGTAAGTTAGATCATTGGGGAAATGCTCTTGAATTTGAGACCTTGGCCCCCATTTCTCTCTCTCTCTCTCTCTCTCTCTCTCTCTCTCTCTCTCTCTCTCTCTCTCTCTCTCCTAGTTGATAAAAGCTTTGTTCCATCATGTGCTCCTGCCATGATGTGCTGCCTTGCCCCAAAAGTAACAGGTCAGATGACTATGGCTTGAAACCTCTGAAATCATGAGCTAAAACAAAACTTTCCTTTCTCATAACTTGATTTTCTCAGGCATTTGTCATAGTGATGGAAAGCTGACTAGCATACCTTTCTACCTCAATCACTCTCTCAATCATTTAGCAAATACAAAGTGAACAAGTTCACACAATGGGATTTAGCTCCCCAACAGCTTTCCCATCACAGTTTTTTCCTCCTGTCTATCTTACACATGTAGGCTCCAGTGTAAGGCTTCCAAAGCCAAGATCAGACTGGTCAGTGCTCTGCTTCAAACCCTCAGCTGGCTCCCTACTTCCTCCAGAAGAAACATGGCCAAGATCTACAGCATGCCCAGGAGACCCTAAATGATCTGCCTCGTTTCCTGCCACTCCTACCTCCCCATTCCTTATAAACCAGTCACAGAGCTGCTTGCCAGGGCCTGAACATGACATTGGTATCCAGAAATCCTGGGATCTGCTAAGGGACTCCCTGGGCCAAGAAAGCCCTGCCTTGGAGGATCAAGAGTTCAAAGCCAGCCTCAGCAAAAGTGAGGCACTAAGCAACTCAGTAAAACCCTGTCTCTAAGTAAAATACAAAATAGGGCTGGGAATGTGGCTCACTGGTTGAGTGCCCCTGAGTTCAATCCCCAGTAACCCCTCAAAAAAAAAAAGAAGGAAAGAAAGAAAACCCTGCCTCCTTCTTAGCTTGGTTTACTCATTTTCTTCCTCTAGGACCTGGCTGAGCTTATCTGTTACACATGCACAGAGAGAGCCCTTCAGAGAGCACTGCCTGAGCCTTTAGACACTTGAGAGTCTGTTTTGCTCTTCTCTCTCTCTCCCTTCTGGACTAGTTGCTTCTCAAGGGTGGGAACTGATTCTTGTTTATTCATGTCTGTAATCACAGCACAAGTCCTTACCAAAGTAGTTAATAAAGGTGTATTGGTAGGTAGGTGCCCTAGATCCTTAGGAGGTTGAGGCAGGAGGACTGCCTGCGGCCAGAAATTTGAGGTCAGCTTGGGTAACATAGTGAGACCTCATCTTTAAAAAAGTGGTTTATTGAATGAAAGGATATTAATACGTTATGATAGAGATGCTGAGAGATCACAGAGAAGTATTTGTTTGGACTAAGAAAGGAGTCAGAGAAAGTGGTAGAGATGCCATTTGAGCTGGGTTTGGAAGACTAGGACAGAGTTTTCCAGGCAAAAAGCATTCTCAGGGATGTGCAACTCAGTGTTGCTTCTCACATTGGTCACAAACTGGCAGCCAGGAGGCCGAATATGGCTCACAGATGCTTTAGGATTAGCTCCCCACCCCACACCCACCACACAGTGTTTTCAAAAGTAATGCGAGGAGACAGGCATTATGATTGGTCATACCACAAGTTGTCTCACACTTAGCCAACTCTATCCCTTATGTTACCTGCCAGGAATACAGTGGGGAGTGTGGCCCTATATGCATTTGATTTCCTCTCCTGATCAGGGAATCCCAGTTCCTGGTCACTGGGCAAAAATCCTACAGCTTAAGGGATGAACATCCTTGGCTCATTGAGATAGAGTCCGCATGCCAGGCCTGGTCAGCTGGTTCGTAGACATAGGGATGAAGATCCAGTGACCACTAGTTATAGGATTACCATCTCTGAAGTATTCTGGAACTCTCTTCATGCTGGTTGTTATGGATTGTATCTGGAATGTCACCTAAAGTCTTGTGTTCAGAAGTGGGGCTTTTAGGCAATAATTGGATCTTAAGGGCTCTGAATTAACCCATTGATAGCTGAATGAATTATTGGGAGGTGGGATCTAGTTGGAGGAGGTAGGTCACTAGGGGTGTGCCCTAGGGGATTTATCTTCCCTCTTGCCCCTTCTTCTCCCTCTCTGCTTCCAGGATGCCATGGGCTGAATTGCTTTTCTCCTTCACACTTTTCTGCCATGATGTTCTGCCTCGCCTCAGGCCCAAAGCAATGGAGTCAGCCTACCATGGACTGAATCCTCTGAACTCATGAGCCAAAATAAAATTCCCTTTTCTAAGTTGTTCTTGTCAGGTATTTTGGTCACAGTGATGAAAAGCTGACTAATACATGGGTGGGAAGAGATAGACAGGGTGGGCAGTATGTTGGCAGCAGCTGCAGAGCACAAACCAGTACTTGGCTTGCTTTGACCTCCAAGTTCTCAAATGATGGAAAACAGGAACCCCCGTGGCTTCCATGTCAGTGAGACATGTCATTGCAGCAAGAAGCCTCACTGTGTGGTGATGACCCATGGCTGAATATGAGGTTAAAGTATAAGGGCACAAGGGCCAGGTCTTATCTCTTGCATCTGTTATGCAGAGAAAATGGGCTTCTATGGTACTGGGGACTGAAATGGCACTAGATGATGTGAGGACTTCTGTGGCTTCCAGCTAGAATACTGCAGCCAGCTAGAGGTGGCATGAAGGCTTTCCGACACCATCAACTGCTGCCAGAGATACAGGCCCAGCTAGCTGTGTAGAAATGAAGGTGAAAGCTGTTCCCACCCCTCCTATCTAGCTGACATGAGCTCTCTGGCCTTGTTCCCCATGCTTGTCCTTGTTGCCAGAGCATCCTGGTTTCCAGCAGCATGGAACAAAATCAACACACTATGGTTACAGCCAGGTCCCCCAGTCATGTCACAAACATGCACATAACTCACAGCATACCCACAGTCACACCAACCATTACATAGCATCCTCCTGTGTTTGTAATCTTTGGTCATGGCTATAGGCAAGCTCTGCCCAGTCAGCCTCTGTTAGTCTTAGACGCCTGTGTGGTCTTACAGCCCCATACCCAACATGCCCATTTCCCTTTGCAGCCACAACAGTCTAAAGTGCTTCACCCAAAACTTGGCTGGCATGAGATGGGGGCAGTCATGCAAAGGAAACCACCACCAACAAAAACCTAAACCATTTCTCTAGAGCTTTGCAATGTGATCCATAGAGTTTCACTGCAAAGTTTACCTTCTCTATTCTATTTGACTTTGACAAACAGTACGACTAGGGATTTGTCTCTCTGAGTTCATAAGCAGCAGAGCAGAAAAGGGCAGAAATGGGGGTGGGGGCAAAACCACACAGAGTCAATCCCTTTCACCCCAGGAAGCTCCCTGGAGTCTTCTAGGCATATGAAATGGCTGTCAGAAACATGGTCTTTCTTCTTCCTTTGCCTCCCTCAACTCCCTCCCACCCATTAACCAGTTATCTACAACTGCTACATTGGGTGGATTTGCCATTGTGTGTCCCCTAACTGAAGAGCCCCTTGATGCCTTCACATGAACTTTAGGGGCAACCAGGCTATGCATAGACACAGTGACTGCCGCCATTTGGCCCTACAGGCTACCATCAGTGGTTGTACTTTTGCTTTGATTGTGCCCAGTGCACACCCACCCCCATCAGCCCAGCCCTCTACCCAGTGCCCAGTACCTCTCACACAGATGCTGCCCAAATGTGCAGGGGTCAACTGCTGTCCAGGATGGGCCAGTGCCTTCCAGCCGCTTCTGGGTTTGTCTAGCATCTTGCAGTGAGTCATGCCCTGCCAGCTTGTGATCAGGCAGATTGGCAATTCATAGGCCTTTGGGAAAGGCTAATGCAAAGGGGCCCAGTGGTGAGAATGTTTCCCTGTCCTTCCCTACCCTCTGTGTGTGTCTCTATGGAGTCCCATGCAGACTAAACTACTTCTAGCACACACCCTTCATTCAGCACTTTGTCCTGGAAAAGACCCTACCAGACAACTTGGGCTAAATTCACACTTTGTGCCTCAAACCAATGCCCTCTGTGTATGCCCAGCTGGCTGCCAATGGGCACGCTGTGCTTGGTCCTTTCTGGACTATAAATGGGCACCACTTGTGCTGGGCTATGTAAAGACAATCACTTTCAATGAAATAGCATCTCCCTCTGCACCGACTGTCAAAGTCATAAATACTAAAGCCCACACCACTATTATTTGGTGTCCTGTTTTAGGGGGCAAAGTCAGTCAGTCTGGCCTGGCTGCTGTATTTTAGATGACATTGGAAACCACTTAAGCAAAGAACTTGCAATTTTCATTTCAAAGTAGGTCAAACAAAAAATTCCAGAGTGCCAGAGTTGAAAGGTGAGTAAACACCACCTAATCCAAGGGTCACTAATGTAAATACCTGTAGGCACCAAGCAGCTAATGAAAAATGAGGGAGGTGGGAGGTGGCAGAAAATAGGAGAGGGAGCGGAGAACAAGAGCTCACATGCCTTTACACAAAAGGCATTTCAAGTCATTTTCATGTGCCAACCAACAAAACATGTCTTCAGACCCTTCAGGCTTAAGAGTTGCTAGTTTGAAAACTCTTGTGGAAGATAAAAAGCTCAGAAAGAGGAAAAGATTTATCCAGGGTCACCCAACTGGCCAGGGACAGAGGCCCCTGAACAATTATTTGGTAAAATGAGTCCAATCATGTCTTTATCATTCTCATTCTTTCAGCAAACAAGTCCTGACCCTATGATACTCTAAGCACCCTCCTATGTTGTCACAGCACCAGAAGTAAGCCAGATGTATTTTCTTATCTTCAAGAAGTTCTGTGTCCAATAGGGAAGTGGCAAGAATGGAGCCTGGAAAAATTGAGATTGACAGCAGATAGTATGGTCCCTGAATGCCAAGTTCAGGCATTTGGATTCTATGCTGTAAGCAACAGAGAAGCCCGTGGAAAGTGTAAGCAGGCTTTACACAGCTGTTCTGTAGGCAGATTCATCTAGCAGTGGTGACAAGATGAATGGGGGCTAAGCTAGTGTAGTGGGTGGGTGGTCTAATTGGAGGCACAGAGTCATTGAAGAGACCAATATCTATGCCTGAGTTAATGAGGTTGGGACGTCACTAAGGAGAGAGGGGAAAGGATGAATGTGTCAAACACTGCAAATCAATAGTGGGGGTCTTTTTGAGGTATGGTGTGTATGCTGGGGGAATGGGCCAAGGGTGAGAAAGAAGGGTTGCAAGAGGCAAGAAGATGGAAGGATTGAGATGACTCCAAGGCAGAGTGGATGGTTGGAATGCCACCAGAAAGGAATAACCCAGAGGACGTGGGTTGGAGGAAAGTGGGTGGGTGGGGATATCCAAATGTTTTTCTATGACAGCAGTCTGAAGATGATTAGCAAGAATCTGGATTGTTTTAAGTTATTGTAGCCTCTCCTTCCTCAGTATGGAAAATTGAGCCTGGTCCTTTTGACCTTAGGACTCTTCTATATGCCCTAAAGTGACCCCTGGGGAAATCCCACTCAGGGCCTCTGGTTAAAATGGTCCACCAATTTAACAAATACTAATCAAATAAATAACTAAAATACAATCTCCACCCCCGGACTCTTTCTGTCCCCCACTCCAAAACAGCTCTGTGGGAAAGTCAATTTGGGAATTTCCCACATGTGTCTATGACCGCAATGCCAGAGCAATGGTCTGAGTCAGCCATAGCCTTCAATTTTTTTTTTGTATTTGCTTCTCATATCAAAGGCAGCATGAGAGTCCTGGTGCAGTAAAATGGTTCCCAGTGTCACCTCAGGGACCACCTGGGACTTATGTGCTGCCTTCCAAAGGTGAAAGCCTAGGCCACAGGTAGAGAGGGATGCCAGGCATGCAAGTGAGCCATCAACTTCATTCAGATGATCCACTCTCCCCACATCCCCTAGGGATGGTCTATTTGCCTTGAGTTCCCTCTCAAGTCACCCCTTCCTGTGCCCTCTGGATGAATGAGCCAGAATCACTGTGGGATTCCAAAAATAAACAATGATTTTTAATCTAAGGCATGGCCACAGAAAGGGGACTTAAAAAATTGCAGATCAAAATGAACCTGAGGGATTCATGGGGCTCTGGGAAAAGAATAGGGACTCTGGAGTCTACCTCTGGTTCAAATCTCACCTTGGCCCCCTACCAGATATGTGGTCTGGTCAGTTTCTTTGTGTCTAAAATTACAATTATGATATTTCCTTATCAGGATCACTATGAAAGATTAAATGTGGTAATGAATGCACAGTTCTTGGCACATAGTAGATACTCAATAAAATTATGTTTATCTTTTACATCTTCTGCTTTTTAAGACAAGGGTTTTTAAAATGAGGACAAAGTTTTTACAAAAATGCTGCCTAATGAAGTGCCGAGCAGAGAAGAACTGAAGGTCAAGGGGAAGACTGCCAGAACCTTATCCTATCAAGTGGGGATTCAAAAGATGCAACTGATAATTGATGAAACAAAAACATATGTTAGTATATTGTATGAATTATTAGGATAACCAGCAAAGGAATAAAAATGATGAAGGGCTATATAATGGTGCTAAATCCTTAACTAGCTCAGCAGGAAGTCAACGGATTGCGAAAAATTGGTAAATGAAGGAACAACAGTAAAAGTGCTTTATTTAAAGAAATGAGAGTGAAGACCACAGGAAAAGAACTAAATTTTTTTTTCCCAGAAAGGGGACAGTGGTGGGTGTTCTTGTAGGCTACTGTTATTTCTTTCCATGGGCATATTCTACTTTGATTACCAAAAAACCCAGTCAGGAATAATATGAAAATTATGGGGTAAGCACTCTTGTCCATTATGTCATCATGGCTGCCACGTGTGCTCAGATCAGCCCCCTTCCCATCATACCATGAATATACCTCATCTGATGCAGATCGAAGTCTACAAAAGTGGGGAGAAACTTGCCAAGGTTGGTTGTTCAAAGAAGCTCCTGTAAAGGAACAGAGACAGAAGACTTGCCACATACAGTACAGGCCAACTTTAGAAACCCTTCTGAACACATTTGTCACTGGGAAGTGTCTGCCTGCCTTGCCTGGGTCCTCTGCACAATGAGTAATTCATACTAGCTGGCATCAAGGCTACAGGTCACATCCTGATGTGCCAGATCATGATATACATGGGCTACGCAACTCCACCCCTCTCCTGAAGCCCTACCCACAAAGAGAAGGAGGTGGTAAAATCTTCAAATTTCATTCATTCAGAAAGATCAATAATTCCTTCTCTGTAGGCAGTAAGAGTACCCAGTAGGAATGCAAAAACCACTTCAAGGGAGAGGAAGTTACATATTTTTCATCCTTAGGTAGAAAGTTGGAGGAAGAATTTAAAAAGTGCCAAGGAAAAACTTGCCTATGTTTTACCTACGGCCAGGCCAGGGCCAGAATATTCTGAAGCATGTATGTGCATATGCACATGTGCGTGTTATGAAATATGCAACACAACCATCACACCTAAAGGAATACACACCTATACAGATACATCTCCTGATGACCTCTGGTAACCCCTTTGTCAATTCCACCATGCTGTCCCTAGATAATTATTTTCTCCTTACTTCTTTTCTTATTTCCACAACTGGGATGGAACCTAGGGCCTCACACTTGTTAGGTAAGTGCTCTAATACTGAGCTACACATCCAGCCCTTTTTAATATTTATTTTGAGATAGTATCTTGCTAATATGCCCACACTGGCCTTGAAATTGTGACCCTCCTGACTCAGATTTCTGAGAAGCTGGGATTACAGGACTGTACTGTCATGCCTGGCTCCTTCCTTAAAAAATTTTATTCAAATATAAGTCATACATTGCTATAGATTTGATCTGGAATATCCCCTAAAGGCTCATGTGCCAAAGGCATGGTCCCCAGCATGGCACTATTGGGAAATGGAGGAACATTAAAGAGGTGAGGCCTTGTGGGAGGTCTTCAGGTCATTGGCGGTGTGCCCTCAAAGGAGATTGTGGAACCATAATCCTTCCTCTTTTTTCACTTTTTGGCCATGGGGGGAGTGATTTTGTTCTGCCATAAACTCCTGTCATGATGTGCCACCACAAACCCAAAGCAACTGGACCACATTGATCATGGACTGAAACCTCCAAAACTGAGAGTGAAAATAAACCTTTTCTCTTTATAAGTTGCTTATCTCAGGTATTTGGTATAGTGATGGAGAGCTGACTGACACAAATGCCATACAATCCAACCAATTAAAGTAGATAAGTAAATGGATTGTAATATATTCACATAGTTGTGTATCTTTCACCACATCAATTTTAGATCATTTTCACCATCCCCCAAAAGAAATCCCAAACTTATTAGCTTCTTATTTCTCCATCCCAGTCTTTGACAACCACTATTATATTTTATATCTATGAATTTGCTTAATCTGGGCACTTCTTATAAAAGGAATCATAACAAAATATAGGCTTTTGTGTCTGGCTTCTTTCACTTAGCATAGTGTTTCTAAGGTTCATCCATGCTGTAGCATGTATCAATATTTCATTCCTTTTTATTGATGAGTTTTAGTTTTATATGGTCCCCAGCATATGCCACAATTGTTTATCCACTCACACACTGAAGGATATTTTGGTTATTTACATTTTTTTTTGGTTACTAGGAATAATGCTCATAAGAACATTTATATACAAGTTTTTATATAGACATATGCTTTCATCTTTCTTGGGGAATACCTACAAGTGAAATTGCTGGGTCATGTGTTTAATCATTTTAGGAAGTGTCAGACTGTTTTCTACAGAGACTACCTCATTTTACATTCCCACCAGCAGTATATGAGGGCTCCATTGTTCCACATCTCTGTCAACACTTGTTATTATCTATCTGTTAGATTGTAGCCATCCTATCTGGTTTTAAGTGGCATCTCATGTGGTTTTTATTTGAACTTCCCTCATGGGTAATGATGCTCAATATCATTTCATGTGATTATTGGCCATTTATATATCTTTGGGAATGGTCCAGTCAGATCTTTTGCCAATTTTTAAATTGAGTTGTTATTTGCTTTTTGTTGTTTGTCTGATGCTTGTTTTTAGAGATAGAGTTCTCAATATGTTGCCAAGGCTGGACCTTGAACTTCTATGCTCCAGCAATCCTTCTGCTTTAGCTTCCCAAGTAGCTAGAACTACAGGTGTTGTGCCATTGCACCAGACAGTTGTTTAAATTGTTGAGCTGTAAGACTTCTTAATATATTCTGGATATAATACTTTATCAGATATGATTTACAGCAATATCCCATTCTTTGGGTTATATTTTCGCTTCATTAATTAAAAAAATTAATTTGACTATAATTCTATTTATTTATGGGGTACAATGTAACATTTCAATACATGTACACAATAACTTCAGGAGTTATTCTTCCTAGACAACCTATACTCCCGAACCCTTTAACTTTCCTGTCTCTACTCCCCCTATAAATTTGTGGTATGTCTTGAAGTCAATATTGTGATGCCTCTACTTTTTCTTTCTGCTTAGAATTGCTTCAGCTGCTCAGGATCTTTTGTGGTTCCACATAAATTTTAGGGCTGTTTTTTCTATTTCCATGAAGATGTCATTGGTATTTTATTCAGGATTGCACTGGATCAATAGATCACTTTGGAGAGTATGGACATTTTAACAATATTGATTCTTCCAATACATAAAGGTAGAATTATTTTTTTTTATTTACATCTTTGATCACTCCATTTTGAGTTGACTTTATGCATGGTATAAGGATAAGGGTCCAAGTATTTTTTTTCATGTGGATTCTCCTTTATTTTTATTTCTAGGACCAATACTCTAGTTGAAAATTGGGTCTAGGCAAAATATGACTCACAATAATTAAAAATATTATTGATTAGGTCTCTATTTAACACTCACAAATGCTAAGTCTTATTTTTACAGCAAATCTTCATGGTAGACATTTAGACAATCCTCATTTTATAGTTGATCAAAATGAGACAGATGTACTTGTCCCATGTTGCACAATTGACAAGAGCCAGGGTATGCATTAGGCTTGTCTCTCACCAAAGCCCAGATGCACAGTACTAAACTGGTCTGCAGAAGGAAGAATCATTCTGTTCACTGATTCCTTCTTCTAGAATTGTCCTTACTTTCTCTCTCTCTCTCTTCCTCCCTTGCTGTTTGACATGTAATAAATGCTTGAGACACATGGGCTGAATGGGCAAAGAGGAACAGGTTACTGTTGGCAACAGCTGATGCTGGACAGGATGTGAGCCTAGGATGGGCTAAAAGCTACCAGAGTCAGAGTGATCCTAACAGAACAGAAATAGAAACCTCATATTCAGTATGGAAACTATGTAATGTACTAACAGCATTTTGTTTTATGTAGAAGTGACATTCCATTCCTCCACAACTGTATAAAATGTATAGGGTTGGGGATGTAGCTCAGTGGTACAGTGCTTGCCTAGAAGGCTCAAGGCCCTGGATTCAATACTCAGAACCACAAAAACAAACAAAAAATAAATAAAATGTTTAGTTTTCTTCTAGCCCCATGCAGAGTGAGACCTGTTGTGAGTGGTTTGTTGAATCTGATGATATGTGGGGGATTACCTGAGAAGCTGTTCTGAGCCATTCTGACACCAAATGAGAGCCCATGGCTGCAGTTAGGTCTAAAGGACCCAAGTATGGGGGCTGGCAGGGCCAAGGGAGGAATGTAGCACCAGTTCAAGATTCCCTTTTAAAGAATTAACTCTGATCAGGGACTGAGAATGCACTGGAAATGGAGAATTAGTAACAAAAAATTTTTAGAAATACCTAATGATTTCTTAATTTATTTTCTGATAGTTTTAATAAGTCATTTAAAATTAAGATTTTTTTATGTGCCAAGAACTGTGCTAAGCATGTTAGCTGCATTGTTTAATCCTTATAACAACTCCATGATACAGATACTATTATTACCTCTATTTGACACATGAACAAATTGAAGCAAAATTAGGTAACTTGCCCATGGTCACACAGAGAATAAGTAGCAAAGCTGGAATCTGAAACCCAGGTCACTAAACTCCAGAGTTCAAATACAAAAAGTATGTAAATTAGGGAAATGGGGAAAGAGTGTGGTCACCAACTTCCAGAAAATAATATTAATATTTCAGAAAATTTTCATCATCTTCATAGTGTGGTGTACCAAGAACTCTGAAAAGTTTCAAAATATGTAAAATAAGATGTGGTGCCATGATTAGGACTTTGTTTTTAGTTAATGGAACAGAACAAGACAGAACTATTAACCCAGAAGTTTCCGATGCCACCTAGTATGGGTGCACATATTTGGGAAAGACAAATACTGCCTAGTATCTATAAAAGAACTTATTGTTGGTGGGCTGGGGTTGTGGCTTAGTGGTAGAGCGCTCTCCTAGCATGTGCGAGGACCTGGGTTCGATCCTTAGCACCAGATAAGAATAAATAAATAAAATATTGTGTCCAACTACAACTAAAAAAATAAATATTTTTTAAAAAGAACTTATTGTATGCAAGGCAATGTTCTAAGAACTTTAAAACACGATTTTACTTAATCAAAACAACAATCCTGTGAGGCAGGTATTATTATTATCCCTATTTTACATATGAGAAAAATTAAACATAACTTTCTAGAGATTCTAAGCAGCAAAACTGAGATTTAAACCTGGGAAGTTCATTTCTCTGTCTGGGGCACCTAACTGCTATGCTAAGCTGATCTTACCAAATTCTATAAGAAGGGCTTATCTTTCCCAGTACTATAACATTACCAAGTTGACCTCAAACAGCTGGGCTAATCCCTTTCTTGCTTTGCAACTTTTCCTAAACCTAATTTTAAAAGTCCCTTGTGTTGACTTCTGCAATTTTTATAATACCAGCATATCTTGGTCCCCAATCTGCCCTAATAGCATTCTCACAAGGCTTCATTACTCTTTTAGATTTGTTTATCCTAGAGAGAAAACATGCCCTGTGATTTTCCCAAAGGAGAAGTGAATCTCAAGTCTTTCTGTTACCTTCCTGGCCCTGTGTCTTTTCCTCCCAACAGTACAGTGAAAATATCACAGGACCACAGAATTTAGACAGATCTGGATTGAAATACTGCTTCCTTCACTTTCAGGCTGTGGGACCTTGCACAGGTCCCTTTGCTTATGAAGTCAGGCTAATCATAGCAGCTGCTAGCAAGGTTGTTGGGACGATGAAACTGATGATGTAATGAGAACATAAAGCACTTCAGGGGAGAAAGGAAAATGAAGAAGATAATAAATAGGGGCTGGAGTGTGGCTCAGTGGTAGAGTGCTTGCCTAGCATACATGATGCTCTGAGTTTGATCTGCAGTGCCACCAAAAAGGAAAAAAAAAGTAGATAGGAGTGAGAAGTCCAATGTGGCTAAACCACTACCTAGGAAGAGCTACAGTGGGCTCAGGCCAGAGCAAGAGAGAGAGAGAGAGAGAGAGAGAGAGTTTTGAATGCCTAGACAAAGAAGATGAACTCTATTTGAGAAGCAAGAGGAGCTAGGCATGGTGGTGCATGTAATCCCAGGGAGACTGAGGCAGGAGGAACAAAAATTCAAGCCAATCCTGGGCAACTGAGTGACACTCTGTCTCAAAATAAAAATTAAAGGGCTGGGGATGGAGTTCAGTGGTAGAGTGCCCTTAGGTTCCTAGTACCGAAAGTGGGGGCAAGGGAGACTTTGAAGGTCATTGCATAAGGGGATGACCATAAAGATCACTATTAACATTTACTGAGTACTTATTCCATCTCAGGCATGTGAGTGTGTATGTGTGTGTGTGTGTGTGTGTGTGTGTGTGTGTGTGTGTGTGTGTATGTACGTACTAGGGAGGGAGCCCAGGGTCTCATGTGTGCTAAGCAAGCACTGTGTTCTATCACTGAGTTAAGACATGGTTCTTTACTAAATCCACATAAGTCTTATGAGGAGGTACAATTATTTTTTAAATTATGCAGATGAGGAAACAGAGACTCAGAAAGATGAACTCGCCCAAGATCCCACAGCTTATAAATGACCAGTCTGGAGTTAAATCTATACATTTAGATCCTAGAACCCACTTCCTTAACCACAAGGCTCTATAATATTGAGGCAACTGTCAAACAAGATTATACACAGTAGAGAGGAGCACATAAGGCAGAGAGAACATTTAGAAGCCATTATAGCTCTCCAGGTGACAACACTTAAAGGCAGTGATCATGATGGGTCAATGAAATGGTGGCAGCAGTACAGACTTTGAGCAGGCAATCTTCCAGAACTAGGTACCTAAACTCCTGTGGGAGGTTAAGGGTGTTAAATCTAGTCCAGATATATGAGGGTATTATGCCTCTACCCCCAGATTCTTGGAGAGAAAACAGAATAGTTGTCAACATTTACAAGTGGTACAGTTTATGTTAACATCTGGGTTTCTATCTTCTCTTGGTGAAACAGAGGTTCCAGCAGCACTGGGCTGACATTTCTCTAGGACACAGTGGGTGAGGGCCAGTGGCAGCTTCCCCCTTGGACACAGGTACATTCCTCAAGGACCCCTGGGGTCTGCTTCTCTTCTTCACCGGATTGGCCAACAGGAGGCCTAGAACTCTAGAACATGCATTTTTTAAAGCTGCAAATCTGGATGCTGGGAGGAAAGAGAATGGGGGAGCAACGAGTTTGGAAGAGGACAGAAGTGCTGTCTCCATAAAGAAAGAATTCTCAGGGCCAAGAGAAAGAGGAGGGAAAGCAACTAAGGGAGGGGACAGGGAGATGGCCTTGAGATGACAATTGGCATGAATAGAAGAGCCAAAGATCAAGGGGGCAAGGACATTATGGGGTCTGTGTTATTTAGAAAAGCAACTGAAGGCATCTGCTGATGGAGAAAGCAAGGGGAGAGAGAGAGAGAGAGAGAGAGAGAGAGAGAGAGAGAGAGAGAGAGAGAGAGAGAGAGACAGGAGAGAGAGAGAGAGAGAGAGAGAGAGAGAGAGAGAGAGAGAGAGAGAGAGAGAGAGGAGAGAGAGAGAGAGGAGAGAGAGAAAGAGAAATGAGGAGGCAGGGTCTAAAATCCAAGTCTTCTGACAAAAGCTAAGAGGCCCTACTGGAGATGTGCTGAAGAGCTGTAGGAGGAGGGTGGTTGTGCTCAGAAAAGATAATTAAGGAATGAGCTATCTTGATAAAAATGTGTCCAGAAATGATGGGGAGCGTAAATCTGAGGAACTCAGGATCAGAAACTGAGAGGCTAGGTCATCAATGTAATAGCCATGATCTCAAATTAGCATGTCCTCAGTGTGTCCTTTGGTCACCAGTCCTGAACTTTCTTTGCTAAGGCATATAACAGAGTGTTCACAGGGTTCAGATGAGTTGAGATCTGCCCCTCCAGCCCTGCAACCAGGGTATGAGGTTGTTGCTTTGGGGCATAAAAGAACAGTGGCTGTCCAGAATCAGGACACATCCAGGCAGAACAAGTGTGAAAGGAAGTGAGGTTGGCTAGGGCTGTGTATTCCCTTTGGGATCCCGCCTTTCTTTACAACTGACCATTCCTTTGAAAAAATGGTGGTGGTAGGCCAGCTGAAAAGAGATTCAAATGGGGAGAGGGTGTCCAATAAGACATCTCTCCCAGTGGTAGAACCTTAGTATACTTTCCACTGAGGAAAGTTATACAGCCTAGATTAAGTTTCAAAGAGGGGGAGAGCAAAGTGGAAACATAAGGGAAATGATATTCCCCAACAGCCCTAGGGAAAGGGTCACTAAGGCAGTTCAAATGTCACAATCTAGGGCTGGGGTGTGGCTCAATGGTACAGCACTTGCCTCACATGGGTGAGGTACTGGGTTTGAGCCCCAGCACCACATAAAAATAAATAAATAAAGATACCGTGTCCATATACAACTAATTTTTATTTATTTATTTTGCATTACAATTCTTAATACACCATTATACAATAATTTATCATATCTCAGATTATATATAAGGTATGTACAACTAATTTTTTTAAATGTCACAATCTACTTATTTGTCTACATTTTTGGACCCAGCCTATACTGTGTACTTCTAGAAAGCAGATGAGGGGCTGTTTTGTGTTCATGTCAATATTTAGTGAAGTGTTTTCCCTATTTTTCCCCAATAAAAATTATAATGGATTTTTAAAATCACAGCTCTCTTAGCACCAGAGAAGATCTTATATAATCCCCAAGTAGTTTCCAAGAAGGGTACAGAATGGTTTTTAAATAATTACAACTGTTTCCCTTTTGACTAGTGCCTAATTCTGGAGGGCAGCTACTCCTCAAAATATCAGCACTTATGTGATAAACTTCAAACTATTTATTGGAATTATTTGGAAATAAGTCTTATATTTGAGCCTCAATTTTCCCTTTTGTATGCTTTCTTTCTATCTGCATAAAATCTTTGATTTGGCTTACTTGAGTTCTAGCAGAGATAATTTGTGGAGAAGCCTCCACCTTGAAAAATTATTTTTCCACTGGAAGAATTTTAAGTAAAGGGAGAGACCTCCAGAATGGCTGTGTGTGAAGCTGGTGTTGCTCCCCAATGAAACAACTATTTTACTGGCAAAATTTTTTTAAGTCTGGGGATGTGGCTCAAGCAGTAGCACGCTTGCCTGGCATGCGTGCGGCCCGGGTTCAATCCTCAGCACCACATATAAACAAAGATGTTGTGTCTGCCGAAAACTAAAAAATAAATATTAAAATTCTCTCTCTCTCTCTCTCTCTCTCTCTCTCTCTCTCTCTCTCTCTTTAATTTTTTTTTAAATACCTAGTTAAAGTCTCTGGAAACTGCCTCAGAGCATACATCAAATGGAGAACTATTTATTGGAGAAAAATCTACTACTATTTGGTAAGACAGTAAGAATCTGTGTTATTTGAGCCATGAGCTGTTTCTTTTTGCCTGAATCCCTACTCCATGTTACAAAAGCACTGTTCTGGATAGGTGTGGCCAAGAAAATAGTGTTCTCTCCTCCTCCATCTCCCAGTCTAGCAGCTATGATTTCACTCCAGGAGTATGTATCAACTCCCCCAACTTAGTATTACAGAATCACCATTTTGGCTAGAAGTGGCCAAGAGGACAGGTCTGTATTTCCCATCTAGTCACAACTTGTAGGCTAGAAGCTTTATCCCAGACACAGCACACCAAGAGCACTAGGCTCAGTCATCCTACCTAAGCTTGCTCAGAGGTTCCAAAATGGGCCAGGCAAACTGAGAAGATCAGGGAACTACCATTTCCTCCCCAGTGTCAATTCACAGAGCAAAGAGTGTCACTTCAAGAAAAATAGGCACTGTCCCCATCCTAGTGTCACTGCAGTGGCCTAGAAGTTCTACTAGGGCAGAACCTGAAGACAGGCCATAAGGATGGAGAATGCCAGAGCTCTGCCTCACAGCTCTGCCCTATAGAAAATGATGATGTGGAACAGATCATGGAGTTGTTCATGCCTATGGGTGCTGTTTAAAACAATGTAGATTATGGTGGCAAGCAAATAAGAGGGTGTTGGTAGATTCATGAAACTAGTATCAACAAGAAAAATGGCCTACCAGTCAGAAGGTTACCAGAGAAAACAGATGAAAAAGAGAGCTAAGAATGGGCTGGGTATATAGCTCAGTTGGTAGACAGCTTGCCTCACATGCAAAAGTCCCTGGGTTCAAAACCCAGCACTATACACAAAAAAATGATCACATAAACATTAAAGAGAGATCTAAGAAGATGTCTCATCAGATCACACTCATCCATACAGGACCAGAAAGCTGTACATATACATTAGGCTGTACCCAGTTCATGAGCAATCAGAGCAGGACCAATCAGAGCAGGACATGAGACAGACTTAAAACATTCCCCAAACCACATACAGATGAAGCAACAAAGGGTAGAAGTCATCATAACTTCTCATCAAACATTGATTAAGCAATTAGTTACTCTGGCCCAGGAGCTGCTTCTAAAATTTAATCTCAACTATTCTTGGTGGTCTAGAAGACTGTACATATGCCAAACACTGTTTTCTCAAAAATGACTAGGGAAGAGAACATTTAAGCTTCTTATCTCTGGTTGAACATAGGGCAATATTATAAATTCCTTAATCTGTGAAAGCAGTTTCCAAGTCCCCCCCCCACACCTAACAGCAAAGATAGTAGAGATTTTTTTCCATCTGAAGAAGAAAGACAACAAAAATGAACAGAGCCTCAGAAATATACCATTAAATCATTAAGTGCACATTTGTGTGTGTGTGTATACACATACGTGTGTGTGTGTGTGTCACACACACAATGGTAGTAGCAAAAGGAGAGATGACAAAGAAAGGGGCACACCTGAATATATTATGATTGCTGAAATATTGAATTATTGAAAGGCAAAGAGAAAATCTTGAAGGCAGGAAAAGAAATATAATTTACCACATATGAGGAAACACCAATAAGATTAATAGCTGACTTCTCAATGAAAACAACGAAGGCCAGAAGACAGTAAAATGATATATTCAAAGTGCTGAAAGAAAGAATAAACTTGTCAGTTCCTAAAACCAATGTAACTATCTTTCAAAAATGAAGACAAAATATACTTTCCCAGAAAAACAAATAATAAGAGAATCCATTGCTAGTATACATGCCTTATAAAAATTATTAGAAGAAGTTTCTCAAACTAAAAGGAAGTGACCCCAGGCAGCACTTTAAATTCAGACAAATAACCAATGATATGAGGTAAAGATAATTATCTTTAAGTAGGTAGCACAATGGGGGTTGGGAGTGTGGTTCAGTAGTAGAGTGCTTTCCTAGCATGTGCAAGGCCCTGGGTTTGATCCCTAGCGCTCTCTCTCTCTCTCTCTCTCTCTCTCTCTCTCTCTCTCTCACACACACACACACACACACACACCACATACACAATCACACGATAGTATAATGATGTTTATTTTCCTTTCTTCTTTTAATGATTTAGAAAACATTTTTCTTTCTTCTTGTAACTGATTTAAAAAGCAATTTCACATACAATATCTATAAAATTATGTTTCCCTATGACACACAAAAGACAATATATTTGACAATAGCACAAAACAGGTAGTTAGGAACAGAGATATGTGTAAGGAAATGACATCAAGTGGTAGTTTGAATCCACCGAGAGAAGTAAAGAAGATCAGCAATAGTAATTATTATTAATACTTTCAAAACTTTATAAATATATTTGTCCTCTCCTTTCTCCTCTTAGTTCCTTTAAAGGAAAAATATACATGAATCAATGATTGTAACTAGATATAGCTGAATTTGGAACATTCATGGATATAATATGTATAAAAATAATAGCATGAAAATGGAGGAAAGAATGGAGCCATTTACAATTAAAGTTTATATATCTCACTAGAATTAACTTAGTATAAGTCTGAAGTAGATTCTGTCAAGATAAAATATGTATTCTAAGCCCTAGGACAACAAATAAGAAAATAACTAAGCTGGGTGTAGTGGATTAATTCCAGTAACTGAGGACGCTGAGGCAGGAAGATCACAAGTTCATGGCCAGCCTGTGCAACTTATCAGACTCAAAATAAAAATAAAACATAGTTAAAAATCATAAAAGGAATCAAAGCACTACACTAGAGAATATTTACTTAATGAAAAAGAAGATAGAAAAAGGGAACAGAGAAACAAAAAGAGGCATGAGGTACATGAAAAAAAAATGAAAACTGGCCTAAGAAACTAGAGAAAGAAGAGCAAACTAAATGCATAGATGGGCAAGATGATGGAAGGAAATAATAAAATAGGAAATAAATAAAATAGAAAAAAATTAACAAAATTAAAAGTTGGTTATTTGAAAAAAAAAAACAACATATTTGACAAATCTTTAACCAGACCAAAAGAAAAGTAGGGAAGACTCATTACTACTGATTTCACAGGGAAAAAAAGGAAAAGAAGTAAATAAGTACTATGAATAACTGCATGGCAACAAATTAGAGAACTTAGTCCTTAGTCCTTCTTCTCTTTCTTTCTCTCTTTCTCTCCTCTCACCCTTCTTTCTTTCTTTTGCTGGTGATAGAAATCAGGTCCTTATGCATGCCAGGAAAGTGTTCTACCTCAGACCCCATATGATCATTTCGGTAGATGGAAGAAGTATCTGAAAAAAATCCAACATGCTTTTATTATAAAAACACTCAGCACACTAGGAATAGAAGAAAATTTCCTTAACTGGACAAAGGACATCTAAGAAAAACGCAGTCATCTTAATGGTAAGAAACTAAAAGCTATTTCCTAATTCATGGATGTCTGCCACTTCTGTTTCACCATTGGAGGGGAGGTTCTAGCCAGGGCAATTAAGTAAAAAAGAAAAATAAATAAATAAACAAAAGGCATCCAGATTGGAAAGAAGGAAATAAAACTGTCTGCTTGCAGGTGACATGATCTTGTATACAGAAATTCCAAGAAAAGCACTAAAAGTCTAGAACTAATTAAACAAGTTGGCAGGATACAAGATCAATACTGAGAAATTTATTATATTTCTATACACTAGCATGAACAATCTGAAAATAAAATTTAAAGACAATTCAATTTATAACAGCATCAAAAAGAATAAAATAGTGATACATTCTTTACTTTTTAAAGTAAAAAAGATCACTCTGAAAATTATAATTCCTGTTGAAAGAAATTAAAGAAGACATAAATATTGGAAGGCATTCTATGTTCAAGTATCAGAAAAGTTAATATTGTTAGGATGTCAATATTCCCCAAATTGCCAGGTGCGGTGGCACACACCTGTAATCCAAATGGCTCCAGAGGCTGAGGCAGGAGGATTGTGAGTTCAAAGCCAGCCTCAGCAACAGTGAGGCACCAAGCAATTCAGTGAGACCCTGTCTCTAAATAAAATACAAAATAAGGGATGTGGCTCAGTGGTCGAGTGCCCCTGAGCTCAATCCTTGGTACACATACACACACACAAAAAAAAATTCCCAAATTGATCTACAGATTCAGTACAATCCCTATGAATATACCAGCTATCTGTTTTGCAGAAATTGACATGCTGATCTTAAAATCCATATAAGAATGAAAGGGACCCGGAGTGGGTAGTGATATTGACCAAATTATATTGTATTTTCTGCATGTACGAATATATAACAACAAATCCCATAAACATGTACAACTATAAATCACCAGTAAAATTGTGGAAAGATAAAAATAAAAAATGTTAAAAAAAGAATAGGAAAGTCAGAGGACTCATATTTTTCAACATCAAAACTTATTAAAATATATCTTTATCATGATAGTACAGTATTAACACAAAATTACATATGTAGGTCAATCCAATAAAACAGATTGATTATAAATACACCCTATAATTATGGTAATTTGATTTTTTTTAAAGATGAACACATTATATTTATTTATTTATTTATTATGTGGTGCTGAGGATCAAACCCAGTACCTCACAAGTGCAAAGCAAGCACTCTACTACTGAGCTATAACCCCAGCCCCTAGTAATTTGATTTTTAACTAATATGTCAAGATAGTTAAACGGTAAACGAAGTCTTTTCAACCAATGATTCTGGATAGTTGGCTAAACACATGCAAAACAATGAAATAGGACCCATACCTGACACCACACAGAAAAATTAACTCAAAGATTATAGACTAAATGTAAAGGCTAGAACTATAAAATTCTTAGAATAAAAGTCAGAAATAAACCTTCATGATATTATGGTAGGCAATGATTTCCTACATGTGAGACCAAACCATGAGCAAAAAAGAAAAAGAAAAGATTGAGAAGTTAAATTTCATTAAAAATTATTTTTTTTTATGTTTCAAGGGATACTATCATGAAAAGGCAGGGGCTGGGTATGTGGCTTATTGGTAGAATGCTTTCCTAGCATGCATGATGCTTTGCACTACAAAAAAAAAGTTTCCAAAAGAGCTGTGGGTGTAGGTCAGTGATAGTGTCCACTTACAATGTGTGAGGCCCTGGGTTCACTCCCCAGCATGGAAAGAAGGAAGGAAGGAATGAAAGAAAGAAGGGAGGAAAGAAGAAAGGAAAAAAATAGCTTGTGTCAAATAAATATTTGTAGTAGCATTATTCATAATAACCAAAAAGTATAAATAGCCCAAATATGTATGATCCAGTAAAACATATAAATAAAATGTGGTATAACTATACAATGGAATATCATATAGCAATAAAATGAAGTGAAGCAGCATTGAGGAACTCTGGGAGACAAATCCTCTGAAAAACTGATGAAAATCATTTAAAAGAAAACTTGTTCCAGTTTCTGGTTCAGCATGTAAGGTGATTAGAAGTCATCACTCCATCCTAACAAAAGGTAAAAAGCCGAATATGCTTAAAAATCAACAATTTTTTTGATTCATCAGAGAAGTGAGGTCACAAGGCAAACTGCTGCCCACAAAATTGAAGACAGGAAGATACAGAGAATCACAACTTAATGGGAGCAGAAACTTATGAGTAGGGCAATGGTGGTACACACACATATTTCCAGCTACTTGAGAGGCTGAGATAGGAAGATCACTTTAGCCCAGGAATTTGAGGTCAGCCTGGGCAACCTAGTGAGATCCTGTCTCAAAAAAAGGAAAAAAAAAAAAGAAACCAGTTCTGCAGTAGGAAAATCTTAATTGTAATAGACAAATTGTTGGGAGCTCAGTAAAGGACAAGTTTAACAACCCTTAGTCAATAGTAACTTTTATGGGCCATAAAACAGACTTTAACCAGTGTAAAGGAAAAGAAATAATACAGTGTCCATTCTCAGACCACAATGAAATTAAATAAGACATTGATAACAGAAAGATATCTAGAAAATCCTCCAAACTTGGAGATTAAACAATATACCTCTACACAAGTCAAAGAAGAAATCTCAAAGAAAATTAAAAAAAATATTTTGAACTAAATGGGAATTAAAGTACAACTTGACAAAATTTGTGGGATGCAACAAAAACAGTGCTTAGGAGAAAATTTTTATTTTTAGGTACTGAATCCAGGGGCGCTTTGCCACTGACCTACATCCTTAGTCCATTATTATAATTTTGAGACATGCTCCTGCTAAGTTGTGCATGATAGCCTGAAACTTGCCATTCTCCTGCCTTAGCTCCCAAGTTGCTGGGATTATGGGCCTGCACTACATTGCCTATCTTAGAAGGAGATTTATAGCACTGAATGCATATATGAGAAAAGAAGAAAGACCTAAAATCAATAATCTAAGTTCTCACCTTTGGGAATTAGAAGAAAAAAACAAAATCCAAAGTAAGCAGAAGAAAAGAAATAATAAAAATCAGAGCAGAAAACAATAAAATTAAAAACAGGAAATCATTAGAGGAAATTAATAAAACCAAAAGCTGGTTCTTTGAAACAATTAGTAATATCAATAAACCTCTAGTCATGCTAACTTAAAAAAAAAGAGGACAGAAATCACTAATGAAAAAGAGGACATTACTATGGATCCTGAGATATCAAAAGAACAATAAAGGAAAACAATAAACAAATTTATGCCCTAAAATTTGAGAGTCTAAATGAAATGGTTCAATTCATTGGTTTGCCAAGTCACGTGCAGTAGTGCACTCTTGTAATTCCAAATGACTGGAGAGTTTGAAGCAAGAGGATTTTAAGATTAAGGGCAGCCTCAACAAATTAGTGAGACCCTGTCTCAAAATAAAAAATAAGAAAGGCTGGAGATTTAGCTCAGAGGTAAAGCACCTCTGGGTTCAATCCCCAGTACTGACAAGAAAAAAAGGACAGTTTATCAAAACTTATACCAAAAGATAGACAATCTGAACAGAACAATATTCATTAGAGAAATTAATTAATTAATTAATTTTCAAAACAGAAATCACCAAGATCAGGTATGCTCATGGGTAAATTCTACCTAATACTTAAGGGAAAAATTATTATTCCAGTTCTCTGCAGTCTTTTCCAGAAGACAGAAGAACGCTTCCTAACTTATTCTATAAGGTCAGCATTATCCTAAAACTAAAACCAGACAAAGACATTACAAGAAAACTTTAGAACAATATCTCTTATGAACATTGATGAGAAAGTCCTTAGCAAAATATTAATATGTCAAACACAACAATGCATGAAAAGAATTATACATCACAACCAAGTAGGATTTATCCCAAGTGTTACAGGCTATTTTAACATTTGAAAAATCAATAAATATAATACATCACTCAATAAGTTAATGAAGAAAAATCATGAACATATCAATAGATGCACAAAAAGGTTTTGATGAAAATGCCAATGTCCATTCATGATAAAAACCCTCAATAAATTAGGCATAATTTATTAAGGAATAGACTAGGAATGTTCATTAGGACACTTATAAGACACGTACAACTAACATCATACATTATAGTGAGAAACTTAATTTTCACTAAGATCATGTCTGCCTTTCAACATCTTATAGGAAAGCCTGGAGAATGAAATGAGAAATGAAAGTTAAACAGAAAAAGAAGAAATAAAACTGTTTACAGATGGCATGATTGTCTGTGTAGAAAATCTGAAAAAAATCAACAAACTATGATAATAAATAAGCTATTATAGCAAGGATACAGGACACAGAGTTAATTTATAAAGCCAACTGCAATAAACACATGAAATTTGAAATTAAAAACATATTACAATGGTGTTTTTTTCAGCAGTACATATACTAAAATTGAAACAATACAGAGAAAATTAGTGTGGTCCCTGTGCTCACATGCAAATTTGTGAATCATTCCTTATTTGAGGTGTATATTTATCTCAAACTATTAATATTAAATACATACAGCTTTTGTATGTTACTCATAAATATATAAATTATTTCTGAAAAACACATTACTATTTACATTAGCACTCCAAAATGTGAAACACTGAGGTATAATATGATATATTTATATATCATATACAAGATCTGTATGAGGAAAATTATAAAACTATGATGTAAAAAATCAAATAAATAAATGGGGAGACATTCTATGTTCAAGAATAGGGAGATTCAATATTGTCAAGATGTCAGTTCTTTCCAACTGGATCCAACAGTGTCAATGCAATTCCAATCAAAATAGCAGTAATTTATTTTGTGAATATCAAACTGTTTCTAAAGTTTTCTATGTAGAGGCAAAAAACAAAACAAAACAAAAAAACCAAAAACCCAAAACCCAAATCAAAAACAAAACCAGAAAATCCAACTCAATACTGAAGAAGAAGAAAAAAGATGGAAGGCTGACACCACCCTACTTCAAGACTTCCTATAAAGGTTCAGTAATCAAAACAGTATGGTATTGGTGAGATAGATTGATCACTGGAACAGAATAGAGCTCCCAGAAATCAATTAACATGAATATAGTCAACTACTCTTTGGCAATGAAGAAACAAAGGCAATGCAATGGGTCGGAGAGTCTTTTCAACAAATGGTGCTGAACAACTGGATATCTACATGTGAAAAAAGAATGTAAACACAGACCTTACACCCTTCATAAAATTAGCTCGAAATGGTTAATAGACCAAAAATTATAAAACGCCTAGAAGATAATGTAATTCAAAATCTAGATGACCTTGTATATGGTAATTATTTTTTACTCTGATTATGAGTTTATTTATAACTCTGATAGCTTATCTTCATCTAAGACTTTAAAGTTGTCTTTAATTCATAAATTTTATTTTTCAGAGAAGTTTTAGTTTCACAGCAAAATTGAGTGGAAAGTACAAAGAGTTCCAATATACACCCAGTCCCCACATATGAGTAATCTCCTCTACTATCAACATTCTGCTCCAAAGTAGTGCATTTGTTACAGTTTATGAATCCACATTGCAATGACTTTTTAGATGTAATACCAAAGACACAATCTGTGAAAGAAATAATTGATAAGATGGACTCAATAAGAGTAAAGTTCTGCTTTGCAAAGGGCACTGTTAAGAGGATGAAAATACAAGTCACAGATGGAAAGAAAATATTTGCAAAAGACATATCTGACTAAAAGATATTAATCTAAAATATACCAAGTCTTAAAATTCAAGAATAAGAAAATGAAGAACCTGATTTAAAATGGATAGAAGATCTGAACTTTGCCTCACCAAAAATGGCAAGTAAGAATATGAAAAAGATGTTAGTCATTAGGGAATTGCAAATTAAAACAATAATGAGATACTACTATTCACTCCTTACAATAGCCAAAATCCAGAACCTGACAACACCTACTGCTTGTGAGGATGTGGAGCAACAGGAACTCTAATTCATTGCTGGTGGAATGCAAAATGGCATAACCAGGTTGGAATATAGTTTGGCACTTTCTTGAAAAACTAAACATACTACCCTTACCATATGATCTGGCAGTCATGCTCTTTGGCATTTACCCAAATGAGTTGAAAATTTATGTCTACACAAAACCTTCACAAGAATGTCTATAGTAAATTTATGTCTGCACAAAATCTTCACATGAATTTTTATATAAGTTTTATTCATAACCTCCCAAACTTGGGAGCAACCAAGACATACATTAGTAGGCAAATGGATAAGCTGTGGTACATCTTGACATTGGAATATTAGTCAGTGCTAAAAGAGATGAACTACTGCCAGGTATGGTGATACATGTTTGTAATCCCAGCTACTCAGAAAGCTGAGGCAGAAAGATTTCAAGTTGAGGCCAGCCTCAGAAACTTATCAAGGTCCTGTCTCCAAATAAAAAGGGCTGGAAGTGTAGCTCAGTGATAGAGTACTTGGGTAGCATCAGTGTGGCCTTGTGTTTAATCCCCAATACGGGAGAGAGGGAGGGAAGGAGGGAGAGAGGGAGAGAAGAAGAAGAGGGAGAAGAGGAGAGGAGAAGAAGGAGAGGGGGGGAAAGGGGGGGAGGGCGGGGGAGGGGAAGGGGAGGGGGAGGGGAGAGGGAGAGAGAGGGGAGTGGGAAAGAGATTTGTGTGTGTGTGTGTGTGTGTGTGTGTGAGAGAGAGAGAGAGAGAGAGAGAGAGAGAGAGAGAGAGAGCACGAGCGAGCTAGCTACCAATCTAATCCATAGAAGAAACTTGAAAGAAGTCAATCTGGAAAAGCTACAAATCATACAATTTTAATTATATTCTGTGGAGACAGTAAAAAGGTTAGTGGTTGCCAGGTATTAGAGGGGAATGTGTAGGTGGAACACAGAGAACTTTTAGGACAATGAAATTGTTCCATATAATACTATAATATGATAGTAGATACATGCAATACATTAGTTAAAACCCACAGAACAAACAACACCAAGCGAATCCTAACATAAACTATGGACTTGTATCAAGGTAGGTTCATCCATTGTACTAAATATACTTCTGTGGTGTGTGATGTCAATAGCTGAGGAGGTATGGATGTCAGAGGAGGGAAGTGGACATATAAGAACTACATTTTGCACATTTTTTCTAGGAACCAATAACTATTCTATAAAATAAAGTCTACTTTAAATTTTTTTGTAAGTCCTTGGAAATGGTCTAAGGGCATTAAGCAAGTGAAGAATCACTTGGTCAAAAAATCTACTAAGGAGATCCAACATGGCGGCGGGCGCAGAGAGATCAAATCTCTGACCTCTTCAGCTGTGCGGGCATAGGGAGTCGTAAACTGTCTAAATGCTGTTTGCTCAGGATCACTAGGCAATGCAGAGCTGAAGTGGATCTGGGGCGAACAGTCTGGGCCTCTCAGAACACACACGGAGCCGGGATCGGCTGCATTCTCGCAGCCAAACTGCTATGACTCAGCACTAATGATCCCGCCGAAACAACTGGTCGGCCCTTCTGATCCAACGGAAGTAAATGCCAACCCAGCCTGCATAAGCAGTGGCCACAGGATTGAAACAGGGCTTGGGAGAGACAGACAGGATCCACCCGTTGCATTGGTCACCTGGCAAAGGGAACGAACTGTCACCATTTGCATGGGATACCACCATGGCAGAGAACTGACGTCACCAAAACGCGGCAGAGGAGATAAATTCATTGAAACCAGCGGCAACAGGTGTGTAATCCCCTAGCCTTCCCTCTCCACACATCGGGGAAACCTTAAAAGCCCCTCCCCCCTCCCAGCTCTCCCATGAGCGCGATAGCCAGACCAAGGGAATCAGGAGTGGCGTGGGACTCGCGGCGCGGAACTCCTGGCTACTGCTCCCACCAGTGCTGAAAACAGAGGTCCCTTGCGCCAGCTACCGGGGGCGTGGCTACCGGGGGGCAAGCAAATGCGCTGGGGGTTCTCAGCCCCAAGCTCTACAAACTTAGGGTACGATGGAATGGCAAACAGGGAGAGTGTGCCCAGGAGTTCATGAAAACAGGGCTCCCAGGAGCAGGAGACCTGGCGTGTAGCCAGTATTGTGGTGAGCGTCACTGGTGAGTGGGGACTGGCTTGAGGCAAAGAGGGGAAGTGTCTAGACACAAGAGAAGGCCCTAGGCACCCAGGATTGGAGACCCGCCCAGTCTGGGAAGAAGAGCTGCTCACAGTGATTGGTTCCCGCCTATTGAGAGGAGAAGCTTGGCCCAGTGGGCACAGCTCCACCTTCTGGAAGAGAAGTTAATCAAACTCTAAGACTGCATTTATTAAACTTTTTTTAAATTTGGGTTTTTTGTTCATTTTCTTTTTTGTTGTTGTTTTTTAAATATTTTTTAAAATTTTTTTAATTTTTTAATTATTTTATTTATTTTTTAAATTTTAATTTTCATTTTTTAAATTATTATTTGTCTTTTCATTTCTTTTCAATTCTCTTATTCCCCCTTCCTTGAATTCTATCTGCTTACTCTCATTCTCTTTAGTGACTTCTTCCCTTCCTTTCTAATACCTTTTCTCCCAAGCATCAAATAAATTTATAGGAGTAAACAGTAACTCAGCAGTCAAACAGAACAAGAAGTAACATGAGCAGCATGAAAAAGCAAGGAAGAAAAGGAGTACAAACAATGCAGGACAGCCTAAATATTCAGGAGGACCTAGAGCCATCAGAAAAATGGTCATATAAGGAACTTAAGGAATACCTTAGACAGATGGAATGGAACCTTAAAGAGGATACAAGACAGCAAATTCAAACAGTGAAAGAATACATTGAAAATGAATTACATAAACAGATAAAAGAAGAAGTTAAGCATCTTTATCAGGAGATAGAGATTATAAAAAAAAATCAAACAATAATTCTAGAAATGAAAGAAACTATAAACCAAATTAAAAAATCAAATGAGAGTATCACTAACAGAGTGGAGCAAGTAGAAGCTAGAACGTCAGATAATGAAGACAAAATATATCATCTTGAAAAGAGTCTAGCCAACTCAGATAGGCTGGTTAAAAATCACGAGAAAAACATCCAAGAGATACGGGATAACATAAAAAATAAAATTAAGAGTCATCGGGATAGAGGAAGGCACAGAGATTCAAACCAAGGGAATGAATAACCTGCTGAATGAAATAATTACAGAAAACTTTACAGAAATAAAAAAGGAAACGAATATACAAATTGTAGATGCATACAGGACACCGAGCACACAAAATCACAGTAGACCAACGCCAAGACACATTGTTATGAAGATATTCAATATACAGATCAAAGAGAAAATATTAAAAGCTACAAGAGAAAAGACGGAGATTAATTTAGGAGTAAACCAATAAGGTTAACAACAGATTTTTCATCACAGACACTGAAAGCGAGAAGATCCCGGAACAACGAATTTCAAACACTGAAAGATAATGGATGCTAACCAAGAATTCTGTATCCAGCAAAATTAAGCTTCAGGTACGACAACAAAATAAAAATCTTTCATGATAAACAAAAGCTAAAAGAATTTGTAGCCAGAAAACCAGTATTGCAAAGCATCTTGAGCAAAACATTACACGAGGAAGAAATGAAAAACAACCAAAACCATCAGTGGGAAGTGCCTCAGTAAAGACAGAGGACAGGGGGAAAGATAATCATGGAGAAACAAACTAAATTAGAAAAAAAAGATAAATAATCAAACATGGCAGGAAGTACAAACCATATATCAATAGTAACTCTAAATGTTAATGGCTTAAACTCTCCAATAAAGCGACATAGGCTGGTAACATGGATTAAAAAAACAAATCCAACAATATGCTGCCTCCAGGAGACACATCTGATTGGAAAAGACATACACAGGCTGAAGGTGAAAGGATGGGAAAAAATATACCACGCACATGGTCCTCATAAGCAAGAAGGGGTGGCCATCCTCATATCGAATAAAATCGACTTCAAGAATAAGTTAATCAAAAGTGATAAAGATTATAAGAGGAAAGGAGGGGTAAGACAAGATAATACAAATAGAAGAAATGATTTACAGTAGAGAGGGTAGAGAGAGAAAAGGGGAGGGGAGGGGAGGGGAGGGGGGATAGTAGAGAATAGGACTGACAGCAGAATACATCAAACACTAGAAAAGCAATATGTCAATCAATGGAAGGGTAACTGATGTGATACAGCAATCTGTATACGGGGTAAAGTTGGGAGTTCATAACCCACTTGAATCAAACCGTGAAAGATGATGTATTAAGAACTGTGTAATGTTTTGAACGACCAACAATAAAAAAAAAAGATAAAAAAAAGTGATAAAGAAGGACATTATATACTGTTAAAAGGAACCATTCACCAACAAGACATAACAATGATAAATATTTATGCACCAAATAATGGTGCTGCGACATTCATAAAACAAATTCTCCTCAAGTTCAAGAATCAAATAGACCACAACACAATAATTATGGGTGACTTCAACACACCTCTCTCACCATTGGACAGATCCTTCAAACAAAAGTTGAATAAAGAAACTATAGAACTCAATATCACAATCAATAACCTAGACTTAACTGACATATATAGAATATATCAACCATCATCAAGTGGATATACTTTTTTCTCAGCAGCACATGGATCCTTCTCAAAAATAGACCATATATTATGCCATAGGGCAACCCTCAGTAAATATACAGGGGTGGAGATAATACCATGCATTTTATCTGATCATAATGGAATGAAACTGAAAATCAATGATAAAAGAAGGAAGGAAAAATCCTACATCACATGGAAAATGAACAATATGTTACTGAATGATCAATGGGTTACAGAAGATATAAAGGAGGAAATAAAAAAATTCTTAGAGATAAATGAAAATACAGACACAACATATCGGAATTGATGGGACACAATGAAAGCAGTTTTAAGAGGGAAATTCATCGCCTGGAGGTCATTCCTCAAAAAAAGAAAAAACCAACAAATAAATGAGCTCACACTTCATCTCAAAGCCCTAGAAAAGGAAGAGCAAAACAACAGTAAATGTAGCAGAAGGCAAGAAATAATTAAAATCAGAGAGGAAATCAATGAAATTGAAACCAAAGAAACTATTGAAAAAATTAACAAAACTAAAAGTTGGTTCTTCGAAAAAATAAATAAGATCGACAGACCCCTAGCCATGCTAACGAAGAGAAGAAGAGAGAGAACTCAAATTATTAACATACGGGATGAAAAAGGCAATATCACAACAGATGCTACAGAAATACAGAAGACAATTAGAAATTATTTTGAAAACCTATATTCCAATAAAATAGAAGATAGTGAAGACATCGATAAATTTCTTAAGTCATATGATTTGCCCAGACTGAGTCAGGAGGATACACACAATTTGAACAAACCAATATCAATGGATGAAATTGAAGAAGCAATCAAAAGACTACCAACCAAGAAAAGCCCAGGACCGGATGGGTATACAGCAGAGTTTTACAAAACCTTTAAAGAAAAATTAATACCAATACTTTTCAAGTTATTTCAGGAAATAGAAAAAGAGGGAGGTCTTCCAAATTCATTCTATGAGGCCAACACCACCCTGATTCCGAAACCAGACAAAGACACCTCAAAGAAAGAAAACTACAGACCAATATCTCTGATGAACCTAGATGCAAAAATCTTCAAGAAAATTCTGGCGAATCGGATACAAAGGCACATCAAAAAAATTGTGCACCATGATCAAGTGGGATTCATCCCTGGGATGCAAGGATGGTTCAATATATGGAAATCAATAAATGTTATTCACCACATCAATAGTCTCAAAGATAAGAACCATATGATTATCTCGATAGACACAGAAAAAGCATTCGACAAAGTACAGCATTGCTTTATGTTCAAAACATTAGAAAAACTAGGGATAACAGGAACTTACCTCGACATTGTAAAAGCTATCTATGCTAAGCCTCAGGCTAGCATCATTCTGAATGGAGAAAAATTGAAGGCATTCCCTCTAAAATCTGGAACAAGACAGGGATGCCCTCTATCACCACTTCTATTCAATATAGTTCTCGAAACACTGGCCAGAGCAATTAGACAGATGAAAGAAATTAAAGGCATAAAAATAGGAAAAGAAGAACTTAAATTATCACTATTTGTGGATGACATGATTCTATACCTAGCAGACCCAAAAGGGTCTACAAAGAAACTACTAGAACTAATAAATGAATTCAGCAAAGTGGCAGGATATAAAATCAACACACATAAATCAAAGGCATTTCTGTATATCAGCGACAAAACTTCTGAAATGGAAATGAGGAAAAACACTCCATTCACAATATCCTCAAAAAATAAAATAAAATACTTGGTTTAATGTTAATCTTTTCTTCCTGCTCTTCCTCCCTGCTCTGTTCATAGTTGCTCTCATTATATCAAAGAAGACATTTGGTATTTGTTTTTTAGGGATTGGCTAGCTTCACTAAGCATAATCTGCTCTAGTGCCATCCATTTCCCTGCAAATTGTATGATTTTGTCATTTTTTAGTGTTGCATAATATTCCATGGTGTATAAATGCCACATTTTTTTTTTATCCATTCATCTATTGAAGGGCACACATACACAAAAAAGTGGCAGACTCCACTTCTCACAGTGTGGTGAAATCCAAGCCTAAGTGTGTTCTTAAAAACAGTGGAGATTTGGAGCTGGGGTTGTGGCTCAGCAGCAGAGAGCCTGCCTAGCAGCTTGAGGCACTGGGTTCAATACTCAGCACCACATAAAAAGAACACAAATAAATAAAAATAATGTTATTAAAAAAGTAGAGATTTATGGTCAAAGGCCATTAAACCAATGGCAGATTCGATGGAAATGTAGGCTAAACTGTAGGCTGGCTAATTTTCTGAAAAGAAATAGGGAACAAGTCAGCTGAGATGAACTCTATTAGTATCAGAATAAATCTTAAACACTAATCTAGGAAACTGTCACTTCAAAGGAGCCAGAATTTGATTGGATCAGTTTGTGAAACAATTTATGCCTTGGACAATTTTTGAAAACAATAGAGCAATTATTCAGCAATTAGTGAGGTTTTGCCGAAGTCTGGCTTGGCACAAATCAGGAGCCACTTGTCAAAAAGAAACTAACTTTATTTTTAGAACTACAAACGCCAAACAAAACAGCTCCAGGGAAAAACCCTCAGAGCCCAACTGCCACCACCGGCTTCCACAAGCCTCTCTCCCCAACACCAGCCTTTTCCTCCCACAATCCTCCTCCTCTTGAGGCCGATTGGCTGGGTTGCGTGGGCAGAGCCAAAGAAGTCACCCAATGAGCAGCTCCGTGGAGGAGCCAATCAGCTAGATGTTGCTGGGGCAGCTGTGAGCCAATCATCAGCTGGCAGTCTGAAGGGCAGGGAAACAGCCCAATGAACATCACCGCAGAGGAGCCAATCAGCTAGATGTTGCTGGGGCAGTCTGAAGCTTGCTGGCAGCTGGAAGTTTGCTGGGGCCCCTTTGGCTGTGGCTCTCAACATCTCCCCCTCTCTGTTTAAACAACAAGCATGTGGCTTATGGACCGTGCCTGCCTTAGGTTGTCCAATACATATGGTCCTTACCCGTCTTCGGATGAGCTGACCTCAGGGCGTCAGCCTCCTGTCTTAGGTTGGTACCATTGTAATTGGATCTTACCCGTCATTGACTACCGGTCCAGTATACAGCCACACCTGTGGAGAGGTCTCAGCGGGGGGGGGGGGGGGGGTGAGGTTCTTTGCCTCACCTCTGTTGACCCTCAAATTTTAGCTGAATGATCATGACAAGCAGAAGGGAGGAAGATATACCAAGTCAATTGACGGCTCCTTTTGGGAAAATTGTACCACCGATGATATCATCAGCAAAAATACCCCAACACTACCACAAGTCGCTGCACCAACAGATAGTTCACAATGCATATAAGTGACACATAGTTCTGTAAGCAGTTCAGTGCAAGTCCTGTAAGCAGTTCAGTGATGGCTATTGCAGAAACTGTAGATTAGTTTTATCTTTGTCTTCACCGGCACAGGGATGAAGATAGGAATTCTGGCAATAATGACTAAAGAAAAAATTAGGTAACATTCCAGAAGACACTAAAAGAAAACAATTTTCTTAACAATTTATATTATCTTCATCGGCACTGGGATGAAGATAGAAATTCTGGCAATAATGGCTAAAGAAAAAATTAGGTAACATTCCAGAAGGCACTAAAAGAAAACAATTTTCTTAAAAGAAAACAATTTTCTTAACAATTTATATTATCTTCATCGGCACTGGGATGAAGATAGAAATTCTGGCAATAATGGCTAAAGAAAAAATTAGGTAACATTCCAGAAGACACTAAAAGAAAACAATTTTCTTAACAATTTACATTATAGTGAAGAGAATTATTAAATATAATGAAAACTAAAGGTGAGAGTAAACAAACAGATCTGTTAACCTCCTTTTTTGTTTACATATTAAAACAATTCTTAACAGTTATTTACCCAATTTAAATTAAACCATTTAAATCACGTGAATAAAAAAAAAAATATTTGGATCCATCTTTTCATGAGCGCTCATCATATATGATATATAGAAATATGTACATTGGACATACGTACATTCAAACATATAACACAAAACACAAGTGTGCACACATAATATAATACATACAACACATAACACAATAGTAAAGGCCTTATAACTTTTTACAGGTAAAATCTCTATTGCAATGTTTAAAAACTCTATAGTCAAAAAAAAAAAAAAATAGAACTGATCAGCAAAACATTAACCTAGGTCTGTATGAGCTCAAAAAAATAAAATAGAACTTCATGATATGGGAAAGGGCAATAATAAAATAGATATTGAAAAAAGCATCCTGGTTCTGTCGCAGATGTAAGGATAGCCAAATTGGAGTTTTGGATATCAGCTATTATGGATTTGAGCTAAATCATCTTCTTTTTGGTCTGTAGAAATCGCTTTAGTTAATCTCTCTGGAATCCAAATCGGCTGCTGTTCTCCCTGTGGAAACACAAAAACAGACCCCCGACTCCAGACAATCACTGGGTCAGGATTTTAGTTAATCTCTCCGGAATCCAAATCAGCTGCTGTTCTCCCTGTGGAAACACACAAACAGGCCCCCGACTCCAGACAATCACTGGGTCAGAACCTTGGTTAATCTCTCTGGAATCCAAATCGGCTGCTGTTCTTCCTGTGGAAACACACAAACAGACCCCCGATTCCAGACAATTACTGGGTCAGGACCTTTCCATTGTCCTGTTAGAATATCTTTCCAAAGTACCTTGGGCTTATGTACATTTTTTGGACACATATGCCTTTCTGCAGCACTAAGTCCTGATGAATCCAAATTTAAAAAGTTTAGAGTAAAAAGCGTTATTTTAAGTTTATCTTTGGGGAATATATACCCCTTCCCAATTCCATCTTTTTGCTTTAATAAGTACATTTTAATAGTTTGATGAGCTCTTTCAACTATGCCTTGACCCTGTGGATTGTATGGGATTCCTGTTATATGAGTAATGCCAAATGATGAGCAAAATTGTTTAAAAGAAGTAGACGTATAACCAGGGGCATTATCTGTTTTTAACTGTTTTGGAATGCCCACAGTGGCAAAATTTTGTAAGCAATGAGCTATAACATCTTTAGTTTTTTCACCGGCATGAAGGGAGCCCATCAAAAATCCAGAAGAAGTATCAACTGTAACATGCAAATATTTTAATTTTCCAAATTCTGGCAAGTGTGTGACGTCCATCTGCCAAATATGGTTAGGCATCAATCCTCTAGGATTGACTCCAAGATTAACTTGTGGTAAAAAGGTCACACAATTTTGACATTGTTTTATTATTTGTCTAGCTTGTTCCTTAGTTATTTTAAAACGCTTTTGTAAAGTATTAGCATTGACATGGAATCTTTCATGAAAATTTATAGCTTCTTCTAGTATAGAGAAAATATGTATGTCACGTGTAGTTTTATCTGCTAAATCATTGCCCAAACTAAGGGCTCCAGGCAATCCTGTATGTGCCCTGATATGTCCTATAAAGAATGGATCTTTTCTGTCCCAGATTAAACTTTGTATAGTGGAAAACAAAGAGAAAACAGTAGAAGAAGGGGAAATTCTACCAGCATCTTCAAGGGATACTATAGCATTAACTATATACTGGCTATCAGAAAATAAATTAAATACAGAATCTTTAAACATCACAAAAGTTTGTAATACTGCATTAAGCTCTACCTTTTGAGCTGATTGTTTGGGTACTAAAAATGTAAAAGTTTGATCAGGTGTAACTATTGCTGCTGTACCATTATTTGACCCATCAGTGAATATATTTGGAGCATTCATGATAGGTGTTTTTCTTGTCATTTTTGGAAAAATTACAGGATGCAATGACCAAAAAGACAATAAAGGATTAGATGGTAAGTGGTTATCAAATGAAACATTAGATTTGCACATTATTATTGCCCAAGTATTTAACTCATTAGCTAATTCATCAATTTGATTCATAGTATATGGAGTAATAATTTTATGGGGAGAAATTCCAAACACTGCCTTTGCTGTTTTTATTCCTTTGAGTATTAATTGTCCTACAGCCTCAGGATATCTAGTAAGAATAGTGTTAGGAGAATAAGATAAATGTATCCATAATAATGGACCTTCTTGCCAAAATACTCCTGTAGGAATATTTTTTGTTGGTAGTACAATAAATAATAAAGGCAAACTTATATCAATTCTATCCAAATGCATATTTTCCATATATGTTTCAATGATTTTTAATGCCTTTCTTGCTTCAGGCGTTAACATTCGGGGTGAATTTGGATCTGATGGACCTTTTAGGATATCAAATAAAGGTCCCAATTCTCCTGTTGGAATACCTAGATAAGGCCTTATCCAATTTATGTCTCCTAATAACTTTTGAAAGTCATTAAGTGATTTGAGTTGATCTACTCGTATTTGAATTTTTGGTGGACGGACCATGGTTGAGGATAATAGAACTCCTAAATAATTAATTGGAAAATTTAATTGCACTTTATCTATTGCTATCTCTAGATTATAATTTTTTAATAAGTTTGTAAGTGTGGCATAACATTCTAGCAATGTGTTTTTAGCTTTGTGTGCCAATAACACATCATCCATATAGTGAAATATTTGTAGTTCAGGATTTTGATTTCTAAGTGGCTGGATTACTTTGTTAACATAAATTTGACACATAGTTGGGCTGTTAGCCATCCCTTGAGGGAGTACTTTCCATTCATATCTCTGATCAGGACCTTCATGATTTAGTGCAGGGATAGTAAATGCAAAACGTGGACTATCCTCAGGATGAATTGGAATTGAAAAAAAACAATCTTTAATATCTATAACTAAAACATACCAAGTTTTTGGCAAAGCAGACAATTGAGGAATCCCCGATTGAGCAGGTCCCATAATGACCATTTCATTGTTAATGGCTCTTAAATCTTGCAGTAATCTCCATTTACCAGATTTCTTTTTGATGACAAAAATGGGAGTATTATGGGGAGATACAGAAGGTTGTATATGTCCTTCCGCTAATTGTTGTTTGACCAGATCATGGGCTACTTGTGTCTTTTCTTTAGTCAAGGGCCACTGAGGAACCCATACTGGTCTTTCTGATTTCCATGTAATTTTTATTGTCTCAGTGGCCCTTTGTGAAAATCCAACCCATGTCTGTCTGTTCCTTGATCTATTTGTATTGGTGCTGCTATACATTGTTCTTGTCTTTCTAATCTTTTTCCTTTCCTAAAACCTTGTCTAGCCATAATAGTGGGTGCATTTTGATTGATATTATTTGTTAATGTCAAACCTAATTGATCTAAGACATCTCGTCCCCATAAATTTACGGGAAGATAATCCAATACATATGGCTGTATAGTTCCTTCACATCCTTCAGGATCCTTCCAATCTAATAGCATTGCACTTCTATCGGGATTAGTCGCCACTCCTAGGCCTCGAAGCGATTGAGTGGCTTGTTGTAATGGCCAATGTTTTGGCCATTCTTGACGAGAGATGATGCTAAGATCTGCACCTGTATCCAGTAGCCCATTAAATTCATGTCCTTGAATATTTAGTTTTAGCATGGGGCGAGAATCTAAATTTAAAGAAAGCATAGCCCAATCTACACCTGTGGAACCTAATCCCTTGGAACCTCTTTCTACAACATGACTGGAAAATTTATCATGTAGGCTTGGTATTATTAGTAACTGTGCTATTCTATCTCCTGGTGAAATTACTGATATACCCTTTGGAGAACTGGCTATAATTTTTATTTCACCTTCATAATTGGAATCAATTACCCCAGGACTTATCAAAAGTCCTTTTAGAGTAGAAGAGCTGCGTCCCAATAATAAGCCTACTGTTCCTTTGGGAAGAGGTCCTTTTACCCCTGTGGGAATGATTTGAACTCCCATCTCTGGAGTTAGTACTGATTTGGTGGAGGCGCAGATGTCCAACCCTGCGCTCCCTCTGGTTTGTCTGATGAGGGATCTGATGTGCTGGGCACTACCCTGATGGGGTTGCTGGGGTTGCTGGGTTCCTCCAGTGCTCCGTATATTTGTGGTTTGGGGCCCCGGAGCATTGGGGCCCCCTGTCCATTTTTTGGCAACGGAGCCTGATGCCTTTGTCCACGATATTGTGGATAAACACCTTGTCCTTGTTCGTTTTTTGATAATGGAGTACCCTCTATGGTGGTTTGAGGACGGTATTCATTAGCCCAATATAATGGAGTACCCTCTATGGTGGTTTGAGAACGGCATTCATTAGCCCAATGTCTCCCTCTACGGCATCGTGGGCAAATACCCGGTATTCTACTTGTTTGATACCTAGTTTTGTTAAACCCTCCTCCTATGGGGCAATTCCTTTTAAAATGTCCTGTTTGTTGACAATTGTAGCATGTTCTTGGCCTGGCATCTAAAGCCTGTTTTACTGCAGCTGCCACAATTTGCCCTTGTTCATTAATGTCTCTGGCATCCAAAACCTGTTTTACTGCAGCTGCCACAATTTGCCCTTGTTCATTAATGTCTCTGGCATCTAAAGCCTGTTTTACTGCAGCTGCCACAATTTGCCCTTGTTCATTAATGTCTCTGGCATCTAAAGCTTGTTTTACTGCAGCTGCCACAATTTGCCCTTGTTCATTAATGTCTCTACATAATTTAATATATGTGTTTAAATCTTCCTGTTTCCATGGTCTAATGATATCTCTACACCAACGATTCGCTTGGTCATAAGCCAGTTGTTTTATAAATGGCATTGCTTGTTCTGTATTCCCAAAAACTCTGGTAGCTGTTTGAATAAGCCTATCTACAAATTCAGCGTAAGGTTCATTAGCTCCTTGTATTATCTTAGATAATTGACCTTGTAAACCTCCAGGTTCTTGTAAAGACTTCCATGCCCTAACTGCATCTACAGCAATTTGTAAATATACACCAGGATCATATGCAAGTTGTTGCTGCCGATCCTCATAAGGTCCCTTTCCTAACAACATATCTAGATTTCTCTGAGGATAACCAGCTGCTGCATTTCGACTAGCCGTCTCCTTGCAAAATTCCTCATTGGCAACCTTCCATAACAGGTATTGTCCTCCATTTAGCACAGCTTTACACAAACTAGCCCAATCTGCTGGCGTCATGCTTAAGTTGGTAATGGATTCGACCAAGCTTACAGTGAAGGGTGCTTGAGGACCATAGGTTGCTACAGCCTCTTTTAGCTCCTTCACTGATTTGAAATTTAAACCCTGGTAAGTTCGCTGCCCTCCTACCTCAAATACAGGGCATACTTGAGATCCTGTCTCAGGATCCAAACTATCAACTGCGGGGGTTGGGAGTCTCTTAGCATATGGAGGTGGTGCTGTTGATTGGACACTTATGCCCTCTGGTGATAGAGTGCTGTTAGTAGCAGTCTCCTGTAGAGGTGGCGCTGTTGGTTGAACACTTATGCTCTCTAATAAAAGGGTCTTATTAGCAGTCTCCTGTTTTAAATTTTCCCCTGATAGATTTTTCTGCTCTAAACTTTCTTCCTCTGTCTCACTATCTCGAAAGACCTTCTCTTTCACTTGAATCTTTTCCTCTTTCTGACTAACTTGAGAGACTTCCTCTTCTACTTGAATCAATATGTCTTCTTCTTCCTCTACCTCTGTCTGAACTGAAGGCTTTGGACTAAGCAAACTAGATACCAACGTCCACAATGACAATGTGCCAACTGGCAGAGTCCCTGGGTTGTTCTTTTCTATTCTTTTTAAATCTTCACCATGATGGTTCCATTGTGATATATCTAACAGCTCCTCCTTAAAAAGCCATGGGCTATATTCTTGTATTACATCAACGTATGCCTTGACTGCTCTTGATTTTACTGGGAAGCTTCCTTCCTCTAACAATTTACTTAACACTCTTTCGGTTTGTTTTTTACTAATTGCTGATCCCGTATTTCTACTATAATACAACCCAACAAGATGACGCCAAACAAAACCGAGACAGAATCCAATAAAAAGGGAACCACACAAAATCATTATAACAGCCTTTCTATCCTCCTGACATGTCCATCCGTCCTTTCTCCCTATCTGTTCCTCAAACGCAAATAGTTTTTCCTCAGATGTGAGTGGTTTTTCTTCCCTCTTACTCATCTCCAGGGACAGGAAAGTTAAAACAAAAACGAAGCAAAACAAAAGAGGAGACTTAGAATGGCTCCCCATCCTCTCGCCCTGCCCTCAGGGGCGAGCAGTTTACTTACCCTCAGTTGCTCCCCGTGCGAGCCACCAAATGCCGAAGTCTGGCTTGGCACAAATCAGGAGCCACTTGTCAAAAAGAAACTAACTTTATTTTTAGAACTACAAACGCCAAACAAAACAGCTCCAGGGAAAAACCCTCAGAGCCCAACTGCCACCACCGGCTTCCACAAGCCTCTCTCCCCAACACCAGCCTTTTCCTCCCACAATCCTCCTCCTCTTGAGGCCGATTGGCTGGGTTGCGTGGGCAGAGCCAAAGAAGTCACCCAATGAGCAGCTCCGTGGAGGAGCCAATCAGCTAGATGTTGCTGGGGCAGCTGTGAGCCAATCATCAGCTGGCAGTCTGAAGGGCAGGGAAACAGCCCAATGAACATCACCGCAGAGGAGCCAATCAGCTAGATGTTGCTGGGGCAGTCTGAAGCTTGCTGGCAGCTGGAAGTTTGCTGGGGCCCCTTTGGCTGTGGCTCTCAACAGTTTAACCAGTGGGTGTGGTCAGGAAAAAAGACAGTCAAAAGAGAGCTCTGCCAAAAACCCAGGATATGTGTGGGCATCCTAGGGCTGTACTTCCTAAGGAACAACATACCAGGCTTCACAGTGCTGGGGTGTATGTGTAGGGGCATAGGCTTCATTAAAGTTTTACAGTGACTAAACAAGTAAATAAGTAAATAACATAAATAAGCCTTGGGCTGGGGGTGGGGATACGAGTACTCAGAGTTGCTACAACATATTATCTAAAACATTCAGTTTCCAATAAAAAAGCATGAGACATGAATAATTTGGAAAGATAATCCACACACTAGAAAGCAGACAACAGAAACAACCTTTGACAATGACCAGATATTAGACTTAACAAAGACTTCAAAGTACTCATTATAAATAAGTTCAAATAACTAAATGAAATTATGAAGAAAGTAGAAGAAAAGATATCATGACAATGTCACATCAAATAGAGAAAATATATAGAAATTCATAAAAAGAAATACATGGAAATTTTGGAGTTGAAAAGTATGAAAACTGAAATAAAAACAAAGAATTGGAGTATTAGTGTTACAATTTGGATCTGAAATGTCCCAAAAGTTTCATACTTGGGCTTGGTCCCCAGCTGGTGGCACCGTTGGGAGGGTGGTGGAAACTTTATGAGGTATGACTTAGTTGGAAGAGGTAGGTCACTAGGGATGTGTCATATTTTGTCCCAGGACCCTTTCAGTCTCTCTGCTTCCCCACCACCAGGAGGTGAACACCTTTGTTTTACCACATTCTTCTATCATGCTGTTCTGCCTCACCATAGGCCTAGAAACAATGGAGCCAACTGATCATGGACTGAAACCTCTGAAATCACAAGCCAAATAAAATATTTCCTCTTTTAGGCTGTTTTTCTCAAGTAAATTTTGAGAATAATACAAAGTTAATCAACACAATTAGTTTCCTGCAGGTGCTGTAAAAAATTACTACAAATTGGTTGGCTTAAAACAACTGAAATTTACTTCCTTAGTTCCAGAGGCTAGAAGCCTGAGATCAAGGTGTTGATAAGGACATGCTCACTCTTGAGCCTCTAAGAGGAAATTGCTCTTCACCTCTTCCAGGTATTTCTTGCTAGGATACTTAAGTCTCCACCTCCTTCTTGACAAGGATGTCTTTATACTTTCTGTGTCCAAATTTCCCTCTTCTTAGAAAGACACCAGTCATAATGGATTATGGTCAATACAACTCCAGCATGCCCTCATCTTAATTATATTTGCAATGACCATAACCCAAATAAGGTCATGTTCTCAGGTCATGGGGATTAAAACTGCAACATATCTTTTTAGGGATCATAATTCAACCCATAAGAACTGGTAAATATAATTATAAAAGCAGCACAGATACCTATTTCTTCTCTTTTTTTTTTCACCTGATGTAAAAAGCAATCCACCCTCCATCCCTCCGTTCTTCCAGTGCTGGGAATTGAACCCAGGTCTTCATGCATGCTAGGCATCCATTTTCACAATGGAGAGAATAGGCAGAAGATAAACTTTATATCTCAAGGGACTGGAAAAAGAAAAAGAAATAAACTCCAAAGTATCAGAAGAAAGGAAATAATAAATATCACAGGCAAATAAAGTAGATAATGGAAAAACAGTAGAACAAATGACTGCAACAATTGGGTTTTTGATAAGATTAAAAAAAACTATACAAACATTTAGCTAGACTTACCAAGAAAAAAAAGACAGGTTACTAAAATTAGAAAATATTTTTTTAAATTGCAGAACGGCTGGGGAAGTAGCTCAGTGGTAGAGTTCTTGCTTAGCATGTGCAAGGCCCTTGGTTTGATCTCCGTACCGCAAAATAAAATAAAATCAGAAATGAAAGTGGGGACATTGCTATTAACCTTATAGAAATCACCTAGATGAAATAAACAAATTTTTAGGAAATCTACCAAAACTAACACTAGAAACAGAAAATATGAATTTATCTACAATAAATAAAGACAATGAATTAGTAATGAAAGAATCTTCCAATAATGAAAAGTCCAGTATCAGATGATGGCTACACTGGTGAATCCTACCAAATATCTAAGGAAGAATTAATACCATTTTTCCCTCAAACTCTTCAAAAATGAAAGAGGAGGGAATATTTTCTAACTTATTCTATAAGGCCACAATTACTCTAATACCAAAAAACAAAGGCATCACAAGAAAGGAAAACTATCAGATCAATATCCCTTGTATAGAGAGAAAACCCTCAGAAAAATACTATCAAACTGAATCTATTACCAGCATTTTTTTTCTGGTACTAAGGATTGAACCTAGAGTCTTGCAAACTATAGGTAAGTGCTCTAGTTATGAGCTACACCTTCAGTCCTGTGGTCATAGCATATTAAAAGGATTATATACCATGACTGAGTGAGATATACACCAGGAATAAGAGGGTGCTTCAACCTATGAAAATCAATTGCTGAAATATTTCACATTAATAGAAGAAAGAAAACAGATCACATGATCATTTCAAATGATGTAGGAAAAAAGTCAGAAAAAATGTATGCCTTTCATGATAAAAACACTGAACAAATGAAGAATAAATCAGGATTTCCAAAACATGGTAAGGGACATGTATGAAAAACAGAGCTAAGATCATGTTCAATGGAAGAAGTCTGAACACTTTCCTCTTTAGATCAGGGACAAGGTAAAGACACCCTTTCTTTCCACTTCTATTCAACATTGTACTGGAAGTTCTAGCCAGACCATTCAGGTAAAAAATGAAAGAAAGGAAGAAGGGAGGAAGGAAGGAAGGAAGAAAAGAAGGAAAGATGGAAATTCACCCAAATAGATAAGGAAGAAATAATAAAACTATGATCCCAGATGACATGAAAAGTCCTTTAAAACCTACAGAGAGGGAGAGGGAGAGGGAACCTATTGGAGCTAATAAAAGAATTCAGCAAAGTTTTAGGGCATATCAACATACTAAAATCAGTTACATTTCTATACATTAGCAATGAATAATCTAAAGATGAAATTAAGAAAACAATTTTCATAACAGTTTCAAAATGAATAAAATACAAACAAATTTAACCAAGGTGGTACAAGATTTATGCACTGAAAAATTATAAAACCATGGTGAAAGACATTAAAGAAATCTAAATTTATGGATTGGAAGACTTAACATCATTAGGATGTCAATATTATTCCAAACAACCTACAAATTCAATGCAATTCTTTTTCAAATCCCAGTGGCATTTTTGCATAAATGGCAAAACTCATCTTAAAATTCACATGGATTTCTAAGGGACCCCAAATAGACAAATCATTCCTGTAAAAGGAAAACAAAACAGCAAAGTTGGAAAATACACACTTCTAGATTTCCAGTTATACTATAAACCTGCAGTAATCAAAACCATATTATACTGTCACAAAGATTGACATATAGACAAATGGGATAAAATTGAGAAACCAAAAATAAACCCAAAGGTCTATGGACAATTGATTTTCAACAGGAGTGCCAATACCATTCAAAGGGAAAAGAACAGTTTCTTTAACAAATGGTGCTGAGATAACTGGATACCCACATGCAAAAGAATAAAGTTGGATTACTAACTTACACCAATATACAAAAAAAAATCAAAGACCAAAATATAAGAATTAAATCTATTAAATTCTTAGAGGACAATACATGGATCAATCATAGTGATCCTGAGTTTGACAATGGTTTCTTAGATAAGACACCACAAGCATAACAAAAGAAATAATAGAAAAATTCAAGTCCAGCACAAGTGGAAAAAGCTTCTATGCATTAATAGTCACTATGAAGAGAATGAATGTGCCACTCACAGAAAGGGAGAAAATATTTGTAAAATATTTGTAATATATCTGATAAGGATCTAGTATACAGAACATATAAAGAACAATTGAACAATAAAAAGACAACTTACCCCATTATACCTGGGTAATGGATTTGAATAGCTATTTCTCCAAAGGAAATACACAGAGTCAACTAACACATCAAAAGTAGTCTAACATCATTAGTCACTAAGAAATGCAGATCAAAAGTATAAAGATACCACTTGACATCTACTGAGATGGTTATCATCAAATGACACATGATAATAAGTGTTGATAAGAATGTGGATAGATGAGGTGGTCACTCTGGAAAACAGCCTGACCTTTCCTCAAAAGATTTATCATACTTACTATATGACCCAGAAATTCCTGTCCTATGCTCCAAGAGAATTAACAACATGTATCTCCCCCCACACACCACACACAAAAAAACCCCTGCCATTTCAAAGGTCTATCAGCTGATGAAGAGACAAACAAAATGTGATGGATCCCTACAGCTGAATTATCTTTCTACAAAAAATAAGAATGATATATGACACATCTTATGACATGGATTGAATTTAAAGCAGCCTTAAGCTAAGTGAAAGAAGCCATTTATAAAAGAAGACATATTTATAATATCATTCATAAGAAATGTCCAGATGAATCCACAGAAATACAAATAGATTTAGTCATCTCTAGGTCTGGGAAGTGGGGGAGTAAGCAGAGCTGAAGGATTAGGTGTCACCACTAAAGTGTACAATGTTTACTTTCAGGATGATGAAATGTTCTCAAATTGATTGTTGTGATGATTACACAGCTCTTTAACTATAGCAAAACCCACATTTTAAATAGGCAAATTTTATGATATAGATGTTGCACCTCAATAAAGCCATTGTAAATATTTTAATTAAAACCAGCTACATTTTTGGTGTAAACTTATTTCAGAAATACACTATTCAGACTCTTGCTTTGATACAGGTAACAAATCTTTGTGGTTTAAATTTGTTCTTTGGGAGTTTTTCAAGATGGTGGAATAGGAGGTCCCGTTCCTGGCTGCTCCATGGCATGAAACCAAGAAAGCATACAGGCAGCTTCTCCACAAAGTGGGTGGGAAAAATGGGGGAGGGCTTTACTGGAATTAAAACTGGACATTTAAAGCAGACCAGGGACACAGGAGGTTGGATATAATAAAATAAGGGAAAAAATCACCAAAGGCACAGCAGCTGCCCCAGCCAGGCAGAAGCAACAGCCAGAGGAGTCTCTCTGTGAGCATAGTAGAAGGATAAGGGAATTAAAGGAACCCATGTTTTTGGGAGGTCTGAGGCATGTCTGGGTACCCAGCATTTAGAGACCAAAGTCATTGCCCAACAAACCTGAAAGACATGCTGCACCATATCCACGTGTGGAGAAAGAAGCCACCAACTCCCCAGGCAGCCTGCTGTGGACAAAGGAAGGAACCATTTTGCAGCCGACCACGTGTGGGGGCGGAAGCTGAGGAAGCCAATCCTGGCAATGGAGTTAGCCCAAAATACAGGCCCAGAAAACACACACTGCACAACACAGAGTATGCTAAAGTGACCAAAAGAAAAATCAAACATGCAGAGAGGTTTAAATATAGCAAAAAATCACATTTTAAATAGGCAAATTTTATGATATAGAAGTTGCACAACTGGTCTCAAAAACCCACCCAGCTCTACCCTTCCCCTCTATTCAAACTTCTTGGAGGATTTGCCAACTCAGAAGTGTAGAGGCCGGAGAGATTGTTTGGAGACTAAACCCAAGACCAGGAAACTTGGGTTCCGCAGGTGATGTAGGAGACTAAGAATTGGCTCCTCCACCACATGAGTGGAATCCAGGGGAGATCCCTGGGGTAAAGTTTTCCAGTGGACCAGCAATTACTGGGCACTGGAGGTATGCTGATTTAAAATCTCCAGGCCAAGTGACATTCAGTGAAGAGCCTGGAGCCCACCAAAGCCAATTGCTGCCTCCAGGAATTCCACCTATGGGATTACTTCTCTTACTCTAGCAATCCAGAGGGTGGAGGGAGCATCACACTCCAGACAATCCTACATAAAACTGCTAAGAAGAGAAGCTGAGAATATTTTGAACTCCAACAAAAAGAATTCCTTAACTTTTCATCAAGATTTTTTTCTTTTCAGTTTTTATTCCTTTTCTGTTTAATTGTGACCTTGATGGTACATGGATATTTTAACATTTTCATATTTGCTTTTTTTCTAATTTCTAGCATTTTTGAAGCCAGTTATTTTTCATGGATTAGTTTTTTTGTGAACCAGGATGTTAGGTTACTATATTTTAGTTGGGTTTTATATTCACTTATTTTTATTTTTAATGTTTTTCAAATTTTTATCTCTCTATATATTTTACCATGTTTCCCTTAATTCTCTTTTCTTCCACTAACAGACAATCTCTATTGTTCTCTCTTTCATTCTTCCTTTAAACTTTTACATCTGTCTTCTCTCTTCTTCCCTCATAATCATCAGGTCCTACATAACTTCTGTTCTCTCCCTGTCCACCATTTGAAATTATAAACCCTTTTGCAAACTTGCTGTTTTACTGTAGGCAACAACTAATCATATAATTTCTGTTTATTATGATAATTAACATTGTGGACATCATAGTAGGAACTATTTGATTTAATGCTGTATATTGTTTGCATTGGTGGTTGTTATTATTTGTCTCTCCCTAAATAGTAAGGTACTAGAAACCTTCAGGGACACTTTAAGTCCACAGGCTAGAAATTCTACTGCCTCAGATCCATACTGTTAGATGGGTAGATACACAACAACAGGAAAAAGCAAGGGAATAAATCTCCCCAAACAAACCAAGATACTCCAATAACAAAATCCATTGATACCACAGTAGAAGAAATGTCAGAGAAGGAGTTTAGAATATACATAGTTAAACTAACCTGTGAGGAATGAAATTGGAGTGAAAATATAGGAAGTGAAAGATAACATCAATAAAGAGGCAGAGATTCTGAGGAAAAAAAAAACGAACCAAACAGATATCTTTGAAACAATAAACAATACTGTTAGGTGGGTAGATACACAAACAACATGAATTTTTTTAATTAGTTGTTCAAAACATTACAAAGCTCTTGACATATCATATTTCATACATTTGATACAAGTAAATTATGAGCTCCCATTTTTACCCCGTATACAGATTGCAGAATCACATCGGTTATACATCTACGTTTCTACATATTGCCATACTAGTGTCTGTTGTATTCTGCTACCTTTCCTATCCTCTACTATCCCCCCTCCCCTCCCCTCCCCTCCCATCTTCTCTCTCTACCCCATCTACTGTAATTCATTTCTCTCCCTTGTTTTTTTTCCCTTTCCCCTCACATCCTCTTATATGTAATTTTGTATAACAATGAGGGTCTCCTTCCATTTCCATGCAATTTACCTTCTCTCTCCCTTTCCCTCCCACCTCTCGTCCCTGTTTAATGTTAATATTTTCCTCCTGCTCTTCCTCCCTGCTCTGTTCTTAGTTGCTCTCCTTATATCAAAGAAGACATTTGGCATTTGTTTTTTAGGGATTGGCTAGCTTCACTTAGCATAATCTGCTCTAATGCCATCCATTTCCCTGCAAATTCTATGATTTTGTCATTTTTACTGCTGAGTAATACTCCATCGTGTATAAATGCCACATTTTTTTAATCCATTCATCTATTGAAGGGCATCTAGGTTGGTTCCACAGTATAGCTATTGTGAATTGTGCTGCTATGAACATCGATGTAGCAGTATCCCTATAGTACGCTCTTTTAAGGCCTTCAGTTATAGTCTGAGAAGGGCAATAGCTGGGTCAAATGGTGGTTCCATTCCCAGCTTTCCCAGGAATCTCCATACTGCTTTCCAAATTGTCCACACCAATTTGCAGTCCCACCAGCAATGTACAAGTGTACCCTTTTCCCCACATCCTCGCCAGCACTTGTTGTTTGACTTCATAATGACTGCCAATCTTACTGGAGTGAGATGGTATCTTAGGGTGGTTTTGATTTGCATTTCTCTGACTGCTAGAGATGGTGAGCATTTTTCCATGTACTTGTTGATTGATTGTATGTCCTCCTCTGAGAAGTGTCTGTTCAGGTCCTTGGCCCATTTGTTGATTGGGTTATTTTTTGTCTTATTGTCTAATTTTTTGAGTTCTTTGTATACTCTGGATATTAGGACTCTATCTGAAGTGTGAGGAGTAAAAATTTGTTCCCAGGATGTAGGCTCCCTATTTACCTCTCTTATTGTTTCTCTTGCTGAGAAAAAACTTTTTAGTTTAAGTAAGTCCCATTTGTTTATTTTTGTTTTAACTCTTGTGCTATGGGTGTCCTATTAAGGAATTTGGAGCCCAATCCCACAATATGTGGACCAGAGCCAACTTTTTCTTCTATCAGATGCAGAGTCTCTGATTTGATATCAAGCTCTTTGATCCATTTTGAATTAACTTTTGTGCATGGCGAGAGGAGGGGATTCAGTTTCATTTTGTTGCATATGGATTTCCAGTTTTCCCAGCACCATTTGTTGAAGATGCTATCCTTCCCCCATTGCATGCTTTTAGCCCCTTTATCAAATATAAGATAGTTGTAATTTTGTGGATTGGTCTCTGTGTCCTCTATTCTGTACCATTGGTCCACCTGCCTGTTTTGGTACCAGTACCATGCTGTTTTTCTTACTATTGCTCTGTAGTACAGTTTGAAATCTGGTATTGCTATACCTCCTGATTCACACTTCCTGCTTAGAATTGCTTTTGCTATTCTGGGTCTTTTATTTTTCCATATGAATTTCATGATTGCTTTATCTATTTCTACAAGAAATGCCATTGGGATTTTGATTGGCACTGCATTAAAACTATAGAGAACTTTTGGTAATATCACCATTTTGATGATGTTAGTTCTGCCTATCCATGAACAGGGTATATTTTAATGAAATTAAAAATTCAATAGAAAGCAACACCAATAGACTAGACCACTTGGAAGACAGAACTTCAGATAATGAAGACAAAATATAACTCTGTTGAACACACAGAGATGTTAAGAAACCATGAAGAGAACTTCCAAGAATTATGGGTAACATGAAAATACCAGATTTAAGATTTATTGGAATAGATGAAAGCGTGGAGATACAAACCAAAGGAATGTACAATCTTTTCAATGAAATAATATCAGATTCCCCAAATCTAAAGAATGAAATGGGAAATCACATACAAGAGAATTACAGGACCCCAAATGTACAAAATTACAACACACATCAAGGCACATTATAATGAAAATTCCTAGCATACAGAATAAGGATAGAATTTTAAGCCTTCAAGAGAAAATAAGAGATTATGTATACGGGGGAAACAATTTGGATCTCAGCTGATTTCTCAACCCAGACCCTCAAAGCAATGAGGTCCTGGAATAATATATATTTGAGTGAACATATTTCAGAAGTTCTGAAGGAAAGTGGATGCCAACTAAGAATCCTATTTCAAGCAAAATTAAACTTCAGTTTAAAAGATGAAATAAAATCCTTCCATGATAAAAAAATTTTTAAAGAATTTGCAACTAGAAAGCGTGCAATTCAGAATATTCAACAAAATATTCCATAAAGTTGAAATGTTAAAAAAGTGAAAATGAACAAAGGAGGGAACTATACTAAAGAATAGTCAATCAAAAGACAAACTAATTAAAATTAAAAGGTGGAAAAAAATGACCAGGAATAGAATTCATATCTCAATAATATCCTTGAACAGTAAAGGCCTAAACTCATCTATCAAAAGACATATACTGGCCTGGGGTTGTGGATCAGTAGAGTGCTTGCCTAGGATGTGAGGCATTGGGTTTGATTCTCAACATCACATATAAATAAATAAAGTCCATTGACAACTAAAAACTTAAAAAAGACATATACTGGCAGACTAGATTAAAATATAAGACATAACAATATGCTATCTCCAAGAGACTCACTTCATAGGCAAAACATCCTCAGACTGAGGGGGAATGGGAAAAAAACATATCACTCACATGGATCATGTAAAAAAGCAAGGGTTTCTATCTCAGTTAAAATGGACTTCTAGCCAAAGGAAATAAGAAGGGACAAAAGAAGAACATTTCATAGTGCTTAAGGGAATTATATATCAACAAGACAAAACAATCATAAATATGAAGCATCTAAGTGCATCAAACAAAACGTTCTCAATTTCAAGAATGAAATAGAACACAACACAATAATATTGAGTATCTTTAACACACCTCTCTTACTACTGAATAGATCCTCCAAACAAAAACTAAAGAAACTATAGAACTAAATAATGCAATCCATAATTTAGACTTAACAGACATATATAGAATATTTCATCCATCGATGAGTAAATACACTTTCTTCTCAGTAGCACACGGATCCTTCTGTAAAATAGACCATGTGGCCCAGAATAGCTAAAGCAATCTTTAGCAAGAAGAGTGAAGCAGGTGGCATTACTATACCAGGCTTTAAACTATACTGCAGAGCAATAGTAACAAAAACAGTATGGTATTGGCACCAAAATAGACTTGTAGACCATTGGTACAGAATAGAGGACAAAGACAAACCCACCAAATTACACTTATCTTGTATTAGACAAAGGCCCCAAAAACATATATTGGAGAAAAGAGAGGCTCTTCAATAAATGATGCTGGGGAAACTGGAAATTAATATGCAACAAAATGAAATTAAACCCCTATTTCTCACCATGCACAAAACTCAACTCAAAGTGAAATATAAAAAATTGTGCTCTATATGTATAATAAGAATTGAAATGCATTCTTCTGTCATATATAACAAATTAGAATGAATGAATAAATAAAATAGACCATATGTTATACCACAAAGCAACTCTGAGCAAATACAAAAATAAATAGAACTAATACCCTTTATTCTATCAGATCATAATGGAATGAAATTAGAAATCAACAATAGAATAAAAAGCAGAAGCTACTTTAACACCTGGAGACTAAATAATATACCATCGAATGATGAATGGATAGCAGAAGAAATCAAGGATGAAATAAAAAATACTTAGAGAGAAATAAGAACACTAATACAACATATCAAAATCTCTGGGATACTTTGAAGGTAGTGCTAAGAGGAAAGTTCTTTGCATTGAGCTCATTCATTAAAAGAATAGAAAGTCAACAAATAAATGAGTTAACATTACATCTGAAAGCCCTAGAAAAAAGAAGAGATCAACACCAAAAGTAATAGAGGACAGGAAATAATTAAATTAAGGTCTGAAATCAATGAAATTGAAACAAGAGAAACAATTCAAAAAATTGACAAAACAAGAAGTTGGTTCTTTGAAAAAATAAATATCATTGAAAAACCATTAGCCATGCTAATGAGAAAGAGAGAAAACTCAAATTACTAAAATTCATGAAGAAAAAGGAAGTATCTTGATGAACACTACTGAAATACAAAAGATAATTAGCAACTATTTTGAAAATTTATACTCCAATAAATTAGAAAACCTAGAAGACATCAACAAATTTCTGTAGACATATGACCTTCCCAAACTGAATCAGAAGGACATTCACAATTTAAATAGATAAATTTCAAGCATAAATTTTCAATGAAATAGAAGATGTCATCAAAAGCCTACCAACTAAGGAAACCCCAGGACCAGATGGATTCTCAGTTGAGTTCTACAAGACCTTCAAATTAGAATTAACACCAATACTTCTCAAATTATTCCATGAAATAGAAAAGGAGGAAACCTTTCTAAACTCATTCTATGAAGCTAGTATCACCCTGATACCAAAACCAATCAAAAACACATCAAGGAAAAAAAACTTCAGACCAATATCCCTGAAGAACATAGATGCAAAAATTCTCAATACAATTCTGGCAAATCATATACAAAAAAACATATTAAATAAAAGAATAGTGTACCATCATCAAGTGGGGTTCATCCCAGGAATGGAAAGATGGTTCAACATACAGAAAGCAATAAACATAATTCATCACTTAAAGACAAGAATCATATGATCATCTCAATAGATTAAAAAAAAACATTTGACAAAACACAATACCCCTTCCTGTTTAAAACACTAGAAAAACTAGTAGGAACATACCTCAACACTGTGAAAGCTATATAGGCTAAACCCAAGGCCAACATCATTCTAAATGGAGAAAAATTGAAATAATTCTAAGAACTGGAACAAGGCAAGGGTGCCCTCTTTCACCATTCTTATTCAATTTTGACCTTGAAATTCTAGCTAGAGAAATCAAACAGAAGAAAGAAATTAAACGGAAATGAATAGGAGAAGAAAAACTCAAACTATCACTATTTGCCAATGACATGATTCTATATTTAGAAGATCCAAATCAAAAAAATCAATAAGTGAGCTAGACACAGTGGTGCATGCCTGTAATTCCAGTAGCTTGGGAGGCTGAGGCAGGAGGATCATGAGTTCAAAGCCAACCTCAGAAAAAGCGAGGCACTAAGTAACTCAGTGAGACCCTGTCTCTAAATAAAATATAAAATAGGACTGGGAATGTGGCTCAGTGCTCGAGTGCCCTGAGTTCAATGTCTGGTAATTACCCACCCCCCCAAAAAATGTCAATAAGTGGGGTGTTATCAATTTTAAAAACTTCTTCACAGCAAAGAAAAAAATCAATGGGAATAAAGTCTACAGAATGGGAAAAAAGTCTCTACCACATCTGCCTCAGATAGAGCATTAATCTCTAGGATATATAAAAAACTCAAAAAACTTAATACCAAAAACCAAACAACACAATCAATAAATGGGCTAAGGAACTGAACAGACACTTCACAGAAGAAATATAATCGAAGAACAAATATATGAAAAAAATGTTCAGTATCTTCAACAATTAGAAAAATGGAAATCAAATCTACACTGAGATTCCATCTCAATCGAGTCAGAATGGCAATTATCAAGAATACAAGCTACAATAAATGTTGGCAAGGAAGTGGGGAAAAAGGTACACTCATACATTGCTGGTGGGACTGCAAATTGGTGCAACCACTATGGAAAGAATGGAGATGCCTCAGAAAATTTGGAATGGAACCACCATTTGACCCAGTTATCCCAATCCTAGGTTTATACCCAAAGGACTTAAAATCAGCATATGATAGTGACACGGCCACATCAATGTTTATATCAGCTCAATTCACAATAGGTAAACTATGGAACCAACCCAGGTGCCCTTCAACGGATGAATGGATAAAGAAAATGTGGTATATATACACAATGGAATACTACTCAGCCTTAATGGAGAATGAAATTATGACCATTGCCAGTAAATATATGGAGCTGGAGAATATTATGCTAAGCAAAATAAGCCAATCCCAAAGAACCAAAGGCCAAATGTTTTCTCTGATATGCAGATCTAATTCACATTAATGGGGGGGTTGAGAATAGAGGTACTTTGGATTAGACAGAAGGGAATGAAGGGAGGGAAAGGAGCATGGGAGTAGGAAGGATAGTAGAATGAATTGGACATTATTACCCTATGTGTATATATGATTACATGACTGGTGTAACTCTACATTGTGTACAACTAGAAGAATGAGAAGTTAAACTCCATTTATGTATGATGTGTAAAAATGCATTCTACTGTTATGTATCATTAATTAGAACAAATAAAAATATATAAATTAAAAAAATAAATTTGTTCTTTAAGGGCCACACTTGTCCTACTTCAACCTTGAGTCAGTCAATAGAGCTGTCCTGTGGGTGTAGCTGATGGGCTGTAGCTATATGTCCCTATATAGCATGGGGGCAGGTGGGAACCCAGGTGAAGGAGAATGCTATCTCCATTGTCTTCACAGGCTTCTGGAAATTTCTAGACCCTTCCATAATGGAATTAAATACCTGATTTTTCATTGTCATCCTTGATCAACTAATTATCTATGAAGGCACATTCTAGTCTGGTGGCTGCCTAAGTTGCATTTCCTCTTTTTTTTCCTTCTCAGTTCCTGAATTTTTATAAATTATAACTAATTTGTAATTTCCAGCCATCAGAATCTCTGCAGCTGGGGTATCACTTGCAGTTAGGAAACCTGAACTCCACTCTCACCTTCTTAGCTGTGTCCTTGGGAAGGGCACTTAACTTCTCTGAGCCTGTTTCCTCATCTGTAAAGTGAAAATAACATTCCCCACTTATAAGACTGTTTTGAAGATTCAATGAGATGATATGTTTGAATATCATATGAATATGCTGAACTGAATCCCAACATATTTTCCCATGTCAAATGAAACTTTCAGTTTACCAGTTACCAGCATCTAACTTCCTGTAGACAGAAATTGGGAAACCAAGAAGCAGAGAGCAGAAAAAGGGCTGGATTATATTCCCAGGCTCATGCCTATGTATAGCACGACCTGGAATGTTGCTACCCAATTCCCCACTGTGTAGTTTTGGGGCAGCCCAATAAACAATCTCATGCAAAATAATGTGTCCTGCCCCCACCTCCACTTGCCCCTATGTCTGCCTAGTAATGGCCCATCTCAGCCATGTGAATGATGGATGAAGTGAGCCAGCAACTGTTGTTCCTTGTATGACTTTTTCCAAGAGCTAAGGAGTTTTATTGTTGCTAGCAATGCAGTGAACTGGGAAGGAAGGCTTTCACAAGAAAATCACTGCCAAGCCACCAAGATTGGCTATCACTTCTGGTTGGAGCTGGCCAGCCCAAGAGCCAGCAAGGACTCTGGCAAAGTCTCCTCACCTACCTGTGGACTCAGAACAAGGAGTGGTGGGAAGGAGGTTGCAAATCCTCAGTTACAGTGAAACTCTAGGTTTATCAGTGATTTGCATTCCCTGCTCTCTGGGGACATCCTGTGGGAGCTTTCTGGCCCTCAGTCTGCTGCAGGGGCCTGGAATGCAGCCTGCCCTCACTCCCCACTCCCACCACATAAACATTCCTGAACCATTGTGGAAAACTCAGTCCCTATTCCAGATCAGCTCAAATGTCACCTTGAGCAGGAAGTTTTCTCTGGAGCCTCTCCCTGCCCCCACTACCAGATGTGAACATCCCTCCTTCTCAGTTCTTCATTGTTCCTCTCCCAAGGCATTTATCACATTCTGTCCTGGGTAACAGTTATTTATGTGCTTGTCTTATCCCTCCTTCTCTACTATAGTCAGGCATTGGGGCCAATTCATCTTTGTATCTCCCACAGTGCCTGACCTGGAATTAGAGAGCACTTAGAACAGACGTTTACTGAGCACCTACTGGGCACTTGCTGAGTACTCAAGAAGCAAACACTCTGGGCCTGCTCAGAACCTTGCTACCACCTCTCTTGTGGGGATAGGGGGGTTCCTTTCCTACTTCATCCTGGGGCACAGCAGTCACATGGGGAGTTCTAAAAGGGAGGAAGTAACTGGCCCTTTCCCTTCCTCCAGAGAGTGATACTTGCTCCAAAAGAACTGTGCTGCCCCAACCCTGGCCCACACCAGGTGCCCTTGGAGGGTTGTGCCTCAAGGAAACCCATGAGATGCAGAGTGCCAGGTAGATCTCCCTCCTCACCCAGGAATTTCCTGCCTTTTCTGCTGACCTTGTGCTCGCTTCACCAGGGGTTACTGAACATCTGCTACATATGGTACTAGGAGCCTGCACATTATCTACTTATTACATGCCCAGAGAGCTCCTGCTTTCTGGAAACTTCCATTCTAAGTAAGTTTAAGGCTCCTGCTCTGTGGCCTGACTTGGTAGTTTAGGAGACAGTGGAGACCATTCTTTTGCTTCTTTATCCCCACCGGAGGCATGAACAGGTAAGCTGTGGTCCCCACATGGAGCCAGGGAGGAAAACATGACTATCTCTTAGTTTCAAGAACCCTAAAGTGGGCAACATGGAGAGAACCAAGCCTGCACTCTTGGGAATATTATCTTAGATGGGAGTGTGGGGCAGTGTCAGCAGCACTGGGTTAGCAGTCAGGGCTGGTTTTTCATCCAGCTTAGCTACTATTACTTTGTAAATTTGGGCAAATCACATTTCCTTCCTAAGCCTCAGTTTCCTAAGCTATAAAATGGGGTTAATAATCCACTCAGAACTTTCAGAACCCAGCAGCACTTTGACCATCAGCTTGGAGCCTGCCAGAATGTAATTTAGGGAATGAGAAAGCTAAGGATATAGGTCACACTTCTTTTCTGCTTTTAAAAAAGCTTGCTGTTAGCTAGGTGCAGTGGTGCACACCTGTAGTTCCAGCTACCTGGGAGGCTGAGGCAGGAGGATCACAAGTTTGAGGCCAGCTTCAGCAACTTAACAAGACCCTGTCACAAATAAAAAGAAAAAGGGCTGGGGATGTAGCTCAGTAGTAGAGCACCCCTGGGTTCAATCCCTAGTACTGGAATAAATAAATAATAAAATAAAAATTACTGTTTAGAAAGGTTTAATTAGGGGCTGGAGTTGTGGCTCAGTGGTAGAGCGCTTGCCTAGCATGTATGAGGCACTGGGTTAGATCCTGAGCACCATATAAACAAACAAACAATAAATAAAGGTATAAAAAAAGAAAGATTTTATCATAGAAAGTTCCAGGTGTCCAGACTAACAGAAAACCTTACAGACCTTCTTGTTCAATTGTCTCATTTTACTGATGAAAAATCAGTCCCACAGAGGTTAAAATCTAGCTCAGCTTACCCAAATGGCTCATTGTCAAAGGACAATCCATATAACATGCACCCCCAACATTGGCTTTCACAAGGTACTGACTTCTGAAGCTCTGCGGGATCCAGTCTTCAGGATCCAAGGTCAATGCTCCTGAGAATTTTTTCAATCTAAGAATAACCCATCAACAATAAACCTATGTTCTTTCCTTCATGTAGTCTGTCACAAAAGATTAAAGGTGACCAACAAGATGAAAATTTGGGGCTGTGGGTGTGGCTTAGTAGTAGAGTGCCTGCCCAGCATCCATGAAACCCCAGGTTCTATCCCAAGCACTGAAATAAAAGAAAGGAAGGAAAGAAACTTGTGGGTTGGGGTGGTGGAAACATTAATTATCTTGACTTAATAATGGTTTCATGGGTACACATATATGATTCAACTCAACAACTTGTAAACTTCAAATGTGTGTCATTTAGTGGATATGAGTTTTACCTCAGTAATGTAAAAAGGGGTTGGGGGACAGGATCCACCTGTACTAAGAAAGGGATTAGCACTGATGAATATTGTTAACGTGGCCTCTGAGTAGCTTTGTTATTCAGGATCAGCACTCTTTCTTCCCTGTTTCATGGGTGCAGTTTTCTTAGAAGATGTTACATCCTGGATCTATCTCCCAGATCCCTGGGACCCTTCTCTGCTGCTCAGTGGCTGCAGAGCATGAGACCCAAGGAGCAAGTTCCTGAGGCTGTATTTTGCTTTTTGACTCATCCATGTGATATTTGGGGGCATGCTAGAGAGATGCATAGAACTACTTTTCTGACTTCCTATTCCCCAAAGATTTGGGGGAAACTTGCAAACTGAATTAAATAAACACACACACACACACACACACACACACACACACACACAAAATCAAGAATCCAATGAAACAAATTAACATAAGTCATTTAAAAAATTCCCATCACCTCCCTCCAAAGCCATCATACCCCAATCCCGGCTGTTTTGCCTTACTTCATAGCTTCCAGAGTAGGCATGTATATGGTGCTTAAGATTAGTTTCCAAGCCACAGAATTGGCTCTTTTTCGATATTTATTTATTATTGCATCCTTAGCTCAAAAATATTCTTTCTGAGAATTTACCATGTACCCAGCTGAGCCATTGTGCTTATTAGGCTTAGTGCCTAAGCCACTTCTCTGTCCTCCACATAAACTTGCAGGTCTGGAGAGAGATAAGCAGACTTCAAACTAAATATATTGTGCTGCGCAAAAAGTGATGCACACCATCAATAATCTCCATGTGCTGCACCCCTGCAGAGAGAGGAGTTCTTGCTTCTACCCAAGGCATTAGGGTGGTACCATTAAGCTGAGACCTACTGGATGTGTCATTTACCCTTACATATAAGCAATGGAACTGAACAGATACTTGTCAAAGAAGAAGTACAAATAACTATATAAAAAATGTTCAGGGGCCGAGTTTGTGGCTCAGTGGTAGAGCACTTGCCTAGCATGAGTGAGGCACTGGGTTCGATCCCCAGCACCACATAAAAATAAACAAAATAAAGGTAGGCTGTGGTTGTGGCTCAGTGGTAGAGTGCTCACCTAGCATGTGCAAGGCCCTGGGTTTGATCCTCAGCACCATGTAAAAATAAATAAGTGAAATAGTTATAAAATAAAATACATAAAGGTATTGTGTCCATCTGCAACTAAAAAAATATTTTTAAAAAATGTTCAATATCTTTAGCCATCAGGAAAATGCAAATCAAAACCACACTGAGATTCCATCTCACCCCATTTAGAATGGAAACCATCAAGAATACAAATGATAAGCCAGATGCAGTGGCACATGCCTGTAATTCCAGCAGCTTGGGAAGCTGAGGCAGAAGGAACGTTTAAAGCCAGCCTCAGCAAAAGCAAGGCGCTAAGCAACTCAGTGAGACCCTGTCTCTAAATTAAATACAAAACAGGGCTGGGGATGTGGCTTATTGGTTGAGTGCCTGAGATCAATCCCAGTAACAACAACAACTAAAAAAGACAACCAAATAAACCAAGAATACAAATGATAATAAATGTTGTTGAAGATGTAAGGGAAAAGGAACACTTACTTATACACTGTGTGATTATAAATTAATACAACTACTATGAAATTCAGTATGGAGATTTCTAAACAGACTAGTAATGGAACCACCATGAGACCCAGCTATAACACTCCTCAGTGTTTACCCAAAAGAATTAAAGTCAGCATACTTCAGAGATACATGCATACCCACATTAACTGCAGCACAATTCACAATGGCCAAGTTATGGAATCAGCCTAGGTGCCTGCCAAGGGATTAATGGGTGGATAAACAAATGTGGTATATATACATAATGGATGATTATTCATCTGTAAAGAACAAAATCATGTCTTTTGCAGGAAAATGGATTGAAGCAGAGAGCATCATGTTAAGCAAAATAAGCCAGACCCAGAAAGATAAGACCTACATGTTTTCTCTCAAAGGAGGACAATGGGAGTGGGTATGATCAATATATGTTAATATGTATGTACAAATATGCCCCAATGAAACCAATTATTCTCTATGAATAATCACACTAATAAAAATAGAAGTGGCTTTTCCTAATATTTCACATTTTACAAAGACTCTTTCAGATTATTCGGTCTTACTATCACAACTATTTAACAAGGAAAGTGGACTATATAATTATATGGATTATATAATTAGCCACATTTGAGAGAGAAGTAAACTGAAGCTTCTAGAGGATAAGCCTGACAGGTGTGCCTCTCAACCCAAGGTTTCAGCTTGGAGTACTCTTACTGGCTGCCAAACAGGCAGAAATGGGAAGAACAAGGAGGCCAGAAAGCCAGGAGTGTTTGGTGCATGGTGGGTATTTTGGTGAGGAGGGAGATGAGGACAGAGTAAGTAATACCAATTGATCATGAAACTGAAAAGGCAGCTTAAGATCAGCTCATAGGTAATTTGAAATCTCAGGCTAAGGGTGTGCATATTTATCATTCACTAGTTAAGTTTTTAAAGAATAAGGCTAGAATCAGTGATTAGAAGGGAGTGGGGACAAAAGCAATAATATATAGAAGGAGCTGTTGTTACTTTGATTATTAGTTCCCCAACAAAACAAACAACACTAGAGTGACCCTGCTCTCCCTTTTCAGCCATGAGCAGATTTCCAGAAAAGGCAGAGGGATACTTCTCCAGGCTGAATAACAAAAGCCATTTCCTTCAGAGTAGCTTGCTTTCAGCTCCCACAGAAGGGGCAGTGGGGTCAGGGAGCAGAAGGCAGTGAAAGAGAGTAGGAAGATAAAGGGAGGGCCAGGAAGGGAAGCAAGGCTCCAGGCCACATCCTGACAGCCAACTGGGCCCAGTCCCAGGCTCTCCAGAGATGCTCTGGCAGGTTTCCCATTAGGACGAATTCAACTTGAATCAATCTGTTTTCCCCCTAAGCTCATTGTTCTTGCAGGCAAAAGAGAAAGCCCCTGTGTGAGACAATTTGTTAGTTGTCCAAGCAGCACCAGGCAGGAAAGGGAAAACCCCCCAGAGGCAGGGAGAAGTGTGTGGCAGCCATGAGACTTGAGGTGCATGCTCCTGCCTTCTGCCCTTTCCTTGCTGCATGATCCAGGGCAAGTTACTGAGCTTCTCTGAGCCTTAATTTCCTCAGGTGTCAAATGATCTCTAATGAGTTAGTGTGAGCATCCAAAGAGCTCAATCAGATAGAAGGCCTAGTGCAACACTTGGATCAAGGTAGGGGCTGGCCCTGAATCCCTTCCCACTGTGGTGGAAATGTCAGCAACACACTGGAGCAAGAAGTAGTCTTAGAAATAGATGGAGATGAACCTCGTAGGGCAAAATCTATTTATGAATTCTTCCTGTGTAGGGCCTTGAGAGAATATGGGATGGAAAAGTGTGGAATAAAAGGAGAAAAGATTTGAAAAATCCCCTTTCTGAAAGGTCTAGGCTCAGATTGGGAGGTAAATTATTGAGCTAAAGAAATTCTTCCAAAGAAGAGTAATTTGAGGTTTAGGCACTGCTGTGGTTTAAATGTGTTCCCCCAAAGTTTGTATACTGGAAACTGAATCCTCAAATTCATATGTTGAAGATGTTTGGAGGTGGAAATTTGGGGAGGTAATAAGATTCGAGGAGGTCATGAGGGTGAGGCCCTGAAGATGTGATTAATGGGTTTATAATAAGAGAAAGTGGAACCTACACTACCACACTTGCTGGGTGTCACAATGTGATATGATTATGATGTAGCAAGAAGGCCCTCATCTAATGGTATTTCCATAGTTTGGGCTGCCTGGCCTCCAGAGTCATGAGCCAAATAAACCTCTGTTTTTCATACATTAACCTATCTGTGGTATTCAGCCATAGAAACAGAAAAGGACTAAGAAATCAACATTTCTGCCTTGAATTTTGGCAAGAAAAGCATTAGAAAGAAGTTAATAAGGAAATAAAATAAAGTCAATGGCCCCATGTCCATGCTCACAGAGTAGACTATTAATAGAATTATTCAAAGAGGACCAAGAAAAATCTATTCTAGGATTTCCTTGTTCTCACTGCATCAGAGATCCAGAAAGGGGAGGCCCCTGGAAATGAATGCTGGTAATTCCTGTCACACACTCCTCTTGGCAACTGTCTTCTTAGAGAGGCAGGTCACTCTAAGGCAGTGTGTCTCAACTCTAGGCATTGGTGGTCCATCTTCCCAACTTTTATTATATTCACATATTTCCCGAACCACTATTTAATTTTCTATTTCTCACTCTTTAATTTGAAGAAACTCAGTATAATTCATGTAAATGAAAGCCACCACTACATACCTAAATTGAAGGAAACTATTGGAGCTGGGGATGTAGCTCAGTGGTAGAGTGCTTACTTTGCATGTATAATGCCTTGGGTTCAATTCCCAGCACCATACACACAATAAAAAGATGGAAACTATAAACACAAATGCACTGCTATTAAAATAATATTCATGTCCCATCCAAAAGCATGAGGTGTACCCTTATTCCCAGAGGAATGTGGGGCCATTTGGGAAAGATGATTCCAAAGACGTCTTGCTTTGGGGATGCAGCTCTGGTGACACAGCTACTTCCCAGACAGGGATATAGGTTGTAGCTGAAGGGAACTGAAGAACAGATGATGTGAAACATGGTCCCTTGGGGTCTTGCCCTAGAAGCTCCTCCAAATGGAAAGTTAGATAGCAATAACCTCCCAACTCAAAGCCAGACTAGAAGCTAGGACAGAAAGAAGTCAAGTCAAAGACCAGCCTGGCTCTTCATAGTTCAGATGGTATTCACTGTCAGATCTTAAACCTAAACTCAGGAAACATCTATATCATATGCTGCTAATTTTAATTTTTGTAGGGATTCCCTCCTTGCTTTCCTGTAGTATTTTATAACTTCCCTGTTGAGAATGCCAGATGTCTCTGGAGCCCAAAGGAGAAGGATCTAGATCTGGTCCCCAGGTGGATAAAAAAGTAGTATGCCCCAAGCAATCTGATGTAGTTTAGACAGTAAGAATCAGTGAGAGGACTCTAAGAGGAATCCAAAACTAAGGAAACACATCTGCTATGTCTGAATGTTGGTGACCCCACACCAAATTCATATGTTAGAATTTAAAATCCAATGTGATGGCATTAAACAATGGGACCCGTACGAGGTGATTAAATCATACAGGCTCCACTCTCATGAATGGGATTAGTGTCCTTATAAAAGAGGGAAGAAACTTGTTTGCCACTTCTACCATGTGAAGATGCACACCCTCACCAGACAGAAAATTTGCCAGTGCCTTGATCTTGGACTTCGCAGCCTCCAGAGCTGTGAGCAAAAAAAATGTCTATTGTTTATTAATTAACTGGTGTATTTTGTTATAGAAGCCCAAATGGACTCAGACAATGTCCTTACTCCAACTGGAAACCCTCCTATTGTTAAGAATCTAAAAAGGCATTCTTTTTGTTCTTTTGTTTTCCATAAGAGTCACCAGTTCTTCACACTCACTCAGAGATCAAACAGTAAAGGAAATTCCTGGATGGCATGTTTAGTGACAAATCCAGGCATTTGACACTTGTCCTCTCAAAGATACATTTCCTATTCTACATCTGATACTAATGGAGAACTGGTAAGTTTCTAAGAAGGGACAGGGCTGCTTGTAGACAAACAAAACAGGGTTACTTCATTTGTTTGTTTTGCACAGAGGGAGAAGCAAATTTATTTACTATTTTTACTAGAAAATGAGTTCAAAGAAATCTGTCACCTCCTGTTTTCTTCCTATTACCCATCCCTGGAATCTTTTCCTCTTCAGGATGGGTGACTGGTTATCACAGTAATGTGGGATTAAATGGGTTAAAAACAGTAGAAAACAGAAAATTGAAGAAATGCACCAGCTATGGGAAGTTTGACAAGCACAGGTAGAGAGTAAGAGAAACTGCAGCACTGGCTGGCTATGGGCTTACAGCCTCAGCCTGTGGGGAGTCCAGAGATAACTGACCATACAACAAAGCCTTTAAGTCAAGGCTATTCTAACTTGCAAAACCATGGGCATGACCAACATCCAAGGTTGCCTGAAAAGCAAGGCTAAATGCAATCTCACAGATAGGTCAAAAATTTACAGACCTAGCACATGAAAAAAATGTTCAAAATCAGTAATCATTGGGGAAATTTAAATCCAAACAACAATAAGCTACCACTTCATCTCTATTCAGATGGCTATCATCCAAAACACAAAATAACAAGTGTTGGTGAGGATGTGAAGAAATTGGAACCCTTATATATACATCACTGGTGGAGTTGTAAAATGGTACAACCACTGTGGAAAATAGTATGATGGTTCATCAAAAAAGCAAACATAGAATTATCATATGACTCAACAAGTCAATTCTCTATTCCTTAATTGAAAGTAGGGGCTTGAATTAACATTTGGACACATATGTTCATAGCAAAACTATTCACAATGGCCAAAGGGTGGAATATACCTAAATATCAATTGACAGATGTATGGATAAACACTATGTAGTATTTAATGGAATACACTTTGGCTTTTAAAAAGAAGGAAATTCTGACATGATACAATATGGATGAAACTTAATGATATGGTATTAAGTGAAAGAAAGCCAATCATGTAAGGACATATATGATTCTGTTTCTATTAGATACCAGAAGTAGTCAAATTAATAGAGACAAACAGTGGAATTTTGGTTTAAAGGGGGTTGCAGGAATTACAGTAGATGGGGTAGAGAGAGAAGATGGGAGGGGAGGGGAGGGGGGATAGTAGGGGATAGGAAAGGTAGCAGAATACAACAGTTACTAATATGGCATTATGTAAAAATGTGGATGTGTAACCGATGTGATTCTGCAGTCTGTATATGGGGTAAAATTGGGAGTTCATAACCAACTTGAATCTAATGTATGAAATATGATATGTCAAGAGCTTTGTAATGTTGTGAACAACCAATAAAAAAATAATAAAAAATACATACATAAAAAAAGGGGTTGCAGGAAGGGAGAGTTACTGATACAGAGAGTTATTGGTACAGAGTTTGGGAGGATGAGAATTTTCTGGATATGGATGGGGGTTATAGTTGTATAACAATGTGAATGTACTTAATGCCACTTAATCTACACACTTAAAATGATTAAAAATAGTAAATTTTATGTGTATTTTACCACACAAATAAAAACTTATCTTCCCTGCATTAAAAGCAAATAAGGAGAAGGGTCATGGAATGACCTCAGCCCTCTAAGGCTTGCATGCCTCCTTATGACCCAGAGAAACATCTTCAGGGGAGCAGTTCTCAGGTTTCTTCTTGATACCACCAGCCTTTAGCACAGAGCCTGCTTGAATAACCACTCCATGAATAACTTTTGGGGATACGTGGCTTCTCTTCTTCTCTCCTTCTCTCATGTGCTCATGGGAAAGAGGCTGAGGCAAGAAATAAAGTGGTGGGTTCCATGCACAGTTGTTCACACCTGTAATCCCAGAGACTTTCATCCCAGAGACTAGGTAGGCTGAGGCAGGAAGATCATTAATTGGAGGCCAGCCTCATCAACTTAGCAAGTTCCTGTCTCAAAATAAAATAAAATGGGCTGGAGATGTAACTCAGTGGTAGAGCCCCCTGGGTTCAATCTCAAGGACCCCCAAAAAGGAAAGAAAAAGAATGTGAGGGGCTCCTCTGTTTACTGTATTAGGTGGGAGGTGGGCAGGATTGTGCAATGCAGGTAGCAAGGAGAGGAGAGACAAGGAAATAGCTTGGAGAGCCATACAAAGTAACAGGGAAAGGGATGATGGATATCAGGGAGACAATGGAGAGGTGCTTCTTGCAAACAGCACTTATTCTCCCCAATGAAAAGCTCTGGGGCTTTAAAGCCCCAGATATGATATGAGCAAACCCCAACAAGGAAGGAAGCCATGCATCTCCAGCAGTTATTCTTGGAGTGGCTGTGTGAATAGCCACTCTAAAGGCTATTCACAAGAAAGAACCTGTTTTAGTCAGATTTTTTGCTGCCTTTACTAAAAAACCCAAATGGTACAACTGTAGAGGACAAAACGTTTATTTGGAGACTTTATTCAGAAGTCTCCATCCATAGAGAACAGGCTTCATTCCTTGGGGCTCCAGGTGAGGCTGAACATCGTGTGGGAGTGTAAGACAGAGGGAAGCCGCCCACATGATGATCAGAAAGCAAAAAGAGAGAGATATTCCATGCTCCAGATACAAAAATATATACCCCATAGCCACGCTCCCAATGAGCCACTTCCTCCAGCCACACCCCACCTGCTTCTAGTCACTACTCAGTTAATCCCATCAGGGATTGATTCACTGATTGGGTTAAAGCTATAACCCAATCATTTCTCCTTCAAATCTTCTTGCATTGTGTCACATGTGAGCTTTCAGGGGACACCTCACATCCAAACCATAACAGAACCCAAGGTGAGATGTGGTTTTAGGGAATTCACAGGCATAGCAGAAGAGAACTGAATTCAATCCTAACCATAACCCAAGGGAGAACACACCACAGCCTCCAAAATAAATCAGAAGAAGCATGTGGAACAGGTAGGATGGAGAAATGCTGTCTGGCTAGAAGAGGCTGAGGGGACTTCATGGAGGAGGTGGCACTTAAGTTAGGCAGAATCGAGGTCCATTATCTTTGTTCTGTTTGTTTGAATTTCTTGAGAAATAAGCTCCTCTTTATATTCTTACAATTTAAAATCTCCCAGGCTGACTTTATCTAACCTATTTCTGTAAGAGTTTTGTTAGCTTTACATCAAAAATCATAGAACAAATTGGTTTCTGTGGTCTGTTAGTGCAGGTTAGACACGGACACATGACTAGAGCAACACCAAATACTATATCAAACGTTGATCATCCAAATATATGTAGACACACACAGTTGGGAATTGTCAACTTGCAAATGAAATTTGACACCATACCCATGACTGTGAAATGGCAAATACACAAATGAAAACTGAAAATATTCTATCCTCTAGCTGTATATATTTCTGGCACAATGCCAAGTGTACAGGTATTCAGAAATTCAGAAGTGTGTGTGTGTGTGTGTGTGTGTGTGTGTGTGTTGGAGATCCAAATATGTGGCATTGGAATGCTGAGCATTATAAAACATTAATAGTTGAAGTCTTTGAATGCCAAGCCCAGGAGTTTTGACTTAACTCTAATGCTTCTGTCAAAATGAGCATTAACTTCTCTCTCCCTCACAGCTACAGGATGCCACTAAATGTCAAGATAGACCAGACATCAGTCGGGTGTAGCTAACACCCACCCACAGGAATGGCTAGTAGGTTCAGTGTGGGAACGATAAACAAAGCTGTTAAAGTCCAGCCACAGGGATAGGGAGCACTTACAATCATAAGAAAAACTCACTGTGTCATGGGTGGGAGCAGAGCCATGGCATAGATGCTTACTTGGGCCCTTGGGAGTCCTGTTAGGCATGTGCCACTGCTGGGCACTTATAATGGTAGGAATCCCTGGGTTCATAAGGACACAAAGGTTTCTCCCTGTAACAACCACACCACCCTGCTGCTGACTCAACTTCCAGCTGGAACTGGAGCAAAAAGTCCAGCTCTTCTCCTGTTATTAACTGTCCCCCAACCCTCCACCCTCAGGCTCACTCATCTGCTTTATTTTTCCCCTGTCCCACTGCACCAGCAGGCAAAATACCATGGTGACCTGCCCTAAACAGGGAGTGAGGAATGCCTGCTGAGATTGGCCAGGCTTGGGTCATCCAGATGGGCATTGGGACTGCTACTGCAGTTCCTTAGCCTTGCCCTTGTCCCTGTGGACTTTCTCTTCTTCTACAAGTTATACTTTGCCTCTTGCATGGGCCAGATGGGCAGCTGGCAGACCCCTGGCCTTTGTCCCTGGTTAGACTAACTTGTGGCTGCATCCACTGGCCAAAGGACTCCAGGTGGAAACAAATATGCTAATGGATAGAGCAGAGGTCCGGAGAAATTCCAGAAATGGATAATCCAGACCCACCACTTGGAATGCAAAAGCGCATGCTCAGATGGTCCTGCTTTCAGCCCCCTCAGACCAACCTGGCCCTCCCAGCAGTCTGGGGCCTCCTGCAGCCGCCTGCAGACAATGGTATGGTCTGTAGAGGCCAGAGGTCACCTGGGGGTGGGGGTTGTCTCCCCATCTCCATCCCCAGGTGGTCCTTGTGGCATTCTAGGGAAAGAAATCAGCCTCAATGCCCCACCCCCACCTCTATTTCCAGTCCCTGTGGGTGGTTTTCTGTGGAGGGGGAAGGGGTATTCAGAGTTTCCGAGGAGCTGTGTTTGGGCTGTGAGCCATTGGCATTCCCACACATGGAGGTGAGTGATTCCTGGTTTGCTGAGGCTGCTGGGCCAGGAAAGGAGGGAGAGCATAGACAAAGTCTGAAGTCCAAGTCCAAAGACAAGTTGGGGATTATGCAGAGTGAGGAGGCAAGTGCCTGGGCACACTGGAGGAGCAGCCACCTTTGAGCTGGGGTTGGAGAACTGTTATGGTCTGATGCAGTGGCCTGGTATTTCTCATCCTTGTCTTGGAGTCAGGGGTGTCTGGGACAAAGCAACTCACTCCCCTGCCCCAGCACTATGCAATGCCACCAGCTCTGGCCAAAGAAGTTCAGAGGGTCTAACTTGCTGTGTATTGTCTGCATTGTACAGGTCCCTAACCCCACCCTGTTCCAGCTCTCCAGTCTGTGTCTTTCCTACCCTTTGTTGCCTGACATATTCCTGTTCATCCTTCCTGACTCTTCTCAGACCTCCAAGTAAGGGCATTTTTAAACAATTGCCATCTACTGAAACCAAGATGTCAGAAACAAAAATTTGGAATGACATTTTTTTAAATTGTAAAAACTGAACAAATTTGGCTTTTTAAAGAACTACATCATCAGTATTTCTCCTTTTATTTAACTCAGAAGATTGAAAATTCTTAACATGGAGCACCAATTTATATTTGGAAACTATAGACCTAGATGACAATTGGACAACTAAAAGTCTAACTTGGGAGTGCATGTGATGCCGCCCTCCACTGGCTTGTATAGCATTTTAGAGGTTACCAAGGCATTTGCATGTTCTCACAACCCTTTGGGATGTAGGTGCCATTAGTCATATTTTACACATGAGGAACAGATGTTCAGGAAAATGAAATAGAGCCAGATGTAGTAGTACACACATGTCATTCCAGCTACTCAGGAGGCTGAGGCAGGAGGATTACAAGTTTGAGGCCTGCCTCAGCAATTCAGTGAGTCCCTGTCTCAATAAAAAATAAAAAGGTCTGGGGATATAGCTCAGAGGTAGAGCACTTGCCTAACATGTGAGAGGCTCTGGGTTAAACTCCAGGTACTTAAAAAAAGGAAACAAAGAAAGAAAAGAAAAAGAAAAATGAAATGGGTTTTCCAGAGATATACGGGCACTGAAGACCATCAAATCCTGGGTTTGTTTTTCTAGGACATACTGCCTCAACATCACGGTGTCAGCAATTCAATTTAAGAAATATAATTGGGCCAGGGTGTATAATTCAATGGCAGAGTGCTTGCCTCGCACATGTGAAGTCCTGGGTTTCATCCCCAGCACTGGAAAAAAAAAAGATCAAATTATTTATTGAGTATTTATTGAACTTGCAGTCTATCAGATGGAAAGTCAAAGATTATGTGTCCCACAGCCACATAGGGAAGAAGACAACTTGAATAGCATCATCTTCTCGTAAGGTTGTTGTGACAATGAATGGACCCCTAATGTGCAACCAGGCACACAGTAGGCATTCAATAAATACTAATCTCTTGACTTCCTTCCTTCCTTCCTTTCTCAAAATATCAGGGAATAGCCCTGCTGCCAACAAGCATTCTTGCCTCCCAGTCTCAGTGCAGTCTGCTTTATAGCACATGGAAAATGCTGGGGACTTCTTGAACTGTGACCCTTCACATTTGATGCAATTTATCCCTGTCCTTCTAATCTGTTTTGGGGAGCTAAGGGTAAGTGCATTTGTGGGCTGAGGTTAGGAAGGGAGGCCCACGCACCAAAGAAATTTCTGTGGAGAGCCAAAAGTTAAGAATCAGTTGGAGTGAGGAAAGGAAAGGGCCCAGTGTGCTGGTGACAGGCAGGCCTTCTTCAGGTTCCCAGAGTCAGAAGGCTGAGCATGGGACTGGAAGGGCAGAGGAAGGGTGTGCTGCTCTATTATGCCAGAATGGAGGGAAGGTGCAGGAGCAGGAAACAAGGTAATTGAAGGAAGCTGAGTGCCTGGGTGGAGGGCATCATGCTCCCTCCCACCATAGGGTCCTTGTATGTATTGGTTCCTCTATCTGCAGCACTGACCCTTCCCTTCTTGTCCTAATAAATTACTGTGCATCCTTCATGTTTTATCTCAAGTATCTATCACATCCTCAAAGAAACATTCTCTGAGGTGCCCTGACTAGATCAAATTCTCTATTCTAGGCTCTCTGAGCATGTATACTTTTGCAATTATTTGGCTGGTATCTGCCTCCTCCACTGCTGTGAGCTCCTTGAGGGCAGAGATTGGGTCTGTTTCGTAGATCATTCTGCCTCTAGTTCCTAGGACATATTATGTCCTCTGTGATTACATAGTGAAAAGCAAGAATGAATGAATGAACAAATGAATGAGTGAGTGAGTGACTCCATAGAAGGGGCAGCACAGAACTCTGGAATAACACTACCTGTTTGAATCCCAGGTCTACCACTTACTACCACTTGGATTGTATCTATTTGTTGCCATTTAGAATCACAAAAGCAATTGTATGATAATTAAACAAGTAAATATTTGTAAATAACTTAAAAAGTGATGGGCACATAATAATGTGTATAAATATATACACATTTGGTGTGAACACATAAGTGCTCACTTCTATAAATCAGACTCTCCTGTGTTTCTCTCCTGGCCCAAGCAATCAGGAGAGAAACAAGCAATCAGACCTCCTGTGTTTCTCTCCTGGCCCACTGTCTCAAGGACAAGCAAGAACACACTTATTTTCCAGCAGGTTCCAATGCTCCAGATCTCCAGGCTGACCTAAGGAGGGTCTTAACTGGAGCCTCCTGGACAGAGAGGGAAGTTGAGGTCTTTGGAGTCCGAAATCATGACTTGATTCATCATTCCCCTTCTCTCCCTACCTTGAATCCATCCATAAGTGCTGTTGGCTGTACCATAAACAAATAAACAATAAAATTTCAATCTGTCTCCCTTTGCTTTAACACTGGTTGTGACCACAGAACAATTGGGATAGTCCCATTTCCCCTCAAGATTCCTTACAGCCTGTTCTCTACACAGCGGCCACATTGAGCCAATCAGAACAGGTCACTTAAAAAAAAAAAAAAAGAACAGATTACTTGCTAGCACAAATCACTCATCACACTGATAATGAAACCCAAAACCCTTCCTGTGTCTTGCAAGGTGCTTCAGAGGGAAGACCCTGCCCACCTCCCCAGTCTCAGCTTTCAGCCTATTCCAGCCATACCCAACCCTGCTTAAAGTTCTGTGCTTCCTCTTAATACTGGCCTTTAGCAATGCTATGCCCTCTGCCTGGATCACTTTTTTCCTTCTATGTCTTTCATTTGGCTGATTCCTCCTTTTTCTCCAGACCTATCCCAGACACCACATCCTCTGGAAAGTCCTAACTGATGCCCCACCTCCTGCTCCTGTCTGTGATGGGTGCCCCTTCTATATACTCCAATAGTATCAGGTTCTTCCTTATCAGAGCAGGCAATATCCTATCTCATCACCGCCCCCTTGGTTTGTAATCCACCTCTCTCCTGGCTGCAAGTAGTGGCCTGATCATTTTTAAATTTTGATTTGTTATATATGACAGCAGAATGCATTACAATTCATATTACACATATGTAGTCTTTTTTTTTTTTTTTGGTGGCGCTGGGATTGAACCCAGGGCCTTATGCATGCAAGGCAAACACTCTACCAACTGAGCTATATCCCCAGACTTGTGGCCTGATCTTATTCACATCTCTATACCCAGTGTACAGCATAAGGCTTGTCATGGAGTAGAAGGCTCAAGAAATATTATAGTGTGTATCCTGGCATCCCCTGTAAATGATTTGGTATAACTTCTATCTGAGCCTGTTTCCCTCAAAATAAGATGGGAAGATAATAATTAGTCACGCTGTTTTAAGGATAAAACATGACACAGAGTAAATGCTCAAAAAATGACAGCTATTGTTGGGTCATAACTGGTCAGGAAAAGAGAGAAAAACAAGTCTCTCCTCCCTGCTAACCCACATACACACCCATCCTGCTTCCCTCCTGTCTTTAGTCCCTTGAATAAAGCTGGAAAACTGAACCAGCAAAAAAATCCCCTTCAGTAAACTCTTGGGAGAGAACTATCTTCTGTATCAACAACACACCCTGGGCTTAGACTCCAGCAGAGCAGCCCCGAATTGGAGGTCTGGTTTTTCTTTTCACCCTGTCCAGATATTTACAGTGTAAACCTTGGATGATGAGTGGGAGGAGGGGGGAAGCACAGCCCATGCCAAGAAACCTCAGGAAGGAACTCACACTGGGTCTCCACACAGTAATGCATACTGTTCTGGAATCTTCCATCAAAACGCTTTGTCAGCTGTGAGAGAAGAAAGGGGTCTTCTCAGCAGCGAAGCAGAGATAAGTGTTCCTGTGGAGGCCAAGTCTCTCTTTCTACATTCAGAATGCTGTCTACTAGAGAAAAGACCCAGGTTCAAGTTCAAACTTAAGTTAACCTTTCTGTCTTCGTGGTGAAAGACTGGAACAATGTTGGATACTCCATCTTCCACTTCCTAGACTCCAGCTGAATAGAAACTCCCCATCAATGACCCTGAACTGCCTCAGAATTGGCATTTGATTTCAACAAACAGGTCTGGGTTGTCTAATGCCTCTTCAATTTCAAGTTGGACAACTGTCCCCTAGTCTTTGTCTTCTGGAAATTTCCTCTTCTGGATTGTCTTTTTTGTTTTAAATGCAAATTCAATTTCAGAACTACTTTAGAAAACATATCTGAAAACCAAAGACCACAGGCAGGAATGATTTCTTCCATTTTACACAGTTGGTAGGTATCTACTATACTATTCTGTCTTTTCCACCACACATTATCCCATATATATTTTTTCTTGAAATAATTGTCAGAGTTCACTTAGTTGTCACATTTGTGGCCACATTTTATAAACTAAAGTAGTATAATTCATAGTTTGCTTAGTCAAATACCTATTATTGGCTGTTTGGATTGTATCTATTTGTTGCTATGATAAGTAGCACTTTGTACAATTTGCTTTTAGGAAATTTCTTCTTCTAGATTGTTCTTTAAATGCAAATTCAATTTTAGAATTACTTCAGAAAATATATCTGAAAATCAAAGAACAAAAGACAGGGGTGATTTCTATCAAGAAGCAGGCCTACCCATTCATTTCCCTTTCAGTCCTTGAAGTGGGTTTCCAGGGACAATAAGTGCCACACAATGCTTTTCCCAGATTCTTGATTTCAGTGGGGTAGGCAGTGCTGAGAAAGTCCACAGCATCAGTCTGACCTTCCAGTGGTGAGTCAGGGCCACTTAGGTACAGTTATGTGGGCACAGAGAATTTGGATTTTCTGGAAAACTCTTAGTCTTATCCCTGGCAAGTCTCAGAACCAGATTTAGAACCAGAACAGGCCAGTTATTCTCTGAACCAGTCTTTATTGAGACTTGTGGTAGATGCTGCTTGTTGCTTACCTAATAGCCATCCTCTATATCTTTTTGCTCACTAACAGAGCTCCAATATTTTTAGGTAGTTGGCAAAGATCCTTTCATATCAGACAGTTGGGAAGACCCAGTTCTAGGCCCAGGCTTTAATTATTATATTTGTTTTGAACTAATTATTGGTCTAAGTGAGTACATGACACAGTTCTTGGTAATGAGACATAAGGGACAGTTGTCTAGGAAGTCTCCCCTTCCCAAATAACAGGCAAAGACTCCTAAGAAGAAGGCCTTTGTTTCTTCCTTCTTCATTGTGCTAGGATGCAGATATAATTTTTGAGAATAAAGCAGCCATCTGGCAACCATAATGCAACAAGTTTGAGAATGAAAGCCAATTCACCATGGATAGCAGCATAGCAGGCAACCACCCACCTTTAAAGTTTTTATGTGAAAAAAAAAACACATCATGTCCATTTGTTTAAGCCACTATAGGTTGGGTTTTCTGTTACTTTCAGCCCAAAGCATACCCAACTGTACCTACTGTGTGCCTGGCACTTTGCTAAGTACCAAAGAAGTTACAAAAGAAATAGAAAACATGCTTCTTTACCTCAGCAAGCTAAGTCCACTTAGAAAGATGAGAAACAAACACAGATAACAATATATGGAAAGTAATTAAGTAACCAAGAAGAAAGGACTGAGGAAACTATTTTAAGCAAGGGGAATAAGAAAGAGTTAGAGCTAGAAATATGCATAGTGTTTCCAAGGAAAAGTAAAGATCTAGATGGGTCATAGAAAGGAAATGGGAGATGTGGCAGATTGTAGGTTGGCACCATATTCAAAGGCTAAAAATTGCCCATTCAGGACTTTGGCAATGAATTGATGTTTAGTGGAGAACCAATGCAAGAAAAATTCATGATGAAAGCTGTACTTGAGGAAGATTAGTTGGATGGTGAAGTGCAGACTGCAGCTGTGGTACTCAAATGGGTGATGACAGCTAGAAGGGTATCATGCAAGAGATATTCTGAAGGGGAATTAGCAGAACTTGATCAATGTAATGATTGAGTGTGGAAAAGGGAGAGGAAAGAGGGTCAGATAGAATGGGGGAAGAGCCCTTGACAGACACAGGAAGCATAGAAATGGAGATAAGATTTTTGGCTTTGGCTCAGGAAGCTGAGGCAGAAGGATCATGAGTTCAAAGCCAGCCTCAGCAGTTTAGCAAATCCCTAAGCAACTTAGTAACACCCTGTCTCTAAATAAAATATACAAATGCATTAGGGATGTGGCTCAGTGGGGACAATCCCCAATACCAAAAGAAATAAAAAAAGATTTTTGGCTTTGACATGTCAAGCTGACAGTTGACCACATAGATTAATATGTCTAATCATATTAATCAGAAGCCCCACGCCTGGGAGTAGGGACAGAGAGGGAGCAGAAAAGGCATTTGGTTAATGCTAGTGATTTCCAAACTTCAGTCATCTTCATGACTTTTGACACATGCTGAACTACATTACCAATCTATTTGATATTGTTCCTTAAATTAACTTCTTTATAGACTTTGGGATGTAGCTCAGTGGTAGAGCACTTGCTTAGCATGTGCAAGGTTCTTAGATCAATACCCAATACAATCACCCCTCCCCAAAATATGTTATAAACTTCTTCTTATGTTATTTATTTATTCAATAATACCCTTGAAGTCAGCAGCTTTAATGTGTTAATTAAAGTTTTTTTTTCTAAAACACATGAAAATAAATTCATGGCTATTAACACTTAAAAAATATTCAACCGTTAACTACTTGAAATTATCTCACATGCCTTTAGAAGACCTGGCCACCAGCCTTGGGAAAAATAGAAACAGCTCAGACACAACTGGGGGACCTGTTTAATGCGAGTGAGGCATTTCAAGGGGCCCGATCTCTTGAGTGTTGGGACTCTTGAATCTGCTCCCTTCTATGTCAGCAATTTACTTTTTTTTTCCCTGGGAGGATAGATCTTTATGCATCAAGCTGTATGAGAGAGAGAGAGCTGGAAAGTGTGTGCCCTGGATGTCACAGGGTGCCTGGGGAGGTATTGCTCACCCATCAGTCATTTTGGGCAGCATAAACCAGGTGAAGCATCCCCTCTATAGCGTTTTGGTCTCAAATCCTCTCACTAGGGTTTCTAAGGAAAGATTCCTGCAACTTGAACTAAACGAAAACACTGAGAAATAAGTTGCAGCCTTCCTCCTCCCTTTCTTCCCCTTGCCCGCCCCCACTCCTCTAGCCCCCTTCCAAATCTGAGCTGGGCTTAGCATAAGAGAAGCATGACTCATAGGAACCAAGGTCTGAGCCAGACAGGCCAGCCTGCCAGGATTCTTCCCCAGCTGATGACAAGCAGACCCAGCAGCCTGGTCCCCAGCCCATGACAGACTCAGTTGTCCAAAGGCTTCAGGCCATTAGAGCCCCCAGGGTAACAAACATTCCCTGGGGAAAGGTCAAAAGACCAGAAATGGCAAAGAGCTGCTGTGAAGGAAAGAAGACTGTGTTCATTCAATGGCAATAGTGTATGGATATTGCTTCCCCTAATGTCTTGTCCAAGAGTCTCTTAGGCCCTAAGTACCTACCTTCATAATAATATTGTCATCATCATCGTCATCATCATAATAATGATAATGCTTACAGGGAAATAACTATGTGCAAGGTATTGTGCTAAGTGCTTGACACGTATTATTTTGTTCTCACAGAGACCTTAGGAGGCAAGTACTCTAATTAGACCCAGTTTAGAAATGAGAAAACTAGGAATCAGAGAGTGGAAGTAAGTTTTCCAAGGCCCACACAGTCAGTGGGATAGCCTAGATTCAAGCATAAGAGTATGGTTCCAAAGCCCAACATTTCAACCATTCTGTTTCCTCACAATACTTTCTGAAGAATGTTGATGCTGGGTACAGCTAACTGGACCAGACACAGACCCTGGATTCAGGATAGAAAACTACAGATTGGCCAGCAGATTAAGGCAGTGGCCTGAGCTAGGTATCAAACGTGGAAGATAATGACCAATGGAACCACTCAGTTCCTCTCTCCTGTGGAATCTGAACTTGAAACATGGAGAGGGTCCTCAGTCAGCAATGAGTACAGCAGTAGCCACACACCAATGCACATGAGACAGAAGCCATGAGACAATACAAAATCCTTGAATGAGCAGAAACTTGAGTGGAGAACAGAGAGAAATTATTGGCGGCAGCAAAAACAGGGGCTTCTGAATCAGAGAGCAAGGCAAGTTGATCATTTTAACTACTCATTTGCCAATATCCTCAACTTTCTTACACCATTGAAGACTTCTTTCACCCATCTTACAATCCCTAAGACTCTAACAAAGCCAAATGCTTACTCCTCCTCCTGCCCTAGGACCACTAAGCACTGCTTGGTGAAAATACTTCAGCCACATGGATGGGAACCATTATAAATGTACTAGGCCAGGAAATACCCACCTCTGATTCCCTGTTGGGTTCTTTCCTCCATTCTCTCCAGTGGATCTCTGAACAACACAGCCTCCTCTATCATCTATAAACTTTTAGCCTTGTTACATCCCCTACACCCATTTTCACAGAGAAAGTCATTACACAGTAACTTTCCACAGTCAAATCTCCAAGTTTACTCCCCATCCATTTTTTCCACCTTCCCTGACTCATCTCAATTGAGTCTGATCTCTGCAACTGCACCCTGGCTTTCAGTTTTTCCCATCATCCTGGGGATCTGAAGCTTTCATTAGCCCTTCAATTGGCCAGCATCACCCATCTATCCCTCTGTGCTGTGCTTCCTCCACGTGAGCATTGAAGCATACCCTCTCTTTCCCATAACTCTCCATTATCTGCTCTCGCTTCCCTTTCACAGAAAAAACTTGTTGAAAGAGCTGTCTACACTTGCTCTCTCCATTTCCTCACTCCCACTCTTTAGCCTGATATAGCTGCCATCCAGTTCTATTACTCCACTGAAGCTATTTGCACAGATGATCTCTTCACACATAAATTCCAATGTTTCTCAGATCTTCCCTTATATTGGCCTCTCTGAAGCATTTGCCACAGTTAGCTGAAGCCTCCATCCTGAAGCATTCTCTTACCTTGGCTTCTGTGATCTTGGTTGAATTTTTATTTATTTATTTATTTATTTAGGGCTGGGGATGGAACCCAGGGCTTCAAACAGGCTAGGCAAGTGCTCTACCACTGAACAACATCCCCATCCCTCTCCTGCTTTCTCTCCCACCTTTCTGGTTGCCGATCAGTCCCCTCATTGGGCTTCTTTACCTCTGTCCATCCACAAATGTTGAGGTTTCCTAAAGCTTTCTCAAAGGCCTTCTTCCTAACCTCCAAATTCTCCATGCATAATCTTCCAAGGTTTCAATTACCATCTATAAACTGATGCCTCTCAAATTTATATATTTGGATCCAATAACTCCTGAGCCTCAGACCTATAGAGTCGATTTTCACTTAAGTGTCTGTTATAGTTTGGTTGTGAGGTGCCTCCCCCCAAACTCATATGTGAGACAATGCAAGAAGGCTTGGAGGTGAAATGATTGGTTTATATGAGTCTTAATCCAATCAGTGAATTAATCTTCTGATTAACTGAATGGTAACAGATGGCAGGTAGGGTATGTCTGGAGGAGGTGGGCATTAGAGGTGTTCCTTTGGGATATATATTTTCTCTCTGGTGAGTGGAGTCTCTCTCTACTTCCAGATCATCAAATGAGCCACTTCATGTTCAGCCTCCCCTTCAACCCTGAGGAAGGGAGCTGGCTGTCTACCGACTAAGACCTCTAAAACTATAACACCCCAAATAAACTTTTCCTCCTCTAAAATTGTTCCTGTCAGGTCTTTTAGTCACAGTAGTGACAGACAACCTAAACTTCACATGCCCAGAACTGAGCCCAGTATTATTTCTCTGGAGCCTGTTCCTCTTCCTTGGTCCCTAGAATAGCTAACATTTATTGAGTGCATTCTATGCTGGACCGAGTTCAAAGCATTTTATGTGTCTTATTTCACTTAACCATTAAAACAAAGGCAGTATTAGTATGCTTATTTTATAGGAAAGGAAACTGAGACACAGAGAAGTTTAGGAACTTGTCCAAGGCCACAGAGCAAATCAATGGCAGATCTGGGATTCTCCAACTTCAGAGCTATTGCTTTCAACTATCACACTATATGGCTATCCAGTTGTCCTGCCAGAACCCTAGGCATCAACCCTTACTCCTGACTTTTCCTTCCCTCTCCATATCTCTCTATTCTACTACCAAAACATGTCTCAGATCCAACTATTTCTTTCCACCTCCATTATAACTATCATAACCAGGTCAGTATCATTTCTCACCTGGCTTTCTGCCTCCAATATCTTCACTTCCCAACCCAAACCATCTTCCATGCTGATTTCTCAGCAATGTCTGAAAGGCATGTCATCTGTATTGTTTGGTTTTCTGTTATTGTAACAATACCTGAGATAATCAACTTAAAAAAGAGGAAAGGTTGATTTTGGCTCACAGAATGTAGGCCTTAGTCCATGGCTGGCCACTTTTGGGCCTACAGCAAGGCAGCACATCAGGGTGAGAATGTGTGGCAGAGGAAGCTGCTCATCTTTAATGGCCAGGAAGAAAAGGGAGAGAGAGAAAGAAAGAGAGAGAGAGAGGGAGGAGAGGAGGGAAGAGAGGAAAGAGAGAGGAGAGGAGAGAGGAGAGAGGTGAGAGGAGAGAGGAAGGAGAGAAGGGCTGTGTTCCTAGTATCCCTTCAAAGGCACTCCTCAAACAACCTAATTTCCTTCCACTAGGTCCTACCTTTAATAAGGTTCCACCACCTCCCAATAGCACCATGGATTGGGGACCAAGCCTTCAACACACAGGCATTTGGGGAACAGTCAAGATCCAAACTGAGGTAGCAGTACATGGCTCCTCATTGCTCTCAGGATAATTCCCAGGTGCCTTTACACAGCTTACTTGATCCTTCATGATCTAGTCTCTACCTGCCCCTCTAGGCTCAGATCTTTCCATCCTTTCTACACCTAACTTCCTGTAATTTTCTTCCTTCCCACCTGCCTTCACCTGGCTTCCACCTACTTATCCTTCAGTTCTCCATGTAGAGGAGGGACTATTCCTAAAATGAGGAAAGCCAACCTTCACTCCCCAGTTTGGCTTAGGTGCCATTCCTTTTTTACCCTATACTCATCCTTATCAGATCACTTCTCATGGCTTATATTATTTATTCATGTTCTTTCCTTAATCATGTTCTTTCCTCAATAGATCTAAGTTATGTGAGACCAAGGGATATTGTCTACTTTCCTTACTTCTGCACTCACCCCCTTGCCTGGCACAATTTGTGAATGTTATGTGTGTAGAAATGATGCCAAAGCCCTCTTTCTTCACTCTCCTTTCTCCAAGCCACACTCAGTGGCCTGAAGAAGCATCCCATGGCCAGCTGCCTTACACAGGTCCTGTGCACAGAGGCCAAGGATGTGTGAACCTATCAGCTTAGACCTTCCTTCCCAGCAGTGGACCCAAGAGTCAGCGCCCTCCCTCCACTCCATTTCCTGAACTGTCTTTACATCGTGAATTTCAGCTATCACTTGACTTTTAGAACTAGAATCAAGCTATGTCTTAGTTACTGGCTCTTTTAATAGCCTTGTGAGATCAATGGGGATGCAACAGAAATAACAATGATGACTCACCCAGCCCATCTCTCCTCCCCTCACCACACTGCACAGAATCCAATCCTGCCACTGTCGAGTTAAGCACTGTTCCAAATGAGGTAGCAGTGGTCCCTTGGTTATCTGAGGCATCATGAATGGTATAAGCAGTCAAGGTGAGACCTCATGTGAGACCTCATGTGAGATACAGGTCAGATTCTATAGTCAAATGCATTGTCATATTTTGAACCTACACAACACAGACAGAAATAGATAGAGCAGAATAGCAAGCTCCTGGTAAGAGAAAGGCTCTGGCTGTAAGATAGGTGAAGAGGGAGGCAAGGGACCCATAACAATATCACAGAAAAGGATAGAGGGAGAGGCAAAACTCAGGTGGGCTTCCTCATCCTTGCTCATGCAATCCTTTTCTTCTTGGAACTTCACCCAATAAAAGCAGATCATGTCCACATGTTGTACCACAGTGGGCAAATGGGCTATGCTAGTCATTAGCTCTATTTCCCAAATATTCCCAGTTCTGCGCCTTATGGGTAAACAGTGAGATTATACTTTTGACAGGACCATATTATGAGTTCTGGCCAATGACACAGAAGTAAAACATGTCACTTGCAGGCTGGAACAATTCAGTGCCAGAGTGAGACCCTACAGAGCTCTCTTTCCCTTAGCTATGGTGACCAGCAATGTTTGGGATAGTAGTCTCTTTGACCTGGGTTTTGAGTTAAGGAGACAAGCTCATTCTAACTGATACACAGGCTAAACCTTTCCTTTGGAGTTTGACATTATCAGAGAAAGGAAACTATAATCATGGTACTGAAAAAAGATGACAATTATTCATTATTAATTATCAAAACAATCACCAAAATCATGCTTGGCATATTGGTAATTTTAAGTTATTAGCAATGTTCTAGATCAAATTTCAGGAAGTAGTCTATGAATGCTTGTTATATTATTAATTAATAAATGAGAGGAAAAGACTGAATACAACTATGATGATTCTTGAGATGCAACCGGCAATTCTGAAATGCACAGCACAGGCCAATAGTCTAAACTAACTCATTTAACAACATAGTCCTAAGAGGTTCTAGGTCATTTTGTCCAGGTACAAGTCCAGGCCTTTCCTGGCCCAGCTCTTACTGTTGCCCTATGTAACTGCTGATTTCTTTACCTAAGTTTTCCCTGGTTCTTCCTCCATCCCTGGACAAGTTCTTCTCTTGAGTCCCTTAATCACTAAGAACATGAGCTCTAATTTCTAGTATTCCACAAGTACTCCCAGCTCTCTGACTGCCACCACAGGAAAGTGCTGTGTATTCCTGGCTTCCACCCACCTGTATCTCCTCAACTCTCTTCTGTGGAGGAATTTCTAACAGGATAGGGTATGAATTTTGAATTCAAATGGAGCTGAGTTTGAATCCCGTCAACACAATTAACTTACTTTAGGACCTTGGATAAATCATTTTCTCTCTCTGAGCCTCAATATCTTCATCATTATAATAGGAACAAAAATATACGTAGTCCCAAATGTATGATGGCTCAACTAATGAGATTTTTGACTTCACAATGATGCAAAAGCAATACACATTGAATAGAAACTGTACTTTGAATTTTGATCTTTTGCTGGCTAGTGATATGCAGGATGATACTCGTGATGCTAGGCAGGGCCACTGAACCACAGCTTCCAGTTAGCCACGTGATCACAAGGGCAAACAACTGAGACTCAATGGATTGTATATTGAATATTGCTGGGCTTTGCCCCTTCCAAGTCTATAAAGTGTCAGGGCTAGCAGCCACCTTAAGGGCCATCCCTTGATCCACAGTCTAAGTTTCTGGATAAGAAAGAGTTACAGATATTCTGAGAGCTATTGGTTCTCAGGACTGGAAAGAACCCTGAAGGACATGACCCCCAGGCTGACTGACAGGTAGTCTGCCCCACAGAAGGGAGGAGGATGAGCCTGGGCTCCTGCTTCTATCGTAGGCTTTGGGAGCACTGCAGGTTTCCCAACATACCTAGGAAGCAGCATCACTTATAACAAAGTGTCAAGGGCTTAACTACCCAGATTCAAAGCCCAGCACAGCCACCTGGTAGCTATGTGGCCTGGGGCAAGTTGCTCCTCCAGGGCTCCATTTTCCCTTTGCATAGCAGGTCAAAGATGCCTGTCTCATCAAAGCTGTGTATGACTATGCTGGCTTTACCTCTATAAAATGCTAATAAGTGACACTTGAGTTTTAAAATTTCTAGGAGGGACACATACAATGGTGGTAGGAAGGAAGATAGGAACTGTATATATGTTTTCTTTTCCCAGGCTGGAGGGAGACTCACTTCCCTTCCCAGAACCCTAGTTCCTACTTAAGAGAAACCTCTGCTTTCTCCCCAAATCCCTTGACTTTTCCTGGCAAAGAGGCTGAAATAAGGTTCAGCCTGGGCTGAAATAAGGTTCACCCCCCCCACCACCAGGCTTCAGAGTCCCCCATTTTGTTTGACTTCATCCTCAAGTACACATCCTGAAGCACTGCCCAGTTGGCCATTTCTGGGAGAAAGTCTGGCAATCATCAGCTAAATTGAGCCTATTAGTACCTGTTTGCACCACTCATGCAAACACCCCAATCATGCAAATTCCTGCCTGCCTGCCGGAGGCTCTGGAATCACTGAGGTTATAAATCGAAACTCAGTCAGTACTGACTCTGCCTGGAACCAACCAGTCAGTGGCCAAGACTTTGCATATTATTTCCAGTTTTCCAACCCCTCTCCCTTTTAATGAGCTGCCCAGGCAAGGAGCTATGCATTTAGTTAGAAATCACACTTAACAGCCACAGATTGCCACTTTGCACTGTGCACATTTGATTTAATAAATGTGCTACTGCTGTGGTTTTCACATATCCCTATGGGGGAAAGCACTTCAACATGGAAAAGGTCCTTCAGACCACCTAGTTCACTCACTGCTTCTGACCACCTCTCAAGTAAAACAGAAATGTTGCTACCCAGGAGCAGGCCCCACAGGGATGCAGCTATGATTGTTGTTGTTTCTAACTAAAAATCATTAGCAAAAGGTCCATTCTTATCAGAAACAAAAACAATGACAGGGACATGTTAGAGATTCTGAAGGACCCCTGGGAATACTGCTGTGTGAGGTCCAGAAAGGGCTGCCACAGCAGTGTGGGTGGTGTGTGATGTATGTGGATGTGAGTTCGAGCACATTTGGGTGTGCATGTGTGTCCCTTATCAAACAGCTCATCTGAAAAGAGAAACAGGTCCTCTCAGTTAAGTCATCATAAAACAACTGAAAGGGAACCCTAAAAAAACTCCAAGATGAGGTTCCTCTCAGTTGTCACTGATGAATAGCTTGATAAATTCGAGTATTCTGTAGTTTCAATGGCAGTTAAACATGGATGCCATCCACTCAGCTGTTTAAGCCCCAAATCTAGCAGGCATTTACTCTCCTTACTCTTCACATCTAGTCCAACAGAGAATTTTGTCTTTTTTACTCCAGAATATATCCTGAATCCATCCACTTCTTCTCTGCTTCACTGCCATCAGTGTGGTTCAAGTCTCTGTCACTTCTCTCCAGGACAAAGCCTCCTCAATAGCCTCCCTGCTTCCATCCTTTTTGCCATGCAGTCCATTCTCTACATAGCAGTTGGGAGTATCTTTTAAAAACATAAACCCTTTTCCTATCATGGCAATATAAAAACACATGTTCAAAATGAATCATCTACAACCCTGGTTCACTAAGTGACTGTGATGAATTAGTTCTTGCAGCAGCATATCCTGGCTAATCCTGACTGATATGTCGAATTCACACAGATTTCTGGAGCAGGGTTTTTGGCTTCATAGGATTCCTAAAGAAGGGTGTGATGCCAAAGGATTATCTTAGCCACTGTAGAGAAGTGGACAGGAGCTGGATGAGTGAGGCACAGTGTTCAAAGTGTGCAATTAACAAGCTTAGCTAATACCCCTCAGACAGGGGCGTCACCATGATGACATGACTCAAGAAAGCAGACTGCTTAGAAGTCAGATAATCTGTGCCTAACCCAGGAAAGGGGACAGGATTTTGATGCTGGAGGGGAACTGGAGTACAAAGCTGAGTAATGAGTAGAATTTAGTAATAGGAATTAACATGGTGGAAGTGACACAGGAGAGGGAAGGAAAGGAAGAGGTCAGAAGCAACATGTACCTTCAAGGGTCACTCTTGGAAGTTCCTGATCGCAAATAAAATGGGTAGCAAAATGCTCCGGGGACCAATGAAGGACACCAGCTGTTGTCACAGGTTCTCTAGCTCTGGGTCTGCTGAAACTGAGAGGGTATTTACTGCCTGGGTCAGGACTGGCTCAGTGACTGGCATTTTGAACCAAGCTGGCCAGAGTGAACCTGTCAGGGATTGCCGGAGAAAGCAGAGGCAGGAGAAATCAGGAGGGTCTTTTATAATCAGAATAACAGCTGACAGTTATCAAGGGCTTATCACAAGCCAGACACTGTGGCCAGGACATTATATTTATGCTCTCCCTATAATCCTTACACAAATCCCATAAAAGTTAGTGCAATTTTATCTCTACTTAGAGACACTAAGTAACTTGCCTAAGATCATACATCTAATAAATGTCAGAGTCCTGATTTGGAACCAGGATGTTTCCTCCCCAACCTATGTCTTTAACCACTTTATTTGCTCTTTTTCCTACTTCTTGAATTTATGTATTTGTTTCCCTTTCTCCTAGTTTTTTTGTTTCATCCATTTCCTGCCACCTGTTCAATTTCTCTTCTCATACTTCATTACTTGACACGAAAAAAATAATTGAGTCCACTGTGACTAGTTATCTATTATTAATTTTTCCAGTCATGCACTTTCTGGTTCAATTCAGCCCTCCATACATTGACTGCCAACAGGTGACCCTTATCTCTAATAACATAAAAGCAGGACTCCTTTCAGATGGAGTGACCATAGGGAAAAAAAAGGCAAGGTAGCTCTCTGTGCATGAACAACAATCTGGGTACAAGAGCCATGCATCTGGAGCTCTAAACACTTTTGGCAGGCACTTGGAACAATGTTGTGGAGATGACATCTGTAGATAGCATAAGCTTGGAGGTTTGAGAGGTACTGAGTATATGTATAGAAAGTCCTAGTATTGATTTTCTCTTTATTATTTAAAACTGTTTGGGATGACCTTTCTAGAGAGTCCACTCTGATGTCCTAGAAAAGAAAGAGCACAGGGGTTGTTCTTAGAATGATAAGATTCTGATATGGCTTTGCCACTTAATATCTCTAGTACTCAGTTTCCTCATCTGCAAAATGAGGGACATGTGTTTTACAGCTTCCTCTCTCAGATGATTTGGAGTGAGGATCAAATAACTTAATGGTATCGAGAAGATTCCTTTAACACAGATGCCCCCCCCCAAAGCTGTCCATGCTCCACTGTGCTTTAGCCTGGTGAAGATCACCTCTCCCAACACCTACCTCACTAACCAAAGCCTCTTTCTAAAACCTCCTCATTTTCTTTTGCACCTGTAAATCCATCCACTTTCTTTCCAAAGTCACTGTCACCACCCTGGACCAAACCTACGTTATTTCTCTCCTGGACAATGGTAATACTCTCCTGTCTGGCATTGTCCTTGCACATTCCTCTGCAGTCCATTCTTTGCAAAGCAGCCTGATTGAGCATTTTGAAATCAAAATCAAATGTTTCCCATCTTGCATTGGTAGCTCCTGTTGTTCTTAGGATAAAACTGTAGGACTTCCTTCCTGGCCCACAAAACCCTATGTGATCAGGCACCTTCAACTCACCTTCAACTAACGTTACTCTTTTTCTTGTTCCCTTGTGCTTCCCCACACTCAGCTCCATGCAGCTCCTTGAATGCACCATGCACTCTCCTACCAAAAAGCTTTGGCACATGGTGTTCTCCCTGCCTGAAATGCTCTTTCCAAGCCCCCTCCAGCTCCAGGCACATTCCAAGTTCCTGATTTCCCTAGGAAAGATTTCCTTGATCCCTAAGATTAGTTCAGTTATTCCTATTATTCACGAAAGTTTTATTTTGGTCATGTTCAACTAATGTATACATCTCCCACAAGATTCTTAGTTCTTAGAGATAAAAACTGTGATTATTTTTGTTTATCATGGTGTCCCCAGCATCTGACACAGTGCCTGGCACATGATAGGTGCTCAGTCAATATCTGTTAAATGAAAAAATGAACATGGAGGTCCTTGACAAACAATAAAGCTGGGCAAAAATAAGGCAGTGTTGCAGAAACAGAAAAACTAATCCTAGAATTCATAATTTAAAGAACTCAGAATAGTCAAAACTGTCAAAAATGTAAAATGAATTTGGAACACTAATACTTCCCAATTTCAAAACCTAATACAAATTAATCAAAAGTAACCAAAATGATTAAAAAATAATCAAGATGGTGTGGAAATGACTAAGGATACATATATGGATCATGGAATAGAACTGAGAGTTCAGAAATAAACCCAGACAGCTATAGTCAATTAATTTTTGACTATAGGGTACCAAAAAGAACAGTCTCTTCAACAAAAGGTTGACAATGGGATATCCAACAACATGAAGAAAAATGAAGTTGGATCATTAACTCACATCATATACAAAATTAACTCTAAATGGGTCAAAAATCAAAATATAAGACACGAAACTATAAAATCCTTAAAGGAAACATAGATATAAATCTGAATGTCCTTGAATTAGACAACAGTTTGAAATAATATTATGTTAAAGGTACAAGCATCTGAAGTAAATGTTGGACATCATCAAAATTTAAAACTTTTTTGCATCAAAGAATATCAAGAAGTGAACAGGCAACCCACAGAATGGAAGAAAACATTTACAAATCCTATATCTGATCAGGGATCAATAATACATGTTATATAATATGTATATTATAATATAGATTATACATTATATATATATATATCATAAAGAACTCCTTTAATTTCACAACAAAATAACAAACAACCCTGTTCAAAAATAGGTAAAAGACTTGAATAGATATTTCTTCAGAAAGATATACAAGTAGCCACTAAAGACATGAAAAGATACTCAACACCATGAGTCATTATGAACTGCAAGTTAAAACTATAATGAAATACACTTCATGCCCACTTAGATGGCTAGAATAAAAATATAGATAATAACAAGTACTGGTGAGGATATATAGAAATTAGAACCCTCATACACTGTTGGTAGGGCTAAAGCAGTCTGGCAGCTCTTCAAAGTGTTAAATATAGAGTTTCCATGATTCAGCAATTCCACTTAGAAATGGAAGAAAAATTTTAATACTTATTTTTTAGTTGTAGTTGGACACAATACCTTTATTTTATTTATTTTTCTGTGGTGCTGAGGATCGAACCCAGGGCCTTGCACGTGCTAGGCAATTGCTCTACCACTGAGCCACAACCCCAGCCTATGAAAGACATTTTTACACAACTTGTACATAAATGTTCATGCACATTATTCATAATAGCCAAAGGATGGAAATGAGCTAAATGTCCTTCAATGTGTGAATGGATAAACCAACTGTGATATTTCCATACAATGGAATGTTAGTTAACCATAAAAAAGAATGAAGTGCTGACACATGCTACAATGTGATGAAACCTAAAAACATGACAAGTGAATTAAGCCAGACACAAAAGACCAGGTATTGTATGATTTTCATTTATATGACATATCCAGAAAGGCAAATCCAAGAGATAGAAAGTAGATTAGCTGCTTCCTGGGGAGCACTCGGTGAGTCATTGGGAGCTGGGTTTCTTTGTGGTAATAAAAATGTTATAAAATTGATGGTGGTGGGCTGGGGTTGTGGCTCAGTGGTAGAGCACTTGCCTAGTATGTATGAGGCACAGGGTTTGATTCTCACCACCACATATAAATAAATAAAGATCCATTGAAAACTAAAAAAGTGTTTTAAAAAACTGATGGTGTTAATAGATGCATAACCTCATGAATATGTTAAAATTCACTGAATATTATGCAAATTATCTCAATAAAACTGTTAAAAATAAGGTGTTAAAATAGAAAGTGATTTTTAAAGTCAAAAATGAGCCAGACATAGCAAACTTAAGGGGATGAGTGTTCCAACCAGAAGGAACAGCTAGTGCAAGGATCCTGGGGAAGGAATGAGATTGTCAAAGAACAGAAATGAGGTCATTACTGCTGAAGTGGGTCAGGGGGAAAGTGATTGGAGCTGAGGTCAGAAAGGTTGGTAGGTCAGCTAGAATGTAAAGTCTATTCTATGAGGAAGAGCCATGAGAAGCTTTGAAGCAGGGGAGTAACATATTTCATTAGCCAATGAAATGCATGGCCATGTGACTTGCTTTGTCTAATGAAATATGTCACTCCTCTGCTCCACTGCTAGATCTTACTATTTGAAATGTTAACCAAGAAGTGCATGAATTATTCTACCATAATTTTAAAGAAATATTTTGATATTAATATTTTACTAATATACTATTAATTATAAATATTGGTGTTTATATAGTTGTTTTCCTTTGTAAGCCTATATCTCAAGCTTCAAAAACAATTCTGGACAGGTATGGTGTGTATGCCTGTAATCTCAGCTACTGGAGAGGCTGAGGCAAGAAGATCACAAGTTTGAGGCCAGCCTCAGAAACTTAGTGAGACCCTACCTCAAAATAAAAAGTGAAAAGGTTTGGGGATATAACTGAATGGTGGAATACCCTGGGTTTGATCCCCAGTAGTGCAGAAATAACAAAAAAATCAGCAAAAGTTTGAGAATGCCAATGTCTTAGTGGATAATGAACAGTATGGTAGTTTCCTGCCCTGTCTTCTCAATTCACCTTATGTTGCTTCCATGGTAGGTCTACCAAGCCTAGTGTTCAAGACTTATTCTATGACAGTATGAGAAGTTCAATGAAACAGAAAATTTGAAAGCAAGTTCTGAAGATAACTTCAGAATGCTAGAAGAGTAGACTTGGGTACTACTCAATGGTATCTTTAGGAATGAACCCAGGCTTTCTGATTCACTACTTCATGGTAGAAATATTGGCCTGACAAAGCCTACTATTTGCTGCTTACTATGCTATGATGAATTTGGACTGGATGGTCTCATGACCTGTGTGGCCATGACAGCCTGAGTTTCTATATTACCTGCTTCCACAGAATCCAAATAAATGAGGCTCAGTAGCCCCAGGCACTCCCCTGACCTTGGCATTAGCTTTGAGGGACCTCCCAAAGATTCTCTACAATATGCTAGAGGAGAAGTACTTTCCTCAATTCCAAAAACACCACTCACAGTCCTAGTCTCCTTTCCTTGCTCATGCAGCTTCCCCTTCCCAGCACACCCTCCCCATGTCTGTCAGTGCCTGAATCCAAACTATATTTCACAACAAAGTTGTGATGGACTACTCCAAAATCCTGTAGTACCAGGCATGATGTACCTTCTATTGCTATCTTTTTACAGGTATGTGTCCCCACCTACAATAAAATTTTCTCTGAGTGGGACCCACATTTCCTCCTTCCAAGCATCCCTAGCGTCCAGCTCAGTTCCTTAATCTATCCAGACAAATATAATGGCCTGTAGGCATTTCTGTATATCAGCGACAAAACTTCTGAAACGGAAATGAGGAAAAACACTCCATTCACAATATCCTCCAAAAAAATAAAATACTTGGGAATCAACCTAACAAAAGAGGTAAAAGATTTATACAATGAAAACTACAGAACCCTAAAAAGAGAAGTAGAAGAAGATCTTAGAAGATGGAAAAATATACCCTGTTCATGGATAGGCAGAACTAACATTATCAAAATGGCGATATTACCAAAAGTTCTCTATAGGTTTAATGCAATGCCAATCAAAATCCCAATGGCATTTCTTGTAGAAATAGATAAAGCAATCATGAAATTCATATGGAAAAATAAAAGACCCAGAATAGCAAAAGCAATTTTAAGCAGGAAGTGTGAATCAGGCGGTATAGTGATACCAGATTTCAAACTATATTACAGAGCAATAGTGACAAAAACAGCATGGTACTGGTACCAAAACAGGCGAGTGGACCAATGGTATAGAATAGAGGACACAGAGACTAATCCACAAAGTTACAACTATCTTATATTTGATAAAGGGGCTAAAAGCATGCAATGGAGGAAGGATAGCATCTTCAACAAATGGTGTTGGGAAAACTGGAAATCCATATGCAAAAAAATGAAACTGAATCCCTTCCTCTCGCCATGCACAAAAGTTAACTCTAAATGGATCAAGGAGCTTGATATCCAATCAGAGACTCTGCGTCTGGTAGAAGAAAAAGTTGGCTCCGATCTACATATTGTGGGGTCGGGCTCCAAATTCCTTAATAGGACACCCATAGCACAAGAGTTAATAACAAGAATCAACAAATGGGACTTACTTAAACTAAAAAGTTTTTTCTCAGCAAGAGAAACAATAAGAGAGGTAAATAGGGAGCCTACATCCTGGGAACAAATTTTTACTCCTCACACTTCAGATAGAGCCCTAATATCCAGAGTATACCAAGAACTCAAAAAATTAGACAATAAGATAACAAATAACCCAATCAACAAATGGGCCAAGGATCTGAACAGACACTTCTCAGAGGAGGACATACAATCAATCAACAAGTACATGAAAAAATGCTCACCATCTCTAGCAGTCAGAGAAATGCAAATCAAAACCACCCTAAGATACCATCTCACTCCAGTAAGATTGGCAGCCACTATGAAGTCAAACAACAACAAGTGCTGGCGAGGATGTGGAGAAAAGGGTACTCTTGTACATTGCTGGTGGGACTGCAAATTGGTGCGGCCAATTTGGAAAGCAGTTTGGAGATTCCTGGGAAAGCTGGGAATGGAACCACCATTTGACCCTGCTATTGCCCTTCTTGGACTATTCCCTGAAGACCTTAAAAGAGCATGCTACAGGGATGCTGCCATATCGATGTTCACAGCAGCACAATTCACAATAGCTAGACTGTGGAACCAACCCAGATGCCCTTCAATAGATGAATGGATAAAAAAAATGTGGCATCTATACACAATGGAGTACTATGCAGCAATAAAAAATGACAAAATCATAGAATTTGCAGGGAAATGGATGGCACTAGAGCAGATTATGCTTAGTGAAGCTAGTCAATCCCTAAAAAACAAATACCAAATGTCTTCTTTGATATAATGAGAGCAACTATGAACAGAGCAAGGAGGAAGAGCAGGAAGAAAAGACTAACATTTAACAGAGTCATGAGATGGGAGGGAAAGGGAGAGAAAAGGGAAATTGCATGGAAATGAAGGGAGACCCTCATTGCTATACAAAATTACATATAAGAGGTTGTGAGGGGAATGGGAAAATAAACAAGGAGAGTAATGAATTACAGTAGATGGGGTAGAGACAGAAGATGGGAGGGGAGGGGAGGGGGGATAGTAGGGGATAGGAAAGGTAGCAGAATACAACAGTTACTAATTGGGCATTATGTAAAATTGTGGATGTGTAACCGACGTGATTCTGCAATCTGCATTTGGGGTAAAATTGGGAGTTCATAACCCACTTCAATCTAATGTATGAAATATGACATGTCAAGAGCTTTGTAATGTTGTGAACAACCAATAAAAAAATAAAAAATTAAAAAATATATATATAATGGCCTGTGTAGAGTCCTGTAGTTGAGTGAGCAATAAAAAATCAATTCCCTTGGGGTCAAATCCTGGCTCTGTGGCTTTACTGATTTTTTTTTCACTGCAAAAAATGACTTAGATAGTACTGACATTGTGACAATATGTCTTTTTTTATTTCTTCACCTATAAAATTGGGGAAATGGTACCTATTTCACTTAAAATAAAGATTAAGGAGCAATTACAAGTGCTGGACACCTACTCAGAAGGATTATTTATAAATTTTATGTAATAAGTATTTAATGCATGCCAGGCTTGTAGGCTTCATGTTGCTATGAAGTAAGTATTATCATTATTATCATTATAAGGATCACGTATTTACAGTAATAAGGGATAAATTAATACAGAGAGGGTCAGTCTGCCTGTCCAGGGTCATAATAAAACAAGTGGAAGAGTGAGGACTCAAACTCAGAGAGGGTGGACCCAAGGTCCAAGCACTTAACCACTATGATACCACCCAATAGTTACCATTATTATCATTTTTCTGCCAATGTCAGACGAATTACAGGTGTAAAGAAAAAAATGAGGCCAAGTGGTGGGTTGCCTTCTAGCTTGCTCTCTGCTGCTCCCAGTGCTTTTGATCTGCAAGGCATTCATTTTTGTTTTCTCTTCCCTTTGGTTGACTTTCATTCTGACCCAGTTGAGTCTTTCCCTCTGATCATGTCCTGTGTGCCCATCTGTGTTGCCAACCTGGTGGTCAGCAAGATGATGAATGAGAGGAAGACTGTTTAATATGTGGGCAGACTGTTTAATATGAGAAAAAGACTTGCCCACTCATTTTGGGGTTTTCATGAATTTCTCTCTTAAATGAAGCATACTCTACTGTTAAAAGTATCTGTAATTTAACCTGAGTCTCCAAGAGTGAGTCTTCTGAGCCATGAACATTCCCAGGCCAATCTTCCATATAGAATTATAGACTGAGTTGTAATAAGCCTCAGAGATACCAAGTCTTTCATTTTAAAAAGGAGGGAATTAGGACCCAGGAAAGGGAAGGGACTTGTTAGAAATACAGCAGTTGCTGAATTAATATGTATTGAGAAAATGAAAGACCAATAACCCATATTCTTGTGAGGTGAGGAGTACAGTCTGGGATCATGGGATCAAGTTGTTCTTTGTCCCAAGTGCAACATGCAAACCCCATACCTTGTACTCAGCAGCATCATTCGAGAAGGCAAATTGTATTCGTCTATTATTTATTTATTTTATGGTACTGGGGATGGAACCTCGGGGTGCTGTACCACTAAGGTACATCCCAGCCATGTTTGTTTTTTATTTTTTTCAACTTTGAGCCAGGGTTCTTCTAAATTGCAGAGGGTGGCCTTAAACTTGCAATCCTCCTGCCTCAGCCTCCTGAGTAGCTGGGATTACAGACACGCACTACTGAGCCCAGATGAGAAGGCACATTTTAAAAGTACAAATGTCTGTATACAACCACAGAAATTCTAATTTAATTGATCCTGGAGTAAAGCTCAGACACTGGTGTGTGTGTGTGTGTGTGTGTGTGTGTGTGTGTGTGTGTATTTTTTCTTTTTTACATTCCCATGGTGATTCTAATGGGCACCTGGGGAAAATAAGCAACAAGGTTGAGAGCCACTGCTCTAAACCAATGCTTATTCCAACAGTTTTAAAATTTAAGTGTACACATTTACACACATACTCACACACATCAGTGTTTTTATTGAAGTGTGCCAGGCGATTCCAAAACACAGCTAAAGTTGAAAATCAAAACCAGTAATAGTTATGTGACAGAGGGCAAATGAAAAGAAATAAATCATATTTTATCTACTTTATAAGCTCCATGAGGACAAAGAGGTTTGCCTGTCTTGTTCACTCCTGTATCTCCAGTGCCTAAAAGAGCACAAATAGTTTCTTGGTCTCCATGACCTTCCCACTTGCCACCATGGGCAAATCAGTTTCAAACTCCCTGAGTCTATTTTTCCCATTTCTCAAATAGGAGTAATAACTCACAAAGCTGTCATGAGGATAATACAAGATAACATATGTAAAAGTACTTCATAAATGAAAAAGAAATACAAAAATGCTAGTTGCCTAGAGAAAAATTCAATTTCCTGTTCTCTTTCTGCCTCCCCAAGAAAGTTTAATTCTCTTTTTAGCCCCACCAGATATAATCTTGATGAATCTCCTAGATTCCCCTCTAAAGTGCTGCATGGGATACTATCCCAACTAGGCTGCTCCCTGATGGTGGTAAAAACACTTTCAGCTGGGTGTGGTGGCGCACATCTGTCATTCCAGCTATTTAGAGGTTGAGGCAGGAAGATGGGAGGTAGCTCAGAGTTGGAGCTCTTGCCTAGCATGTGCTAGGCCCTGGGTTTGCTCCCTGGCATTGTAACAAACAAACAAAAAACCCCATATTCCTTCACAGTCCCCAGGTTCAGTATAACCTATTCCCCATTCATTGTGATAAAGAACATAGACGGGGATGCAAATTCTGGATTTTCAACTTATTCCCCAACTTTTGTTCTGTTTTATTTTTGATGTTGGAGATAGAACCAGGACCACACACATGCTAAACACACACTCTACCACGATCTACACCCCTAGACCTCCAACGATTCCCTGAGCCTGTTTCATCATCAAGAAAATGAAGATAATAATAGTTAACATATCTTGGAATCAATGTGACAATAAAATGATGCACATATTGCCTTTCACATAGAAAGCTCTTAAATATAATAATAAAAGCCACAGATTTTTTGTTTTGTTGTTTTCCTTTTTGTTTTTGAGGTACTGGGAATTGAACATAGGGCCTCCTGCATGCTAGGTAAGTAGTCTACCACTGAGCTACACCCCCAAGCCCTTTAATTAATTAATTAATTAATTAATTAATTTAGGGATAGAGTCTCACTAGTTGTCCAGGCTGGCCTTGAACTTGCAATCTTCCTGCCTAAGCCTCCTGAGTCACTGGGATTACAAGCATGCACTACTACAACTGGCTCAAAGGTTTTTTAATTTAAAAGGGGTGTGTGTGTGTGTGTGTAGAAATAATAAATATAAAAACAAAATGAGAAGGGCTGTTGTGGCTCAGTGATAGAGCACCAGCCTAGCACATGAGAAGCCCTGGGTTTGATCCTCAGCACCACATAAAAATAAATAAAATAAAGGCATTGTGTCCAACTACAACTAAAAAAATAAATAAAATATTTAAAAAAACAAAATAAGTAAAAATTAAAAATAAATATAAAAAAAAAATTTAAAGGTGGAATCTCCTCAAGTGCAAAAGTAACAAAAGTAAAATGGGGCACATCTGTTATTTTCTGATATTTGGAGTTTATCTGGGTGGCCAAATAGTACTGCAAAAACATGCTATTCCCTCTCTCTATTAGTCATTCAGCAACTATGCATTAAGAACTAACTGCATAACCAGAGCACTGGGAGGACACAGACATGGAAAATAATAAAGCCCTTAGGGAGTCTGGTGGGAGCTCTTAAAACAAAATGCTGTATATCCTGGACATCTCTATCAATGTAGCAGTGGCATATCCTGTTGCAGGCAAAATACTTAGGAGTCAGTAAACCACTTCTTGGGTGTTGTGAGGTTCATAGTGTTGGTAATGGCAAAATTACAAAGCAGTAAAGGTAAGCATTAATTAGCATAGCAGATTTATTGGATAATAAGCAAAGATTTTTTTTTTTTAAAAATACGGAACTCCTTCTCCTCCTAGGCCATTTAGTCATTCAACAAACATTCACATCATACCTATTTCCAAACTACAAGCTCAAGAAAAAGGGATGAGTTAGCCACCATTCTTACCCTAAAGGATGATAATATATACCATTCAGGAGGTGACTGTTTTATTCACAAAGCCTTTTTCCTTACAGGATTTCATCTGATTCTCTGGACAGAGAACCAAGGCTCAGCACTGAAAATGATCCCTATTAACAAGTACCAGAACTGGGCTTACACCTGGGGAAAATAAGCAAAAATTAAGCCAGGCTCATAATGAAGGCTTCTTCCTACACCCAAAGGCCTGTACCTAGTCCACAATCATCTGATATAACTATGGTTTCCTTTGGGCTCAGCTGAATTTATTGGAAACTCCCCTAGACCCTCAGCTGAATTTATCAGGATGGAAAGGTCTTAGCAATTCTGTTCTATTTCCATATCCACACAACCTTTAAGAAAGGCTTTAAATCTCTTAGAGAGTTCTAACTTCTAGCTTCCAGTTCATCTTAGGGTAAGGAAAGGCCAGAGTGTTTTTTCCAAGTTCCAGAGAAGAAGATCATGTTACTTTCAAGTGGTGGTAAAGGAATGGAAATCAAAATGAATTCAAAAAGGGTCAATACATAATGACAGCCTCTGTCTAAGTATCTCCCCACAGGCTGAGCCACCTGGAGGAAACAAGGGTTGCAAAAGTGAACAAAGTCCAGCAGGAACATAATGGAGAAAATCAGAGAGGTCTTTAAAGAGCTGGGAATGGTGGGTTCTTGTGGCACAAGTCTGTCATCCCAGCAGCTTAGGAAGCTGAGGCAGGAGGGTTGCAAGTTTGAGGGCAGCCTGTGCAACTCAGTGAGCCCTGTCTCAAAATAAAATGAAAAAAAAAATAATTGAGGGCTGGGGCTGTAGCTCAGTGGTAGAGTGCCTGCCTTTCACGTGCAAGGTACTGGGTTCAATCCTCAGCACCACATAAAAATAAATAAAGATATTATGGTCATCTACAATTAAAAATTTTTAAAAAAGAACTGAGCAAGTATCCAAGTGGTGGAGTGTTTTCCTGGCATGTGCAAGGCCTTAGGTTCAATCCCTAGCAACAAAAAAATAAAAGGAAGAAAGAAAAGGCAGAATGTCTAAGTGGAACTGTGAAAGGATGAATAGGCGTTTTCAGGAAAACAGGAGGAAAAGACTATTGAAGGCTTCCTTGCCTCTATGCCTCATGCTTTTCACAGAAGACTTAGCAAGATTGTCTCCTTCCATACTGTCTCCCCAACGAAATGTAAGACTCAGGAGTCAACAGTAAGTCTTAGGAATTCAGTATCACCAATATCTGGCCCAGGGCCTGGCACAGGCTTACTACAACGATCAGGGTAAGGAATTAGCTTTTTGGAGCTAGTTCCAAATCAGCAGATTAGAGATAAACTGCTTGCTTTATTAAAAAAAAAAACTGGAAAATTAAAGGGGAAAATATCTCAGCTATGCCCAAAGTCACCGTTTTAAAGGACATTTCAGTAGAACACAGCAAAGTTCTTCAACAATAGTGAAGTATGGAGCAATGGAGATGTTTTCCCAGTTAAAACCCAGAAACAATGCACCACCACAATAAACAAGTAGCACTAGTTTTTCATCATAGAAAGTAGACATTTAGCCTGAAGCCACTGTCAGGGTCAGAAGCCTGTTGCCCCAGCAAATGGAGGGTAGATGGTTCATCACCATAGGGAGAAGTCCTGCAAGGGGTCACAGCAGGGTGGAGCTGGCAGCAGATGAGGAAAGTTAAATAAGGTGAGACTAGCAAGGGATGTCATATATATTTCTTGAGAACTGGTTCTCTCTCTGAGAAATTTCAGTGTGGCACATAGTGGCACCTGGTATTATAGGACTGCTTGTACTATTGTGCAAGTTGTATTTCTACAAGGGAACCCCGAAAAGGGTCTTAAGTTGGGGCCACAATTTAGTTGAACCCAAGGCCCTGTCTGACTGCCCACAGAAAAATGAGCACCTTTATTTATTATGCCCAGAGAGGGTGACTTTTAAAATTTGTTCCACTAAGAGAATACTCCAGTTTTTAATAATTCAGACAAGAAGAGGTGACTTTTACAAATTGTTAGGCCCAACAAACAGATGATGCTTTTGTCTAAAGGTTCCACCAAAAATGGTGGCTTTTCCTAATTGGTTCATTCAGAAGAGGTACATTTTTTGTCATTCCTCTACTTTGAGGGGGGGGGCACCTATTTGCGACATATGCTAGCAGCTCCTACTGGCATGTAACAGGAATTCAATAAATGTTTTCTGGGGTTCCTCACCTTCACCATCTCTTTCCCCTCCTTCCCCACCCCAGTCCCCACATGTCAGGTAGTCTGGAAGCTACAGGCACAAAATACAATACCTCCCTGCAAGCCAATAACATTTGTTTTCCTAAATCTACCGTTTTCATTAACTTGGTGTTATGGGGGGAAAAAAAAGTTCACTGAGCTCTTTCACAACGGGGAGTGAACTTATGTAACCCATTATTCCAAGAGGTAATACAGGCCGGAAGTTGGAATACAGCAAGATTTTCTTATCCAGAATTCTAAAAAAAAAAAAAAAAATTGTTCTCTTAATAGCTAAGTTTCCTGGGAGTTGGATAGATTCCCACTTTTCTGTACTATTTTTTTTCCTTTTATTTCCACCATTTTCAGAAGAACTCTTCCTGAAAACATACTTCTCAGTCTTCTTAGATTCCTTTTCTTTAAAAAAATTTTTTTGCTGGAAGAATTTTTAAATTTTTAACTGATAAAAGCACACAAATTGTATATATTAACATAGTACCATGCAATGTTTTGATACATGTTTACACTGTGTAATGTTTATTCAATTTATGTTTTGAGATGGGGTCACACTAAATTCTGCAGACTAGTCTAGAACTCCTGAGCTCAAGCAATTCTCCTGACTTAGCCTTCTAAGTTGCTGCGACTACAGGCCCTTGCCACCATACTCAGATACATTGAATAATGTTTACATCAGATTAAAAGTATCTGTCTTATCAAATGTTCATCATTTCCTTATAGTGAAAGCATTCAGAAAATTCCTCTAATGCCTGTGTATCATTCTCAGGGTCCAGTATTAGTTGGGAGGCAAACCATAGAGGTTACCTTTAGCACCTTTCCTCTCTGATCACAGCAGGGAGGGGGCTTGCCAAAAGTATCTCCCAGAGTTCTCCCCTTTCTCCTGTTCCCTTTGTACCAGTATTTCCCAGGGGGCTGCTCACAGAGTCACCTAAGTGGTTGTCTCAGGACCCCAAAATAGCCACAGGGGAGATTCTGCAAAAGAAGTCCAAACACCTGGCCACTGACCCCAGAAATGCCTTTGTACCAGACCTTTTCTTCTCTCTGGGTGGCTGTTGGAGGAGAGCCACATTCTGAAAGTATTTGAGGGAAAAAGATAAATACTCTTTCTTCTAAATTGCATTTATTGAAGTATATATGGGTGTACGAATACTCGGTACATTTATATGGTGAATTTTGCCATTCTACATTATTATTAATAAAAGAATTTGTGTGCATAAAATGGAGTACCACATCAGAGATCACGAGAAAGCATGGAATTCAATCTATACGTTGATTCAGAGGCAACCATTTCAACTTCTATTTGTAATTTCTGACATAACCTAATTCAGAACACTAAATATTACTAAGTGGCAGTTTTCCCCCTCTTGCCTGCACTTCCAACAAATGTGCATAGTGGAATCCTCATATTCTATCTCAAAGAAAAGTAAGTTGAGTTTGATCAGATGTAGGGATCCAACCTAGTGTCATCATATGTGATATTAAGTGGCTATGACATAAGAAAACAAAAATGATGTCCTCATTTAAAATGTTAGTGGGTTTTGATGACATGTTATAGGCACAAAATGTAAAATAAAAGATGTTTATTTAACTTTAACATTTATTTATTATTTTTATTAATGAAATAAAGTGGCTCCATTTTTTCTGCTTTTGTTCTCTTATAAAAATTCAGAAGTACATTATCTAATTGTGTAGCATTACTGCTTGCAATTAATTCATACATGAGACCACCTATTTGTCCCTTATTTTAATCTAAGCCTACATTATAGTCCATGTTCATTATCCACAAATATAGTTGTAAAAGATTATGTGGCCAGGGGCTGGGAGTGCAGTTCAGTGGTGGAGCACTTACTTAGCAAGTTCCAGACCCCAGGTTGCATCCTCAGCATCACACACAAAAAAAGGTATGTGCTCAAGTAGGTTGGGAAACTCTACCCTGGTCTCGTCCTATTTTAACCATCGGTAACATAGCAAGGGTTTTTCACTCCAGCTGCAAGTAGGATCTTCAAAAATACTTATTCCTGGGCCCCATGCCCCCAGAAATTCTGGTTTTATTGATATTGGGTGGAGTCACAGCATTCATAGCTTTTTAAAGCTCCCTGGGAGATTTTTTGTTTGTTTGTTTTTTGTTTTGTTTTGAGATTTGGTGTTGTAGCCAGGGTCTGTATAAGATTCTGTGGTTATAATTTAAAAATGGAAAATGCAATCAGACGATGTAAAGGATTTTACTAGATGATTGAAATGTAGGTGGTCTGGGCATCTTATAAACACTGCTAAGGTGTTCCCACGACCTTGAGGCTGCCCAACTATGAGCTCAGGGTTTATTTACTCCATATCCACACTTGTAAGAGTCAGGCCTATTAGACCATCAGGCAAACTATTTGATATTTCATTGAAATATCAAATAGTTTGCCTAATACCATTAGGCAAACTATTTGATATTTGATATTATATTGATATAATATCAAATAGTTTGCCTAATACCATTAGGCCCCATAAGTTTTGTGAGAAAAATGTTTCTTTAACCCATAATCTAGGTTGATTCTGTAAAACTGGTAAACCCAGCCAGGAGCCATGTATACATCCCCAGGGGAAGAGAACAGAGCCAGCAAGACACTTGGTCAAGAGCTGTGCCCAAAGACAGGGGATGCTGCCTGACTGATGGGTCTGCATCTGTCCTCTGCTCCTCCATGAAAGCCCCTTATTGGCACCCCAGCCTGGTGGGATCTGTGGTCAGCCAACACCACATATACTCTCTGACAAATATCCCAAGGCTGCCAGGACTCTCAGTGGTGTCTCAGCTTCAGCTCCAAAGAATGTTTTCCCCCTTGGTTGGTGAGGCAGTGAACAGATGTCAGTGGGGGAGAATGAAGGGAGGAGTCAAAGGAAAGGAAAATCCTCGGGTTGGGAGAGATGAGCTGACAGCCTCAAAAGCAAGATGCAGCTCCTCCGTGGGCACACAAGCATTCTTTACATATTCCAGAGAAGGGAAGAATGGCTGAAATTTGGAGCTGTCTAGGAAACATTCTTATTATAAATAAGCCTTTGACAGTACAACCATCCAGGGGGTTCAAAAGGATTGGTGGAATTTCATCTTATTTGTTTGTATCGCATGATGGTGTGCATAATCATGATGTATGCACCAGGCATTTTATATACATTATATTGGATCCTCACAACCACTCTCTGAACTGGGTAGTGTGAACTCCATTTTACAGATGAGGAACTGTGGCTCAGACATATCAGTCAGTTATGATGTGCTGAACTGAGACTTAAACTCACAGCTGCTAATTCCAAATCCCAAGATCCTTCCTTTAACGTGTCATCCATTAAATTTGTCTTATTTATTCAAAGGAGCATATCATCATTTTGGAAATTTTGAAAAATGCAGAGTCGTATACAGAAAAAAATAAATAATACCCTGTGTTAGTTGGCTTTCTGTCATTGTGACAAAATACCTGAAATAATTATTTTGGTTCACAGTTTCAGAGGTTTCAGTCCACAGCCACTTGCTTTGGGCCTGTGGTGGCACAGTACATTATGGGAACAGGAGAATGTGGCAGAGAAGGCCTGTTCACTTCATGTCAGCCAAGAATCAAAGAGAGATAGGAAGGGGTCCTACTATCACCTTCAAGGGCATGTCCTCTATGACCAGAAGACCTCCCACTATGCCCCATCTTAAAGGTTCCACCACCTCCAAGTAGTACCACAAGAAGGGGACCAAGCCTTCAACACATGGGCTTTTGGGCAACATTCAAGACTCAAACTATAGCACATTCATCCCTATAGATAGGATATCACTCTGAGAACCATTATTAACATTTTAGAATATACCTCTCCATTTTTTGGTGTACATGTATATGACATGTACACATATTTTACTTTGGATAATATACATGCAACTTTTTTAGGTACTGTGGGCTGAACCCAGGGGGTGCTTTACCACTGAGCTACATCCCCATTCCTTTTTTATTTTTTCTTTAAGACAGGGTCTTTCAAAGTTGCTGAGGATCTGTCTAAATTGCTGAGGATGGCCTCAAATTTGTGATCTTCCTGCTTCAGCCTCCAAAGTCACTGGGATTACAGGTGTGTACCACTACACCAATCTTTTTTTTTTTAAAGATAGACTTTATTGAGAGAGAGAGAGAGAGAGAGAGAGAGAGAGAGAGAGAGAGAGAGAGAGAGAATTTTTCAATATTTATTTTTTAGTTCTCAGCAGACACAACATCTTTATTTTATTTTTATGTGGTGTGGAGGATCCTCGAACCCAGCACCTCTCGCATGCCAGGCGAGCGTCTACCGCTTGAGCCACATCCCCAGCCCCCACTACACCAATCTTAAACGTGCAATTTAACACCATGTTTTTTCACTTACCATTATGTTGTACATTTCCACGTCTCCTTGTGTATTTGTTACAGCATGATTTTTCATAGCTGTGTATTATTCTACCACATACTTAGAAAAATTTATATGTGTTTCTCTATTATTTAATGCTTAGGCTATTTTCATTTTTCCAGTTATTATACATAACCAAAAGATGCAATGAGGACCCTTAAATATTTTTCCCCACAATATCTGATTTTTAATTTTTTTTAAATTTCTTGGTATTGGGGATTGAATCCAGGGGTGTTTTACCACTGAGCTACATCTCTATCCCTTTTTATTTTTTGAGACAGGATCTCACTAAGTTCCATAGGGCCTCGCTAAATTGCTGAGGCTGGCCTCAAACTTGTGATCTTCCTGCCTTAACCTCCTGAGTCATTGGAATTACAGGCATGTACCACCATACCTGGTCTGATTATGTTTTTAACATAAGATCCTGGAAATAGAATTGCTGATTTAAAGGGGACACACAGTAAATAACAACAACAAGTTCTGTCTTGCTAACAGCAATGGGATGCCACCTCTTGCCAAGGTAGAGAGCCTGTGAGGATGTTCATGTAAGGAGACCTCTGTCACCTCAGGACCTCCTAGTGGAAGAGAATAATCTGAGTGTGGTATTTTACAAATACTGGGGATCTGACTATAAGTTGTCAAGCAGCTAATTACACTGTTCTCAGAAGCAAACAATTCCAAAAAAAGTAAAAACAGCTGATATATTTTTAAAACTTATTTCCTCTTTAGGCCCATTTTCCAAAGACAAAAAAACATTTCTTCTAGGCTGGGGATATAGCTCAGTGGTAATGTGTTTGTCTAGCATGGATGAGGGCCTAAGTTCAATTCCCAGCACTAAAAAAGAAAAAGAACATTTTTTCCTAATTTTTCCTTAGATGAATTACAGACCAATCTGAAGAACCTATGATCTTTAGAAAGATTAATAATAATAAAAGATACTGTCAAACCTAAAATGCCCCCACTCACAGAAAAACATGGGCATGATAATATATTTAGCTTTGCAGTACAACTGGATATGCACAGCGGTGGACACACAGGCAGGTAGACTCTTGCTTTGTGTCTCTCTCTCATAGTGGCTGTGGCTTGGAGTCTCTTCTGCTCTAGCCTTCTTGAGTGGGAGGGGCAGGGGCGGGAGTGTGTGTGTGTGTGGGGGGGGGGTCAGGACCTGACTCTGCAAAGCAGGGAAGGGCTGAGGTTACCAAGGTCTCATCTGTTCCACAATAATGAAATTGAATGTAGATCAAGAAAATCAACAGTTAATTTTACAACTTCATTTTAATTATGCATTTTTTTTTTACCTCCCCAATACTCTCCAGTCTCCAACTCTTCAGCCAACAAACAGGATGTGAGGGGCTCCTCACCCCACCCCCACCCTGGGGGCCTGTTCTGAGTCATGAGGTGCCTTGTGCCCTCTGCTCCTGAATCCCTCACAGTAGTTCCTCCCCCACACCAGCTCTCTCATATATCCAGGTCCTTGCACAGGCAACTTCCTGTGCCAGGAATTCCCTCCCCCACCTTCTTCAACGGGTGGGCTCCAGATCTTCCTTCGAACTCAGACTTTACATTCTATTGGAAGCTTCTTCCAGCTCCTTGCTGAATCAGGTGTGCCTCCCCTGCCTTTCCTGGAACCCCTAGGCTTATCTCCACAGCAGGACAATTAATTGCTCTTCCCACTGGTCTGTGGGCCTGCATTCTAGTTTATCTCCATATTTCCACAAACCTGCACAGGGCCAGCCGAGGGTCAGGGGCTCCATAAATGTGCACTGGCAAACAGGTACATTATTTATGAAGTGCCTTTCAGATGCCAAGCATGGTTTTAGGAGCTGATGACATGGCAGTAAAAACAAGTAAAGACCCCTATCCTTAAGGAGCATATATTTAATTGAGGATATTACATTTTAGAAAGAGACAGGAGGGAGGGAAGAAAGGAATATAGGACAGAAATGGGGAAGGAGGAAGAGCTGCCTGATTGTGCAAACCTCCCCAATTTAAAGGGCTGATACTTAGTTTTCTCAGGCATGACCAGACCCACTGTTTTTAAAATATTTTTTAGTTGTAGATGGACACACTACATTTATTTATTTTTATGTAGTGCTGAGGATCAAACCTTCTGCCTCACAAGTGCTAGGCAAACGCTTTACCACTGAGCTACAACCCCAGACCCCAGACCCTCTATCAAACACAGCCCTTGTGACAAGCTACTTATATACTCCTGTCGGTGGTATTGTTAAAGTAGTTTTGATATTGTCATCCTATGCACTCTATTATTTACAGCAGAAAAAGATGGAACTGAGGGACATTATCTTAAGTGAAATAAGTCAGGCACAGGAAAATGAATACCACATGTTCTTGCTCATATGTGGAAGCTAAAAAAAAATTTATCTGAATGTAGAGTAGTGATTACTGGAGACTAAGAACGATGTGGAGAGAGGTATATTGGGATGTTGGACAATGGGTACCAAAATAAAGTTATAATCCCAGCAGCTCAGAAGGCTGAGGCAGGAGGATCCTGGGTTCACAGGCAGCCTCAGCAAAAGCAAGGCACTAAGCAACTCAGTGAGACCCTGTCTCTAAATAAAATACAAAATAGGGCTGGGATGTGGCTCAGTGGTTAAGTTTTCCTGGGTTCAATCCCCAGTACCAAAAAATAAAATAAAATAAAGTTAGGTAGGAATAAGTTCTAATGCTTTTTAGGATAGGGCTTATTACAGTTCATAATAACCACGCACACACACACACACACACACACACACACACACACACGCACGCACAAAGGTTTCAAACACAAAGTAATAACAGATCAAAATTGATTTGTATATAATGTATACATGTATTGAAATATCACACTGTACCCCATAAATATGTACAATTATTATGTGTTAATAAATTTTTAATGTTTAAGGACATTTAAAACATTTTTAATGTTTAATATTAGCTACCCTTTTCTGATCACTATACATTGTATATATGTGCTGAATTATCATTCTTTTCCCCATAAATCTGTGCAATTAAAATAATAAATGATAAAAATAAATTTTAAAAATAATATGTCTATGAGGGCTTATCTGAGTAAAATCATGGAACTCTACAGAGCAGGGAAGAGATGATAGCTTAAACCAGGAAGACCAGACTAGTGGTTCCCAACTGAGGGTAGAAAATTCTAGAGGGCTATGGTGTTATCACAAGAAGTTTGTGACTTTGCAGATCCACCAAGCATTGTCCATCCATTGAATAAGCACTTCTCTCTTTGTGTGTGTATGTGTGTGTGTGTGTGTGTATGTGTGTGTTACTGAGGATTGAACCCAGGGTCTTGTACATGCCAGGAAAGCACTATACCAACTGAGCTGTATCACCAGCCTAGCACTATTTTACATATATATGAAGATAAAGTTCTCAGGTTTAAAATATAAAACCATGTAAATCATTGCTGAATTCAAAGTAGCATTCTATTGTTGTTTGGTTTAGTGTTTGGCTTTTTTACTTCATAAGAGATTTTAAAAGCCCTAAATCCATCCTGGGACCCCAACCCAGACTGAATGGAAGAATCCACTAGGGTGTGAACTGGGGTCCTAGTTGTGATTATCTGCTATCCCCAACCTGAAAAAGAAGGCCCAATGCCCAGGCACTGCATGCTGATGTGGTGAAAAATGAGATAGCATCCAACACTGTTTACTGGGAACTCTCCAAGTAAGAGACTGGGTCATATTTACCTATGGGTCTCTAGAAGCCAATATAAGGGCAAAGAAGGGCACATGCAAAAATATGCCTACTCTTCAAGGCTAGAAAATAATGGTCTGAGGAAAAGGTGATTTGAGGCCTCTGAAGGGGTACAGAGAAGCAAAGCCAACCAGCCTGTTAAGCTACTTAAGCATTGAAGGATAAGAAATCCATACCTTAAAAACACATATGCTAAATGCATTTCTGGTAATAATTTAACTTTCTTATTCCCCTTGGTTTTTAATAAAAAAGTGCCTTTTGAAATGCCAACTAGGCTCTACTATAATAACAGAAAATAGTCAGGATGCTTTGGGGGGTGGGGTAGTGTCCATAGTTGGTTTGAAAGCTTCAAGGGAAAAGAGCAGGTATAAAGATGGTAGAAGGATTGGAAATGAAACACCCCAAAGAAAAGGTGACCTTAAGAGGAAAGTGTCAGGGTCACTGGGCAGATACTTTTTTTCCCTCTGAGTATCATTTTTCCAGGGCAATTTTTCACTCAAACCTTAAAGGAGACTATCTTTTATTTTAATAAGAGCCTGTAGCCTCATGTTTATTCTCTGTAAGATGCAAGGTTGATCTTCCCTCCTCTTCAGCTCTAGTTTGCCCCCCAAGTGGCAACTTATAGAAACCATACCGGGCCTGTTCTTTAAAGCATCCCTCAGTAACTAAAGGTAGCAGAAATTGTCATGGTCCTGGACAAATTCCAGTTGAAGAAAATGCCAGAGCAGCAACTCTCAATGAACAACTGACTTTGAACTTAAGTGCCGCTGTGGAGGGCAGAGCACTGGCCTGGAATATCAGAAGGCCTGGCTTCTAGATAGAGGCTTCCTGTCACTGTCCTGCTATGTGACTTGACCAGTGCCATATTCCCAAATAGGTAAATTGAATACATGCTTAGGCCATTAACAACAGGAGTAGAAAAGAGAGGGGGAGGAGGATAGAAAGGATCTATTAAAAAGCTATTTTAATTTCAACATACAAGTGAGCTTGGAGTCATTTCAAAAAATAATATTTTATTTGAAGGTTTCTAGTCCTCTCATTTGGAATTATACATGGGAAGGCTAAAATCTTTTCAGCACTTACAGCTACTAAAGGTCTTGATCCAGCTGGGTGACTTTGGACAGGTCCCTTCACCTTTCTGGTCCTGGGGTATCAGATGCCATGATGCTCATAATGGTTAATGACTAAAATTTTGGCATCACATAGTATAAACAGACTCCACCCAAGCCAGAGAGGTACAGATAGAGACAGATGATGCAAATGCACTACTCTTCTCCTGAAACATAATCAACTTCATCAAGGTTAAAGTTGAGCCCAAGAACCATAACTTGAATCTTCTCCTATTAGCATTCCAAAATCCTTGACACTTTTATCACGTTAGCTGTTCACGTGTCTTAAAAAGGAGAGGATTAAATTTTTTGTTTCTAAAGTAGAAGAAATTCTAGTGGACATTTTGGTGTCCAAATTTCCAGGGAAGATGTTTTCAACACATGAAAATGCCATGAAGCAGACCAGGAATTTCACGGTATTTAAAAAGAAAGTGGAAAGTGAAGAAAGAAAAAAAGAAAAAAAATAAAATAAACGGGTTTGTTTCTCCTCTCCCTTCTATCAACCCACTGCCCCAAGGGCCTCTGGGGCTGACAGGTATGACATAAACAAAGTGAGCCTTGGCTATGTCTGTCTCAAGTCTCTAAAGATCCTCTCTGCACAGTCTGACTCAAAAGAGCATCTCCCCTCCTCCTCATCAAGGATGGTCAGATTCAGGAAATATACACCTCTTTTAATGGCAAACTGGTTGCAGTCAGGAGGTGCAGTTTTCATCTTCATATAGATTTACAATAGTCTCCCCTTGCACTAAAACTATCATTTTAAACATAAATAAACCAGCTGTCTTTTCTGATTTGAAGCCAGAGTTGCCACAAAGTTGGAAAATCAAGAGGCAGGAATTTTACATAAAGATGAAGAGGGAGTTTCCATCATGGACCCTGCTGGTGATATTCAAGCCAAAATAACTGCAAGAAGCAACCGAGCATCTTTCCTGCAGCAAGTTCATGAGTCAGTGTAAAATCATAGCTCTCCAGTGTTATTAAACATACCTGGAGTTATCTAGTGCTTCAGTGACTTCCTGGATCTCGAAGGAGATATTATACCCTTAGGCCTATGATCTGATTGCTTTTGTAATTATCATCTGAGCGCCTACAAACATTAAATAGATCTCAGAGGGAGGAGTTGGAAAGCTTGGATTGACTCAACATATGGTGGCAGGCATGGAATTATTTCCCACTGGCTTTGACCATACCATTCTTGAGACGAAGAGCACAGAGTGCTGGCCACAGATGCAATAAAATGGGTCACATCTAAAACCAGATGTGGGGAAAAACTCAGTTTATAGGCAAGGCCATGCCTAGGGTGTGGTCATGGCTACAGCTCCACATCCAGAGGGGTCTGGTGCAGACCTGAATATGCCCTCTCCCTTTCCTCCCCCATCCCCCACCCCATACAAGTTACAAGAGCTTCTAGGGCAGTCTCAAAAGGGTTCAGGTTACTGAAGAACAACTTTCAGTGTGTGGGTGGGGGGGGGGTTGCCAGGCAACCAGGCCAGCCCAGTCCCACCCCTGTAACCTTGAAGATGGTGGGGGTGTGACCTCTGATAGTATAGAGAGCACTTGGATTCCTTTAGCATCCACTTTCTCCTCCTCTATCTCTCTCTTGCTTTCCCTGTTCTCCCCTGCTGCTTTCCAGGGCCCCAGCCCAGCCTGCAGGCTGTGGGCCAGTGTGATTTGCCACTATTCAGCCCATAAGTGGCAGCCAAGTTGTCCCTGCAGGGAGGCTACAAGCTGCTGGCCTGTCAGCTGTCATTCACTCTGGCCATGTTATTTCCAAACCGTCCTCTCTCCCTCCCTTCTTCCCAGGTTTCTCTTGCCCTCATGGTCAAAAGAAATAGCTAGAGAAAAACATAAGGGGAAATCCTGCCAAATGGGTGATATATAGGGTAAAATGCTGACTAGAAGTGCTGGTCCCCAGCAAAATAGTCAGTAAGGGAGTGGGAGTGCTAGAAGGAAAAGGTACTTGGAAGAAACAAGGGCAAGATTTGACAATTTCTGGGTTTTGTTGATTTGTTTATGGTTAAAATCCAATATACAGCCCACTCGACACCTTGTTGAAACTTATGCCCAAGCAACAAGCGGGTGCCAGATGGTAAACTGATTATGTTCCCCAAATCTCTTTGCATTTGGCACTTATGCTCAGACCATTACTGAGAAGGTCTAATTTAAGTGCTATGCAATCACAGCTCCTGAAGAGAAAAGTGTGCACGGGAACCTCAAGGGGAGTCTAGGGTAGGGCATCAGACCAGAAAATGGAAAACTCAGACCTTTCTGCCAACTTACAGAAGGTATCTATGTTCCATTTATGCAGCTGTCCCTGGGGTGCCTCTGAGCCAATTGACATGTACATTCTCAAAGGAAAATGGCCCCACTAAAGATGAAAGATGGCCACTCTCCCAGCTCTTGCAAACTTCCAAGAAGCCAAACCAATGGCAATTTATCTTAAGAATTATTCTCTCCCTTTAGGCAAAGATATCCATAGCATACAGTCATCTCTGTCTAACCCAGCAGATCACTGCAAATGGTTAGGTCTTCAGGTGACTTGGTGAATCCATGCCTTCACTCCTATGGAAAGGGCTAGTTGATTCAGTAGACAGAAAGGTACAGTTGGAAAAGTAGAGCCTCCTCCCTGTCCTTAACTTACCCTGCTGAATTTAGTAAGTGGATCTCTGCAGGGATTTTGGAAACTACTCCCTAAGCTGTCACAAATTTTTCCTAGACTAATCCTGGTAATCAGTGGGACCCCAGCAAAAACCCAACCCAACCAAAACAACAATAACAAAACCCCAATGACCTTCTTACCCTCTTTGTTAACTGAGAACTACCCAGATCTAGGGCCCCTTCTCCTGGTCCCCTGCCTTGCAAAGGCTTCTGGTTCCATGTCTACATTCCATCTGGCAGTCATCTGTATCTTCCACCTTCCTTTTTTCACAGAACTCAATTCCTTTTTTCTCTACTAGTGACCTCTGCCATGCACCTCAGAGGTCAGAGACCTTTATGAAGAGGGGTGCCAGAGCCTCTTGATTCCAGTCCCTTCTTTAAGGAGCCGGGTCTGCAATGGAGAAAGGCTGACCCAGGCCATCTTTTTCCAAGACATCAAAAGACTTAAGACTCTTAAGTGCAAACTTCTGCCTCCACCTGAAACTTTCTAGTCAGACTGCTCTTTCTGTAGACACCATATGGCCCTGGTACCTGGCAGGTCAAGCTGTGGTCAGCATTTCCAGCAAATTCAGTCCACTTGCTTTCAGCAATAGTCCCTCACATCTAAAGGGGTACTGCATTCCTACAGAAAGGATCCCCCATTCAAAGTACTGGGATCCAAAGTAGTAAAAGACACACTCAGCAAGAGTGCCCCTGGGACCTGGTGTTTCTCAGGCAAGGCTGATTCCCAAAGTGAATGCACTTCAGGAAATTGATGACAGTTTCTTTACATGGTTCTCTCCAGCAAATCTGTGCAGCTGGACTTTAGTGGTAGGGGGTCAGCGAGGTCCAGGGCAGTCTCCCCTCCCCCTACCGGCCACTCCCTGGCTCAGCGGCCCAGAAAGTGCTGGGAGAAACAGGCAGGAGGGCTCTCAGACGTTTCCCCTGAGTGAAAGTCGCGTTCACGTTCCTGCGCGAAGTTGCACAGGTTTAAAGGCAATAGGCACAGCTGCCTGGCTTCTGCCGCCGTGAAGGTAGCAGGCGGCTTCGGCGCGCTTTCTGAAGTGTCCAAGCTCCTACAGCCAAGTAAAGACGCCGGCGCGGCCATTCCGTCCCGACGCCACGGATAGGGACGCCTGGGTCCTGAGGGCGGCGCCGAAGCCATCCCGGACCCTGCGCCCCCCTCCTCCCCCAGCTCTCTGGCCTCAAACCCAGGGCCAGAATCCCCTGTGAGTACACAGGGACACTCAGGACGGCGCGACCGTGTCCAGGAGCTGGAAGTTCCAGCGATAGAGCAGCGGGGGAGGGTGGGGACTGAGGAAACGGTATCCCCTCATCCTAAAGGGAAGGAAAGGAGAAGAGAAGGACGGAGAGAAGCGGGGAGGGGTGGGCACAGAACTAAATGTCTGCTGGCGCCCCCAGAGGCGGGGTAGTCGCGGGGTCGCTAGTCGCCAGGGCATAGTTTACCTAGCTCTTCTTCGTCTTCCTGCGGGCCAAGCAGGCGACAGGGAAGGCGGCGGCGGAGGCGCACGGTGCGCCTGCATAGGCTGTCGGTGCGGCGTCCCAGGGCCAGCAGGTGCCCCTCGATGTCTTCGAGCAGAGCCAGTGAGTGGCCACATAGGTCGGCTAGTTGCCGGAGCAGACTGAGCGCGGCCAGGTGGCTCACGTCGCGGAGCTCAGACAGCGGCTGCGGAGGGTTGCGCGGGCACAGACGCTGGGGCACAACCGTGCGCCTGTAGAACGGCATCCCGGTCGTGGATGCGGGGGACCAGCCTGGCGGCGTGACTGGCTCACCCCGAAAGGCGCCCCTGGCCCGAGGGCCCCTGAGAGGCGGCCCCAGCTCCGGGTGTAGCAGGCCCCTAGGCGCGGGCCGGCGAGCGAGCGGGCGCCAAAGACGCCGGGCGGGTGGGCGGGCTGACGGGTTCACCGCCGAGAGCGCCGGCTCCCCCCGGGCTGCACACCCGCTGGAGCCACCAGTCCCTCTGACTCTGTTTCGCCGGGCTCCTCCTCCTCCTCCTCCCCGCCTTACTCCTCCTCCTCCTCCCTCTACTACTTCGGGATCCCCCCACCCACCTTTTTTTTTTTTCTTTTGCGGTCAGAGATTCGCAGATTAACGCTTGATCCGGGAGAGGAGGGAAAGGGAAGTAGGAGTAGAAAGAGCGAGCTGGAGCGTGAAAGAAGGAAGGTCTGCGTGAGTGTGTGTGTGTGTATGTGTGTGTGTGTGTGTGTGTGTGTGTGTGTGTGTGTGTGTGTGTGTGATGTTCAGTGCAGGATATGTGCCTGCGTCCTACTGTGGAGCTCGTGCCTGGGTACTGTTGGTTAAAGTTGTTTGCTGCTTTGTCTAATTTTTTTTTTAACTCAAACTTTTTCTCTGTAAATACAATTTCAAGTGCACCGATGCCCACACCCGAATAGTTGGCTTCATTCATCTACCTTTCCTTCCCCAAACATATACTCGGTGCCATGCACCAGCTAGAATAGGCTGAGTATATGCGGCTAGCACCCAGGAGCTTGGAAGTAAGGGGGAAACCAAGTGTTTCACCCGACTGCTTTGGAGGGAAATGTCTCTGGATGTCCCTCAGTGCCCAGACTGCTGAAAAGACATCAAAATGGAAGGAAGAAGGAAGGAAGAGAGGAAGGGAAGGAGGAAGGGAGGAAGGGGGAGGGAGGGAGGGAGGAAGGCAGACCCATTTGTAGAGTAATAGATTCAGTTCAAATGGAGGAACGCTATTCCATATTTCATGCAAAAACAGAACATAGAACTGTTTCTCTCTGGTAGGCCCTGCCAACTGGGATGGCTTCCATCCCTGGCCATACTGGACTCCTGGGATGTCTCAGGAGTGGGTACATAAGCCTGGGTGAGCTTTCAGTGTTAACAACCCTGTAATGCATGTCCTGATTTTTCTCCATTTTAGAAGGTAGAAAAGAGAGAGACATTGTTGTCCTCAGAAAACCAGAGTGGCTAATTGTGCATGTCCTTGTGCACTTGGGGTTTCCACTCAGAATACTTCAACACACCATGTTAGAATCTGATTCTCTTTTAATCTACTTCTTTGACTTGGGTGTTCTTCCATTTCTTTTTTTCCCTTATTCTCTCCTCATCTTTCATCCTATAATTATTCAGATCCTCATAATCCCTATAATCTATTAGCAAAATAGTCGGAACAGAATACTTGTGTCTGACTAAAGATCCTGAAAGCAGCCTGTTTCCACTCATTCCTCCAAAGAATAAATTGTCCCTTAAGCAGTTCTAGAAGGCTCTACAACTAGGCACAGTGGCTTGTAACCCCAGGAATTTAGGAAGCTGAGGAAGGGGGATCACAAGTTCATGTCCAGCCTGGGAAACATAGTAAAACCCCGTCTCAAAATACAGAATAAAAAGGTCTGTAACTCAGTGGCAAAGCACTCCTGGGTTCAATCCCCAGTAATGCCAAAACAAACAGACAAAAAATCCTCTACAATTAGTATATTTCAAAATTGCTAAAAGAGTAGATTTTAAATGTTTACACTATAAAAATTTGTTTTTAAAAAGTGCTGGATGCTGTGGCATACAACCTGTAAACCCAGTTACTTGGGAGGCTGAGGCAGGAAGATGACAAATTTGAAGCTAGTCTGGGCAATTTAGAAGACCTGTCTTGAAAGAAAATGTTTTTTAAAAGGGGATGTAGTCCAGTTGTAGAGGACCCCTGCGTTCAATCCTCAGTACTGAAAAAAAAGATAAGTATGTAAGGTGATGAATATGTTCACTAGCTTGATTTACTCATTCCATAATGTATACACATATCAAAACATAAATGCATATAATTATTATTTGACAATTAAAATAAAGAGTATTATAACCTAGTTACCCTGGTTAGTAGTTATTCTTTGTTTAGTAAACTAGAACATGTATACTAGAAGAGTGTTTTTAAATTTTTTTTAGTTATACATGGGCACAATATCTTTATTTTGTTTGTTTATTTTTATGTGGTGCTGAGGATCGAACCCAGTGCCTCACATGTGTGAGGCAAGTGCTCTGTCACTGATCCACAACTCCAGCCCGAAGAGTTTTGTTTTGTTTTTTTAAAGATTTTTTCATTGTACTTGGATACACTACCTTTATTTTATTTATTTATTTTTATGTGGTGCTGAAGATCAAACCCAGCACCTTGCACGTGCTAGGTGAGCGCTCTACCACTGAGCCACAACCCCAGCCCAGAAATGTTAAGTTTTAATTAAAACAAGAATCAATAAATGGGCAAAAGATAACTCCATTTCTGAACTATAAAGTCTGATTGTAAAATGAGAACCTTACGTTCTCGCTTTGGTGAATTTAGTCTTGAGCCAAGAGTGACTGGCAGGAAGTAGAGACTTGGCTGGACACTCCAGAGATACTTTTCCTTGACCTATGAGCTGTTCAAACTGATCTCTGCCCTGCAAAAGAAATGAGGTATGAGCAGATTGAAGGAGACTGTGTGGATAGAGCTTTGTTGCCTGCCTGTGTGTTGTAGGCGTGGTCTGGGCCTGGTGGCGGAATTGCTCTCACTACTCTGATTCCTAAACCTGATGCATCTTTCAAAGCTCCATAATAGGAAGCTCAACTTCAAGCAAATCAGCTTTGGCCCCATGCCCTTCCCCCCAGCCTAGTCTGCTCACTCCAGCCTCTTCGATGAGACAGCTCTGGCTTTCATCAAGGAAACATCAAGGACTTGCAATGGAGCCACCTCAGAGCAGGGCCCCTCCTCCCTTCTCAGGACTACAAAAGGACTGCATATAGGATGGGAGAAGCCTGGGGAATAGAAATATTCACCTTTCTTCTCTGCTCTGGTCTCTAAGGTCTATAACCAAAAAGAAAGTTAGAGACCTCCAGTGAGACACTACATTGGGTTTACAAGGTATTTAGAGTCAAAAATGGATAGACACTCCTGTAGGTGAAGCAGCCCTATAGGGAGCCTAGCTGTGGTCTATGGAAGGACAGTTGGGGTCCTAGTGGTGCCATACTCCAGCCAAGCTCACCAGTCAGGAAAGCATCTAAGGTTAAGGGTCTTCATCACCCTTCAGTACAGCACATGATACAGTGTACTGGAGGAGAACACAATAATCCTTGTTTAATAGCAATAATATTTGTTTGTAATAATATTGTCTTCATCAGGCAGAAACCGTATCTCTCTTGTTCACTGCTATATACCAAGCTCAATGACTGACACACAGTAGGTACTCAGAAGGTATTCACTGAATGAATGAATAAATGAAGTTGGATTGTAGGCAGAGCCAGATATGAGGAGCCAGACTTCAAGATTTAAATTGACCAAAGGGGCAATAGAGAGTCACTGTGGCTTCTGGAACAGAACACTGTCTGACAAGAGGAAGGAGATGCTTAAGAACTTTTCATCTGGAGTCAATATGGAGGCCGGGGCTGCTGTGCCCACTTGCACCAACATCCTCAGGGCTAAGTAGCCAGTAAGTGTTCCATGAATTAAAAATTTGCTTTGATTTGCCTCTAAACCTTGGCACTACACATTCAGGAGGAGAAAAGGAAGAAAGGCACAAAGGGGAGAAAGGGAAAGCCTTTAATAATCACACTAGACCCCAAAATGCTGCATGCTTCCTACACACCCACCAACTCCCAGGCTCCCAACCTGTAGATGTTCCTCCTGTCACTATGCTTGGAGTTGCAATCTGAGCCTAAATTAAGCCCACCTGTGAAATTGGATATGGCTTTGGTCTAGAAGCATCTACAGAAAGAGTGACCAGAGAGGTAAAAGAGAAACAGGAGAGTTGACCATTCATGACCAATAAGGCCCTATTTTCCTTCCCACTTCCCATCTTTCGTACCTAGCTCACTGCTGCAAAGAACCTAGAATTTCTAAAAAATTAATTTGAAAGAATGAACATGTGACATAGGATATGCCTTTTTCCTCCTTCAAGCTTGCAGTTTCCACCACTGCAAAATGAAAAGGTATGAGCAAACCTCATACACCCCCCCACTTCCCAGTACAGCCTTCAGTCCTATTTCAGGGTAAGGAGTAAGAAACCTGCCTTCATATTGCTGCTTCTCAAATATGCCTAAATAGCAACTTGATGGCTAAGAAGAAATTCCAGTTTTCTCCTTGACATTCCTCCATAGTTAGTTAATTGTTTTATCTAAGTGTTTGTGTTTGTGTGTGTGTGTGTGTGTGTGTTCTCTGTGTGTGTGTGTGTGCGTGTGTGTGTGCATGTGAGTGTGCATGAGATGCTGGGGATCAAATCAGCATGATAGGAAAATCACCCTACCACTGAACTACACCAAGCCTGTTTTATCTAAGTTTTAAGAATATACATTTTACTATACATCCCTTTGACATGAGAATTAGGAAAAATGCTTTTATTAGGGATGAAAAAAAGTGTAGTCAATAGGGGATAAAAAGGCTGCTCATCAATCCCAATTCTTAACATTCGGTTATTCCCTGGTTCTAGTGTCTGTACCAAACAACATTAACAAGAATTGGCAAATACTAGATAGACATTTTTTTTCTAAATGTCATTTACCCATTCTTGTATTAATGCTTGGCTCTGTAGTTATGAACACAAGTAGACCTTCTCTACTCAAACAGGCAGTCCAGTGGCTCAAAGGAAGCCACTAGCAGCTTTTCAATCAGAATAGAGCTTATAATTCAATCAACAATGTAGACAATATCAATGCTAATCAATGCTACACAATGAAAATAGTGGAAACACTGAAGGAAACAGTGCTACAAGATTTGAGAGGAAAAAGTACACTTTTCTCCAGAGACAACAGAGGCTTCCAGAGTGGGGAGGGTTGCAGCTCCAGAGCTGGGCCCCTAGGGGTGGACTGGAAACTTACACGGTCATCAATCACCTCCTAGGGCAATAGGCATGTGAGCCAAAGACAGCTCAAGGTCCTAAAATAAATTCCTTTCAGCCCAGACTCAATGCTTCACACACACAGGACAAACCCTTCAAGAATTCCATGAGGAAATAAACCTTTATTTCAAAAATAAACTTTGATGTTACTTGAACTTTGGCCCTGACTCTGAGCCCAGTCTGAAACTTCGAGAAAAGATTTGTGGTATTTTGAAAGAAACTACAGGAGACCTCAGTAGAATGTGAACATTCTTTTTCCATCCCTCATCCTCATGATGTATGTGGATCCTCCTTCACTACTAATCTTCCACCCTCCACCCAACCACAATTTTTCCTCTCTCTACCTTGTTAGGAGGACACTGTAATTAGGAACATTCAAATTTTGTTGAATCCAATAGATTATTTTATCCTAACATGCTTACTTTGCTCAGGAAAATCATATTAGGCTAATCCCCAACTATCCTACTACTGACCTAACAACCACTATCCCTCCCTTGAAATTCTCATATCTCCTCTGAATCCTAAAGTAGTGAAACTCCTTAAATCCGCCCCCCCTCCAGATATACTGTGGATGCCACATGATGACATGTCTTTGATGTGTTAGATATTAAGACTGGATTTAGATAATAACCATGTCCTTCTCTACAACCTTAAGTTGGAGGTTGTCTTAGTCCATTTAGGCTTCTATAACAAAATACCATAAACCAGATAACTTATAACTAACAGAAATTTATCTTTCACAGTTCTGTATGCTTAGAGGTACAAAATTAAGTTGCCAGCAGATTCAGTGTCTGGTAAAGGACTGTTTTCTGGCAACTTCTTATAGTCTTACATGATGAAAAGAGGCAAGGTAGCCATTTGAGATTCTTTTTTTTTCTCTTTCTTTTACTCTTTTCGTGGTACTTAATTGAACCCAGGGCCTTATACATGCTAGGCAAATGCTCTACCACTGAACTACATTCTAAATCTTTAAAAAAATGTTTTAATTTTGAGACAGGGTCTCACTAAGTTGCTCAGTCTGGCCTTGAACTTGTCATTTTCCTGCCTCAGCCTCCCAAGTAGCTGGGATGCACACCTAGCTCCTGGGGCCTCTAATTCCATTGACCACATAACTTAATCACCTCCTAAATGTCTCACCACCTAACACTATGGCATTGGGAATTAGTTTTCAACACATGAATTGGTAGGGTACCAAACATTCAGACTATAGGTGAGGTTGTTACACAGGTCAGGACTTCACAATTAACAACAGAGAAATATTGGATCAGAATATCTACTCTTTCTGCTTCATCAAGAATGCAAATATGATTAGACATGTGATCATCTTCCCTCTATAGTGGTAGCTATGCAGCATAGAACAGTGATAACAGCTAAACATAAGCTTTGGAGATCACTGATCCAATTGCCAGTTCTGTTACTGGCTGTGTGTCTTGGGCAGGTTACTTAAGTTATCAGTGCCTCAGTTTCCTCATCTGTAAATTGATCAAGGGTCAGTATTCAATTAGTATGCATGAGTGTTGCTATGATGATTGTTTACAGGTATTCATTCTGATTGGTCAAGGCCTATCCCAAATGTTAAATATTTTGACTATCACTTCTAAAATGAGGATTATAATGATACCTTAGAGGACTGTTCTGAGGAGTACATGAAATTATGTACGTAAAATGCTTAGCACTGTGCTTGGTGCATAGGAGGCATTAAGGAAAAGTTAGGTCCTATTATTAGCAGTATAGACAGAAGTTTCCCACTTATGAAAAGGAAATTACTTTTTTTCCCCTCCCTTCTCTATCCTGGGTCCACAAAGCCTCAAGTCTTTGCTTCAAAGTTTCTGTAATTAAAATTTAATCCCTGGTACTAGAATTTTTTTAAAGTTTCTGTAATTAAAAAGAATTTATTATAATCAGGAATAGTTTAAATCTTTTCTCTTACCAAATTACCTTTTAAATTTATGAAAGGCTTCCTGACCTTCAGGTATTTCAACTTATTTTTTCTCAAGGTGTGAAAACCAGTTTACTTTCCCACCTCTTTCACATGAGAGTAAAATCTTTTGTATCAAGCCTTTCTCAGACAATAAAGCAGCAAGAGAACTTACTAGGCTAAACTCAGTTACAAACTTGTGGCAATAACCAGTGCCAGCCCTCATCAACTTCTTTATGCTTGGGTCATTTGACTTTCCAATCATCCTAGCTGTATCTTAAATAAGAAGGATTCTACTAATAGTACTGGTTACTCTTTAGCTTAGAAACATTCATTACCTCAGACAATCTAAATAATCATTTGCTCAACTTCTTAGGAAGTCCAGTTTCTGGAGTTACCTAGAGAAAATCTCCAAACATCCCAGATAAATTTACATATTTACACTAAAAGCGGCTGTCTCATCACTACATGCAATTGCAAGATCTTTCATTCTAGACAACAAAGTATTGACCACCACCAAAAAACAGCTAAGCATTTCTTATTCCAAAGGAAAATAAAATCCACTTTCAGCCATTACCAAAGCATGCCAAATGAATATTTGTCTTGTCCATGATTTGGATAAGGAAACCACATCACAGAGAATTTTAAAAAACCTTCCCAAGAAAGAATAGCAACATTCATCTTGGCCTTAGGTATGCTAGGATGCTTTGACTGCAAATAACAACACAACAAATAAAAAACTCAAAGTTACCTGACAAGGACATTGATTATCTCATAAACAAGGAATCCAGTGTTATACTTTGGATATGGAGTGTCCCCAAGACCTATGTGTTGAAGGCTTGCTCACCAAATTGTGGTGCTATTAGGAGGATAGACCTAGTTGGATGAAGTTAAGTCATTAGGGACATGTCCTTGAAGGGCATATTGGGATCCTCACCCCTTATTTGTTTTCTTTAGTTTCCTGACCTCCATGAGGTGAGTAGCCTCCTCTGCTACATATTCCTGCCATCTTTGCTGCCTAGTCCACAGGTCCAAATCAATGTGGGCAACTGTTCATAAGCAGAAACCATGAGCCACAAGAAATATCTTCTGCTTTAAGTTGTTATTTTAGGTATTTTGTCACAAGAACAGAAAGCTAACATGTCCATATAAAGGGAAGGCACTTAATCTGGTTAATTTAGACACTTGATGACATCATCCAAGAACCAAATTTTCTCCTCTTTCTCTACTGTTCCATCCTCAGCACATTAGCTTTATCCCCAGATGCCATTCAGGAGTTGAAGTGATATACTTTTTAAAATTTAAATTCAGAGGAAGAAAATAAGAAAAGTGCTTCCTCAAACATGGAATTAAATATTTCCCTTCACTTTTATTGAGCAGATGCCCATCTCCAAACCATTATCTGTCACCAGGAGAATGCACTGACACATTCTAATTAGCACACACCTGGATTATAGATGTGGTATGGATACCAGTACAAAGATGAAGTTCTGTTAGGAGGAGGAAGGACAGTGACTGAGTCCAACAGTGATATTAAAGCAATTATATTACTGAGAAACATGAGACTCCTCTGATGGCCAACTATTGCTTGAGGATTCCACAACAGCTGGAAGATTTCTGATAACTGACTTCAAACATGAAACTGATGACCCTCCCAGTCTTCCCCAGTTTTTGTCACATTTTCTTTCATAGACATCCCCATCGATATATTTTTTGCACATCTAAATACTGTTCTAGTATCTGCTTCTTAGAGGACCCAGGCTCAGACAGGCACAAAACAACAAACTCAATGACCTTTTCTCTATCCTTATTACACTGGATCTCTCAGTAGCATTTGACAATGATGACTACTCCCACCTTCCTGAAGCTCTATTGTTTCTTCACTTTCACAATGCTACTATATCCTGATTCTTCCCTGACTCTCCTTACCTCCTGATCCATTGTTCAGTTCTAGCTTTCTTATTGGTAGACAGTTCTCCATGGTTCCCTCATGTTTCTGCATACCTTGCAAGCAGAGGCACTTACTGCCTTTGTTCCAATGATTTTAAGAATATTAATGCAGAGAACAGCCTTTGAGAATACAGTGTCACCCTCCAGAACTAGTGTACTTACAGTCCAGTATAATAAAGGTATCTCCCTCTGAAATAAAGAGTAACTATGCTTACTGTCTATTTTAAAATGCACAGATTCCCTAAACTCTGAGTTCTCCTACAAAATGCTACACACTATATGTGCACTTGGCACCTGACCTTCTTTTTATGGAAGATTCTGTGAGAACTGGGACTCAAGGAACTAGTGTAAGCAAGTATTAATATTCTAGCTACTAGTGTAAGCAAGTATTAATATTCTATCATTGTGATAAAGTCCTTAGTCTGTGATCCAGAAGTCTCATCTTCTGAGAGCATTTATGGAATCATGATGGCTTGAACATTAGGTAAAACACCAGACCTTCACAGTCCTTTACATCACATCCATACTATGTTTAATCAATTCATCATTACAACATGTCAAAAGTAAAATGATTTCTCCTCCAACCTCCATGTTACTATAGGAAGAGGTGAGGAGGAAACTCTAGAATCTTACAAATTCCTAGTAAGAAACCTACAACTGCATTGGGGAAAGGAAAATAATCAGACCTTGGGGAGATTGCTGGACACTAGCTCTGAAAATTAAAATTAATTTAAAAAATTAAGTTGCCAATGGACCTTTATTGTATTTGTTTATACACCATTCTGAGAATTTAATGCAGTGCCTCACACATTCTAGGCAAGTGCTCTACCACTGAGCTATAACTGCAGCCCCAATACTAATTTTTGGTGACTCACATCATCATTTGTTCTCAAGTCAGACTAGGGTGTGGTGGAGGTGAGATGATTAATAGAACTTTAAGTCAGGACTGGATCAGTTAATTTTTCATTGCTATAAGAAAAATACTTGAGACTGGATATTTTTAAAGCAAAGGTTTATTTATCTTATAGTTCAGGAGACTGAAAATCTAAGATTGGTTGACCCCATTGCTTTATCTTCTGGTGAGGACCTCCTTAACTATATCATATCATGGCAGATGGCATGATGTAGGAGCAGATTTGAGAGGGGGAGATCACAGGGAGAGATAGCGTGGAGGTTAGCCTTATTCTTTTATAGCAACCCTTTTGTGAGAACTAACAAGGATCCCATGAAAACTACATCAATTCTTTCTCAGGGCAGTACCTCCAATTACCCAATTACCTGTACTAAGTTCTACCATTTAAAAAGATTCCACCACGAGGCTACCAGACTACCACAGGAGCTCACACTGGCCTCCCAGACCCGCCCACACTGGCCTCCATGGGGCCCAGGTTCACAGTAGGCCTGGGTCCATCCCGCTACCCAGCCTCGGGCACAGGACCGCCTCTTCTGACCAGCAGATTACTGCAGGAGCCCAGGCCCAGCCCAGATCCCCTCACACCAACTTGAGCAGGACCCAGGTCCAGGGTAGGTCTGAGTTCACACCCTCTCACACCTGGGAGCCCAAGCCTAACCCATTTCCATCTTGGGACACTGCAGTCATCACCATAGCCTTCCTCCTGCAGTACCTTTTTGACAACAGACAGAGCCTAGAAGCAGCTGCATCTCAGAGCAAGCATCCCAAAGAGAGTACAAGGCCCACCCTTTTAGCCTCATCTCTGTAAGACATTGCTTCCATCTTGGGGCACCTCCACTATTATCTCGAGTTATCTTGGCTATTGCGGCCACCACTTTAGTTGCAGTAGCATACATTGATGGACACCAGCAGGGTCTGGAAGCCCAACATCAAGGTGAAGTACACACAATCTGCATGGATACTATAAGAATATAGGGTAAAAAATGTAATATCTCAGTTCCACATTGCAAGAAAGGAAGACACATAGACAACATGAAAAAACAAGGGAGGAAAGTGCCCCAAACAAACCATGATACTACAATAACAGAACCCATAAACAGCGAAGTTGATTAAATGTTAGAGAAGGAGTGTTAGGTGCAGGACAGGCTGAACTAAGTTGTCTGCAGGGCAGGCTGAATGAATGTTAGCTGCAGGATAACCCACGCACTCAAACCCCTGTCTGTCTGGTCCTTTATCACCTGTTTGCATCAAGTCTGAACACTCAACCCCACTCAAGGCTGAATAGTCGACCCCCACTCATCTAGTACAATGGAAACCCACATCTAGCTCCTGCCCCATCTGCCTGAAGGCAGAAGATGACACTAATGTATGATCCAATCACTGTATGCCAACAAGGCAGCTTGCAGACCCAGAGACCCCATTGCATTTGGGCTATAAAAATTCCTTCCTGCTGGGCCTCTCTCTCTTGATCTTGCTCTCTCTGTCTCCCTCTCTTGCTCTTGCTCTTTCTTCTCTTCATCTCTCTTTCTTCTCTTGCTTTCGCTCTCTTCTCTTCTCTTCTCTCTCTCTCTCTCTCTCTCTCTCTCTCTCTCTCTCTCTCTCTCTCTCCTCTTTTGCACTGCTGCAATAAAGATCTCTCGGTCGCTCTGAGTGCTGTGGTCACTTTCCTTTCAAGGAGTTCAAAGGTTCATAAATAAAATAAACTGTGAATTAAAGAATGACCTAAATGAGCAAATACAGGCAAAAATTGATCACTCCAACAAAGAGATAAGAGAGCAAATACAGGTAGCAGAAAAACTACTTCAGGAGAGAGATAGAGACTCTGAAAAAAAAACAGTCAGAAATCCTTGAAATGAAGGATAAAATAAACCAAATTAAAAAAAACTCAATAGAAAGCATGACTAACAGCCTAGATCATTTGGAAGAAAGAATGTCAGATAATGAACACAAAGTATACAATCTGGAAAATAAAGCTGATCACACAGTGAAGATATAGAACATCCAAGAATTATGGGACAGCATCAAAAGATGAAATCTAAGAGTTATTGGGATAGAGGAAGGCACAGAGTTTCAAACCAAAGGAATGCACAATCTCTTCAATGAGATAATATCAGAAAATTTCCCAAGCATGAAGAATGAATTGGAAAACCAAATACAAGAGGCTTACAGAACACCAAATGCACGAAATTACAACATATCAACACCAAGGCACATTATAATGAAAATGCCTAGCATACAGAATAAGGAGAGAATCTTGAAAGCCACAAGAGAGAGGAATCAGATCACATATAGGGGGAGACCAATTTGTATTTCAGCAGATTTTTCAACACAGACCCTCAAAGCCAGGAGATCATGGAACAATATATACCAAGCTCTGAAAGAAAATGCATGCCAACCAAGAATCTTATATCCAGCAAAATTAAGCTTTAGATTTGATAATGAAATAAACACCTTCCATGATAAACAAAAGTTAAATGAATTTACAAGTAGAAAGCTTGCACTACCTCCCTCAGCAAAATATTCCATGAGGAGGAAATGAAAAACAATGATGAAAATCAGCAGAGGGAGGTATTACACTAAAGGAATATCTAATCAGAGGAGAAACTAAGTCATGTTAAATGCCAAAAATAAACAAAAATGGCTGAGAATATAAATTATGTCTCAATAATAGCCCTGAATGTTAATGGCTTAAATTCACCAATCAAAAGATATAGGCTGGTAGATTGGATTTAAAAAGACCCAACAATATCCTGCCTTCAAGAGACTCATCTCATAGGAAAAGACATCCACAGACTGAAGGTGAAAGGTTGGAAAAAATCTTACCATTCACATGGACTGCGGAAGCAAGCAGGGGTTTTCATTCTCATATCAAATAAAGTAAACTTCAAGCTAAAGTTAATTTAAAATGGACAAAGAATGGCACTACATACTGCTCAAGGGAACCATACACCAATAAGACTTAACAATTATAAATATATATGCCCCCCCCCAAAATGGAGCATCTACGTTCATCAAAAAAACTCTTTGCTCAAGTTCAAGAGTCAAATAGACCACAATGCAATAATTTTGGGTGACTTTAACACATTTCTTTTACCACTGGGTAGATATTCCAAACAAAAACTTGACAAAGAAACTATAGAACTCAATAATACAATCAATAACTTAGACTTAACTGACATATATAGAGCATTTCATTCTTCAATGAGTGAATACACTTTCTTCTCAGCAGTACATTGATCCTTCTCTAAAATAGACCATATATTATGACACAAAGCAACTCTTAGCAAATATAAAAATGTAGAGATACTACCCTGCATTCTATCAGATCATAATGGAATAAATTTAGAAATCAATGATAAAATAAGCAATAAAAGCTACTTTAACACTCGGAGACTAAATAATATGATATTGAATGAACAATGGGTTATAGAAGACATCAAGGAGGAGATTAAAAAATTTTTAGAAGTGAATGAGAACACAGATACAACATATTGAAATGTCTGGGACACTATGAAGGCAGTTTTAAGAGGAAAGTCAATTGCATGGAGTTCATTCCTTAAACGAAGAAAAGATCAACAAATAAATGAGTTAACATTACATTTACATCTCAAAGCCCTAGAAAAAGGAGAACAAATCAACACCAAAAACAGTAGAAGTCAGGATATAATTAAAATAAGAGCTGAAATTAATGAAATCGAAACAAAAGAAACAATTGAAAAAAATGACAGAACAATAAGTTGGTTCTTTGAAAAAATAAATAAAATTGTCAAACCCTTAGCCATGCTAATGAAGAGAAGGACAGAGAAAACTTAAATCACTAACATACGTGATGAAAAAGGAAATCCCCACAGACATTACTGAAATACAAAAGATAATTAGAAATTATTTGAAAACTTGTTCTCCATTAAAATAGAAAATATTGAAGGCATTGACAAATTTCTAAAGTCATATGATTTGCCCAAATTGAATCAGGAGGATATACACAATTTAAACAGATCATTTTCAAGCAACAAAATAGAAGACACCATCAGAAGTCTACCAACCAAGACAAGCTCAGGACCACATGGATACATAGCCGAGTTCTACAAGACCTTTAAGAAGAATTAATACCAATACTCTTCAATTTATTTCAGGAAATAGAAAAATAGGAAGCACTTCCAAACTCATTCTATGAGGCCAATATCACCCTGATTCCAAAACCAGGAAAGAACACATCAAAAAAAAAAAAAAAAAAGGAAACTTCAGACCAATATCTCTAATGAACATAGATGCAAAAATTCTCAATAAAATTCTGGCAAATTGAATACAAAAACATATCAAAAAGATAATGTACCATGATCAACTGGGATTCATCCCAGGGATGCAAGTTTTGTTCAATATATGGAAATCATAAATGTAATTCATCACATCAATAGACTTAAAGATAAGACTCATATGATCATCTCAATAGATGCAGAAAAAGCATTGGACAAATTTCAGCATCCTTTCATGTTCAAAACACTAGAAAAATTAGGGATAACAGGAGCATATCTCAACATCATAAAGGTTATCTATGCTAAGCCTCAGGCCAACATCATTCTAAATGGAGAAAAATTGAAGGAATTCCCTCTAAAAACTGGAACAAGATAGGGATGCCCTCTTTTACCACTTCTATTTAACATAGTTCTTGAAACACTGGCCAGGGCAATTAGACAGATGAAAGAAATTAAAGGGAAAGAAGAACTCAAATTGGCATTATTTTCTGATGATATGATTCTATACCTAGAATACTCAAAAAGTTCCTCCAGAAAACTTCTAGAACTAATAAATGAATTCAGCAATGTAGCAGGATATAAAATCAACACCCATAAATCAAATGCATTTCTGTATATCAGTGACAAATCCTCAGAAAGGAAAATGAAGAAAACTACACCATTTACAATATCCCCCCAAAATAAAATACTTGGGAATAAACTTTCGAAAGAGGTGAAAGATCTATATAATGAAAACTACAGAACCCTAAAGAAAGAAATCAAAGAAGACCTTAGAAGATAGAAAGATCTACGTTACTCTTGGATAGGCAGAATTAATATTATCAAAATGACAATACTACCAAAAGTACTATACAGATTTAATGAAATGCCAATCAAAATTCCAATGGCATTCTTCATAGAAATAGAAAAAGCAATCATGAAATTCATCTGGAAAAAGAAGAGACCAAGAATAGCTAAAGCAAGCCTTAAAGAGTGAAGCAGGTGGCATCACTATATCAGACCTTAAACTATACTATAGAGCAATAGTAACAAAAACAGCATGGTATTGGCACCAAAACAGACTGGTAGACCAATGGTACAGAATAGAGGACACAGAAATTAACCCACATAATTACAATTATCTTATATTAGACAAAGTTGCCCAAAACATACATTGGAGAAAAGATAGCCTCTTCAACAAATGGTACTGGGAAAACTGGAAATCCATATGCAACAAAATGAAATTAAAACTCTATCTCTCACTATGCACAAAATTCAAGTAAAAGTGGATCAAGGACCTAGGAATAAAACCAGAGACCCTGTGTCTAATAGAAGGAAAAGTAGGCCTAATTGCCATCATGTCAGATTAGGCCCCAACTTCCTTAACAAGACTCCTATAGTGCAAGAATTAAAATCAAGAGTCAATAAATGGGATGAATTCAAACTAAAAAGTTTCTTCTCATCAAAAGAAACAATCTGTGAAGTGAATAGAGAGCCTAGTTCTTGGGAGCAAATTTTTACCCCTCACATATCAGATAGAGCACTAATCTCTAGGATATATAAAGAGCTCAAAAAGCTAAACACCAAAACAAACAAAAAAAAAACAAACCCAAATAACCCAAATCAATAAATGGGCCAAGGACCTGAACAGAAACCTCTCAGAAGATGATATACAATCAATCAACAAATATATGAAAAAATGCTCATCATCTCTAGCAATTAGAGAAATGCAAATCAAAACCACTTAAGATTTCATCTCACTCCAGTCAGAATGGCAGCTATTATGAATACAATGTTCGTGAGGATGTGAGGAAAAAGGCACACTCATACATTGCTGGTAAGACTGCCAACATGGAAAGCAGTTTGGAGCTTCCTTGGAAAACTGGGAATGGAACCACCATTTGATCCAGCTATCCCTCTCCTCGGTCTATACCCAAAGGACTTAAAAAGAGCATACTATTGGGACACAGCCACAGCAGCACAATTCACAATAGCTAAACTGTGGAACTAACCTAGATGATCTTCAGTAGATGAATGGATAAAAAAATGTGGCATATATACACAATGGAATTTTACTCAGCAATAAAAGAGAATAACATCATGGCTTTTGCAGGTAAATGAATGAAGTTGGGGAAGATAATGATAAGTGAAGTTAGCCAATCCAAAAAAACTAAATGCTGAATATTCTCTCTGATATAAAGAGGCTGATTCATAGTGGGGTAGGAAGGGGAAACAAGGGAGGAATACACGAACTTTAGATAGAGCAGAAGAGTGGGAGGGGGAAGGGAGGGGGGCATGGGGTTAGAAATCATGGTGGAATGAGATGGACATTATTATGCAAAGACACATGTATGAAGACACAAATTGGTATGAATAAACTTTGTATACAACCAGAGATATGAACAATTGTGCTCTATATGTGTAATATGAATTGTAATGCATTCCACTATCATATGTAAATTAAAAATAAATAAATAAAAGGTCCCACCCCTTCCCAGTTTTGCCACACTGAGGACTAAGTATCCAACACCTGACTCCTTGGGGGACAAACTACATCCAAACCACAGGTAAGTCCTCCTCATAGTGGGTCCATTGAGTTCCCAAACCTACCCTGTGATCATTTCCCCATTTTCAAAATGCATACTTAGAATAGAGACATTCTACAATTGGCAGAATCACCACACTAGTTCCTAACCTTTGGAATAAGGAAAAGGCCTGGCAGAAGCCTGTTGGAACTGCCTCTATAAAGAAAACAGTATGCCAGAAGCAATATTGCATTCCTGGAAGGCTTGCAGAGATTAGTGCCACCATCAAGAATGTGGAAGATTCAAGGGTGGCAATTTCCACCACATTCCCATTTGACTTACCTATTTTGTCAGTGCAGAAGACAAATATATCTTAGAGAATTACAATGATCAGGCACCCACAATTGCAGCTGCTTTTATATATGTGTTTTTAAAAAAATATTTTTAGTTGTCCATGAACCTTTATTTTATTTATTTATATGGTGCAGAGAATCAAATCCAGTGCCTCACACATGCTAGGTAAGCATTCTACCTCTGAGCCATAATCCCAGCCCTCTATATGTGGTTTTGTTGATTGAAAAAATTAATGCCGTTTCTGGTAACTTGTTATGCAGCTATTGATGTGGTAAATGCTTTTTTCTCTTTGCCTATCAGTGAAGACCACCAGAATCGGTTTGCTTTCAGCGGCAAGGGTAGCTAGCAATACACCTTCACTGCCCTACATCAAGGATAAACCAGCCTTTCAGTCCTATGTCCAAAAGAAACTTCATTGACTTTCCCTTCCAGAAGATATATCATGCTGATCTCTAAAGTGGATAATAATATGTTGACTAGACCTGGTGAATAGGAAGGAGCAACTATTCTAAACAAATTTGTGAGACATTGTGCACCAAAGAATGGGAAATAAATCCCACAAACATTCAGGAATCTTCTACCTCAGTAAAATTTCAAGGAGTTCAGGGGTGTGGGGATGTCAAAATATCTCTTCTAAGATAAAGGAATAGTTATTGCATTTGGCCCATTCTGCCATTCGAACAGGCAGAAAATACAAAGTATTTGGCGGGGGAATACATACATTTCATTTTGGTGTGCTATTCCAAATAATCCCCTGAAAGTGCTAGTTTTGAGCAACAGCAAGAACAGGAGAAGGTTCTGAAACAGGTACAGGCTATAGTGCAAGGTGCTCTGCCACTTAGGCCATGTGTGATGCAGATCCGAGGGAGCATTACATGTCAATGGCAAATAGAAAGCCTGTTTGGAACCTTTGACAAAGCTCTGCAGGTTAATTACTATGCATATCTGAGGGATTTGGGAGCAAAACTCCACAATGCAATGCTGATAACTACTCTCATGTTGAGAAACAATTTTTGTCTTGCTGTTGGGCCTTAGTATAAGTCAAATGTTTTTTTGTATTGGTTCTTTTTAGTTATCCGTAAATTAGGGATCATTTTGACATAATTATAAATGCATGGGATATAATTTGTTCAAATTCAGTTCTCAGTATTTCTCCCTTCCCTCTTCCCCTCCCTTCCCCTATTCCCTTTACTCTACTGAACTTTCTGCTATTTTTTCTTAAATTAGTGTCTTGTGGATATACATGATGGTAAGATTCACTGTGGTTTATTCATTCACATAGAAAAGTTAGGGCAGATTCATTCTACTGTCTTTCTTCATCTCATCCTTCCTCCCTTCCCTTTATTCTCCTTCGTCTACCCCACTGATCTTTCTCCTGTTTTTTTTTATCCCCCTCCTTATTTGGAATTAGCTTCCACATATCAGAGAGAACATTTCACTTTTGGTTTTTAAGGATTTGCTTATTTCACTTAGCATGATAGTCTCCAGATCCATGCATTTACTGGTGAATGTCATAAAGACATTTTTCTTTTTGGCTGAGTAATATTCCATTGTGTATAGATGCTACAATTTCTTTATCTATTTATCTGTCGATGGGCATCTAGGTTGGTTTCATGGCTTAACTATTATGAATTGTGCTGCTATAAACATTAATATGGCTAAGTCACTGTAGTATCCTGATTTTAACTCCTTTGAATATATAATATACCAAGGGGTGGGATAATTGCATCAAATGGTGGTTCCATTCCTAGTTTGGGAGGAATCTCCATACTGTTTTCCAGAGTGGTTTCACTAATTTGCAGTTCCACCGAAAATATGAGTGTAGCCTTTTCCCTACACCCTTGCCAACATTTATTGTTATTTCTATTCTTGATAATTACCATTCTGGTCAGAATGAGGTGAAATTTCAGTGTAGGTTTTTTTTGTTTGTTTGTTTTGGGTTTTGTTTTTTGTAGTTGTAAATGGAAAGAATGACTTTATTTGTTTATTTTTATGTGGTGCTGAGGATTGAACCCAGTGTGTCACACATGCTAGGCAAGCAATTTACCACTGAGCTACATCCCCAACCCTCAGTGTAGTTTTAATTTGCATTTCTCTAATTGCTGGAGATACTGAACATTTTCTCATATATTTGTTGACTGTTCATATTTCTGCTTTTGAGAAGTGTCTGTTTAGTTCCTTTGCCCATTTACTGATTGGGTTATTTGTCTTTTTGGTGTTAAGCTTTTTGAGTTCTTTTCATATCCTGGAAATTAATGCCTTATCTGAGGTGTGAGTGGCAAAGATTTTCTCCCATTCTGTAGGCTCTATCTTCATGTACTTTCCTTTGCTGTGAGGAAGCTTTTAAATTTTATGCCTTCCCACTTGTTTTTTTTTAAATTTTATTTCATTTCTTGCACTTTAGCAGTCTTGTTAAAGAAGTCAGTTCTTGCGCCAACATGTTGGAAAGTTAGGCCTACATTCTCTTCTAACAGTTGCAGGGGTTCTGGTCTAATTCCTAGGACTTTGATCCACTTTGAGTTGATGTTTGTGCAGGGATAGAAGGAATTTACCTTTGCTTTTCTCATTAAGGATTGATTGGTCTATTTTGGGTCTCTTTTTTCCTAATGAATTTCATAACTGCTTTTTTGTAGTTTTGTGAAGAGTGGCATTGGAATTTTGATGGGAATTGCATTAAATACGTATAGCACTTTTGGTAGTATGGCCATTTTGACAATATTAATTCTGTCTATCCAAAAACATAAGAGATATTTGCATTTTATAAGGTCTTCTGCAATTTCTTTCTTTAGTGTTTTATAGTTTTCATTGTATAGATCTTTCACCTTTTTTATTAGATTGACTCTCAAGTATTTTATTTTTTTGAGGCTATTGTGTATGGGATAATTTTCCTAATTTCTTTTTCAGTAGAGTCATCATTGCTTGATTTATGATGGTTGATCTGCATCCTGTTACTTTGTTGAATTAATTTATGAGCTTTAGAAGTCTTCTGGTGGAGTTTTTGGGTCTTCTAAATATAGGGTCATCTCATCTGCAAAAAGGGATAGTTTGAGCTCTTTTTTTCCCTATTTGTATCCTTTTAATTTCCTTCTCTTGCCTGATTGCTCTGGCTAGAGTTTCAAGGACTATGTTAAATTGGAGTGTAAAAGTGAGCATCCTTGTCTTGTTCTTGTCTTTAGAGGAAACGTTTTTAGTTTTTCTCTATTCAGTAAAATGTTGGGCTTGGGTTTGTCATATATAGCTTTTACAAGGTTGAGGTAAATTCCTTCTATCTCTAGTTTTCCTAGTGTTTTAAACATGAATGGGTGCAGTACATTGTCAAATGCTTTTTCTGCATCTATTGATATAATCATGTGATTTTTGTCATTAAGTTTATTTATGTGGTGAATTACATTTATTGATTTGCATATGATGAACCAACCTTGCATCCTTGGGATGAAACCCACTTGATCATGATGTGTTATCTTTTTAATGTTTTTTTTTTTGGGGGGGAGGGCTATCAGGGATTGAACTCAGGGGTACTTGGCCACTGAGCCACATCCCCAGTTCTATTTTGTATTTTATTTAGAGACAGGGTCTCACTGAATTGCTTAGTGCCTCGCTTTTTCTGAGGCTGGCTTTGAACTCACAATCCTCCTGTTTCAGCCTCCTGAGCTGCTGGGATTACAGGTGTGTGCCACTGTGCCTGGCTTAATATGTTTTTGGATGCACTTTGACAATATTTTATTAAGAATTTTTGCATCTATGCTCATCAAAGAAATTGGTCAAAAATTTTCTTTCCTTGATGTGACTTTGTCTGGTTTTTATATCAGGGTTATACTGGCTTCATAGAATGAGTTTGGCAGTGTCCCTTTTTCTATTTCATGGAATAATTTGAGGAGGATTGGTGTTAGCTCTTCTTTAAAGGTCTGGTAGAACTTGTTCAAGAATCCATCCAGTCCTGGGCTTTTCTTTGTTGGAAGGCTTTTGAAAGCTGATTCAAAGAACTCCATGGTTCAGCACATTGTGTAAGGAAGATGTCCAAATGCCCATGGCTCCTACTCATTTTATAATGCCTTCTTACTCTTAGTCTGCACCTACAGCCTCATGGGGAGGTCCCTGCAACTAGTTAACCAAGCAAGAAAAAAATTAGTCCTGATCTACAGATGGTTTACAGAATATACAGGCTCCATCAGAAAATGGCCACTATGGTCCCTTTCTGTGAGATCAGTGAAGGACAACAGTGAAGAAAAATTTGAAGAGTGCACTTGGATTTTCGTTTTGCCTGAATGGTAGAAATGGCCAGAGGTAAGAGTCTATATAGATTGATGATTTTAATGGATGATCAGGGACTTAAAAAGTATACAATTGGGAAATAGGTGACAAAGAGTTCTGGGGAAGAGGCATGTGGACAGAATTCACTGAATGGTAAAGAATGTGAAGATATCTGTGTCTCAAGTGAATGTTCACCCAACAGTGACATCAGCAGAAGATTGAATAATCAAGTGGTTAGTTCAACCCATTCAATGGGTATCAGTCAGCCTTTTTCTTTCTCCAGAAACTCCAATGAACTCATGAAGAACATGGCTATGGTAGCAAGGTTCACAGTTATGAATTAGCTCAGCAATTTAGTTTGCATACTCAGCAGGCAAACCTGGTAATAGCCTCTGCTCAATGCCTAAATAGCGACGGAGAACAACCCTGAGACCTTCACATGGCATCATTGTCTGGGGATTATCAGGCAGCTATCTGGTGCCAGGTTCGTTATATTGGACCTCTTCTACTATGGAAGGGTCAGTATTTTGTTCTTACTGTAATAGACACATACTCTAGGTGTGGATTTTTCTTTGCTGCATGCAATGCTTCTGTCCATGCTACTATCCATGGACTTATAGAATACCTTATCCACCATCATGGTATTCTACACAGCATTATTTCTGATCAAGAAACTCATTTCACAGAAAAGAAGTATTGTAATGGGCCCACGATCATAGAATTGAGTAGTCATAACATTTCCCTTTCATTATGAAGTAGCTAGCTTTATAGAATGGTGGAATGCCCTTCGGAAAATCAGAAGTTACAGAGTTAGCTAGGTCATACCTTGCTGGGGTGAGAAATAGCCTCTAGCATGCTGTATACAGTATGTTATTGTATTCTTTCCAAGCCCATGCTCCAAAACAGCATGTACACCATATAATGCTTTTTCTCTCATAGCTAAGATACACAGGGCTAGGAATCAAGGGGTGGAAATGGGAGTGGCTACACTAGCTCTTAGTGATCAACTAGGATATTTTTTTTACTTCCCATCCTTGCACACACATTTAAGATCATAGCATCTTGAAAAACTGACATCTTTATAATTAAGTACAATTGACAAATAAAATATTCATTGTTCTGAATGGAGCTTGTGTGAAATAAGTATAAGTAGTCCAGCTTTCTTTTGGTTAATGTCTACATGGTATATATTTCTCCTATTATACTTTTTCAATCTAATTCTTTATATTTAAAGTAGATTTCTTGTACACAACATGTAATTGGGCACTTCTTTTTTTATCCAATATGACAATTGATCTCATTTAACTGGTGTGTGTATTAACATTTGACATGATTATTGATATATTTGGATTCAATTCTATCTTCTTGCTACCTGTTTTCAATTTATACCATCTTTGTGCCCCTTGTTTTTCCCATTCTCTTGGATCCATTGACCACTTTTGAAATCATTTTTTGTGTGGATATATATATATATATATATATATATATATATATATAATTTGTGATTTTAACCATTTTAAGCATACAAGTCAGTGGCATTAATTATATTCACAATGTTGTGCAATACTCTCTATGTTTCTAAAAATTTGTCATCACCTAAAACAGGTACCCTCTAATCATTACTCAATACCTTCCCTATCTTCACCTTCCCCAACAAGTCTTAGAACAAACTATATTCTACTATCTTAATGGCTTTGCCAATTCTATATATTTTATATAAATGGAATAATACAGTATTTGTCCTCTCATGTATAGTTTATTCATTAGCATGTTTTCAAAGTCATATGGGTTGTAGCATGTATCAGAACTTCATTTATTTGATTGGCTGAATAATATTCCAAAGTATTATGCATTACCTTGCATTTATCCATTCATCTGTTTATGGATATTTAGATTGTTTCTAACTCTTGGATATGCAAATAATTCGGAAATAAACATAAACATACAAGTATTTGTTTAAGTCCCTATTTTCATTTTTTGAGTATATACTTAGGGGTGGAATTGATGGATCAAGTGGCAACTCTATTGAACTCTCACTATGTTGCCTAGACAGGTCTAAAACTCCTGGGTTCAAGTCATTCTTCCACCTTAGCCTCCTGAGTAGCTGGGATGACAGGCACATACCACTGTATCTGGCAATAGTAGAGAGTTTTTTAAAAATATTTTTTGTTGTAGATGGACATAATACTTTTATTTCTTTATTTTATGTGGTGCCGAGGATCAAACCCAATGCCTCACACATACTAGGCAAGTGCTCTACGACTGCTTAAGCCTCAGCCCTAGTACGGATTTTATTTTGGTGGTGCTGAGTATTGAAACCAGGGCCTCACCCATACTAGGCCAGCACTCTACTATTAAACTACATCCTCAGTCGCCATGATTATCTTTTAAATTATAATTAAACTGTTTTACACAGTAGCTGCATCACTTTACATATTGTATTAGTCCACTTTCTATTGCTATAACAAAATGCCTGAAGTCAGGCAATTATAAATAAAAGACATTTATTGAGCTCACAGTTTTGGAGGCTGAAAATTGAATGTCAAGTGGCTTTATCTGTTTGGCCTCTTGAGAGGACTGCCTCAACTGTGCCAAAGCCATCATAGGAGATAACATGACAAGACAGGGAGCCAGAGGAATCCAAGAGTCAGATTTTCTCTTTTTGAAACAACACTTTCTCTTGGAAACTCACTCTCTAAGATAATATTCATCCCTTCTACAGCACCCCAATGAATTAACCACTTTCCACCAAGACTACCTCTTGAAGATTGAACCACCTCTTACACATTGGGGACCAAAATATAGGTATATACTCAAACCATGTGTTAACCACAGAAAGTGTGGATACATTATGTTTCTATTATCATGAAAATATTATTGGACAGCATTATTACAGGGAATAACCTTTTTTCTCAGCTTTGTTGAGGTACAATTGACAAATAAAATTGAATCAATTAAAGACATACAATATAATATTTTTATATACTGTACATACAAATTGTGAAATGATCCCCACATATATCCTTTGCCTCCATAATTACCACTTGTGTGATGACAACATTTCAGATTTATTCCCTTAGCAAATTTCAAGTATACAGTATAGTACTGGTTATTATAGTCTTTATGCTGTGCATTAGATCTCAATAACTTTTCCATTCTGTGTAACTGAAACTTTGTGCATTTTGACCAACATCACCTTATTTTCCTCACCCGCCAGCCCCTGGTTGAATTTGACATATTTAGATTCTGCATGTAAGTGAAAGATTTTGTAGTATTTGTCTTTTGATCTCTAGATTATTTTGCTTAGCAAAATTTTCTCCAGATTCAACTATGTTGTCACAAATGACAGGATTCCTTTCTTTTATAAAGCTGAATAATATTCCATTGCATTTATATGTATGTAACACATTTTCTTTTTCTATTCACCTGTGAGAATAGAAGTATATTGTGAGAGGGGAAGTATATTGATTCCATATCTTGTGAATACTTGATATCATTGGGGATAATACTGCAGTGAACACAGGAGTTCAGGTACCTCTTTGAGATAGTATTTATTTTCTTTGGATATATACCCAGAAGCAGGATTGCTAGATCATATAGTAGTTTTATTTTAATTTTTTGAGAACTCTCCATAATGTTTTCCATTATGTCTCTACAATACCATTTATATAGAGGACCTAGTAGTAAATCATTAAATCTTTCAGGTAATAGTGTCCATTGCAACTACTTGACTCTGCCATTATGCCATGAAATCATTAATAGACAATCCATTAGTGAATGAGAATGATTATTTTCTAATAAAATCTTATTTATGGACACTAAAATCTATATTGCAGGAAATATTATTCTTATTATAATTTATCCAACCATATATTAATGTAAAGACCATTCTTAATTTACAGGTCATACAAAATCCAACACCAAGCAAGTTTTGGTCTATAGACCCTAGCTTGCATACAAACAATAAAATTAAATAAATAAATTATAATTGCTCATGACAACATGAACAAATCTCATAAATATAATGCTTGGAAAACTCAGTCTGTGTTAGTTTCCCACTATTGCCATAACAACTTATCACAAATAAGTATTTCATACAAATTTTTTACTTTGTAGCTCTGGAGATCAGGTCAAATGTATGCAACAGTGAGACGAAACCAAGGTGTTGGCAGGGCTGTGTTCCTTCCTGAGGCTCTGGGGAAGAATACGTTTCCTTGGCTGTTCCACCTTCTAAACTCTGCCCTCATTTCTTGGCTCATGGCCTCTTCCTCCATATTCAAATTCAACAATACTATACATGACTATCTCTGTTTCTTCCTCTTCTGCTTCATTCTATCACTTTTAAGGACCCTTTGATTACATTGAACCAGAAAATTCAAAATCATCTCCCTATCTTAAGGCCATCTAATTAGCAACCTTAAATTCATCTACTACCTTGATTCACCTTTGCCAAATATTATCACATGTTTCATGGATTAGTACATGGATATGTTTAAGGGACAAACATCCTGCCTACCATAAAAGCATACCCACAATCACATTGTATGCTTTTAAGAATCCAAGTTCATAAAGTAAAAAGAAATACCTATAACATTTAAGAGTACCCATTGTTCATGGTATGACTCTAAAGGAAATCACAGAAGTGATCACCATAAAAGGTAGGATAGTTCTTTCTTTGGGTTAAAGGTGAAGATGAAATGAGGGGAACAGCAAAGTATCTAAGAACTGGTAATCTTCTGTTCTTGACCTGTATGGTGGTTACAAAGATGTTTTCTTCATTATCATTCATTAAGTATCAATTTATGTTTGTTTGGCAATTACCTATATGTATACCACTTTTACAATAAATAAGTTGGGAGGAAGGGAGAAAGGAAGGAAGAAAGAAAGGGAGGGAGGGAAAGAAATTTGGAATCATTAAGCAGTGTGGTGGAAGAGTGTATGGTTGTTATTTTTAAAAATACAACTTTCAGTCAGCATTTTAATAATTCACATTTTATTTATTTATTTATTTATTTATTTATTTATTTATTTATTTATTTATTTATTTATTCATGGTTCCAGGGATTGAACTCAGGAGTACTTGATCACTGAGCCACATTCCCCAGCCCTTTTTTTGTATTTTATTTAGAGACAGGGTCTCACTGAATTGCTTAGCACCTCACAGTTGCTGAGGCTGGTTTTGAATTCTTGATTCTCCTGTCTCAGCCTCCCAAGCCACTGGGATTATAGGTGTACACCACTTCATCCTGGCAAGATTTTTAATATTTTTAAAAATATTTATTTTTTAGTTATAGTTGGACACAATATCTTTTATTTTATTTATTTTCATATGGCGCTGAGGATTGAAGCCAGGGCCCTACAGATGCCAGGCAAGCACTCTACCACTGAGCCACAACCCCAGCCCACAAGATTTTAATATTAATGGATTTCCAGGAATTCCATGATATCTGAGTAAGGTCTCTAAGATGAGAGGGACCAATACAAACAAACAAACAGAAAAGGGGAATCTAGAGGAAACAGATTCAATATGGGGAACAGAAAAAAACAACAGGGAAATAAGAAAAAATATTAAAGAACCCATAAGCACTAATATCTTAGAAAGCATATAAAAATGACAGAACATACTGCATCTATGCTGTAAAAGAGGAACAGAAAATAAGGAAAAGATTATAGAAAGTAAAATGAAAGAATAGAAATTAAAACCAAACAAATAACAAATGATAATGGAAGGATTGAAAATTAAAGTTCCAGAATTTATGGAAAGAGAACAGTGAGATGGATAGTAGAGGATAAAATATATAAAAAATCCAGAAAATCCAACTTACAGGTCTAGGAATGGTACTCTAGGCACTGTGAAATGTGGAAGGCTTAGCAGCATGGGAAATATTAGCAGTTCTAGAAGGAGAGAGAGAGAGAGAGAAAAAGAAAGTGTTGGGGATTAAAAGTAAAGGCAAGAAAAATTCCAGGAATTAAAGCATACAGATCATCAGATGAAAATGGCATATAATTTGAATACACAACCAGGGTAACTCCTCATCATGCACAACCACAAAAATAGGATCTTAATTAGAATAAGCCCATGTTTGCATAAAATACATTCTATTGGCATGTATATCTTAAAAGAACAAATACAAATTTAAACAATTATGATAAAAAACAAAGCATAATGCACAGTATGAAAAAAATCACCTTACTGGGTTATTTCCAAATATCAGGAATACAGAAAAAATACTAATTCTGGCCAAATAGGAAAAAAATATTGCACTATGGATACCTCAGTACACATAGATTAAAAAACCCAGAAGATTTAGGTCAATATTTAAAAACCTGAAGTTACCAAAATCCATCCAACCTAAAATACATAACTTGAATACTTCTATAAAGAGATTGAATTCAGGGCTGGGATTGTGGCTCAGTGGCAGACTGCTTGCCTCACAGGTGTGAGACACTGGGTTCAATCCTCAGCAGCACATAAAAATGAATAAATAAATGTATTGTGTCCATCTGCAATGAAAAAAATATTTAAAAAAGAAATTGAATTCATAGCTAATACTTTCTGAAAAAGAAAATGACAGGCTCAGAAATTTCATTGGTAAATTTTGCCATTAATTTAAATAATAATTAATATTAATTCTCCTAAACTTCTTCTCAAAAATAGGCAGGAGGAACTGGGTGTGGTGGCACATGACTGTAGTCTCAGCAGCTCGGGAGGCTGAGGTAGAAGGATCACAAGTTCAAAGTCAGCCTCAGTAGATTAGCAAGGCACTTAGCAACTCATCGAGATGATGTCTCTAATAAAATATTTTTTTAAAAAAAAGGTCTGGGGATGTGGCTCAGAGGTTAAGCAGTCCTGGGTTCAATCCCCAGAACCAAAAAACAATAGGCAGGAGGAAAGAGTTCTCAATTCTCAACCCTTTATGAGTGTAGCATTATCCTGATACCAAAACCAAGTAAAGATAATAAAAAGCATGCAAGTAAGAAACTATAAACCAACATTCTTCATGAAATCAACACAGAAAAACAAAATTGTGTGTTTTTATTATTAGAGAAGGAAGGAAGATAAAAGTTCAGTAGATTAGACAAAGAGGAATTAAGGGAAGGGAGAGGGAAGGGAATAGGAAAGACAGTAGAATCAATTGGACATAACTTTCCTATGTTCATATATGAGTAACCACCAGTGAAACTCCACATCATGTACAACTGCAAGAAATGGATCCTAATTAGAATAAGGTATGCTCTGTGTACGTATAATATGTCCAAATACACTCATGTATATCTAAAAAGAACAAAAATCTCAACAAAATATTACCAAATCAAAGGCAATAACATTTATAAAGAGAAATATATTTCAAACAAAGGGAGTTTATTCCAGGAATGCAATACTTGACTGATATTTATAAAACAGTCTATCAAATTATTTATTCATTGTATATAAAAGAAAAAACATATTATATAATCAACTGATGAAGAAAAGCTTTTTACAATAATTAACATCCATTTGAGATTAAAAACTTTGAACAAACTATGATCAGAAAGGAACTTCCTCAACCTGATAAAGGGCATCTACAAGAATCCTGCAGCTAACACCGTACTTAATATTAAAAAAATCGAAGGCATTTCCTCTAAAATGGAGAACAAAATAAGAATGTTCATATTTACCACTCCTATTCAACAACATACTGGAAATCTTAGCTAGTATAATACAAGAAAAAGAAATAACCTGCAGGGGCTGGCGATGTGGCTCAAGCGGTAGCACGCTCGCCTGGCATGCGTGCGGGCCGGGTTCGATCCTCAGTACCACATACAAAGATGTTGTGTCCGCCAAAAAACTAAAAAATAAATATTAAAAAATTCTCTCTCTTATAAAGAAAGAGAAATAACATGCATTCTAATAGGAAAGGAAGAAATAAAATGGTTTGCATTCATAAGTAACATTATTATCTATATACAAAATCACACGGACTCTGCCTAAGAAATTCTTAGAATTAACCAACAATTGAGTTTAGCAAGATCACAGGATACAACATCAATACACAAGAAACCAATTATACTTCTATATAAAATAAATGTTTGAATGGACAACAACATTTAAAAATATATAACTTACAATATTGCCAAAACATATAATATTTAGAGATTATTTTAACAAAACATAAGAAAAATCTATATTCTCAGGATTATTATCTGATAATAAAAGAAATCCCATAAGACCTAAATAAAGGGAGAGACATGCCTTGCTAATGGATTAGAATATATAACAGAGTAAAGATACCAATTCCTAAAATATTTATTAGCAACACAGTCAAAATGGCAGCAGGATATTTTGTAGATATGGGTAAAATGATTCTGAAATTTATACGGAAAGGCAAAATTACTAGAATCATTAAAACAGTTTTTAAAAGAATAATCTTTGGGCCTGGGATTGTGGCTCAGTGGTAGAGCACTCATCTCGCACAGGCGGGACCCGGGTTGGATCCTCAGCACCACATAAAAATAAAGGCATTGTGTTGTGTCTATCTACACCTAAAAAATAAATATTAAAAAAGAATAATATTGGAAGAAACACACTATGTGCATTTTGGTTTTGGTTTTGGTTTTTGTTTGTAACACTGGGGATTGAACCCAAGGCCTTGTGCATGCTGGGAAAGTGTTCTTCCACTGAGCAATGTACTCAACCTCCACAACTACCTGCTTTTAAGATTTAGTATAGTGCTATAATATTTAAGACAGTGTGATTAGTGAGAGGATAGACATATAAATGAATAGAACAGAATAGAGACTCCAGAAATAGACCCACATAAGCACTGCCAAATGATTTTGACAAATGTTAAAAAATTCAATGAATAAAGCATAGTTTTATGCAAAACCACATTGCAACATTGAAGTATCTATATGCAAAAAGGAACGTGGAGCTATGTCTCACACTTCATGCAAAACTTAACTCAAAATGGATGATGTATTTAAATGTAAAACATAATGCTATAATATATTTTGAAGAAACTATAGGATAAAATCTTCATGACCTTGGATTAGAAAATAATTTATAGATAAGACCAAAAGTATGACCCAAAAGAATCATGAAGAAAAAAATGTTAAATTTGATTTCACCAAAATTAAAATCTTCCACTCTGAGAAGGCTCCCATTAAGAAAATGAAAAAAAACAGCTATAGATTTGGAGACAAAAAATATTTATAAATTACATATTCAACTAACATCAAGAATATAAAGAATACACAAAGAATTCTCAAAATTCAGTGATAGGAAAATAAACAACTCAGTTAAAAAAAACAGGCAAAGGGCTTGAACAAACACTTCATCAAAGAAAATGTAAAGATCACCAATAAGCACATGAACAGATGTTCCACATCATTAGCCATTAGGAAAATTAAAATCACAATGATATACAACTACATACCCTTAAAAATCACTAAATTAAAAAATAGTGACAACATCAGGTACTTGATAAGGATGCAGAGCAACTGGAACCCTCATGTATTAATGGAGGGGATGCAGAATGGTATAGTCATTCTGGAAAATAGTTTGTCAATTTCTTATAAAGTAAAATATACACTTATGATATACCAAGCAAAATCACTCCTGGATGCTTGCCCTGGAGAAATGAAAACTTATGTTCACAAAAAAATGTATGCATGAATTGGTTCATAGCAACCTTATTTATAATCACCCCAAACTGAAAGCAATCAAGATATCCTTCATCAGACAAGGAATGTTCTATGTTAATGTAACACCCAATGAAGATTGGAGCAAGGTCTGAGAAAGTGATTTCCAAGAACAAAGGAATGAACATATTTGAATATTTGGGAAAAAAATGACATGATTGTATGCTGACACAAATGGTCTAAAATAGAGGAAAACAATTATGATGAAGGAAAGAAGTATTCTGATTGACTATGTTCTCAGTGAAATAAGAAGTAAGATCATCAGGTGAAGGTGAAGATGGTCCAGTAAATACCCAAATATGCTCAACTTCTCTGGGTTTTCCCTTCACCTTTTTGTTTAACTTTAATTTAGCTGTTCACTAAGATATTTGCTTTCTTCAAAGCCCTCTTCATGGGCACACCTCTATGGTCATAGGGATACACCATTTGTATGTTTTAGAACCTTTTAAATTTACCAAGACTAGTTTTATGGCCTAGAATATCTTCTGTTCTGTTAAATGTTCTATATGGATTTGAAAAGAATATATACACTGCTGTTGTTGAGTAAAATGTTTTATAGATATCAGTTAGCTTGAATTGGTAGATAGTATAGCTCAGGTCTTCTATCTCCTCACTATTTTTTCCCAATTCTTCCATCAGTTATTGATAGCAGAATATTGAAGCTTTGAAATAATACTGTTGAATTTTCTATTTCTCCTTTTTGTTAGGTTTTGTTGTGTTTATCTAGGGGCTCGGTTTTTTATGTCCACATAAGTTTATAATTGTTTTATCTTGCTGATCAGTGGACCCTTTTGTCATTTGTCTCTAGTTACAATTTTTGTCTTAAGAGCCCACACTCTTACTCTCAACCTATTTAAGTCTCTAAATATAAATTGTATCATCTGTTGACAGCAATATAGGTGAATCCTGTTTTTCTGTCCAGTATGAAAGTCTATGCTTTGGGTTTGAGTGTATAATATATTTATTGTATAGATATATTTTCATCTTCTATTTTGCTTGTCTTTTTCTATATTCCCTCATGTATTTTTTCCTTTGTTCTTCCACATTACTACTTACATTTTCTAATGTTTTAGTATTTTTAAAATTTTAATTCCTCTGCTTCTAACCATTTTTTCCCAGGTTACTGGTATTTTTTGGCACTAGATTTTTTTTTTAGTTATACATGACACTAGACTATATTTTGACATATCATACATACATGGAGTATAACTTCCCTTTCTTGTGGTTATACATGATGTGGAGTTACACTGGTTGTGTATTCATATATGAACATAGGAAAGTTATGTCTAATTCATTCTACTTTCTTTCCTATTCCCATTCCCCTCTCCCTTCCCCCTATTCCCTCCTGTTCAATCCAGTGTACTTCTACTCCTGCCTTCCTGCGCCACCTATTGTGGGTCAGCATCCGCATATCAGCAAGAACATTTGGCCTTTGTGTTTTGGGGATTGGCTTATTTTATTTAGCGTGATAGTTTCCAGTTCCACCCATTAACTGGCAAATGCCATAATTTCATTCTTCTTTATGACTGAGTAATATTCCATTGTGTATATGTGCCACATTTTCTTTATCCATTCATCTGTTGAAAGGCACCTAGATTGGTTCCATAACTAAGCTATTGTGACTTGAGCAATTATGAACATTAATGTGCTCGTGTCACTATAGTATGCTGATTTTAAGTCCTTTGGGTATATGCCGAAGAGTGGGATAACTGGGTCAAATGGTGGTTCCATTCCAAGTTTTCTATGGAACCTCCATACTGCTTTCCAGAATGGTTGAACCAATTTGCGGTTCCATGTTGTTTCTTAAATTTCAATATCTAGGGCTGGGGATGTGGCTCAAGTGGTAGCACACTCACCTGGCACGCACAAGGAACTGGGTTCAATCCTCAACACCACACAAAGATAAAATAAAGATATTGTATCCACCTAAAACTAAAAAATAAACATTTAAAAATTTCAATATCTAGTCATTCACAGATAGTATGTGGTCATCTTTTGTATTTCAACCTTGCTTCCTGAGTACTTGTTAAACTCACTTATGGGTTCTGTTATCTTTTCTTGTAGAATACTTTAGATTTTCTACATAGATAATAATATGCTCTGTATGTAGTTATAGCTGTTTACTTCTTATTTCTTTTTTTGTAGATTGTCACAATACCTTTATTTATTTATTTATTTATTTTTATGTGGTGCTAAGGATCAAACCCAGGGCCTCACACATGCAAGGTAAGTGCTCTACCACTGAGCCACAACCTATCCCATATTACTTGTATTTTTGATAATTGCCATGCTGGTTGGAGTGAGATGAAATCTCAGTGCAGTTTTAATTTGGCACTAGGGATTACTTTGCCACTGAGTTATATACCCAACCCTTTTTATTTTTTATTTTGATATAGGATCTCACTAATCTGCTCAGGGTCTCCCTGAGTTGCTGAGACTGGCCTTGAATTTGCAATCCTTCTGGCCACCCCACTTGTTGAGATTAGAGGCATGCACCACCATGCCTGACCTTTTTTCTCAAATTATTTTTAGAGCTTGTTATTGGGGGCTGGGTATGTGGCTCAGTGGTAAATTGCTTGCCTGGCACTTATTAGGACCTGGGTTTGATCTCCAGGACCACAAAAAAGCTTACCACTTGCTGGGCACATTCTCAAACTCAAGGCCAGCCTCAGCAGTTTAGCAAAACCCTTGGCAGCTTCACAAGACCTGTCTCAAATATTTCTTTTAAAATATCAAAAAAGGACTGGAAATGTCACAGTAGTAAAGTGTACTTTGGTCCAATCCCCAGTAAAAAAACAAAAACAAAACAAAAAGAAGAGCTTGCTTTGGAGATAACAATTAGCATTCTAACTAAAACTATTTCAGATTAATACAAATTTAATTCCATTGAAAATAGAAACTTTGTTTCAATATACCTCCCTTAGTTTGCACTCCCTTTGTGACAACATTATCAAGCAAAACCCTCCTATACAGTATAAGTCCAACAATACTGTTTAATAATAATTATCTTATAAAATCTCTTTAACTCAGTCTCGGCCCATTTGTGCTACTATAACAAAATACCTGAGACTAGGTTACTTATAAGAAACAAATTCATTTTATTACAATTTTGGATTCTGGAAGGTCAAAAAACAAGGTGCCAGCAGGTTTAGTCATCTGGTGAGGCTACATCCTATTAAAAAAATGGCACACTGTGTCCTCATATGACAGAAATCAGAAGGGCAAGACAGCAAGGGAGCTAGAATTCTGCATGAAGCCTCTTTTATAAGGACCTTAACCCTATTCACAAGGGAAGGAGTTGTTGTGTCCTTATCGTGTCTTAAAGGCCTTCACCTCTTAACATTATCATGTTGACCATGAAGTTTCTACACCTGAATTTTGGTTGGAGGGGACACATTCAAACCATACCATGGTAGAAGTAAAAAAGTATATTTATACTAAATTTTTTTTTTGTAATGAGAATTGAACCCAGCGATGCTTTACCACTCAAGTACCTCCCCAGCCATTTTTATTTTTGAGACAGGAGCTTGCTAAGGTACTTAGTGCCCCAATAAGTTTCTGAGGCTGGCCTCAAACTTGTGTTCCTCCTGACTCAGCTTCTTGAGTCATTGGAATTACAGCTGTGCACCACCATATCTGGCTCAAAAATAACTTCTTATGTCTTTGTTGATTCTCTATTTGGTGAGTTATTTTTGTAATACTTTGATTCTGTAAGCATGATTCCTTTAATTCTTTGAACATATTTATGATAGCTGATTTAAAGCCTCTAACTTATAAATCCTACATCTAGTATCCATTAGGGTCAGTTTATTTTGACTCCTTTTTGTCTCTTGTGTAGTATTCTTTCTTTCTTTCTTTCTTTCTTTCTTTCTTTCTTTCTTTCTTTCTTTCTTTCTTTCTTTCTTTCCTTATCTTAGTTTTTATTGAAAACTGTATGTTTTAAACAATACATTGTAGGAACTCCACCTCTCAGGGGCTATGGTTTTGTCTGATTGTTTGCATGTTTAGAGATTATCCTTGGACTAATACTTTAGAGTCATTTTCCCCACTTTGTAAGTCACTGAAGTCTCTGTTTAGTTTGTGTTCTCGTTTTTACTTTTATGCCTGGATTTCTAGGGAATGTCCTGGGTTACTGTAGCTTGGTGATAAGTCAATGATTGTTCCTAATTTCTCCTGAAGAATACTGAGCTAGTAAGTCTTCCACTTTCTTCCAAGGTAATTTGCGTGTAAGTTGGGATATTCTTTAAAAATTTAGGCATTTACAAATCTCCCAGCTTTCACTTACTTCTTTCACAGGTCCTCACATTCATAGAAGAACAAGTATGTAATGGAACTATCTCCATCCTTCTGAGTATGCATAGAACCCTGTTCATTTGTAGAGCATTCCAAATCCCCAGGATACGGTGAAGCTTTTCCAAGTTTCTTGTGCCTAGCTCATTTTCCATACTTCCCTTTAAAACTTTGACTGTTGCTTGCTTGTTCCAGTTAGTACTGCAGCCTTAGAAAGGGCTATGCTGGCATTCTCTGATGTTTTTCCAAAAATTATACTGTTTTCTACAATACCCTAGGAATAGGATATTTTTGCAGTCCACCAAATTGTATCAACTTGTCTAGTAGCATCAATGCTTTCTGTATGATTATTACGCCATGGAGCTAGGAGCATCTCCAAGTTAAAGGGACATAGACCTGTTCTTATTGATTATTACTATTTTCCTCAACAAACATTTTCAATTTTTTATACTATTTTGTTAATTCATAGTTCCAAAGATAGTTATTCTTTGATGATTTCCAAGTTTTATTATTGCCTTTAAAATTTTAAATTAAATTTGATTTTAGGTGGCAGTGATTAAAATCAGTACCAGGTACATGCTAATCATGTGCTCTGCCATTGGCCACACCCCTATTATTGATTTTAAAAGGGAAAGGATTTGTAGAAATCATCAGTCTGAAATTCTGGAAATTTCATCCTCACCTCTATATTCCTATTAATGTATTTTGAAAACAATATTCTCATTGTGATGAAATATATTATGTCACTTTTTTCTTTTGAAACTGTGCTTGAGTATTCTATCTTAGAGATATTTGCCTAAGAGCTTTGGATATGGCTCACTGTTAGAGTGCTTGCCTGGCATGCATAAGACCCAGGGTTTGATACTCAGAACTGTAAAAAAAAAAAAAAAAGAAAAAGAAAAATATTTATTATAGCCAGGTATGCTGGTGCATGCCTATAATCCCAGCAACTTTGGAGGCTGAGGCAGAAAGATCTCAAGTTTGATGGCAGGCTCAGCAACTTACTGAGACCTTGTCTCAGAACAAAATCATTAAAAAGACTGTGGTAGAGTGCCCCTGGGTTCAATTTCCAATATCACAAAAAAAGAAAAAGAAAAGAAAATATATGCCTAACACAAACTAAACTTTCCAGTGATTTTCTTCTAGAAATTTTATAGTTTTGGGTTTTACATTTGGGATGTAAAAAGGCTAATACAGATACAGTAGAAGGTCATAAGTCCTGCCTCCTTCTCTCTCTCTCTCTCTCTCTCTCTCTCTCTCTCTCTCTCTCTCTCTCTCTCTCTCTCTCTCTCTCTCTTTCTTTCCCTGCCTTGTCTGTGAACTTTGGGTAACTACCAAGCTGGAGTGACTGCTCTGATGGTTATTAGGACTGCATTATTCATCCTGAGCAAGAGGAACAAAATTAGAACAATCTCCAATGGCAAGTTCTGGTTAAAGATGAAAAATGTTGAAATAAAATAAAAATTTTTAAAAAATGAAAAAACCCCACTGTCCCTGCTAAAATGACAAAGATATGTACTCAATGTTTCCATAACCTATATAAAAAAAACCTATGACTGCTTTAATTGGGAAGTCACCAGGTTTCTGGTGTTATCTGGTATACATCAGCTAAACCTCTAGTTGAGTCACCTTAATCATTTTTTGAAAAGATCTCTCACACACTTTCAGTTATTTTAATTTTTTTTAGTTGTAGATGGATACAATATCTTTATTTATTTATTTTTATGTGGTGCTAAGGATCAAACCCAGTGCCTCACATGTTCTAGGCATTTGTTCTACAACTGAGCCACAACCCCAGCCCTTAATTAATTTTTGTACAATGTTTAGAATATTGTTATAATTTAGATCTTATGTATTGCCCAAGGTCCATGTGTTAACAGATTAGTCCCCAGCTTGATGCTATTGGGAGGTGGTGGATGCCATTGAGCCTCCAGTTACAACTCAGTTAATCAAGAGGTGAGGTTTAGTGGGAGGACTTTAGATCATTGGAAACATGCCCTCAAAGGGGACTGTAGGATTCTAGCCACTTCCTCTTCCTTTTCCTCTCCTCCTAGCCTTCAGATGAGCAACATTGCTCCACCATGTACTCCTGTCATGATGTGTCACCAAAGACCAAAGCAATGTGTTCAATAGATCATAGACTTAAACCTCTAAAACTTTTTGGGAAAAGCCTTCTAAAACTGTGAACCAAAATAATATTTCTCATTATAAGTTGATTATCTCAGTTATTTGTTATATTAATGGAAATATGAGTAATGCAGGTATGATTCAACTTTCTTTCTTTTTTCATTCATATGTCCAATTATAGCAGCAAAATTTGTTGAAAGGACCATTGAAGTTATTTTTTCCTCTGTGAAAGCCAGTTAACCATATAAATATGAGTCCATTTCTCAGCTCTCCATTCTATTCCATTGATCTGTGTCTATCTTTTGGTCAATTTCAAACTGTCTTGATTATGAATGTTGTAGAATAAGCCTAGAAATCAGATAGTGTGATTCTTCCATCTCTCATTTTCTTTTTCAGAATTATTTTGGCTATTCTACTTCCTTTGATTGTCTGTGTAAACTACAAGTCAGAAAGTTCATTACTGCTGGAAGTTTATTGGAATTGCTTTGAATACATAAATTGTTTTGGGAAAACTAACTTGCTAACAATATTCAGTCTTCCAACCCACATACCCAGTAGATATCTCCATTAATTTAGATGTTTGTTGACTTCTTGCATTAGTGTTTTGCAGTTTTGATCATATTGATTTTGTATATTATTAGATTAATTCTTATTTTATTTATTTATTTTTGCTATTGAAAATGTTGCTTCCAAGCTAGGCAAATGTTTGACTCCTAAGCTAGATCCCCAGCCCCAAAACTTTTTTTAAAAAATTTCAATATCTAGTCATTCACAGATAGTATGTGGTCATCTTCTGTAATTCAATCTTGCTTTCTGAGTACTTGATAAACTCACTTACGGGTTCTGGTATCTTTTTTGTAGAATATTTTAGTTTTTCTACATAGACAGTAATATAATCTGTATGTAGTGATAGTTGTTTACTTCTTATTTCTTTTTGTAGATAGACACACTAACTTTATTTTATTTATTTATTTTTATTTGGGGCTGATGATTAAACCCAGTGCCTCACACATGCTAGGCAAGTCCTCTACCACTGAGCTACAACTCCAGACCTCTTCTTTCTAATCTAGGTGTTATAGTCATCTTTCTTTGTTGCTGTGAGTAAAGGACCCAACAAAAACAATTATAGAGGAGGAAAAGTTTATTTGGTGTCTTATGGTTTCAGAGGTCTCAATCCATAGACAGCAGGCTCCATTTCTCGGGGCTTGATGTGAGGTAGAAGAACATCCTTGTGGAAGAGTGTGGCAGAGGGAAGCAGCTCATATGGTGATAAGAAAGGAGAGAGAGGGCTGAGGATGTGGCTCAAGCGGTAGTGCACTCGCCTGACATGCGTGCGGCCCGGGTTCGATCCTCAGCACCACATACCAACAAAGATGTTGTGTCTGCCGAGAACTAAACATTAAAAATTAAAAAAAAAAAGAAAGGAGAGAGAGAAAGAAAGAGAGAGAGACAGACAGACAGACACTCCACACAAAAATATATAGCCCTTCCTTAGCCATACACTGAATGAACCACTTCCTCTGGCCATACTCCATCTGCCTCCAGTTACAACTCAGTTAATCAAGGATTAACTCACTGATTATGTTAAGGCTATTACCCAATCATTTCTCCTCCAAATATTACATTGTCTCACACATGAGCTTTTGGGGGACATTTCACATCCAAACCATAACACTAGGTGACTTTATTCTATTTTTTCATGTCTTATTGTATGGCTAGGACCTCTAATATTATATTGAATAGGAGTGTTAATAGTGGACATACTTGTTTTATTTCCAATTATGGAAGAAAAATAGTTATTCTTTCACCAATAATACATCATCTGTAGTTTTCATAGATACATTGAATTGAAAGTCTTTTTTAATTCCCAGTTTTCTGGAAGTTTTTTTTTTTTTAATCATGAATGGATGATGAAATTTGTCAGACGCTTTTTATACATCTATTGAGGTGTTTATCTTTAGTTTGTTAATATGATGAATCAATTTCATTTACTGAGACAAAAAGGTGATGAGAAAGACAACAGTAATATGGTAGCATTAATCTACATCAATAACCACATTAAATGCAAACAGACAAAATACATCAATTAAAACCAGAATTTGTCAATTGTACAAAAATAAGAAAAATGAAATGCTGTTCTGTCAATAGGAAACCCACATTAAATATAATATAGAAAGGTTAAGTGTAAAAGGAAAATAAAATATAGCATGAAAACAATAACCTGTAGAAAACCAAAGTGGCTAAAAAGATATTTGAGAAAGGAGACTTCAGTTCAGTAATATTGCCCTAGATAAAAAGGAATGTTACAAAAAAATGAGAGGAAGGCTGAGGCAGAAGGACTGCAAGTTTGAGACCAGCCTCAGCAACTTTGCAAGACTCTCAACAACCTAATGAAAACTTGTTGCTAAATTAAAAAAAAATTAAAAAGGACCAGTGATGTAGTTTAATGGTAAAGCATCCCTGCATTCAATATACAGTACCCTCCAAAAGGATTTAATTCACAAATAAGATTTCAAAATTCAAAATTAATGTGCACTCATAAATAAAGCTTCAAAATGCTTAAAACCAAACTAATATTCCTAAAAGCAGAAATTAGTCAATTTTACAATTATACTTGAAAGCTTTAACAGTCCTCTCTCAGTGACCAATAAAATAAATATACAGAAAATCAGTAAGGGTATAGAAGATTTGATCAACAATATCAACCTGTTTGACATTTATAGAACTTTGATCATCAACACCACACTAAAAATTCTTTGCAAGTAGATAGGTCATTTTACCAAGATGGAACATGTGGAGTCCACAAAACACACCTTAAAACATCTAAAGTAATTGAAATAATACAAAGTATGTTCTTTGACCACAATGTAACTAAACTACACATCAGTAACAGAATAATATATGGGGGATCTCTAAGTGTTTGTAAATTATCATTATTTTGGTAGGGTGTACTGGGGATTGAACTCAGGGGGCAATTGACAACTGAGCCACATCCTCAGCCCCAGATTGTATTTTATTTAGAGACGGTGTCTCACTGAGTTGCTTAGTACCTCAGTTTTGCTGAGGCTGGCTTTGAACTCGTGATCCTCCTGCCTCAGCCTCCTGAGCTGCTGGGACTACTGTCATGCATCACCATGCCCAGTTATTATTATTATTCTTAATGAACAATGAGTAAAGTCAGACATAATGAGAAAAGAAATTATTTTTAACAAATGAAAATGAAAACAAAGCATTACAAAATTTGTGGCATGCAGTTTAAACAGTATTTATGGACAAATTTACATCATTGAGTACTTATAATTATAAAATAAGAAAAGCCTCAAGTCAATGATTTACATTTTTGTCTTAAGAAACTAGAAAAAGCAGAGCAAGTTAATACAAAGCAAGCAGAAGATAGTAAAAATAACAATAAAACATATAATCAATGAGAGTGAAAACAAACAACTGATAAAAGCAATGATTACTGCTGGTTATTTGAAAAGGAAAGATTAATAAAATTGCTAAATCTCTGGATAGACTGACAAAGAAAAGAGAAAAATGGAATCAAATTCCAATGTCAGGATGAAAAGGAGGATGTCATTACAGAATCTATAGGCACTAAAATATAATGGGGAAACTTGATGATTTTAAGAAATTTTAAGAAGCTATTAATAGAAAGGAATTAACTAAAAAATCTACAGAGAACTTATAGGAAGTATATTTAGTTAATTTTTAAATATTTTTTTTAGTTATAGGTGAACACAATATCTTTATTTTATTTTTTATGTGGTGCTGAGGATCGAACCCAGTGCCTGACTCATTCGAGGCAAGCACTCTTCCTTTGAGCCACAATCCCAGCCCCATAGGGAGTATATTTAATGGACATATGTTGAAAAAGATTTACTTAACATCAGAAATAAAACCAGGATGATTGCTCTTATCATTTGTATTCCACATTATACTGAAACACCCATATAACGTGTATGGCAAGAAAAATAAATGGGAAAAGTTTTGAAAATAAAGGAATATAATCTCTCATTACTTGTGTGTGAACTGATCCTATTCATAGAAAAGCCAAACAAATCTACAAATTACAAGAATTAGTGAAAGTATTTAGAAAGTTGCTGGGTAGTGTAAATATGCAGAAGGCATTATATTTCTAAATATCATGAACACATGGAAAATAACAGTTTTAAACTTAATATATGATTATATAATTAAAGTACATGAGAATAAATATGATGAAAGATGTACATGACTTCTACAGTGAAAATAATAAGACTTTATTGAAATGCCTAACTGAAAGGAGGGATATTCCGTGTTCTCAGATTGGAAGAGTCTATTTTAAAGATGTAAGTACTCACCAAATTAATCTATAGATTCAATGCAATCCTGATCAAAACTCCAACAGGATATTTGTGGGATGTGACAAACTGATTCTAGAATGTACATGAAAGTACAAACAGCCAAGACTGGCCAAGATTTTCTTATAATGAAAAAGGTGGGAAGACTTATTCTAAAAGACGATAAAATTTATTTTAAAGTTACTGTAATTATAAGATTGGCTTAAGAATAGAGAAATAGGAATAGGGGGTGTAGTTCTGTGGTAGAACATATTCTAGCATGTTTGAGGCCCGTGGTTCAACTCCTAGTAACACACACACACACACACACACACACACACACACACACACACACACACTGGGTGGAAGGGGAGAGAGGATAGGCAAATAAATATTCAAACATAAAACAGTTGAGACTTCCAAAAACATTCTCACATATATGGACAATTCATAACAGAAGGAATAACAGAGCAGGTGAGAAGAGAGAGAGAGAGAGAGAGAGAGAGAGAGAGAGAGAGAGAGAGAGAGAGAGAGAGAGAGAGAGAGAATGTGTGTGTGTTGCTGGGGATTGAACCCAGGGCTTCATACATAGGAAGCAAGCACTCTACCACTGAGGCACATCTCCAGCCCAAGATGGGTTTTTAGTATAGAGTGTCGGGACAATTTGGAGAAGTAAATGGAATGCACTCCTGCTTTAAACCAATTCCCAGAGGATCAAAAACCTAAATTTGAAGAAGAGGCTATAGAAGAATATATCCATGACCTTAGGATAAAGAGGGATTTCAAGAACAAGAAAGAAAACAAACAAAAATCAACCATTAAAAAGAAAGATTTGAAAATTCTAGTACATTATAATTAAGTATTTTGATGGCTGACATCTACCTTGAAATGCATCCAAAATAATATAGGCTGGTGGATGAAGAAGTGATGGATGGACATGTGACAAACAAGTATAATAATATGTTAACAGTGGACCCTAGGTAATGAGTATCTGGGCGTTCACTGTAAAATTCTTACAGTTTTGCTTTTTGCTTGAAGTTTTTTATAATAAAATATTATGACAAGTAAAAAGTGCTTATTTTCATCAAAAGGCACATTTAAGGGAATAAAGGCAAGTGACAAACTAAAAGAAATTTATAACATGATAAATTATCAAAGTACTAAAATATAGAATACATGGAAAACTCCCACAGATAAACATTCATGCAACTAATGGGGAAATGGCAAAAGACAGTAAATAGGCACATCATCAAAAAGAAAAGCTAAAAGGCATTCAATACACAGGAAAAGATGCTCAATCTCATTAATAACCAAGGCATTGAACATTAAGAAAAAGATATTTTATATGCACCAGATGGGCAAAAGTTTTGTAGCTTGATAATAACAAAAGTTGATGAGGATGCAGATGAACTGCAATAGTGAAACACCCCTGTTAGGAGGGAGAAAAAGAGCTGATATGAGCGGATAACACAGGACGTGGACCTCATCTGTAAGTCAACAATTCCACACCCAGGTGTGGACACAGCTTCTCAGCCATTAAATAAAGTGGCACACATAGTGAACCAGGCCCGTAGGGCTCACAGGAGTAAAACAGCAAGGCTGCTCAGGGCCAGATCCAACAAATCCAGGGCATCCTGCATGGCTGCTCCTGGGGCTAAGGTTCTCAAAAGTGGAATTCTGTGCACAGAGAGAGATTGCAAATGTGTACCAGAAAACATGGCACAGAATGTTGGTAGCAGCACTGAGTAATAGCCCCTGAAGTGGGAATTGACCCAAAGGCCCATCAGCAGGAGAATGGATGTACTGATGGAGACGCTGTCAGTCCCCATTATATGCAACTTTGCATTCCAGGTTGCTAATAAAACTATTTCCTAAGCTTTATTTGTAGGCCAACATCAATATAGGAGGCACTTCAGGGTGATTACCAGACATTTGGAAGATGGGAAAAAATCAGTTACTCAAAGGCCAAGTGAATTCCCAGCTGGGGTCAAGAGAGGGCAGCACTTCTTTCCTAAGGTATAAGCAAGAGTCTTTTTCTCATTCCTTTAATGCTACCCATTTGCACTTTGTGCTTAGTTTTGGTGGTTTCCCATGAAACAGGGCCCCAAACACAGTGGCAAATTGTCTCCTTTTCTGGAGTGCCAAATGGCTGTGAGGGCCTTATGGAGATAACAGGTGTGTGAGGTAAAGTGTGTTCAGACACCAGTTGTGGTGCTGCAGCCCATAAGACCAATGGTGATGAATATACAATGTGGAATAAATAAGGCGTCTTTAGACAGAAACACACATAAAATGAAGTTATGCATCCATCATAGGATGAAAACATTGAGACCAGAGGATGGCAGGGACTTGACCCTATTTTTCCCTAGGAGCAATGTTTCAAAGTGGGTAATTCAGGGCTTGCAGTGACTTCATAGAACATCGCTACCACCGTATGAGAAGTGACTGTGTATTTGTTCAGTGGAATCACATTGAGCAATGATGACAGACAGTCTCCTGCCTCATGCAACAACAGGCATGAATCTCAGTTAGAAGACATACCGTGGGAGATGACAGACACGATAGACTTGCTCCATGTGTATGAAGGCAGAAGGACACATATGGTTAGTCATATGTTGCTGGGAATGTATCCTTGGGGTTGTGGACCTAATAGCAAATCAAATAGTGCAAGGAAAGGAAGGGAAGGACAAGCACAGCTCAGGACAGAGGGAACCTCTGAGGAGGGTGAAGGGCATGGAGTCAGGAGGGTGACCACTGGGGAGCTGTTGGGTGACGTTACTGGGTGGGAGGAAACACTTTAATGAATGCTGATCAAGGGAACAGGGACTCCTAGACCTGCCACCACAGCTCCAGCCCCTCCCTGGAGGGGCCTGCATAACCTGACTCCCTGGAGCCACAGAAACAGATTTCCAAGTGAATCCTGCACACCCCCATCTGAGTGCCTCAAACTAAGTCATGAGCCTTAGAAGTCAGCCCTCCTCATTTTCCATGTGAACTTGCTGGACTTACTATGCCCCTGTGATAGTGAACGTCCCACCGTACAGTCACATGAAACAGGATCGCATAGTCGTCCTTGACTCTGGCCTCTAACCAGCTCCCAGCCAGTGACAGAGTATGGCTGGCATCCATTGCTGAGGGACGGGGCCACCTCTACCTGATGCTACAGGCTGAGGCTTCACAGCAGCCTGACTAATTCTCTGTTGGGATTAAACTATACCTAAGATTCTATCCCACTCCACTTTCTCCCTCCTTGTCTCTTACCAGCAGCAGGCCCTGCATGGAACTCTGACAACTCTTGCCACCTTCCCTGCTCCTTCCCCTTGATCCCTCTTGCCCCACAACCACCTTTCACATCTCGTCCTGCATTGAGCTCCATATTTCGGATGCATCAGAACTAAAAACAAATGCTTACAAGAGTGGTCCAAGGAAAGGCAATAATCTCAAAGCCACAGTGTGGATGGCCTCACCTCAGAAATGACAACAGGTATGCCATCCTTAGGGCTACTTGGGACATGCATAATTTCTAGCATGAGGTCACCTCCTGACTGCTCCACGTTTTTAACCCTTGATTACCAGGTGAGCATTCTAGGGGAGACTCTCATAAACTCCTCAGGGATGACATGCCAGCATTGTCTTAAAGAGGAATGAAGGGACATTAACCAAACAGTTTAGGGCTGAGAGGAAGATCCAGAAGTCCACATGGGTAGTTCAAAAGGAGGTCCTTCTATCCTAAATAAGATTAGTCCCGTGTGAGGCACCTTGGGCTACAGTGATTCTCAGCAAGAGATACAGGACTCTGGGGACATTTACATTCTCAACTCACACAGGTCTGTGTGTTATTCAGGTTGAAATTCTGCTTGGAAAACCTTGGATGCTGAAATGAGGGGAGGAGATATGGGGATGGATGTCCTTGAGGACATTGTTTCTGGAGACCTGCATCTCCTGAATCCTGAGAGATTGCAAGCTGGACCTTTCTTGCCAGGGAAGACCTGTGCTGGTAGATGCTAGTATCCTCTCCCTGACAAAACCACAGTTGCTTCCCTCACGGGTTGCCCCCGTCTCCATTTCTAGCACTCCCTGCTAAAGTACAGGCTGATGAGCAAGGAAAGAGTTTTATAAACAGCAAATTGCAAGGAAGACTGAACCTGAACCAATAGAAGACAGGGAATAGCCCTGGGGTTGGATTTTGACTGTGCTGGATCAAGGGAGCAGAAATACAAGAAAGAACTAGCAAGGATTCCTGAGTGGGAGCACATCCTCACATCATGAGATTGCAGACCATGGCAGGTACTTCAGGAGATGGAGGAGATTCACTGCCAGAGTGACCCTGAGAAGCTCTGAGAAAGTGTTGGCCCACAGGTAGCAAAGGGGAAGTGCCTGCCTTAGCAGAGGAGGGAATAAAAATCCTGAGTGTTGCATCCATGCTGCAGCATATAGAAGATATGAGGTCAGTCAGCTGACCTAGGGTTTCTGTTTCACAGTAGGGTCCAGAGCACACACCATTTGCCAAGATCATTGGGAGTGTTCTTGTGAGAGGGACTGTAGGTCTGGTGGTTGCTCTCTTCTGCAGGCCAATGGGAATGTGCGAAGGACTGTGATCCCAGGCCTACTCATCATCTCCATCTGTGCAATGATGGGACCTGGCATGAGAGAGGGCATGGGTATGCTCTCAGACCAGCCCCATCAACCCAAGAAGTGGATGACACCGCAGGAGGCAGAACCGAGAAACAAGATGGTAATGGTGTACTGTTCTTATTTCTCAGTTCTTCCCCAAAGACACTTACTGTCATGGGTGACAGTATCCTGAGGGGGAGGAGACAGCTTGACATTTTAAGGATGATGAAAATAGGGCCTGAGATGACCTTGATCCTGGTGGTACTAGGGGACCCCCTGTTGGGGTGGGGCTTGAAAGGCCCTGGGGATCCATCCAGTCAGGATCTCAGTTAGGTGACTGGGTGCTGGATCAAGCCTGGTCCTTTCTCTTGTGCTTGAGTAAATTGTTGTAAGTAATAACACTTGACAATCAAAGACAAAAATTCCACCTTGGGTCAGTGGTTTATACAATAAGTGCTATCCTGTTGGGAATGGTCTTGTGGAAACCATGAAACTGGTCCCCATCCCAGCTCAAGTAATTAAGTCCAAACCAACACCTGAAGGAGTGGGGTTGGGTTCCCCAGAGATTTTGCCACTAGTAAAGAACTGAGAGATGCATGGAAAGAGGATGTAAGAGAGTCACAGAAATAAAGAGAATGGAGTAGGTCATGAAAATTTTAGGAATCTCTATGGAACAGGGAAGGAGGAAGGCAGTATAAATGAGAGAGGTATGGTAGGCATTGACTGGATGGATGGGTAATGTCTCTAAGTTGGGCATTGGAGAGAGAACTTTTTTTTAACCATGAAAATACATTTTTTTAAAAAAGCTTTCAGGTATAATACACAAAAGCAAACCGGTTTATCTTAAAAAATATCAAGTATCATATCCATAGCCTACTCCTAATTATAATTACTTCTTTTTAAAAAATATTTAATTTTTAGTTGTAGTTAGACACACCACCTTTATTTCACTTGTTTATTTTTGTATGTGATGCTGAGGATCAAACCCAGGGTCTCACACGTGTGAGGGGAGCACTCTGCCACTGAGCCACAACCTCAGACCTATAATTACTTCTTAAAGCAACATTTCTTTGTTCACAGATACAGCAGCAGGTGATAAAACCTAACATCTCAGATTGCTTACAGTTCATAATACAAACAAATGTATATGTTATAAATCACATTTTAGTCAGTTTAACTTAAAATGCTTAGGCAATTACATACATTAAGTTTGTCATTAAGTCAATGAAGAAAAATTATGATTTTAAGAAGTTACAAAAAAACTTTGTAGAGCACACATAAATCAAGTTTGCTTAACGGCAGCAAATCTGTACCTGCTTATCAATGATGGGCAGTGAAAGTGCCTTTAACCAGGAGCAGTGTGAGAGGGAAAAACACCCTATTACTTTGTACACTTGAATAGCTGCACTGATCAACACTATCTTCTTGAAACATATTTTCTTAGTTAAAAAAAAAAAGAAAAAAGAAAAAAAGAGCATCACACACTGCCCTTTAAAATGCTCCAAAACTGGTTTGTAATTTCTACCAGCAGCTCTTCTGAAATACTTTTATAATGGGTAACTAATAATGGGTGTACTGTTGAATTATAAGATCACCCCTAGACTAGGAGCCCCTCAAGGATAGGGACTTGCTTTCTCTGATCTCTGGCATAGCACCTGATCACAATATGTGATTATTGAATGAACATAGACCTCACAAGTTTTTCTATAGCCAGAAGTTTGCATGGCATTTTAATACTGATTATTTTATTGGCAATTTGTTTCCCTTGGCAGAATTCTGAAAATAAAAAGAACAATGTCTGTCTTTGATAATATCGCTTTACTAAGATTATAGTCTTTCCTTGAAGGATGCCCACCACTTTCTAAGCATTTTATTAGTGATTCTTCTGAGTTTAGGCTTATGCTTTTCAAATTAATGGTAATACCTGAAGGTCTGTGCTTAACTTCTGGAATTTATAACCTGGCATTTCATGAAGCTGGTTCTACCTCACTCGGGGTGAGGAAGACAGTGGCACTCACTGTTTAGAAGTGCAGGCAACGGACTAATATACAAACCAGTCTTTTAATGGAAATTTTAAGTAAAGCTATTTTCACTTATACCAAGTTTCAAAAACTGTATATTTGAGGACAAAAGGCAGCCCTAATTAATTATTTTTGAGGTAATATATATCATGGGCAAATGATTTCTAGAAAATATTTCATTGTAGTTGTGACTCAGGCTAAAAATTTACCCCTTTTCTTTTCTGAACTATTATTCTCTACTGAAAACAAACAATAGCAAAATGGAGAAATAAGGAAGATGGTCCTTGGTTAATTGAAAAACGTTTATTTCTGAATAACCAATATATTACTTTAGACAATAAATCAGAGCTGTAAATAGCATCTTCAAAAGCATGAAAAGATGGCAGGTAAGACCTGGACAAACCCAAATATTTGTAAGTCCTCCTTTATTTATTATTTAGGTACTGGGGATTGAATCCAGGGGCACTTAACTGCTGAGCCACATCCTCTGCCCTTTTTATGTTTTGAGACAGGATCTAACTAATTTGCTTAGGCTGGCTTTGAACTTGTGATTCTCCTACTACAAGAATGTGACACCATGCTTGGATGAAGTCCTTTTTTCAGGAGCACTGAATTTTTAACAACTCTGTGTGAATGAGGATCTAAGGTCTAGGTTTCCATTTTTCATTATTTGTGGGTTTGACATTTTAAAATTTAAAAAGACTTCAACTCCAGAAAGCCATTGTTTCTGAACATATTTCAATTATTTTTATCAAATTTATTTAGAATTCTTTTTAATTCTTTCTTTTTTTATTGGTCACACATGACAGTACAATGATCTTGACAATTCATACATTTGAATCAAATGGGGTATAATTTCTCATTTTTCTGATTGTACAGGTTGCAGAATCACATTGGTCATACAGTCACCTATATACATACAGCAATAATAATGTCTATTTTATTCTGCTGCCCTTCCTATCCCCCCTTCCCCTCCCCTCCCCTTCCATCACATCTCTCTACCCAATCTAATGTGACACACTTCTTTTTTTTTCTCCTCACAATATCATACATGTATTCTGTATAATGATGAGAGTCTCCTTCCATCTTCCGTGCAATTTCCCTTCTCCCTCCTTTTCCTTCCCACCTCTCTTCCCTACTTAGTGGTAATATTCTCATACTCTTCCTCCCTATCCCATTTTGAGTCACCCCCCTTATATCAGAGAAGACATTCAACATTTGTTTTTTAGGGATTGGCTAACGTCACTTAGCATAATCTGCTCTAATGCCATCCATTTCCCTGCAAATGCCATGATCTTGTTATTTTTTAGTGCTGAGTAATATTCCATTGTGTACAAATGCCACATTTTTTATCCATTCATCTGTTGAAGGGCATCTAGGTTGGTTCCACAGTCTAGCTATTGTGAATTATGCTGCTATAAACATTGATGTGGCTGTGTCCTTGTAGTATGCTCTTTTTAGGTCTTTTGGGTATAGTCTGAGAAGGGAATAGCTGGGTCAAATGATGGTTCCATTCCCAGCTTTCCCAGGAATCTCCTTACTGCTTTCCAAATTGGTGGCACCAATTTGCAGTCCCACCAGCAATGTATGAGTGTACCTTTTCCCCCCCGCATCCTTGCCAGCACTTATTATTGTTTGACTTCATAATGGCTGCCATTCTTATTGGAGTGAGATGGTATCTTAGAGTAATTTTAATTTGCATTTCTCTGATTGCTAGAGATGGTGAGCATTTTTTCATGTACTTGTTGATTGATTGTATATCCTCTTCTGAGAAGTGTCTGTTCAGGTCCTTGGCCTATTTGTTGATTGAGTTATTTATTTTTTTTGTTGAAGCCCAAATATAAGCATATTTGATAGTGTGTATCCCTTAAGACCAAATATGCTTGGCAATGTCCTTCTATAAACCATTCTCAGCCTAGCCTGTCTTGTTTTATTTATTTTTGGTACTGAGGATTGAACCCAGGGTCCTTGACCACTGAGCTACATCTCCAGCCCTTTTTGAGATAGGGTTTAAGTTGCTGAGGCTGGCTTCAAACTTGTGATGCTCCTGCTTCAGCCTCCTGAGTCACTGGGATTACAGTTATGTGCCATCACACTAGGCATAACTTGTTTTCTTTTAATATTTATTTTTTAGCTTTAGGTGGACACAATATCTTTATTTTTTATTTTTATGTGGTGCTGAGGATCAAACCCAGTGCCTCACACATGCCAGGTGAGCACGCTACTACTTGAGCCATATCCCCAGCCTGGCATAACTTGTTTTAAAAGCATTATTAATACCCCTCAAAGAGTAAAACTCTTCCCATATGCTTTTCCTCATTTATTCACTGAAACTTTTGCTTTTCTTATTTCCACCCTAAACTTAAAATCTTTTGGCCCAGAGTACCCACAAGAATTGAGACATCCCCACTGCAAACCCTGGACAATTAGAGAAATGAGCTTTACAAAGATACAAGTACCAGTCATAAGATTCGTGGAAAAAAAGGTCACTGGCAAAGTTACTAAATACTTTTAGGAGTAATAATTTCAAATGTTGGCCTTATGGCCCTTCGAATTGTTTAGTAAAATATTTTTCCCATAATAAATGGACTCCACAATTATAGATCTCCACACTTGCTACCTCTTTTAGTGGTGTTACATTAAATATTTCATCTAAAGCCAGAGTTATCTCAATTTAGGACAGTCAAAATAACTATGAATAGAGGTATCTTTGCTTTCTCATTTTCCTATCTTACCCTTCCAGTTAACTGACAGCTTAATACTGACTGATAAATTTAGGCTGATACCTAAAGTTACCTGTTTTGTAGACTGGAGACTACTTTGACTAGAGTCCTTAGAGTATGGTAGATATAGTTACTACCTGTTCTTAAAAAGAACTGAAAGAACAACAACAAAAGAATACTTTTGCCATTATGTAAGAGCTAAGAACACTTCCCAGTCTGAAGATAACTAAATAAATTTTAGTTTATACCTTTGCCAATTCTGAAAGCTTGAATCTATCACCTGCTTAAAATAAGGGACATTTAAATGCTGATGTTCCTCTCAAAGGTGACCATATTCTTTTCTTAAAAGGAGGTAGCTATCAAATCATTAAACTGGTAGCACTAGGCATTCTTGACATTTTAATTTCTGGAGAAATAAACTACTGAATATTTTATTTCAAAGAAAAAAACAGCTCCAGCATAAATGTTTTCTATAATCATCTGAGAAATCCACAACACATTTGAGTAACCGAATGGATACATTCAAATTTTCAAATCATTATTGATAAATAAGGTCAGATCTATCCCAAATCTAAGACTGATTTAAAGGCAAGGTGCCAGAAAGCAACTGAAGCTGTTTTGGTAGTTATAAACAATACTCAATATTTAACAACACAGTCACACTGCTTTAAACTCAGTTGTGGAGAGCTACCATTTATTATTTTCACTGTAGAAGATAATGTTTTCAAAGATGGTACTCAATTCCACTTATCTTCCTGTCAACAAATATAGAACTTAACTGTTAGCCATAAATACTTTACAGATTCAGGAAACTATGCAGGAGACAATGATATAGTTTAACCAGACTCTGAAAGACAGAAACATTTTTGATTCACACTTGTACAAAGAGAACAGTCATGTCTCCAAACATAACTGCTATATATTCTGTATGTTCTGATAAAAAAAACCCCATTGTGTGCTAGTCTTCTATATAAAGGAGTCATCAAGAGATGTGTTCCTTCTAAAGAACTGGGGGTGGAGGGTGACTTCAGGGCAGAAGATAAGCCTCAGGTTTTGTGGAAATGAAAACTACTTGTTGCAATAAAGCAATTCCTAGGGTTTATCTAGTTTTGAGGTTTAAAACAAAACAATTCTTTCCCTGAGCTCTTCCCAAAGCAATATGCATATCTTATAATCCATTTTAAAGTAATACAAACAGATATCTGTTCTCCAATAATATAATTTACACATATCTCTGAATGGATTAAAAAGAGAAAAGAGTTAGGGCTATGGGTGTAGCTCAGTGTCAATGTAGCATGTGTGAGGCCCTAGGTTCTGTTCCCAGCACTGCAAAATAAGATTAAATTTTCATAAATGGCAGGTTTTAGAGCTGAGCTATATAATCCATATGGCAAAAATAAAACAAATCTAAGTTTTTACTAAAAATCTGAGGATAAAAATGAACACTGGATGGATAATGAACATCTGACAGTAATTAGTTTAAAAAGGTGTATCCAAAATAAAACCATAAAAGGACCAGTTTTATTTATCACATAGGAAAGCAGCTCAAAATGTTCAGAGGCATCATTTGTTTAAATTATAATGTGATTGTTTTTGAAGCTTATTTGGGGGACGGGAGTGATTATAGAAAAATACTTAGAATCTGCAACAACTTCATTGGCAAAATATTTTAACAATAATCCATATCATCTTAGATTTTTAAATGTGTAGTTTCATAATTTAAACAAATTGTATCAAAGAAATGTAATCATTTTCCCCCCATGAAAACCAAATAAAATCACACCTGAATGATTTACTTTCATGTTTTTATCTTCTATTTTTTGTACTACACATCCAAGAGGCAGATATCTTCTGAGAGGTGCAAGAGTTGTTCTTTCATGAATGCCCTCTAATAGTGAAATCAGCAATTTTTATATATGCATTCATTTGCATATATGTGTACTTCAAAAAGCAAAGTGCCATCTCTTCATCCACTGTTAACTTAATGGTAAGAATGGGGGCTACCAGGCATTGGTGGAGCACCAGAAGGTCCTGAAGGCACTGAGAGAACATTTTTAAGTACCTTTTTTATCCTTGTTGGTATGCTGAAATAGTCCAGCATGACCTCAAAAGTCATTTTGAGGAGTGGGAGTAGGGGCTTTACAGTCATAGCAGATTGTGGACGTAGGTTACTGCAGATGTGTATCAGAACCAATCTACAGAAACATCAGGCCTTTGACTTCCCCCAGATGAGAGGCATTTACACATCCCTGCCCTCTATTGGTGGGTGATCTGTCAATGTATGAGGCCAGGAAAGATAGGTGAGTATGAGTAGGAAGCTGGTGCAGGCAGATGTGAAATTAATTGAGGGCCGCTATAGTAGGAGTTGGACGGCAAGCAAGGGAAACTCTAGTATTCCTGGACCTTACAGTAACCCAGGAAGGGATTGCTCCCCAGATACCATACTGGACAGATCGGAGAAGCTGGGAACCAATAGTTTCAAGGAACATATGACTGAAAATTGGCTCCCTATTACAACTGGTAGGGCTTTCTTTTGTGTCCAATCTAATCTCTTGGCACATTCTTTTACACACACACTTATATGGGTTCTCACAGGAAACAGAGGACTGGTGCAGATTTTCAAATTTACAAATGTGTATCCAAATCCATGCGTTGTTCTGCAACTTGGCCTCTCACCTGCAGCCTGTGCAGGCAACGAAAGCTGGGTTCCCCTGCGTGGAATGGACTGGCTGAGAGATACTGGACGGCTTTTCAACCTTAAAGGTCGAGCTTCCACACTGGAAAGAGAGAGGGAGAGTGCCTATTTGCTTTATTATTATTATTATATGGGGGAACTTCTAAGGCTTTCTACATAATGTTCTTAGCAATTAAGGTAGGTGGTGCACTGCTCAGTTCCCAAAGGGTCACTCCCAACTCCAGAGCTACTATATCAGTCTCCCTAGCCAGAGCAAAGACTGAAGTCACGTGCATTGCATAATCCATTAAGTGGGAGGGGCCACAAAATAGCCAGACCAAGATCGCCTTGGCCCAAGGCCAGGTGAAGATGCTAAATAGCTCAGGAGAGGCTTTCCACATTGGCATATGCAGTCCTGAGACAGTTTTTAAAGTATATTAAAAGAGCCTTGCGGGTCTGGGGTTGTGGCTTGGCGGTAGAGTGCTCACCTAGCACAGGCGAGGCCCTGGGTTCAATCCTCAGCACCACATAAAATAAATAAAATAAAGGTATTGTGTCCAATTACAACTAAAAAGTAAATATTAAAAAAAGAGCCTTGTGTGCCCCCTTTGGGCTTCCTCATTTTCATCTACTGGATGAATGCATAGATCACACTGCATTCCTGCATCCCCTGACCAATGGAAATCCAGAGCATTCCAGATTGTTCTCTTCACCGACTTTCTTATGCATGTGTCTCTGTGCACTACACATATTAGCTTTTCTTCAGATGATGTGCTCAGGCCTTGCTGAACTTTCCTGTTCCCTTTCCCTAGGAATGCAGCAATAGTAATTACTTAAACCTAGGAGCAAGGATGAGGTAATATTTATCTATAGTTCTTAGAAGAGTGTCAGCACAGTGAAATCACTACAATTTGCCTCCCCAATGGTTGCTCCTCCACACTGATACTTCCAAAGCTGTCAAAAACTTCCTTTGTTCATAACCTCATCCACCATTTTTTGGGGTTGTAAACATGGTATGTGAAAATTGATTTGATTTGTATTTTCAGGATCAGTGGTGGTATCTTTTGGGCTGTCATTGACTGTAGGGATTCTCACTCCTTTGCATTAACTCATAGGGGGAGTAGGTAAGCATGTGGGAAAAATTCGCCCACTTCTATATGCTGTTTTGATTACCTATGGTAATTCAGTAATAGGGAGACCCTGCACAGACTGCAAATCACAAACACCTTCTCTTTGGCTCTTTAGGAAACAAACAAACAAATTTGGACTGCTGATGTCTGACTATGGACTTTCTTGCCCACTTTCCTATTGGGCCTTTCATCCTCTTGGGCAACAGGGGCTTGCAAATCCTTTCTAGGTTGGTTGCTTCTCATCCATCATTGCATTGAATCCTCACAGGCCTCTGTGCTAGGTATTGTTATGTCCCCTATTTTATAGATGGGACACTGTGGCTCAAGAGGTGAGGCCCTCATAGGATAAGAGGCTCCCTGCCCAATGTGGCAGGACAGTAAGAACTGAGTAGAGCCCACCCACACCTAGACTAAAATGCCTAAATTGGCTTGTCAAGAGCTAGTATAACTAGAGTTTGCTAAAGTCCGAGGACCCTCATTCCTATTGGCTAGGGCTCAGAGGGGCAGGGGCATGCTGGTTGCCCCGGAAAGAATTAAGCAGAGCGCACCCACACCTGGACTTCACTGCCTAAACTGGCTTGTTCAGGGATAGTATAATTAGTGCTTTGCAGCGTCCAAGGACCTTCATCCCTATTGGCTAGGGCCCAGAGGGATGACCCAACAAGGGGTATGCTGATTGGCAGGAGAAGATCAACGAGAAAGCCAAAACAAGGCCATCAAAGGCAATCAATGCCATGCGGTGTTTGAGGTAATCTCGTGGCACACCTGTGGTGACTGAGTTACCGAATGCCCAGCAGCTCTAACCCTGACTGCAGTGACTGTCTCTCCTCAAAACTGGCTACTTGGATCGGCGACATGAGCTCTACTAAGGAGGCTTCCGTTCTGGGAGATGGTTTTGTTCCGGACCGTGGAACGTGCACTAGCATGCCCAGAGTAGGCCACAGAGGCCCTCAGAGACTGGGTCTGGGCCAGGACCTAGAATTGGGGCCACCACGTAGTGGGGATGGCAAGGGTGGTCTTCTAGACCCCCAGGATTTTGAGTTCAACTTGGAGGGTGACTGGGAAGAGATGGAGGCAGGCAGCATGGTGCTTCGCGGCTGCGAAGCCAGGCCTAACTCCCCAGCTGATGAGGGGGCTTGTTGGGACTTAATGCCCCACCTCACTATAGAGCCTGAAACCATCAGTCAGGAGCTGACTGGCTGGGAGTCTTGTGACTACCCCAGGGACCTATATCCTGACAGCTCTGCGGCAGAAGGGTCCACCATTTGGGCTAACACAGAGGTAGGTCTCAGAAGGAGAGATGTGCAGGCTCTGAGTTCTTTGGAAATGCAGCCAGCCCTTGCTGCCCCACTGTGCCATCCCAGTTGGCCTGAGGGAAGACAGGCCTGGGGGAACCCACAGAGACGAACCAGAAGTAGAATAATGGTCAACAGGGAAGCCCTGCAGCCTTCTGTTATTCCTGAATATTCAGATGTGTTGAATGAGTTGCAACTGATTAGGGAAAGCATTTACCCCAAAGGAAGAGGTCAGGCAGTGTTCAACAGCTCCAGGATACCTGGAAACACAGCCAGAAGCACTAGTGCCTCTGCTTGGGGGAATGTCCTTCATATGCCAGTCCCTCTGATGACCTCTACACCTGGCACTCTTGCTTCAGCCATGAAAAAGCAGACTTTGGAAGAGCTGGAAGCTGGTTCCTCTAAGAAAATGCAAAGTGTGCTCTGGGGCAAGAGAGGGAGAAGGCATAGCTATCTAGGAGCTACTGCCTCTGCTGCTGCTTCAGGGGGCCGGCCCAGGGCCAGCCCCAAGAAGAAGCCCATTCAGGAGAAGAAATCCCTGAGGGATGGCTCTAAAGTTACTCTTGTCAGGACCTTCCCTTCATGGGGTCAGAGAATCAAGGCAGCTCCATTGGAACCAGCCACCTTCCCCTCAGTCTCAGGTATTCGCCTGCTTGAGATGTCCAAGAGGCATTCCTTGTTGCCCTTGGAACCAAAACAGGCCAAACACAGTGACACTGGAAAGAGATCTATAGCCAAGAAGACATGGAAGTCCCAGCTGGTGGCCTGTGAAGATAGTGGCCTAAGTAGAGATGCAGTCCCACAGGCTCATGTAAGTAGGTTTTCATCCTCCTCATCCTCCTCCTCCTCTTCCTCCCCACCCCCATCACTCTACCCTTCTCTGCCCTTGTTCCATCTGCCCCTTGCTAAGGGGTGGTTGTTGGGAGCCCACTTGTCATTGGGATGCCAAATTGTTGTTGTTGTTGTAGGAGCAAACATCAAGAAAGTACTGCTAGGTACCAGTCCGTTGCCTACACTTTGTGCATTTCCTACCTCCTCCCCAGATGGGGGTTGGAATGGGTAGCAGGACTGACTACTGACTATTTCAGGTGACCCCTTACAGTATTGACTGCTCATCTTGGGTGTTTATTCCCATCTGCCTCCTGATTTCTCCCTCACAGCTCTTCCCCCAGGGCACTTGAGCTTTCTCATTGCCCTCCCTGCTTCTCTCAGACTCAGTTCTACCTCCTGGCCTCAGCTGTTTGAGGGATACAGTGCTGATGAAATGAGCCTTGGGGTTCTTCCACTGATCCCCACCTCACCTCATCCCCTGCACACACATAATCATACTCTACAGGCATATCCCCTAACCTGACTCAGTGAGAAATTTTTTGTTAGCTTTCAATGCACCAGCCAGGGATGCCTGCCATGTTTATGCATACTGGAGATATCGGCAGAAGTGACCCCGACATCAGAGTTTCCCAACCTCCAGGAGGCTCCCAGACCTGGGATCTGAACCAGGGAGGCCGAATAACCAGAGCCCCTGCACCCTTTGGTGAGTCTTATATGTTTGATGGAAGGGAAGAGGGAGGGGAAGGGAAACCTTTGGCTCCCTTACTTCTCAGGGCCCAACCTTGCCCCCAGGTTTCCCTGGCTACCCAATTGTGCTCCCGCAGGTAACTAAGTATGGGCATGGCCAGCCTCAGGCATCTTGGTTCCCTGCTTGGGTTTATGTAGTAGGGATAATTTGTAGCAATTTCCCAAACACAAGCCCTGAAGTAGACTTCAGAACAAAGCCTTTTATGTTGGGTCCTCTTCGGCCATATGGCTTCTCCCAGAGGCTTGCTATGGCTGCACCTCTGCTAGTGTCCATTCCAGAGCCTCGGGGTTAGGGGGCCACACCTGTGGCTGACCCTGGGGAGTAGGGAAGACAGGCTCAGAGATAGGTGGAAATGCTGGGCAGAGCAAATGCAACTTGCTGCCAGCAGAGGGAGCTGCTGCCTCACTTTAGACCCAGCCAGGCCCTCTTTATTTCCCAGGCAGACTGGGGAGCTGGATTTTGTGTGTTCTTTCAGGTGACCAGGCGTCAGCTGTGCATCCTCTGATTCGTGAAAGGCAAGAGCAACCACATGGAGCATTGGACTGTCCCTGGGTAATGCTTTCTATGGATCCTAGAAATGATTGCCCCAACTAGATGGTGGACTTCATGTCCAGGTTAAGCAGAATTAGGTGCACCCTCAGATCTCATGTCCAAGGGAGGGAGGGCTCCTCCTTTTCACTGAGGACTCCTCCTTTTCACTGAGGACTCCCTGCCTGTGTTGCCACAGGATTTGGGGTATGAGGAACATAAGGAGTGGGGGATGAGTGGGAGGATCAGAGAGAGGAGGCCAGAATATTATCTTCATTTTTCTTTCTCTAATGCTTGCTGGACTAGTGTGTGGCCCTGCAAAAAGAAAGAGATGACCTCAAAGAACAATTAGGTATGAGAAGCCCTGGGTTGGGACAGGGGTAGGACAAAGGCAGACATCTGGGTCTCCCAGTAGGGTGGCCTGGGGCAGGGTGGGGCTGTAGATATAGATTGTACCCTAGGGCAGGACATTCCTATGCCTGGTCCTGGAGTTTTTTGTGCATTGACTGCTAGATCTGTGTGAAAAGAGCAATGAATTTTCCACTCCACATATTTTGCCATAGACATGTCCTTCTGTAAGGATCTTTAGAGATCTCCTTTATTTCTCTATAATTGCTGGTTGGTGTGGCTTGTTTGATGTTTGTTTGCTTGTTTTTACTGTGTTTCTGAATGGGTCTGCCATGGCCCATTGTTTGAGTACTACTGGTACATGTTGTCTTGGAGAAAACGGTTTGATGTTGTATTTCAATGATCATTGGGGGAGTCAGTCCTAGGAGCTGTTTGGACAAGGCTTTTGGAGTGAGGTTGCAGGGCTAGCAGTTCCCCACAGTGTGGGGGTAGGCAGACAGTTTTCCATACATCTATTACTAGAGTGCCCACTTATACTTGTATATTTCAGCTGCAATGCAGTCCCTCACGGACAAGTTCCAGGCTCTTTGAAGTGAGTATAAGGTTTACAATATCCCTTTCTCACAATTTTAGCTATCTGGGAGTATTGTGGGTTGGCCCTGGTCATATTGCAACCCTGACTCTGATCTGCTTCACAGGTTCAACCCATTACCTTCCTATAAGATGAGCAGCTGGTACCTGTGGAGCCCAGGAGCAGCATCGAAGCTGATTCCCTCTGATTATTAGCACCTGGTGGTTCTTTTCTGCACCCCCCCCATTTTGCACTTATCCACCACAATCCACAGGAGTTTGGAATTAAAGTGCCTCTCATATTTTGTGGCTTGCTGTCTGTCTTAGGGGTGAAAGTCTGCAGGGAAAGAAGAAAGATGGGGATCTTTCCTGTTTCAAAGCAAGTTAAGAACAGTACCATTGGCATTTTATGTGGGGCCTCTCCCTGAGGGGAATCTGGGTAAGCCTGAGCACAGGGCTCCTGCTCAGGCTTACCATAGCTCTCTGAGTCCTGTGTGGGCTGGGCCCGGCCATACTAGCATTTTCTCCCTTTGCCCTGTGACCCTCTTGGTGCTTTCTGCTGGGTCCTTATCTCTCGAGTTCACATAAGACCCATTCTTGCCTCCTGTCCCCACTTTGGCAGAACTGATGAACCTCTTCCAGAGCTCTTGCGCCTTCTACTTTCCCTGCTTTGTTTCCCTGTCCTGTTTCTCCCTTCTCACCCTTCTTTTCCATCCTGAGCATCCTTAATATCTCCCAAGGCTCTCCCTGGCGGCCTTTCCTGAGTTATTTCAACAGGCATTAGAGGGCAGAGTTGAGCTCGTCTCCTGCTCTCAGACCCAGAGCTCGTCTCCTGCTCTCAGACCCAGACCTCTTTCTGGACTCGCTGTCTTCCACTTGTAGCACCCCATAGATATACAGCTCAGCTACAAATTGCCCATCATCCTTAGTTCCTGCTTAGCTCTCACTGTTGAAGTTCAGTTGCTAAATCCTGTCAGTTGACCTTCTTTTTAGAAGAGGGTAAAGGCAGAGGTCACATTCCATGGCACTCTGAGTCCTGAGTGGCAGAGCAAGGTGAAGGTACAGGGAACTTGGAGAAAAATATGGAGTTGTCTCTGGGTTGTAGGTGGAGGCAGTGAGTGTCTGGTTCAACCTTGGCAAAATGACTTTCCAGCACTTGAAACTGATGGTCAGGCATCAGAACTTTCATAACATCCAAGTCCTAGCTAGTCAACCAGTCTTCCCCTTGCCTGTTAGCTCTTTCAATTCATACCAGTTACAGAATGTTTCTGTAAGGAGTATACCACATCATTAGCCATTGTAGAAGCTGAACTTTTCAGCTCTAGGGGAATAAGTGGCAGATTGTGAGGTTTGAGTTGGAAAATTCCATTGGGTCCAAATGGGACCTGCTTTGCACCCATTCCCTCATTAAGTGCCTACCCAAGCCACTGCTTTCCCTCAAACCTTCTGTGCCTGCTAGGTGAATGTGGGGTGCCCTGGAGAGTCCTCTAGACCTCATCCTGCCTCTTCATTCAACTCCAGTGACCTCTGGAGTTTGGCTGGATCATGTTCCTGTGTTTGATGCCATTGAACCTTGAGCCAAATCCCACTGGGACTGGTTATTCAGGCTCCCACTTGTTCATTTCCAAACATGAGTTTTTCCCCTGAGGGCAGAAAATATGGTCTCCCTGCCAGACTCCAGTTAGGGCAGAAGGGATGTCAGCTAGCCAGTCAGTGAGAGATCTGTGTTAAGGTGGAAGAAGCAGAGCTGGTGAAGTTAGTCACAAGGGTTGTGTTTGTGCCCTAGTATAGCTCCACTGATATGCTACTTCCCTGATAAAGATGGACCTACACCTCCAGGACAGTATCTGGTGCCAGAATTCATTTCAGTTGGAACTGGTCTAGATATCATTCACTTCTGCTTAAAGGATGAATAATTGCTCTTAATGAAGATCCCTTACCAAGATATAGAAATTGAATTAGATCAATTTAAATGTCAAATGACAAATGCAGGAAACATAAGCCTAAAATTTGGTAATTTTGAAGAGATGAAGCCAGGCAACCACTACTACGCTCTAGAGACTGTACACCTGAACCTTCAGACATCCCATTTGAGTATCTCTTTGTGAAGGAAGTCAAATGCAGGTTACCTACTGTATGACTCCGTTTATGAGCTGTGGAAAAGGCAAACATAGAGACAGGAAAGGATGAATTAGTGGTATCAAGGGCATAGGGTTTGAAAGGGTTAACTACCATATGGCATGGTGGAATTTGGGGGTATAGATTGTTTGGGTTGCATAACAGTATGCACTCAAAGAAATCAGACATAAATGTAAATTTTATCTCAGTACGTCTGTCTTTCTAGAAAATATAAACATTGCATCTCAAATTTATATAGAAATTTACTATTTACTTCTTTAAGTATTAGGATTTTGTTTTCTCCTTTAATCTTTATTTTTGTTCTTATTAGTGCCTTATAGCTACACTTAATAGTGGAGTTCATTTTGACACAATCACACATGCGTGGAATATGACTGCTTTATTTCAATTCCCATTACCTCTTCCCTCACCCCCATTCCTTTCCCCCATCTATTTATTGTTTTTATAAATTGGTATTTTATAGGTATAGGTCCAGTGACTTCTGGAGGTTGGCTGGATCATGTTCCTGTGTGGTATTCACCATGGGACATTCACGCATATTAACAGCATAATTTGGTCAACTTCATTAGCTGTTCCTCTCCTTTCCCATTTCTCCCTTCTCCCTCTTATCCTCTTACTACACTCCCGTGATCTCCTGAGAATATTCATGGTATCCACTTCTTTTCCCCGCATATTTTACTGTAGTTTCAGCATATAAGAAAAAGACTCTACCTTTAACTTTCTGAGTCTGGCTTATTTCACTTTTCATGATGCTTTCCAGTTCCATCCAAATGACATGACTGCATTCTTCGTTAAAGCTGACTAAAACTCCATTTTGTATGTATGCCACATTTTCTTTATTCATCTGTGATGAGCATCTGGGCTGGTTCCATAACTTGGCTGTTTTGAATTGAGCTACTATAAACACTGAAGTGCCTGTAAAACTGCAGTATGCTGATTTTAGTTCTTTTGGATTAATACCAAGGAGTGGGATGGCTGGGTCATATGGCAATTCCATTCCCAGTCTTGAGGAATCTGCATATTGCTTTCTCAAGTGGTTATACTATTTTACAGTCCAATCAACAAGGTATCAGTGTACCTTTTCTCTCTCACCCTTGGAAGCAATTATTCTTGTTTCCTATCTTGATTGCCATTCTAAAAGTGGGGACATGAAATCTCAGTGTAATTTGATTTGTATTTCCCTAATTGCTAGGAATGTTGAACATTTTATCATATTTTTTGGCCATTTATAATTCTTGGGAAATGCCTGTTCTTTTTCCCTTTTATTGATTGGGTTTTTTTGTTTACTTTTTTGATGTTAAGCATTTTGAGTTCTTTATGTATTCTGGATATCAATCCCCTGTCAGATGAATAACTGCAAAGATTTTTTTCCCATTTTGTAGGCTCTCTTTATGCTCGTAAATGTTTCTTTTGCTGTGCAGAAGGTTTTTAATTTGATGTTGTCCCACTTAAGTGTGTCCTTCCTTCCTCCCTTTCTTCCTTTTGTAATTGGACATGATTCCTTTATTTCACTTTTTTTATATGTGGTGCTGAGGATCAGACTCAGTGCCTCACACATGCTAGGCAAACACTCTATCACTGAGCTACAACTCCAATCCATTGCTTTTATTTCTTGAGCTTTAAGGGGTATTGTTAAGGAAGTTGGTGCCTGCCCCAACATATTGGAGTATTGACTCTGTTTTCTTCTAACAGTTGCAACATTTCGGGTCTTATTCCTAGGTCATTGATTCAGTTTGATTTTCATTTGGTACGGGGTGAGAAATAAGGATCTAATTTTATTCACCTACATATGGATATCCTGTTTTCCCAGCACCATTTGCTTAAAAGGCTGTCTTCTCCAACATGTTTTTGTCACCTTCATGGAGTATGGGATGACTGTTTTTATGTGGGTTTGCCCCTGTGTTGTCTTCTCTATTCCATTGGTTTTCATGTCTGTTTGGATGCCAATACCATGCTGCTTTTGTGACTATAGCTCTGTAGTATAATTTGAAATCAGGTATTAATATACTTCCAGCATCATTCTTCTTGCTCAGTATTGCTTTGGCTCTTTTGAGTCTTTTATTCTCCTAAATGAATTTTAGAACTGTTCCAGTTCTATGAAAAATGTCATTGGCTTTTTTTTTTTTGGTGATTGCTTTGGATATGTTTAAAACATTAATTCTGCCTATTCAAGAGCATGGAAGGTCTTTGCACTTTCTAAGGTATTCTTTAATTTCTTGCTTCAGCATTCTGTAGTTTTCATTGACAAAGTCTTTCTCTTCCTTGATTAGATTTATTCCCAAGTATTTCATTTTAGTTTTGAAGTTCTTGTGAATTGTAGTGTTTTCCTGATTTCTTTCTCAACAGGCTCATTATTGGAGTTGGAGTATAGGAAAACTATTGACTTTTATATGTTGATTTTATATCCTATTACTGCTTTGATTTTTTAAAATCAATTCTAGTAGTCTTCTGGTCAAGTTTATTGGGTCTTCTATATATAGGATCACTTCATCACCAAACAGATGTAATTTTACTTTTGTGTATTTTCTTTTTATCCCTTTAATTTTCATCTCTTTCCTCTGGCTAGAGTTTCAAGAAACGTATTGAATAAAAGTAGTGAGAATGGGCAGCCTTGTCTTCTTCCTGATTTTAGAGGAAATGCTTTTAGTTTTCCTCTATTCAGTATGACGTTGATTTAGTGTTTGTTATATATAGCCTTTATAATGTTGAGGTAAGCTCCATGTAGCTCTATTCTCTCAAAAGTTTTTAACATAAATGGGTGCTGGATTTTGTCAAAGGCTTTTCCTCCATCTATTGAGATGATCATGTGATTCTTTAATTCTATTTTTTTGTGTGGTGAATTACATTTATTGATTTGTATCTGTTGAACCAACTCTGCATCCCTGGGATGAAACCCACTTGATGTTGGTGCATTATCTTCTTAATATGTTTTTGAATGTGGTTTGCTAATATTTTATTAAGGATTTTTGCATCTGTATTCACCAGGGATATTAGTCTGTAGTATTTTTTTCCTTTGACATGTCTGTCTGGCTTTGGTATCAGGGTAATCCTAGCTTCAGAGAATGATTTTAGGGGTGTTTCTTCCCTTTTTGTATCATAAAGTAATTTGAGGAAGATTGGCATTAGTTCTTGGCAAATTTCTTTAAAAGTCTGGTAGAACTCAATAGAGAATCCATCTGGTCCTGGGCTTTTCTTGGTTGGAAGGCTTTTAATTGCTGCTTCAATCTTGACACTTGCTATTGATATGTTTAGGTTTTCTATATCCTCATGGTTAAATTTGACAAATTAGAAATTTGTCAATGAGTTATGGTTTGGATGTGGTGTCCCCCAAAAGCTCACATGTGAGACAATGCAAGAAGGTTCAGAGGAGAAATAATTGTGTTATGGTAGCTTTAACCTAATCAGTGATATAATCACCTGATGGGATTGAGTGGGAACTAAAGACAGGTGGAGTGTGGCTTTGGGGTATAAGTTTTATCTGGCAAGTGGAGATCTCTCTGCTTTCTGACCCCCATGTGAGCTACTTCCCTCTGCCACACTCTTCCACTATGATGTCCTGCCTTGAGCCTCAAGGAATGGAGCCTGCTGTCTATGGATTAAAACTGTGAGCCCCAAATAAACTTTTCCTCCTCTATAATTGTGCTGATTGAGTCTTTTAGTTGCAGTGGTGGAAAAGCTAACTAACATACAATATCTTCTAGATTTTCCCATTGATTGCAGTATACATTTTCAAAACAGTTTCTAATGATATCTGGATATCAGAAGTATCTGTGGTGATATCTCCTCTTTCATGTCTTAAGTTTATTAATTTAGGTATTCTCTTTATTTTGGTTAGTTTGGATAAGATTTTATTAATCTTGTTTATATTTTAATAGAACTGATTTTTTGTTGCATTGATCTTATAATTGTTTTTTGTTTTCAGTTTCATTAATTTCAGCTCTGATATTATTTCTGTCTCCTACTTATTTTGAAATCAGCATGTACTTCCTTTTCTAGGGTTTTGAGTTATAAAATTAGATCATTTATTTTGGGATCTTTCTATTTATTTTAATGTAGGCATATAAACTTTCCTCTTAGAATCACTGTCATACTGTCCTAGAGATTTTGATATGTTGTGTCTCTGTTTTCATTTGTTTCCAAGATTTAAAAAATTTCTTACCTGATTTATTTTATAGCCTATTCCTCATTTGAAAGTGTATTATTTAGTCTCCAGGTTTTCAGATGATTTCTTACTTTTTATATTTTTATTGATTTCATTCATTTTATTGATTTTACTTATTCCATTATGATCTGATAAGATACAAGGTATTATCTCTATATTTTATTTGCTAAGATTTGCTTTGTGTCCTAAAATATGGTCTAGTTTTTAAAAAGTCCCATGTGCATCTGAGGAGGAAGTGAATTCAGTTGTTGTTGGAACATTCTATAGATGTTGGTTAGGTCCATTTGAATAATATTGAAGAGTCTTAGTTTATGTTTGAATGAGCCGTCTATTGGTAATAGAGTTATGTTGGAATCACTCAGTATTATTGTATTGGGGCCTATTTGATTCTTTATATTGAATAGGGTTTGTTTGTTTATGTAGGTGCACCAAAGTTAAGGGCATAAATATTTAAAACCATTATATCTTGTTGCTGAATGATTACCTTAAGCTGTATGAAGTAACCTTTTTTTGTCTCTTTTGATTAATTTTTGCTTGATGTCTACTTTGTCAGTTCTGAGATTAGCTACTCTTGCTTTCTTTGAGTCTTAATTTTCGTGGTTTATCTTTTTCCATCCTTTCACCTATAGCCTTGGATACATTTGCCTGTAAGGTGAGGCTCTTGTAACCATCACATGGTTAGTTCTTGTTTAATGATACATTTGGCCAATCTATGTGTTTTGATGGGGTAGTTTAGATTGTTTATATTCAGTATTATTATAGAGAACTTATTTTTATTTTCTGCCATTTTGATTGATTTCTCATTAATCCAGACTTGATTCTCCTTTAACTGACTATTCTTCTAGTGAGATTTATCCATATGCTGGCTCTGATATTTATTTTTCATTTCTTCTAGGTGAAATATCTCATTGAGTATGTTTTACAGAGCTCTTAATAGTTATGAAGTCTTTTAGTTTCTGTTTATCATGGAAAGTTTTTTATTTCATTTTCAATTCTGAAGGGTAGCTTTGCTAAATACAGCAATCTTGGTTGGAATTCATTATCTTTCAGGGCTTGGCATATATTATTTTAATCCCCCCTGACTTTCAGGGTACAGGCTGAGAAATCAGTACAAATTCTTAATTGGCTTACTTCTAAATACAACTTGCCATTTTTTCTTTTGTAGCTTTTACAATTTTATCATTGTTCTATATATTTGGTATTTTATTATAACATGTCTTGAAGAGGATTTTATTTTTATCTTGCCTATTTGGAGTTATGAATGCATCTTGTTTTTGGATTTCCATATCATTCCTGAGGTTTTTCTGATATTTCATTGAAGACTTTGCACATTCCTTTAGTTTGTATTTCAGTTCTTTCATATATACCAATGATTCTTAGATTTGGTTTCTTAATGTTTTCCCAGATTACTTGAATATTCTGGTCATAGTCTCAACACCTTTTCTTTATTGTCTATTTTATTTTCAAGATTATATACTTTGTCCTTGAGGCCTGAATTGTTCTTCAAAGTGATCTAATTTGTTGGTTATTCTTTCAATTGAATTTTTAGTTTAATTTATTGAGTCTTTCATTTCTAGGAATTCTGTTTTGTTCTTTTTCAGAGACTCTATCTCTTTATTGAAATGTTCTTTCACTTCCTTTATATTCTCTCTTAGTGTATTCCCTGGATCTTCTTTTATTTAATTGGAGATTTTAATTATCAACTTTCTAAATTCATTTTCTGACATTTCTTCTACTGTGGTATCCATGGTTTTGTTGATTATGAGATTATTGGAGTGGCTTGTTTCCTTGAGTTTTCACATTGTTATTATTTTTTTTAAAAAAGTAGTTATAGGTGGACAGAATGCCTTTATTTTATTTGTTCATTTATATGTGGTGCTAAGGATTAAACCCAGTGCCTCACATGTGTTAGGCAACCACTCTGCCACTGAGCTACAGGCCCAGCCTGTTAGTATTTTTGCCCATCTTCTGGGGTGAATTCTCTCTTCTACTTATATATAAGGACATTTTTAGTGAGGTGCCTTTTCTTTACTATGTGTCCTGGGTTGAGTGAATGAATGTCTTGATGTTAGTATTTTCACTCAATTTGAATTTGCAACTATATCCGGTCTCTAATACCACAGTGAGAAGAAGTACTAATACCAAGTAATTATAGCTACTTGAGAATAATGTCTTATACTACTAAATTCTTTTAAAAACTTATTAACAATGTTCTTCAGCCGCCCTGCTAATCTATTGTTCTTGGTCAGTTTTTTGAAGTAGTGTTCTTTCTGCGATTCAGATATTATGAAGTTTGTTTACTCTCAATTTGGATCCAAAGTGTTCAAATTTGTTAGAGGAGTCTGCATGCAGAGTTTCACTAGCTTCTTGGCTGGACATCTCTGATGCTGCCCTCTTTCTGGGAGACTCAGAATATGTGCTTGCATTAGGAGGATGGAATGATTCGGACTAACCTACAATCTTTTCTAGGCTTTGAAGAGATAAGAGATGACACAGAGCTCAACATATTTCATCTGATTTTTTTGGGGGGGGGGCAGGTACTGTGATTGAACTCAGGGGGACTCAACAACTCAGCCACACCCCCAGGAAATTTTTTGTGTTTTATTTAGAGACAGGGTCTTACTGAGTTGCTTAGTGCCTTGCTGTTACTGAGGCTGGCTTTGAACTTAAAATCCTCCTGCTTCAGCCTCTAGGGCCTGTAGGATTACAGGCATGTGCCACTGTGTCTCAGTTACCTCTAAGAATTTTTTAATCTCTTTCTTTATGTCTTCTGCTATTCATTATTCATTCAATAGTATATTATTTAGTCTCCAGGTGTTAGAGTAACTCCTATTTTTATTTTATCATTGATTTCTAATTTCATATATGGTGATCTGATAGAATGCAAGATATAATCTATTTTTATTTGCTAAGAGTTGCTTTGTGACATAACATATGGTATATTTTAGCATGATCTGTGTGCTGCTGAGAAGAAAGTGTATTCAGTCATTGATGAAATATTCTATATATGTCTGTTAATTCTAAATTATTAATTTCATTTCTTAGTTTTATAGCTTCTTTATTTAGCTTTTGTTTGGAGGATCTACCCACTAATGAGAGAGGTATGTTAAAATTACCCAGTATTCTTGTGTTGTGGTCTATTTGATTTTTGAAATTGAGAAGGAATTTTTTGATATTTGTAGGTGCTCCATTATTTGGACTTAAATATTTGCAGTTGTTATGTTTGTTGATATATAATTCCCTTAAGCAGTATGAAGAGTCCTTCTTTGTCCCTTCCAATTAATTTTGGCTTGAAGTCCACTTTATATGATATGAGGATAGAAACTCCTGCTTATTTATGAGGTACATGAGAATGGTAAGTTTTTTTCACCTCCTTTTACCTTCAATCTGTGTATTTCTTTTCCTATGAGATAAGTTTCTTGGAGACAGCATATTGTTAGTTCTTGTTTTTTAATCCAATGTACCAGTCTATATCTTTTGATGAGTTTATACCATTTGTACTCAATGTTATTATTGAGAAATGATTTTTATTCCCTGTTATTTTGATATATTTCTGGTTTTTAATTTGAATTAGTTTTTGTTCTTATTGACTATTTTTCTAGTGTAGTTACTCCCTTTGCTGGTTTCACTTTTATTTTTCAGTTCTTCTTCATGAAATATTTTGATATGTTTTGTAGTGAAAAATTTCTAATTGTGAATTCTTTTAACTTTTGTTTATTATGGAAGGTTTTTATTTCATCATCAATTCTGAATCTTAATTTTGGTAGGTATTGTATTCTTGGCTGGCATCCATTTTTTTCAAAGCTTGGTATATATTATTCAAAGACCTCCTAAATTTGAGGATCTGGGTTGAGAAGTGAGCTGAGATCTTACTTAGTTTCCCTCTATTTGATCTGTTGATTTTCTTTGGCAGCTTTTAAAATTCTATCTTTATTCTGTATGTTAGGCATTTCATACAAATGTGACCTGCTGTGGGCCTGCTGTAATTTTGCATATTTAAGGCCCTGTAATCCTCTTGTATTTGATTTTCCATTTCATTCTTTAGGTTTGGAAATTTTTCTGATATTATTTCATTGTAAAGATTGTGCATTCTGGGGCTCAGAGGTAGAGTGCTCACCTAGCATGTGTGAGGCACTGGGTTCGATCCTCAGCACCACATAAAAATAAAATAAAGGTTTTGTGTCCACCTATAACTAAAAAATAAATATTTTTTAAAAAATTTCTACCAAAAAAAGATTGTGCATTCCTTTGGTTTGTATCTCCAAGCCTTCATATATCCTGATTACTCTTCAATTTGTTCTTTTCAGATTATCCCACATTTCTTGGAAGTTCATGGTATCTTAACATCTTTTCTCCATGGTAAACTTTATTTTCAAGATTATATATTTTTTCTTCATTGCCTGGAACTTTGTCTTCCAAGTGGTCTAGTGTGCTTTCCATTGAATTTTTAATTTGGTTTAACAAATTCTTCATTTTGAGGATTTCTGATTGATTTTTTTTTCAGAATTTCTTTTTATTGAAGTGCTATTTTACTTCCTGTATTTTCTCTCTTATTTCACTCCTTGCATTGTCCTTTACCTACACATCAGTGAAACATATACATTCTAAACTTTTTCTCTGATATTTCTTCTACTATGGTGTCGATGGATTGTGTTATGGAATAATCTTAGTTTGTTTAGTGTGATTAGTTCCCTTGATTTTTTATGTTGTTTGTGTGACTACCCATCTAACAATATGGATTTGAGGCAGTAGACTGTCTACCCTGTGGCCTTAATAGTGTCTCTGAAGTTTTTCACTACCTCACCATTTAGGGGGATCCAAATAATAACAACAACCAATGCAAACAATAATAGCACATTAAACCAAATTCTTCCTGCTGAGACTTCTACAATGTCAGTTGCTAGAATAAGCAAAATTGTGATTAATTCTTGCCCACTGTAAAAACAGTAAGTTTGCAAAAGGGTCTACAATTTCAAATGTTGATAGAGAGAGAACAGAATTGATGTAGAATGTGATGATTATGGGGCATGAGGAGATAAATTTGATGTAAAAAATTAAAGGAAGAGGGAAAGAGGGAAAAATAGAGATTGACTCTTAGCAGAAGAAAGAAAGAATCAAGGGAAACAGATATGTGAGAGAAATAATAATATAAAAGTTAAAACTTAAAAATTAAAATTAAACAATACAAAAAACCTACACTATACAAATTAAAATCCTAGTTCTCAAAATACTGATCCATGAAAAATAATTTGTTTCAAAAATGCTAGAAAAGAGAAAAAATATGAATATGTATAGGTGTCCATGAACCATTCAGGTCACATTTTTAACAGAGAGAAAAAGATTAAAAAAAGATTTTGAAGAAAATTTAAGGAATCATTTCTGTTGGAGTTCAAAAAATTCTCAGCTTCCTTTCTAAGCAGTGTTAGGTGGGCTGGAGTCTGATGCTTGCTTCACCCTCAGCGTGAGTTTGCTGGACTGTGAGAAGAAATCGCATAGGTGGAACTACTAGAGGCTGAGGTTAGGCTTAGGTAGGCTCCAGGTTTTTGGTTGAATGGCAATTGGTCTGAAGATTTTAAATCGGCACACCTCTAGGGCCCAGCATAGTCTTGCTAGTCTATGCTGGAAGACTTCACCCCAGGAATCTCCCCAGGGTTCCACTTGTGTGGTGGAGGAGACAGTTCTGAGTCCTCTCCTTACCTATTGCCCCCCTGTTTCCTGGTCTCTTGGATTCAGTCTCCAAACTCAATTTATCCCACTTCTGCCCTTTCAAATTCCCTGCCTGGTTTGTCTTCCCCAGCTGGTCCTTCCTGCAAGCAGCCTTTCAGTTTACTTGGGCAGCGTCTTTGATCTCTGATCTCTCCATACCTAGATAAGCCTCAGGCCTCCTAAAAATGCAGGTTCCTTTAATTCCCTTATCCCTCCACTTTAACTCAAAAAGGATCCACTCTAGTTGGTGATTCCAGTGGCAGCAGTGGCAATGGCACTGGGGATTTCTTCCTTATTATATCCAGCCTCCTGGGTCCCTGATCTGTTTTGAATGTCCAGTATTTAATCCCAGTAAAGTCACCCCTCATTTTTTCACCAACCTTGCTGAGATGCTTGCTGCCTATCTGCTTTCTTGATTTCACACCATGAGCAGCCAGGAAAGTATCCTTCTCTATGACACTGTCTTGAAACTCCCCTGAACTGCTGTTTTGATTCATGCTTAAGGAGTTGCTATGATAGTGTGGCTTCTTATGAATCACCTTATTCCATTACCCAAATGGATAGAATACATGTATTAAAAGGATGTTAAAAATATTATTAATAGTTAAGAAGTTCGCCAGACATGGTGATGCGTGCCTGTAATCCCTTTGTTTCAGGAGACTGAGGCAGGAGGATTGTGAATTCAAAGCCAGCTTCAGCAACGAAGCAAGGCCCTAAGCAACTCAGCAAGAGTCTGTGTCTAAATAAAATATTTAAAAAAGGCTGGGGATATGGCTCAGTGGTTAGGAGCTTCTGTGTTCAATACCTGATAACAAAAACAAAACAAACAAACAAACCCCCCAAAAGAACAGAGTAAAGAAGTTGAAGTATGAAATCCAAAAGGTCAAAAGAAAGTTTGCAATATTCCAAAGGTGAGAGGAGAGAAAGTGGAAGCAAAGTTATGCATAAAGTCCCTAAAGAGAGTGGCCAGGGTTGGCTCAGCAGTAGAGTGCTTGCCTAGTACATGCAAGGTCCTGGGTTTGATCCTCAGCACCACATAAAAATAAATAAAATAAAGGTATTTTGTCCAACTAAAAAAAAATCCCTAGAGAGGGAGGAAATGAAGAAGTAGAAGAGAAGATTTTTTTTTTTTTTTTTTTGCTATTTGAGGGAGAGGTGAGGAGAGTAAGGGTATTAAAATAGCAAACAAGTAGAGCAGAACAACCACCACCAATATCAAACAACTAAAAAACAAAAAAGCAAGTTAAAAAGTCACTACCTCTTAGAAAAACAAATAGTAAAAGGTTAATAAAATGAAAATAAATAAAATGGGGAGGGCTAGAAATGTGTATATGAACATACATGATTCAGTCAACAAATATAGCAAGAACAAGAACAAAAAATAATTTTTAAAGTTCTTAATTAAAAATTCTTAAATATTTCCACTGAGGTAGCTGAAGTTGAGTATTTACTTCCTATTCCAAAGTGTCCTCTATAGAATCCTTCTTGGTCTATGTGCCACTTAGAGGGATCCAGGGGTAGGTAATTAAACACAACCTCCTTTGGTGATTTTTGCCACTCCACCTTATGACCCTTTGTTTGGGGATGTACTCCAGAGTGTTGAAATTGTTGCACCAGTAGTGTGCAAAGACTGGACATCTGGATTTCTAATGTTTCCCCAGAGTTCTTTGTATTCATAGGGCCAGGTGACAGAACACTCTGGGTAGATGGTCCATGACAGGTTTCCTGTGGCCCAACCATCACCCAAATATGAATTCCCAAGTCTCCAGCCACAAATGAAATTACACCCACCTGAACAAAATTTTCTAATCCCTCTCAGCTGGTCATTCCCACCACAGAGCTCAAAAGGAAATTGCACTTTCCTGTCCCCAGTGTAGTCATTCTTGTCTGGACAATTTCCTTGAACCTTTTCTGCTAGTTTTTCATGTGCTTTGGGGCTCAAAAGGAGATCAGATTGCACTCTCCACTGTACTCTGTCTTGAATTCCCTGGATCCAACATTCTCTATAAATGTTTTGGGATCATGATTACCAGGTGTGCTTTAGGTCATGCAGTAAGTACTGGTTGAGACAGAGTGCAAGTATTTATTCAGGACTCTCAGGTTCCCATAGGAACAAGTTTTGGCACAAATTCCTTGAGCTAGATTTCCACCTCTGTTCTTCACTTCGAAGTAGAGAAACATGGAGCATATTTTGTATGCCAACTATGTTACAGTCTCCCCTCTTTTAACCTCTTAATGTGCAAAAGTACATCACTATATTTCCTTAAGTAAATGAAATTTGTACTAGGATCCTTAATCATGACATAGTATGTATATATCTTTTCATATCCTAAAGGATTCAGTTTGTTAACATGCTATTTCCGCCATTTGCTCCTAAGTGTGATTGACCTGGTATTTTCCTCTCTCGAACTGAGCTTGTCAAGATCTAGTAGGGAGGCAATTTCAACCCTACAATATGAGTTGTGGAGTATCCCTTCTTTTTGATTTTTCTGCCAGATAAACACAAATACTCAGGACCTCACTGGTATTTGATATGAAAAAATGCCAAACTCCTAGAAGCAGAGTAGAGTGGTAGGGAATGATGGTGAAGTTATCAAGGATATAAAATTTCAGATAGAGAGGAAGCACAACTTAAGGAGATAAGTCATCTAGCCTGGTCACTACAGTTAATAACAATGTATTGTGTACCTGAAAATAGTCACCTGAAAGTTGACAGTAAAAGGTTGGCAATCAGAGGTTCAGGAGAGTAGAGCGAGGGGTGAGGGAAGGTTGATCAATGGGCACTCAGTTACAGTTAGGTAGGGGTAAGGAGTCCTAATGTGCAATTGCAGAGTAGGGTGCCTATACACAACAATTACATACTGTACATTTCAGAAAGACAGAAGAGGACTTCACCTGTGGCCACCCCATGGGAGGAAGGTGAGATAGCAGAGGACATCGCCAAGTCTCAGGTCACATGGATGGTGACAGCACAGTGTTTGGAAAGATCACCTGAAAGCAAATCCTAGTCAAAATCATTTTAAGGATGAGCAAGGCCTTGCTTCCCATGACCTTTCCCTGAAGTACTAACATGCTTTCTGGAGGTACCACAGAAACAGGTACTCCAGATTTCTGTAGCAGCAGCAGATGCTGAAAAAAGTATTCTTGGACATTTAAAGATCATTGGCAGGAAATGTACTTTTAATCTGGGCCTGAAGAAGGCTTACTGAATATTGGCGAATGAAGGTTCAAGGACAGTGAGGAGGCTATCATTCATACACATGTGCATGTCCTTGGAGATAGGCAGTGAATTGTCCTGGTTAAGCATGATTTTGGGATGACTGTCCCTTCTCTAGGCAGTGATCAAGTTTGCAAGTTCCAACATTTTAAAGCATTACACTCACTTTTGCGTAGTGAGAAATGGAGGAAATGATTTCTAAAAAATAATTCATTGTGGTCTAGTGAAAAAAATCTGGAAGAAAGGATTTTAAATATTTTCATTATATGGAAATGATAAATGAGGAGACAATTTGTTTCAACTAATTCACTTATTATAAAATCTATACATGTATTGAAATTTCACGATATTCTATATGTAGTTTTTATGTTTTTGTCTTAGTCCAAGAACAATACAGAAAACAAAATTTCTATAAAAGATTTTAAGTATTCTCATAGTAAAATTGGTATGTGAAACAATACATGTTAATTAGCTCAATTTAGCCATTCCATGATTTGCACATATTTCAAAACATTGTTATACACCATAAATATATACAATGTTTATCAATGATACATAACTAAAAATAGGCCAGGTGGAGCAGCACAAGCCTGTAATCTCAGATACTCAGTATGCTGAAGCAGGAGAATAGTCTGGGAAACATATAAAATCCTGCCTCAAAATAAAAATGAAAGTCTAGTGCAACAGCACATTCCTGTACTCCAAGCAGCTCAGGATACTGAGGCAGGAGGATTGCAATTTCAAAGTCAGCCTCAGCAACTTAGCAAGACTCAGTCAAGAAATTTAAAAAGTTTAAAAAGGCTGGTGATGTATATTTCTGTTGTTAAGCACCCCTGGATTTAATCCCCAGTCCAAATATAACTAAAAAGGCCTGGAGATGCAGCTAAGACATAGAGTGCCCCTGTGACTGAGGCAGGGCACCTGCATAGGTGTGGAAGCAGGACAAATTGAGATATGCATTCCTGCTGCTTCTGTGAATATGCCTGTCCAGGAAATGGACCTCAGTATCCTAAACCCAGGTTTGCACATCTGGTGATGGAGTGAGAGCTGAGGGTTTTCTGTCCCCATTTCTTTCAGTAGTAGTGCCCATCACGGATTGAGCTGGAGTGGGTGGCAGCTGAAGCTGGGAAAAATTTGAGGTGCTCGCACTAGAGAGAGAGAGCAGAATGCAGCTGGCACAGCGGGGCAAAGCTTCTCTCCATACCCATTAGGCTGAGCACTCTTATGTGAAACCGATGGCTGGGAGCTTTTTTGTCCCTGTTTCATTTAGGGTGCCCAACCAGGATCTGGTGGGGGGTGAGTCATGGCTGCAGCTGGGTAAAATTCCTCTTGGCTAAGGTGCTCCCGATGCAGAGTGAGAGCAGAATGCAGCTGGCAGAGCTGGGCCCTTTCCCTCCACACCTTCCTAGGCTGAGTGCTCTGATGGCGAGGTAATGGTTGGGGGCTTTTCTCTCCCCTCCCTTTTCATTTGTAGTACCCGCGAGGATATAGTAGGGGTGGGTCATGTCTTGAAGTGGGTAAATTTCCTCTGTGCTGTGGTGCTTGCAGGAGGGAGGGAGGGAGGGTGAGTGCAAGGGAGACCGTGGCTGTGGGCAATGTCCGTCTCTGGACGTTCTGAGGCTGTGCACCTCAGGAGTAGGCCTACAGACCAGGCCACAGCTGAGTTGCTCAAGTCTGCTCCAGTAGCCTCTGTGGGGTGGGGCACAGTGGAAACTCAGAGTTCCTTGTCTACCCTGCTAGTGATAGTGGCCCTTGTGAGAGCTGGGAGAGGAGCAGTGGCAATCCTGAGCAGTCCAGGCTGTCATGGGGCAACACACATGACTGGCCACATTCTCAGTCTCACAGGGCAACCTGGTTCATGTGAACAGCACACTCTGTGTCTTTCTGCATTATAACACCTGTTCCCTACTATGTAGCACTTTCAGTGGGTGTGTGTCCTAGTCACCTCCTTGAGTAAAATCTGGTTCTTGAGGCAGTCACCTGCTGAGCCAGTGCAGTGGAACAATTGTGAGGTCCCATAGAGGTGCATATGCATGGGATTCTGGCCCCTAATGCAGTCTAACTTCAGACAATAGTTCCATTCTCTGGAGGCAGGCCAAACATGGCTACAGTTAGGTTCATTCAATGAGGCGTCTGACAAGCTATGTTATAGTTTATGTTATGTTTTTAGTATGAGGCCTACACCATGGATAGGCTATGTTATGGTCAGTGTGTAGTCAATGTCAGAAACATTGGTTCAGTGTATGTACTCAAGATCATAAATATTTTGCTTGTGAGCATGCGCCCACTTATGTAACCTGATTGCAGTGAGTATTCTTTGGCCTGCAAATAAAAAGGGTTTATGAATCTGACATAACTTTTCTATGTATATATATGTGCCATGGCCTTCTCATCTCTGCTCTCAGCAGTGGCCCTGAATTGGGGAGATACCAGACAAGGAATGATGGGAAAGGAAGAAAAAATTGACAGAAAAGGGTGGGAGCAGGTAGGCAGCCACACTCTGATTTAATTTGACTGACCCAGAGCTAGTTAAGCATGTTTATTATATAGGTTTCATCAAAATATTATTTGAGGGAAAGTTTCAGCAAAGCAGGCAATCTGAAGGAGACAGGAATGGTAAGACATTAGGATTATTTTGTTATGCTCAGAATGCTTTTTCCCCAGGAGTTGGTGCCTGAACTCAAGGCCTCAACTGATAATTCTGAGTTTTTTTAAAAATATTTATGTTTTAGTTATAGTTGGATACAATACCTTTATATTATTTATTTATTTTTATGTGGTGCTAAGGATTGAACCCAGGGTCTCACACATGATAGGCAACCATTCTACCAGTGAGCCACAATCCCAGCCCTAATTCTGAGGTTTTGCACAGAGTTTTCTCAGGCTAGGAAGTGAGCATTCTTGACCTGCATTTTTGCACAGGCTCTTCCCAGTACAATAAACCCTCAAGAGAATAAGACAATGGTTCAAATTACCACTCTCTGCATACATGTATATACCGGAGTGAATCTTACCTTCGTTTACATCTAAAATTTTTAAAAAAATAACTGTGTAAATGTCAGAAAGATCAATAAGAGGAAGGGAGCAGGCAGTGAGGAAGGGGAAGGAGGAGCACTGGGGACTGGAATAGAAGGAGATATATCCCATGCTTTTATATGTCATGATGGATTCTCCTGTCATGTATAACTAAGAACTATGAAAAAGGCTTGGGGTATAAATGGAATTGACAGGGGCTAAAGATGAAACTGGAGGCTGGAGGCTATTGTCACCTCTGAATAAAGCATGCTCAATATCCTATTTGCATCTTGCATCTTCTTTCACCTGCTGGGATCCCAAATGTGTATCCTGGTTCTGAGCCCCTGCACAGGCTACAGAATTTTGAGGATTCACTGAGATGACAGCTGGCTACAGGATTCTGAGGATTCACTGAGAACTATGGTAAACTTCTGTACCAATGCCAGACTATTGTGCACACTACAGGCCTCTTTTGCATTTAGTCTGTAAGCCTGCAAGGGATGAGCCATGAAACAGGCCCTTAGCTAGGATTTTCAGTATCTGTACTGATAGAGATTGTATTTGCATATTGTAGAACACATGCTTCCATGATTTGTTTCCCAACAAATTTGTAATTAGTATAGAATAATGCTACTGAGCTCAGACACCTGTAATCCCAGTCACAGTGGCTTGGGCGGCTGAGGCAAGAGGATCACAAGTTCAAAGCCAGCCTCAGCAATTTAGCAAGGCCCTAAGCAACTTATTGAAACCCTGTCCCAAAATAAAAAATAAAAAGGGCTGGGCATGTATCTCAGTAGTAAAGTGCCCCGGAGTTCAACCGCTAGCACCAAATAAAAAAAATGGAAAATGCTATTAAGGCAGGCAAGATGGCTGATAGAGGTAACCAGCACTTACCTGCTCCTCCACAAAGAACCAAGGCAACAGGTGTATAGGGGCATGTTGAGATGAGTGACCACGGGATAACATTGGAATTCGACGGTAGAGAAATTAAAACCTTGTAAAATGTAGAGACCTGGGACAGCAGTATAGCAAGAGAAATGAAACATCCCATCACCTGCCTGCTGGTTCCACAGCTGGGGTAGGGGGAATGTCCCATGGCAGGAGTAAAGGTGAAAGAGGGAGACCCAGCAAACTCTGTCCTTACAAGTACTGACAGCCCTTGCTATTGGCAAGTTTCATGGCCCCCGCCCTTGCAGGCTTACAGCCTAAAGGGACGAGAGGCCTGAGGTCTACACAGTAGTCTGGCTTTGGAAAAAGGAATTCACATCTTCTCTCAGTGAACCCTCAGGATCCTGTCGCCAGGAGCCATGTTGAAAAGGGAACTATTGTCTGAATTTAGACTGCTTTGGGGGTCAGAATCCCATGTATATTCCCATCTCTGGAACCCCACAGATGTAGCAGTGCACTGGCTCACTGCCTCATGAACCAGACTTGGTTTGGAGGACTGGCTCTGACACAAACCAGCTGAGTGTGCTACATAGTGGGGAATGGGCATTGCAATGCAGAGAGGAGCAGAGGGTGCTGTCCACTAGAACCAGAGGATCAGGGAGCCTGCCCTCTCTGAGATCAGGAACATGACCAGCCATGTGTGGTTTCACATGGGAGCCAGGACTGAAAACTGTCACCCACAGGGTTCCCACTGCTTCTCTCCCAGCACCTCACAGGGGCAACTGTCATTAGCAGGGTAGAGAAGGAACTCTTGAGTTTCCACTTCTCCCTCACCCACAGAGGTTGTTGGAGCAGATTTGAGCAACTCAGCTGTGGCCCTGGCCACAGCCCCACCCCTGAGTTGCACAGCCTAAGAAATTCCACAGAGAAACTTTGCCAACTGACACCATCTGCATTCCAAACTCACCCTCCCTCCTGCATGCCTCTGAGCAGAGAGGAATTTTACCCAGACCCAGCTGTAACCCACACCCACTAGGTCCTTGGGGGGTGTTACAGATGAAAGAAAGGGAGGGGGAGAGAAAAGCCCCCAGCCATCACCTTGTCATTAGAGTGATCAACCTAAGGGAGTATGGTAGGAAACTGCCCAGCTGTGCCAGATGTATTCTGCTTTCTCCCTCTGATGCAAGCACCTCTGCTGACAGGAAATTTTCCCAGCTTCAGCTGTGTCCCACTCCAGTTCAATCCCTGATGGGTGCTACTACAGAAAGATAAGGGACAGAAAAGCCCTTGGCCATCATTCCATAGCCAGATGTGCATATGTGATGTGGGGATCGGAGTGAGGTCTTGTTCCTGGACAGGCATGCCCCAGAAGTTGCAGAGAGAAAAAACACAACATTTTCTGCTTCCACATCTATGCAGGTCCCCTGCCTCATTCACCCCCTTACCTTATACACACTACTGAGAAGTCTTGGTGTGGAAGTCACAGAGGAGTAGCTGTGATTCCTGGTCCTCGCCTCATCCCATGAAGCACCTGGGCTGGCACCAGTGTATAATGAGAGGACTCCTCACCACAACTGGAACAGCCAGTACCAGAGTCCCATTCCAGTAACAGAGCCATTATCAAGAGTGTCTGAGGAAACTCCCATCACCCAAAAGGAGCCACCACTCCTACTCTAGGAGTAACCACACAGGTGCACCCACTGCAAACTACACCATGCCTCCCTACACTGACAGATTGTCCCCACTCTTCCACAACCTGCAGCGACTGGATTTCTCCAACTCCAGTACAGAACACACTGTGCCCAGACTCACTAATCACAGCCAAAGAAGCGACAGGGGGATTATACTCCCTCATTCAGCTGGAAATAAACTCAGCATTGCAGGACAGACTGACACCCCAAACTACATCTTCAGGAGAAAGCAGCTTATGCTGAAGGCCTTCCCATAATAGTAGTAGAGGTATCCATTTCACCAACTGTGCAAATCTCAACCTAGGAACAGAAGAAATATGAGAAAAAATAAACAAGGTAGGGGCTGTGGATATAGCTTAGAGTGCTTGCCTCACATGCACAAGATCCTGGGTTCAATCCCCTGCACCATAATAAATAAATAAATAATAAATAAATAAGCAAATAAACAAGGTAATATGATAACTCCTGAAGTTTATAACTCTCTAGTGAAAAACTCCAAAGAAAGCTGTGGTTGTGGCTTAGTGATACACACTTGCCTAGCATGTGAGGCACTGGGTTCAATCCCCAATGCCATATAAAAAAGAAAAACACTAAAGAAACAAAATAAAGGTATTAAAAAAAAACAAAGACTCCAAAGATATCAAAGTGGATGAAATCCCAGATCAAAAGTCATAGAGAATGATATTTTAAAAGAAAAACCAAGTTCACTGAGATTCAAGAGAACACAAATAAACTGTTAAATGAAATTATAGAGAGATGATCCAGAACATGAATGCAAATTTTAATAAATCAATAAAGAGATTTTGATTTAAAAATCAGAAATCTTGGAAACGAGGAGTCGTATAGTGAGATAAAGTGTTCAATCGAAAGACTCAAGATGCATGCAGTGTATATACCTGTAATCCCTGCTACTTGGAAGGTCAAGGCAGGAGAATCACAAGTTCAAAGCTTGTGTTAAATTTCCAGTACCATGCAATAAAGGGAAAAAAATTGAGAAAAGGAATAAAGCCTCAAAACCAAGCAGCAGAAAGCAAGTCAGAGCTTAAAGACAGGTCTTCTGAAATACCACCAATAATAAAAAAAAAAAGAAAAAAAGAAGGAAAACATTATATAAAATCTTTGGGATACTAATAAAACTCAAGTTCAAGTTCCGCCACCTATATGGCCTATCTGACTAGGAGAAATAGAGGTAAAGGACATAGAAAACCTATTCAATGAAAGAGTAGCAAAAAACTTTTCTAATATTTAGAAAGAAATGTACATCAAAGTACAGGTAGGCTACAGAACCTCCAATATAAATGACCAGAGATGATCTTCACCATGACATATGGTCAAACTGTCAAAATATAGGACAAAGGAAGAATTAAGAAATTTAAAATCTGCAAAAAAAAAAAGTTCCAAGAACCCATTTAAGTACAACTCCATTGGACTAACAATAAACTTCTCAGCAGAAGTCCTGTAAGTCAGGAAGGCATGGAATGATATATTTCAAATTCTCAAAGAAAAGTGTCATCCAAGATTACCATACACAGCAAGGCTATCACTCAGAATCAAAAGATAATTCAGGGCCTTCCATAATAAGCAAAGGCTAAGGGAGTTCATGACCACTAGGTCAACCTTGCCAAAGGTGCTTAAGGGAGTCCTACACCAGAGGCAGAATAAAAATAGCTGCTATCATGATAGCACATGAAAGTATAAATATCAGTAGAAGAGTAGATACACAAATGAGAAATAGAAAAGACTCAAACATTATCAACACACTAGAACATCAAATCACAAAGATGAATAACAGGAGGAACTGAACAGAGAATGTTCAAAACAACTCAAAGAAAATCAACGAAATGAAAAGTGCAGGTACATATCTTTTGTTAATAACATTGAATGTAAGTTATCTTAATATTTCAGTTCAAAAAAAAGATTGGAGGAATCCAACATGGCGGCTGGCGAGGAAGCAGCGATTCCAACGTCTCCACTTTAACGGGATAAGAAAGACCCATCGGAACAGCGGCAGCCTACCTACAGAGGAACTTCTAGCATAACTCCCTTAAGAGGAGAGCTGCCGTGAACTGGTAGGTTTATTGGAAGTGACAGTTTGTCCCAGAGAAGAGGATCTTGGACGGCCACGCAGGCACAGAGGTCTAGTCCCGCAGCCATCAGCCGCTCCGGCAAGCGGCTCCTCCGGGAGGCCTAGCTCTCGCTCTGGGAGCAGCCGCCTCACCCGCCCAGTTCCTAACCACGCGGCCACAGCTACCCGGCTCTACAGGTAGCCCCGCGGTGGGTGCAGAAGTCAAGTCCTGCAGCCAGCAGCCGCTTTTGCAAGCGGCGGACACCCGGAGCGACTTGGCCCGCCCCGCCCGAACCGGCAGTCGGCCTCCGCCATCCGGGCTCCCCTGGGAGGCCTAGTGCTCGCTCTGGGAGCAGCCGCCTCACCCACCCGGTCCCTAAACACGCGGCCACAGCTACCCGGCTAGACAGGAGGCCCCGTGGGGGGGTGCAGAAGTCAAGTCCTGCAGCCAGCAGCCGCTTTTGCAAGCGGCAGATACCCGGAGCGACTTGGCCCGCCCCGCCCGAACCGGCCGTCGGCCTCTGCCATCCGGGCTCCCCTGGGAGGCCTAGTGCTCGCTCTGGGAGCAGCCGCCTCACCTGCCCGGTTCCTAACCACGCGGCCGCAGCTACCCAGCTCTACAGGTGGCCCCCCCCCCCGGTGGGCACAGAGGTCCAATCCTGCAGCCACCAGCAGCTTCTGAAAGCGGTGGTGGCCCGGAGCAGAGTGGCAGCCCAAATCGGCAGACGCCCCCGCCATACCGGCTCTCCCGGGAGGCCCTGCTCTCGCTCTGCGAACAGCCAAACCACCCGCCCGGATCTTAGCCACGCAGACACAGCTGCCCCGCTCTTCAGGTGGCTCCCGGTGGCCCGACTCAGCTAGAAGGGTCCCCGCATGGCCCAGCACATGGCCATGCCCTCCGGGCTCTGCTAACAGCCCCGCCCACCTGGCGAACAACCGGGAAACTTCAAAATCTCTCCGTGGGCGTGACCGCAAGGACCAAAGGACTCTCGACCCCCAACTCCCCCTACTGCCAGAGTCAGGCAGACCTGAGACCCACCAGCGGAACAGGCCTAGAGGCCTGCCAGCATGGTAGACACGTCACTCCAATTGGAGTAGGGGCAGAGCAGAGCAGCCGCCTGCATCCGGATCAGGCCCAACGACCCGAGGGGGTGGTAGTCATATCCCCACAATTGGAGGGGGGGCAGAGCAGAGCCGCCACCCGCACCCAGAGGGTGGGCAGACCTGTGAACAACCAGCAGAGCAGGCCTATCGGCCCACCAGCACGGTAGAGAGATCACCCCAACTAGAGGAGGAGCACAGCCACTACCCGCCCTGCAAGGGAGATTTTTCAACTATACAAGAGCAATATAAATAATTAGGGGGAAAATCTCATAAACACAACAGTTTCACCAAGCAGAAAGAAACGTGAGCAGCATGAAAAGACAAGGAAACAAAGGACCACAAGCAATGCAGGTCAACTCAACTTTAGAAGAGGTAATAGCTACAACAGATGGAATGTCAGATAAAGAGTTCAGGATATATATGCTTCAGATGATCTGGAGTCTCAAGGAAGACATGAGACAGCAAAATCAGACAATGAAAGATCACATTGACAAACAAATCCAGGAAGTAAAAGATCAATTTCACAGGGAGATAGAGGTAATAAAAAACAAACAAATAGAAATCCTAGAAATGCAGGAAACAATAAACCAACTTAAAAACTCAATTGAGAATACTACCAGCAGAGTAGATCACTTAGAAGAGAGAACATCAGACAATGAAGACAAAGTATTTCAACTGGAAAAGAACATAGACAGCTCAACAAGTCTGCTAAGAAACCATGAGCAGAACATTCAAGAATTATGGGACAATATCAAAAGACCAAATTTAAGAGTCATTGGGATACAGGAAGGCACAGAGCTCCATACCAAAGGAATAAACAGTCTATTCAGTGAAATAATACGAGAAAATTTCCCAGACTTGAAGAATGAGACAGAATCCCAAATCCTAGAAGCCTATAGGATGCCGAATGTGCAAAATCATAAGAGATCCACACCTAGACACATTATAATGAAGATGTCCAACATACAGAATAAGGAGAGAATTTTAAAAGCTGCAAGAGAAAGAAAGCAGATTACATTTAGGGGCAAACCAATCAGGATAACAGCTAATCTCTCAACACAGACTCTGAAAGCTAGAAGATCCTGGAATAACATATTTCAAACACTGAAAGAAAATGGGTTCCAACCAAGAATCGTGTATCCAGCGAAATTAAGCTTCAGGATAGAAGATGAAATTAAAACCTTCCACGATAAACAAAAATTAAAAGAATTCGCAGCTAGAAAACCATCTCTTCAAAAAATCCTTGGCAAAACATTACAGGAAGAGGAAATGGAAAATAACATTGAAAACCAACAATGGGAGGTAGGACAGTAAAGGGGGGAAAGTAGTCAAAGAGGATAACCAATCAGGTTTAGTAATCAATAAACAAATATGGCTAGAAGAACAAACCATATCTCAATAATAACCCTAAATGTTAATGGCTTAAACTCACCAATTAAGAGACACAGGCTAGTAGAATGGATCACAAAACAAGACCCAACAATATGCTGCCTACAGGAGACACATCTGAGAGGAAAAGATATTCATAGACTGAAGGTGAAAGGTTGGGAAAAATCATACCACTCATATGGACTGCGGAAACAAGCAGGAGTGTCCATACTCATATCTAATAAAATAGATTTCAAGCCAAAGTTAATCAAAAGGGATAAAGAAGGACACTTCATACTGCTCAAGGGAACCATACACCAACAAGACATAACAATCATAAATATATATGCCCCAAATAATGGTGCAGCTGTGTTCATCAAGCAAACTCTTCTCAAGTTCAAGAGTCTAATAGACCACCATACAATAATCATGGGAGACTTCAACACACCTCTCTCACCACTGGACAGATCTTCCAAACAAAAGTTAAATAAGGAAACTATAGAACTCAATAACACAATTAACAACCTAGACTTAATTGACATATATAGACTATACCACCCAACATCAAGTAGTTACACTTTTTTCTCAGCAGCACATGGAACCTTCTCAAAAATAGACCATATATTATGTCACAGGGCAACTCTTAGACAATATAAAGGGGTAGAGATAATACCATGCATCTTATCTGATCATAATGGAATAAAACTGAAAATCAATGATAAAAGAAGGAAGGAAAAATCAAGCATCACTTGGAGAATGAACAATAGGTTGCTGAATGATCAATGGGTTTTAGAAGACATCAAGGAGGAAATTAAAAACTTCCTAGAGTTAAATGAAAACACAGACACAACATATCGGAATCTATGGGACACATTGAAAGCAGTTCTAAGAGGAAAATTCATTGCTTGGAGTTCATTCCTCAAAAAAAGAAAAAACCAACAAATAAATGATCTCATACTTCATCTCAAAATCCTAGAAGAAGAAGAGCAAAACAACAGCAAAAGAAGTAGAAGGCAAGAAATAATTAAAATCAGAGCTGAAATTAATGAAATTGAAACAAAAGAAACAATTGAAAAAATTGACAAAACTAAAAGTTGGTTCTTTGAAAAAATAAATAAAATTGACAGACCCTTAGCCATGCTAACGAAGAGAAGAAGAGAGAGAACTCAAATTACTAACATACGGGATGAAAAAGGCAATATCACAATAGACACTTCAGAAATACAGAAGATAATCAGAAATTATTTTGAATCCTTATACTCCAATAAAATAGAAGATAGTGAAGGCATAGATAAATTCCTTAAGTCTTATGATCTGCCCAGATTGAGTCAGGAGGATATAGACAACCTAAACAGACCAATAACAATAGAGGAAATAGAAGAAACCATCAAAAGATTACCGACTAAGAAAAGCCCAGGACCGGATGGGTATACAGCAGAGTTTTACAAAACATTTAAAGAGGAACTAACACCAATACTTTTCAAGCTATTTCAGGAAATAGAAAAAGAGGGAGAACTTCCAAATTCATTCTACGAGGCCAACATCACCCTGATTCTGAAACCAGACAAAGACACTTCAAAGAAAGAAAACTACAGACCAATATCTCTAATGAACCTTGACGCAAAAATCCTCAATAAAATTCTGGCGAATCGGATTCAAATACATATCAAAAAAATTATACACCATGATCAAGTAGGATTCATCCCTGGGATGCAAGGCTGGTTCAATATACGGAAATCAATAAATGTTATTCACCACATCAATAGACTTAAAAATAAGAACCATATGATCATCTCGATAGATGCAGAAAAGGCATTCAACAAAGTTCAGCATCCCTTTATGTTCAAAACTCTAGAAAAATTAGGGATAACTGTAACATACCTCAACATTGTAAAAGCAATCTATGATAAGCCACAGGCCAGCATCATTCTGAATGGAGAAAAATTGAAGGCATTCCCTCTAAGATCTGGTACAAGACAGGGATGCCCTCTCTCACCACTTCTGTTCAACATAGTCCTCGAAACACTGGCCAGAGCAATTAGACAGACGAAAGAAATTAAAGGCATAAAAATAGGAAAAGGAGAACTTAAATTATCACTATTTGCAGATGATATGATCCTATACCTAGCAGACCCAAAAGGGTCTACAAAGAAGCTATTAGAGCTAATAAATGAATTCAGCAAAGTGGCAGGATATAAGATCAACACGCATAAATCAAAGGCATTCCTGTATATCAGCGACAAATCCTCTGAAACGGAAATGAGGACAACTACTCCATTCACAAAATCCCCCCAAAAAATAAAATACTTGGGAATCAACCTAACAAAAGAGGTGAAAGATTTATATAATGAAAATTACAGAACCCTAAAGAAAGATATAGAAGAAGACCTTAGAAGATGGAAAAATATACCCTGCTCATGGATAGGCAGAACTAACATCATCAAAATGGCGATATTACCAAAAGTTCTCTATAAGTTCAATGCAATACCAATCAAAATCCCAACAGCATTTCATGTAGAAATAGATAAAAGAATCATGAAATTCATATGGAATAATAAAAGACCCAGAATAGCAAAAACAATGCTAAGCAGGAAGTGTGAATCAGGCGGTATAGCGATACCAGACTTCAAACTATACTACAGAGCAATAGTAACAAAAACAGCATGGTACTGGTACCAAAACAGGCGGGTGGACCAATGGTACAGAATAGAGGACACAGTAACCAATCCACAAAACTACAACTATCTTATATTTGATAAAGGGGCTAAAAGCATGCAATGGAGGAAGGATAGCATCTTCAACAAATGGTGCTGGGAAAACTGGAAATCCATTTGCATCAAAATGAATCTGAATCCCTATCTCTCGCCATGCACAAAAGTTAACTCAAAATGGATCAAGGAGCTTGATATTAAATCAGAGACATGGCATCTGATAGAAGAAAAAGTTGGTTATGATCTACATACTGTGGGATCGGGCCCCAAATTCCTCAATAGGACACCCATAGCGCAAGAGTTAACAACTAGAATCAACAAATGGGACTTACTCAAACTAAAAAGTTTTTTCTCAGCAAAAGAAACAATAAGAGAGATAAACAGGGAGCCTACATCCTGGGAACAAATCTTTAATCCACACACTTCAGATAGAGCCCTAATAACCAGAATATACAAAGAACTCAAAAAATTAGACAATAAGATAACAAATAACCCAATCAATAAATGGGCCAAGGACCTGAACAGACACTTCTCAGAGGAGGACATACAATCAATCAATAAGTACATGAAAAAATGCTCACCATCACTAGCAGTCAGAGAAATGCAAATCAAAACTACCCTAAGATACCATCTCACTCCAGTAAGATTGGCAGCCATTAGGAAGTCAAACAACAATAAGTGCTGGAGAGGATGCAGGGAAAAGGGCACTCTTGTTCATTGCTGGTGGGACTGCAAATTGGTGCAGCCAATTTGGAAAGCAGTATGGAGATTTCTTGGAAAGCTGGGAATGGAACCACCATTTGACCCAGCTATTCCCCTTCTCGGTCTATTCCCTAAAGACATTTAATAAGAGCATGCTACAGGGACACTGCTACATCGATGTTCATAGCAGCACAATTCACGATAGCAAGATGGTGGAATCAGCCTAGATGCCCTTCAATAGATGAATGGATAAAAAAATGTGGCATTTATACACAATGGAGTATTACTCTGCATTAAAAAATGACAAAATCATAGAATTTGGAGGGAAATGGATGGCATTAGAGCAGATTATGCTAAGTGAAGCTAGTCAATCGTTAAAAAACAAATACCAAATGACCCCTTTGATATAAGGGGAGTAAACAAGGACAGGGTAGGGACGAAGAGCTTGAGAAGAAGATTTACATTAAACAGGGATGAGAGGTGGGAGGGAAAGGGAGTGAGAAGGGAAATCGCATGGAAATGGAAGATGATCCTCAGGGTTATACAAAATGATATATAAGAGGAAAGGAGGGGTAAGACAAGATAATACAAATGGAAGAAATGATTTACAGTAGAAGGGGTAGAGAGAGAAAAGGGGAGGGGAGGGGAGGGGAGGGGGGATAGTAGAGAATAGGACTGACAGCAGAATACATCAGACACTAGAAAGGCAATATGTCAATCAATGGAAGGGTAACTGATGTGATACAGCAATCTGTATACGGGGTAAAGTTGGGAGTTCATAACCCGCTTGAATCAAACTGTGAAATATGATGTATTAAGAACTGTGTAATGTTTTGAACAACCAACAATAAAAAAAAATAAAATAAAAATAAAATGCTAAGAATGAAAAAAAAAATAAAATAAAAAGATTGGAAGAATAGATTAAAACACAAGGCTCAACAATATGCTGCCTACAAGAAACTCACCTTGAAAATAAAGACACACACATACTGAAAGTGAAAGGACAGAATATGGCATTCCCAGCTAATGGAATCCAAAAACAAGTAGGAGGAATTATGCTTATATCCGACAAAATAGACTTTAAGACAAAAACACTGAGACAAAGAAGGCCATCATATACTGATCAAGGGATCATTTCATCAAGATCATGTACAACCACAAAAATGGGAAGTTATATCCATGTATATATGATGTGTCAAAATACATTCTATCATGATAACAAAGGAGAACAAATTGAAAAAATAAAAAGATATATAACAATTATAAATCTATATGCATCTAATAATGGAGAAGCCAGTTTTATAAAACAATTACTATTGTACCTAAAGGGAGAGGTTGTCTATAGTTGATTATTTCAGTATCCAACTCTCACAAATGATAGATCGTTCAGACAAAAGTAAACAAATATCAGACTTTAACTACACTATAGATCAGTCTTAATGGATATTTATAAAAAATTGAAATTATATCCTGTACCCTTTCTGATCACAATGGAATGCAACTAGAAATCAAGAACAAGAGTAGATATACAAATTATATAAAGATATGGAGTTTGAACAACATACCTTTGAACAAACAGTCGTTGAGGAAGTCAGAAGGAAAATTGAAAACATCCCTTGAAACAAATGAAAATGGAAAGAAAACATACCGAAACCTGTGTCATGCTGCAAAAGCAGTACTGGGAGACATTTTTAGCAATGAGTGCCTACATTAAAAGGGTAGAAGGACTTAAAATATAACAACCTAATGTTGTATCTCAAGGTCTTATAAAATCAAGAGCAAATCATACCCAAATTTTAGAATGAATAAAATAATACAGATCAGAGTACAATCATATGACATAGGAACTAAGAGAACAAGATGAATGATACATGACACAAAGAGGTGTTTGTTTGAAAAGAAACAAAATGAACAAAGCCATAGCTAAACTAAAAGAAGACTCAGATTAATAAAATTAGAGATGAAAAAGGAGACATTACAAATAGAAATTCAAAGGATCATAGGGGATTATTTTGAAAAACTATATGCTGTTGCAATGACTCACTCAGGAGAGGACACCAGATGAGAGCCAAGGGAGAGATCAAAGATGCTGAGAGGAGAAAAGCAGGATGAGAGGGGAGAAGCAGGGCATCTGCTTCCTTTCCAAAAAAGGAAAGGCAGGAGGTGCTCTGGAAGGCGCTCATTACTTACTGGAATAAGGAAGGACAGAAGGCAGTAATGGGTCCTATGTGACCCTCAGAGAGAAGGAAGTCACCAGAGAGCACTAAGACGGAGGTGAGGAAAGGGAGGAAATGCTGTGTAGCTGGTCCCAGCCCTCACAGAACCGAGGGGACCATGGTAAGCCTGAGAACAGGGTCCTGCTCAGAGGCTGACCCAGACTCCCTCAGGGAGAGGCCCACCACACAATAGCCAGGGGTATTGTTCTTAACCTGCTCCAAAAGGGAGCAACTCCTCATACTTATCCTGTCCCCACCCAAGCACCCACACCTCAGAGACAGTGCAGACCACAGAATACAAGAGGCACTTTAATTGAAACTGCTGTGAACTGGGGTGGGCAAGCCCAAAAATAGGGGCAGAGAAGCAGCCCTGGCTGAAGAAGAAGCAGAGGGTACCAACTTGGCCGCTGCTCCTGGGCTCCTCAGGTACATAGGGGCTAGGCTAATCTTGTAGAAAGATGCTTTGTTCCACCTGACAAGCAGAGCAGAGAGTCAGCCTACAGCTCTCCCAGACAGCCAGGACTGTGGGAAAGGGGTGTGATAAGCCACACACTCACTCCAAATGTGCTAGAGCTTGTCATTGAGGAACAGCATGACTGCTAAAAGAGAGAGACATAACTGAGTATTTGAGAAGTATGGAAGACGGGGCACTGTCCCCTGACCCCACTTTCACACTTCCAGGTAGGGATCCGCCAGCCTGGGAACCTGATTTCCCTCCAGGCCCCACCCAAGCAGCCCTAGGAATGACTCTCCCATCCACATGGTTTCTGTAAGAGAAAAACCTGTACTGATAGTGCTCAAACACTGGGGCATGGTGGAAACACACAGAAACGAGTTCAATCCAACAAGTAAGTAAAAAATCAAAGAAAACACAAGAAACCGACCCTTAAAGGAAAAGCAAAGGTCTTGAGTAAAGGAGTCATCTGGGACTCAATGGCAGAGTACATGGAGTTCACCTGATGCACGGCTCTTTGTACACAGCCTCAGCAGTCAACATCCAGAGGACTCCCAGGCCAGCTGCAAGAAAGTCCATGTTTGTGGTGCTGCCTGTATCTGCAGGCCCAGCCCACCACAAGCTCATCCACTCAGACACTAAGGTCTCCCTCTGTCACACCCCTGCCCCACCTGGGAGTCTTCATGCCTAGCTGCTCTTTGAGGTCTCTTCTTTCTTTCTGTGGCGCCACACACTAAGCCAGCAGACACCAAAAAGAAATGAGAATGGGATTCTGGTCTCCTCTCTCCTCATCCTCCTACTCACCCCCACCTCTCACATTCCTCATATCCAAAAGCCCAGCTGCAGCACAACCTGCAATCCATAGAGGAAAGGAGGAGGCCTCCCTCCACCCTCTCATCCCTATGATGCATTTTGCAAGAGGGCTCCTAAGTCAGCTCTTCCGGGGCAGGGAGCCCACCCTCTAGCTTGGTGGGCATTTCTAGGGGCTAGAGAAAGAAGTACCAGGAAACAACCCTGTGCTCCAGGTGGCTGCTGCCGCCTTTTGGGAACCAGGGGATGCACAGCAGGTTCCTGGTCTCCTGAAAGAGAACACCAGATCCAGCTCCCTTGCCCTCCCTGGGAAATGGAAAGGGCCTGGCTGGGTCTCAAGTGAGGCAGCATCTCCCTCTGTGGGCAGCAAATTGCACCTGCTCTGACCTGCAGCTCCACCCCCTCTCTGGGCCTGTCTTCCCTGCTGCCCAATTTTGGCCCCAGCTGTCACTGTGGCTCTGGGTTGGACACTGGCAGGGCTCCACCCACAACCAGGCTGTGGAGGAGCCATGTGGCTGAACAGGATCCAATTGAAAGGCTCAATTCTGCCAAAAGTCTACTTGTGGAGCTGGTGTTTGGGGCACTGCTGCAGATCACCCACACCACATGAAACCCACACAGGGGACCAAATTGCGTAAAGCCACTCTTGACCACACCAAGTTTCTTTTTTTTTCTTCTCTCTTTTTCTTTCTTTCTGCTTTGTTGTTGTTGTTTTTGGTACCAGGGATTAAACTCTGGGGCACTTAACCACTGAGCCACATCCCCAGCCCCTTTTTGTGTTTTATTTAGAGACATGCTTTGGTTAGGGTCTCACTGGGTTGCTGAAGCTGGCTTTGAACTCAGGATCCTTCTGCCGCAGCCTCCCAAGCTGCTAGGATCATACCCAGTTTCTTATATGAGAACTGTCTGGGCAAAGCAGGAAACCCTGGGACCAAGCTTGGGTCCACAGAACCGACAGAGCCAGAGGTTTCCAAATTCTGCACTTCTCCACTGCTACCAAACCCACAAGACTCACCAGAGGAGGGCTGGGCCTCTGCAACTGAGGCCTCCCAGGCTCAAGTCCTTGGGCTGATAGCCTTCTGGAGGTTGAGAGACTCTGGTGTTGGGGTCACTGATGCTGAATTCTCCATGATGCGTGCCCAGACAAGGAGTCCTGGCTTGTGTGCTGGAAGCTCATGCAGAAATTTCTGACTCGGCCAAGTGGGTGTGCCTATTGAGTATGATCCTGTGTGCACAGGAGCTAGATGAGGTGGGGAACAATGGAGGGATTCCAAGGTTCATCTCATTGGCAAGGTCTCTCTCAATCAGCTCCAAGCAAGGAGGTAGAGCTGAGTGAGGCAGAAGCATGGTAGGTGGGAGTGTGGGGGGCACACTGAGAATGGTCAGCCCCCCCCTCCCCTGCCGGGGGAAGAGCTGGAGGGAGGAATCGGGATGCAGATGAGACTAACACCCAAGATGTGAAGCCCAAACTGTAACTGGTCATCATCTGACCAAGTTAGCCTCCACACCCTCTTTCCTTCCCAGTCCCTCAAGGCAGCAGGCAGGAAATGCACAAAATGTGATTAGCAGGGACCAGCACATACCAGGTATATTCTTAATGTCTTCCCTATCTACAGAGACCCCTAGTTGACATTCCAATGGCAGTGGACTCCCAAAGACATCCCCTGAGCAAGGGGCAGAGGGAACAAGGGCAAGCAAGTGTAGGTCAGGGGAGGAAGAGGGAGCAATGAGTGGAAGAAGACAATGAAGGCCTACTCACTTGGGCCTGTGGGACTGCATCTCTATTTGGTCCATTATCATCATGGGCCACTGGCTGGATTCCCATGTATCCTTAGGTCCAGATCTGTCCCCAGTGCCACTGTGCTTGGAATGTTTGGGTCCCAATGGTTCCAAGGGATATCTGTTGGAACTCCCCAGCAGTGGACCCCATGTGATCGGGGGGCGGGGGAGTGTTTGGTTCCAGGAGAGCTGCCTTATGTTTCTTACTCCCGTGAAGGAAAGGTCCAGCCCAGAGTAACTTCTGTGTCACCCCCTAGGGATTTCTTCTCCTGGATGTCCTTCTAAGGAGTGGTGGTAGCAGGCCTTCTAGCAAGGCCCTGGGTGGGCTCCCTGCAATAGCAGGTAGACTTCCGGCACTGCTGGGCCTGCTTCCTCCCTTGACCCAGAACATGCTTTGCATTTTCTTGGTGGAACAGGCTTCCAGGTCTCCAAAGGCCTGTCTTTCCATGGTGAGGTGAGTCCACGGGGAGCAGAGGTGTTCAGAGGGCCCAACATGTGAAGGAAATTCCCCTTGGCATAGACACCTGAGTGTGTCCTTGTCTCCTTATTCCCTGGGGCTGCTGGACTTGGCCTGGCCTCTTCCTTGGGGGCAGATGCTCACCCTCATCAACTGTATCTCACTGAACTAATCTGAAAACTCAGGACAGAATAGGGCTGCTGGGCTTCCCCACTGAATATCATCCTACTTTTGGTACTCCTCTTGGGTTCCCCAACCCATCCCCCCTCAGGCTCACAGGGATGTTTCAGAGGCCAACAGAGGTCTGCTTCACTTCCAATTTTCAGTGTGAATTTCCCCCTGGTATCTGCCTCTCCTTCCACCCAATGGGCATAGAATTCGGAGGCAAAGACTTCAGGGTATGGGTGTCTGTGAGCACGCTGGAGCTCCAAGTAGGTGAGCAGGTGCAGGATATCCACAGACTCCACAGTGAGGGGCACAAAGTCCAGATCATTCCCTTTCTCATGAACCTGGAATCCAGGCTTGCCTTCCCAGCCTAGAAGCAGCACCCCCTCCTCCCTCTATCTCTTCCCACTGGGCCTGCAAGTCGAACTCATAGCCCTTACCCTCCCCACTTCACGATGGCCCCAATTTGAGGCAAGCTGGGCCCAGGGCCTGCCCTATGTGTCTCCAGCATCTAACCTTAGGACAGACACCTAAGGACAGCTATGGGCTTCACCCTGCCTGTTCCAAAACTATCTCCCTGAACTGAAGCTTCATTAGTGGAGCTCATGTCATTGGTCCTATCATCAAGGTTTGAGGGGAGAGAGTCACCAGACTCACATCAGGAGCAGCTACTGCTTCCAGAACTCCATCACCCCAGACCTGGCAGGAGATCCTCTCAAACACAGTGGCTTCCCATGCCTTGGATGCCCACATGGCTGCCTTCTCATTGGTCCTCCCCCAGCCAATCAGCACGCCCCTTTCTGGGACATCCCTCCAGGCCCTCAACAAGAGCTCTGCTGTGGATCTCTGGTTGTATTGGCTCTTGTCAAGCCAGTTCAGACCATGGGGTGGCATTGTAGGTGCAGTACCAACCCCCACCCGCCATTTCCTGTCCCAGCTTTTACTTTTTTAAAGCTTCTGAATTACAGAGGAATTGCAAGCAAAGAGTGAGGAGGCCCCATATATATCCTTCATCTGGACTTGCCAGTTGTTAACATTCTATCCCATTAGTTTCTTTGTGCCACGGGTTTGGAGGTTTTGAGTATTTTTAATTTTATCTCATTTTATTTTATTTATTCATTCTTTGTGGCAGGGATTGAACCCAGAAGTGTTTTGCTAGTGAGCACATCCCCAGCCATTTTTTGTTTTTGACACAGGGATTTGCTAAGTTGCTTAGGACCTTGCTAAATAGCTGAGGCTGGCTTGGAACATGTGATCTTGTCTCAGCTTCCCGAGCCCCTGGGATTACAGGCATGCGCCAAGGAGCCTGACCTCATTTTACATTTTTAAGGGGTGGAGTCTTGCTGCATTTCCCATCCTGGTCCTGAACTCCTGGGCTCCAGCTGGCCTCCTGCATCAGCCTCCTAAGTAGCTGAGACTATTGGCAAATGCCACTGAGCCTATGCGAGTGTGTGCTTTTTAACCAATATATCAAATCGTTTGTGTTACTTGAAGACATTATGACACACCATCTCTGAATATGTCACCATGTTTCTGAGAATGGTCTCATACAAAACCTTAGTGGAATTAACACACTGAGAAAGTTTAATCTTGAGGTGATATTGCCTTCTAGTATAGGTCTCCGTGAAATATTTTCTGATTGCCCCAATATCAGTGTTGCTTCTAAAACCCCTCTTTCCAATCACAGGCTCATGCAATTCATTTGTCTTTCAAATTCTTTAGTCTCTTTAAACTAGAACATGACCCCAGATCCTTTGACTTTCATGTCAGTGAGATTTTGGAAGACTGAGTGCAGTTGTTTTACAGCAAGCACTCATGTCTGATGGCTCCCTCCTGTTGGAATTCAGGTTAGGCATTATGGGCATTTGGCCCAGTTGCTTCTGGGTCTGTGGTAAAGAAGCACATCATGGTGGGGACATATGACAGTGGAAGCCAATCCACCTCATAGTGATCATTGCATGTGAGTAACATGCTCAATTTGTGAAAACTTCTTCACTTCTAAGAAGAGCCGCTGTCAAGCTCAAACTCCACCAGGTGCAGAGGGAGCTCATGGGAAGAGCTTCTGGGACCCAGGCCTCATGGAGCACCATTGCATACTTCCTCCTGTGCCCACAGGATCCCTGGGCCGATACCCAGCCCCTGGGAGAATGACTACTTCTCATGTGACCATGGGTCCTGGGGCCCAGTGCCCACCAGTTCTGGCCTAGAGTCCTACCCCAGACCAGCTGAGCCCCCCCCTACCAAACGCCACCTGATCATGAGATTCTCGGTTTCACCTTGTCCCTTGGCTGGTGACCACATGCTGAACATGTGGTCAGCATACTGTTCCAGCATATTCCATTGTGAAGGAACCAATTTCCTGCTGTGGTGCTGCATGGAGAGAAAACAGATCAATCACTTCCAGGTTTGGAGGGTTGTGAAAATTATTTAAATACAAAGGTGTATTATTGTTCTAAACAAGACCCTCTATTTTTGTGAAATATGCAGGTGGAGAACTGTGACACATATGGACACGTTTAGTAAATAAATTTCAAGGACACTGATACAGAGTCACACAGTTCCTGGTCATAGAGCGAGCACTCCCAGAATCCCTCTATACTCCTGGGGTGTCCTTGTGTGATCTCCTCCCTCTTACCCCTCCAGGAAAAGACACACATCCTTTCTTGTGTGATCATTCTTTGTTCACTGTTCTTCATGGCATTCCTATCTCATGTGTACACCATAATGACATAGTTTGGTGTTGCCTGTTATTTACTTTGTAGAAGTGGCATCACAGATCATGTCCACATTGTTTGCTTCTTGCATTCCACATGAAGACTTCACCTCTGAACATGTGAATTTGGGTTGTCTATCTGAATTCCATGTGGCGATGTTGAGTTGGTAGAGATCTGACTCTGGATGTGAGACAAAAATATGGATATGGGAGTCATTGTGGTATCAGCGGCTTCTGTTTCAGGGTCCACTCTGGAGGCAGAAATCACACCAGTTTTTATTTAATTGTGGTAAGAGTAACACAACTTAAAATTTGTCATCTTAATCATTTTTCTTGATCAGTTCAGTATTGTTAATTTATGCATTCGACTGTGTGACCAGTCTCCTGAACTTCTTATTTACAAAACTAAAACATAAGTTCATTAAACAACAACTCCCATTTTCTTATGCCTCCAACCTCTGAAATCCAGTATGCCATTTTCCATGTTTCCATGATTTCACTCTTTCAGACACTTCATATAAGTGCAGTCACATATTATTTGTCCTTTTGTGACCAACACATTTCAAATACAATGTCTTCCTCTCTGAGGATCCACTATAGGTTTCCTTTTTTTACCCTATTTGTGCCATTTCAAGTTGCCACCAATAGCTTATATGGGTTTTAATTCATGTATGTCTTCACCAACATCACCCCAGTTTTATTGTGGAATTCATTTTATTTTATTCTATTTACTCTTTTTCTACTGTATGGTTATGTAATTCAATAGAAACATAAAATTGTACTATTATGGTAGAAAATGTGATTTTTCGAACATTATAGTTTGTGGAGTACCAAAACTGAGCTGATAACATATACATAATCTCACAGTTCTACCTTTTCATGGAAAGAATTCTTAAAATACATTTTCATAGAGATTTTGAAGTATACAATGCATTTTTATTAAATGTTGGCAATATGTTACACAATAGAACTCTCCAACTTATTACCACTAACTGAAATTTTGTATTATTTGACCAACATCTCCCAATACTCCCTCCTGTCCCAGCCCCTGGTACCACTCTTCTGCTCTCTTTTTTTTTCACTAGATTCAAATTTCACACATAACTGAAGTAGTGAGTATTTGCCTTCCTGTGCCAGGCTTCTTTGACTTAACATGATATCCTCCAGGTTCAGACAGGCTCTCACAAGTGCCAGGGATTCCCTTTTAAATGCTGAATAGTATTCTATCCTGCACATGTATATAGGTTTTCTTTGTCCATTTATCCATTGATGGGCACATAACTTGATTCCATGTGTTGACTGTTGTGAGTGGTACTGCGATGAACAGGGATGTGCAGGTGTCCCTTTGACATACTGATTTCATTTCCTTTTGGTTTACACCTAGTAGTGGGTTTGCTGAATCATGTGGTCTTTTAGATATGAGTTGATGAAGGCCATATACAATGTATTCCATGATGGCTGTGTTAATTACATTCTCACCAAGAGTATCCAGGATCCCTTTTCTCCATGTCCTTGACAACATTTGGAATCTTTTGATTTTTGTCGTCATACTCCTCCTCCTCCTCCTCCTCCACTTCTCTGTCTTTATCTCCTCCTTTTTTTTTTTGACGTGTAATTGAACCCAAGGACTCATGCATAGTAGGCTAGCACTGTACCACTTAGCTACATCCCCAGCTCTTTTGTAAAATTGTATTTGGAGACCTGGTCCCATTAAGTTGCCTGGGTTGGCCTTGAACTTGTCATCCTCCTCCCTCAGCCCCCCCACCCCAAGCAGCTGGGATTAAAGGCATGTGCCACTGTACCCAGCTCTTTCATCTGTTTCATAAGAGCCTTCTACTAGGTAGGAGGGGATATTCTATTGTGATTTCATTTTGCATTTTCCTGATGAGGGATGCCACTGAGCATTTTTTTCATATACCTGCTGGTCACCACAAATGGTCTTTCAAGAAATTTCTATTCAAATCCTTTCTCCATTCTTCTTAGTCAGGTCATTTTCTTTATTTTGATATGTTTGAGTTCCACATGTACACTGGATATTAGCCCCTTATCAGATGTAATTAGTGTTCCTTTTTTCCATAAGTTGTCTCTTTACCTTGTTTATTGTTTCCTTGGGTGTGCAAAAGCTTTTTAATTTGAGGTACTCTCAGTCCATTTCTGTTGCCCATGCTTTTGTGGTCCTATGAAAATTTTCCTTTCATGAACTACTGCCCCTTAGCTACTTTAGTTTTATAGTTTGGTTTCTTAGATTGAAGTCCTTCATCCATTTTCAGTTGATTTTCCATACAGTGTGAGGTAAAGGTTGAATTTAATTCTCCCACACATGAAGAGCCAGTTTCCCAGCATCATTGACTGAGGACACTATCCTTCCCCTTTCATGAGTTCCCAGATATGTTGTCAAAAATGCCTGTAGCAAAGAGCACCCTCATCTCCTGTCTGCATGTGGTCTTCCCTATGTATATATCAGTAATATACACAGGATTCTCAGAAACCTGAATCCCATGTTTGGATATGGCTTTATTCTAGGGATGTCTGATATATAATTGCAAAAGAGGCAGCTGAAAGTTTGTGAACAAGGGCAAAGCTTCCATATACTAGAACAATGGTTGGACAAAACGTGGAATACAAGACCTGCCAAGAAGGTTGGCAGGATCTTCTCCCCCATATTTTGGTTTGCAGTCCGGACTGCAAGCTATACCAGATCAAAAAGAAAGGAAAGCCCACCTACAAATCATCTGAAGCTTACAAATAGACAGGGAGGCAGAGAGGGAAGAGGAAGAGGAGAAGGAAGAAATCAAACAAAAGAAATTAAAGCCTCTTCCAGTCTCTGCACACGGCGACTGTGCTGTGGCACTCCTTCAATGCTTAACTTGGTCATTTTCAACTCTACCTGGGCCTTATGCTTTCCGCATGCATTGAGGCCAGATATCAGTCAGAGGTGAAACCTTAGGGTCTTTTCAGGACTTTGCTATGCACACGACTTGCCCTGCACATGCAAGTGGTTTTCTGAGATCCCCAGTAATCACGGGTGTTTGAAGTGCCCTAAATTCACTCTTTCCCATCCTAAAGTTTCAGCAGTCTTGACTACCTCAAACATAAATCTTTTCCTGGGAATGGTGGCAGTTAGCCTGCCTTTTATTGTTTTCAAGAATTATTTGCCTGCTCTCCTGCCCTGTGTGAGTTCTGAGTAAGATGCACTGGTTCTTCGGCCAGCCCTAGACAGGCAGGAAAGGACAAATATAATTCTTCCAGATGTGTCTAATCTGCTCTCTTGGGAACCAGAGACCAGAGTCTCACACCAAGGATGTGGATGGCAGTATACAGGGCCGCCACTGAGCTAGGAAGGGGCACAGAGCAAGGATAAGGGAGAAAACCAGTATTGTTTCCAACCATTTTAAACCTGCCTCCGTCTTGGTTCTGCATTGGCTTAGTTGCTGTAAATGTCAACCATTTTCTAGATTTCTTAGAATGATGATTGTGATCATTTTTTTCTAGATTTGTTAGAAGGATGATTGTGATCATTTTTCCTTGATTTCAGATGTTTCTCTGTAGTTCCTCAGAACTATCTGCTTCACCAATAACGCTGATTTGCTTATGCCAGCTTAGATTTTTTTGCTTTGTTTTGGTTTTGGTACCGGTCTTTGAACCAAGAGGTGCCTGACCACTAAGCCACATCTCCTGCCCTTCTTTGTTTTTTCTTATTTTGAGACAAGATGTCAATAAGCTGCATATGGCCTCACTATGACTGGCTTTGAACTTGTAATCCTCGTGCTTCATCCTCCCTAGCCGTTGGGATTACAGGTATGACCCACTGCAACCAGCTTCTCTGTTGAGGTTTTGAAATGTTGACAAATAAATTTAATGCAGAAAGTAAAGTCTTGCCTAAATGGCAGCACAATATTTGGGTATCCATATATTCAAAAAGAAAGAAGAAAAAACAGAGGAAGAAAAGCATTGAACTTCAGAAAAACTACAAAACTGTGACTTATAATGTATCATTGGTAAAAATGCAGAAGGTAAAAATATAGACATTTTAAGAATAAAATGTAGGAGAAAGGTTATTGTGGCTTGAGTTTAGGTGAAGTTGTAGAAATACTAACTGTTCTGTACAAACTCTAAGAAAAATTATTAAATTGGATTTCCACTAAATTAAAAACTGTTTCAGAGAGACTCTGCTAAGACAATGGAAAGATAAACACAAAATGGGGGAAGATATGTATAAATAAAAACTATACCCAGAATATGTAGAATATATAAAGAACTTTCCAGTTCTTCAATGAGAAAAAAAAGCTACACAATAAAATATTGAGCAAGGACATTTATTAGATCATCAACAAAGAGGATATACTGATGGTAAATAAGCACATTAAAAGGTATTTGAGCCACTAGAGGCAGCACGTGCCTCTAATTCCACTGGCTCTGGATGCTGAGGCAGAAGGATTGCGAGTTCAAAGTCAGCCTCAGCAACAGCCTGTTGCTAAGCAATTCAGTGAGACCCTGTCTCTAAAAGAAATGCAAAATAGGGCTGGAGATGTGAATCACTGGTTTCAGTGACCCTGAGTTCAATTTCTGGTACCAAAGAGAGAGAGAGAGAGAGAGAGAGAGAGAGAGAGAGAGAGAGAGATTCAACATCATTTCCACTAGGAAAATGCAAACTAAAACCACATTGTGATATCACTGTACTACTATTTGAAGGACTAAAATAAAAATTGTACTCTCAGTACCACGTGATGATTATGTTGAAAATAAAAAACAAGACCTCACATATTTTGATGGATAGAATCAAACGGTACATCCTCTCTGGAAAACACCTGCAACTTCTTATAAATTTAACACACATTTTGTCATGGAATCTAGCAGTCTCACTCCTCAAGGCTTGACCAAGACACCTCTTCATACAAAAACTTGCTCGTGAATGTTGGCGGGAACGTTATTCATAATCACAAGAAAACCAAAAGCAATCACCAGATGAAAAAATAAATGCCATGTATCCCTACAACAGGACACTATTTAACAATATAAAGGAAGAAACTAGTGATAATTCAATAACAGGGTGAATTGCAAGGGCTTTATTGCTCAGGGAGAGAAGGTTGTACAAAAAGGTTACATACTGTATACTTATGTTTGTAGAGCATTATCAACAGGAAAAATTACAGGGATAGACAGAAGATCACTGGTTGTCAGAGCATCAGGATAAGTGAGATGGTTTGAAGATGCAGGGTCAGAATGAGGGAGACTTTTGTGATGGTGGAACCGCTGTGAGTCTTCATCGCGGTGGTTACTACAAGAACCTATCCATGTGTTAAAAGTCTTGGTACTGAAATTTGAAGCAAGTTAATTTTACTGGACAATAATTTTACGGTATATAAGTTTGAAAATTATAAAGATGAAGCACACATAAGTGATTAAGAATCAAAATGACAGGCTTTTCATTTATATGCTAATTAGTATTCATTTTGACATAATTATAAAATCATGGGTTATAAATGACTCTAATTTGGTGCTAAGTACTTCAGTTTCCCTCTCTTCCTTCCTCCCTGTTTCCTTCCTGTTACTTATCTTTTGCTATGCTTTTAGTTTAAAATATTAATTAGTGTTTCAAGACACGTGCTGGAGACAGATCATTTGGCAGGACCTTTTGTAGTCCCTGCTGGCATCCCTCAAATAGTCCAGCGAGTCTTCCTATGTCATTCTGGGGAGTGGGATTAGGGGCTTTCCAGATACAACAGCAATTGTGCGAGTAGAACTGAATGGGTGACTGCAGACATGCAGAAGACCCAGTTGACCCTGAGGTGGAACCTTCCCCAGCCAGGCAGCCATCTCAGGTGTAGATCCGGAGACATCAGGCCTCTGACATCTGCCAGTGAGGAGGCTTTCTCACTCTCCAGGCCTCATTGGAGATCAGTCAGAATAGGATATACGAGGGTGAGGCAAGCAAAGACAGGTGAATGTGAGTGGGAATTGGAGGCAGGCAGGTGTGAAATTAATTGAGTGCTGCTGTGTGGCAAGAGAGGAAAATTCTAGCATTCTAGGGCCTTCCAGAAATCAACGGAGAAACATATGTTGGAGAATTTGCACCCCACCACCACTGGTAGGGCTTTCTTTTGTGTCCATTCTGGCTCCTCAATGCATACTTTGTTGGTGTTCTCACAGGATTCCGAGGACTGTTTGGGGTTTTCAAATTTATGAATGTGTACCTAAATCCATGCACTGTTCTACAACTTAGCATATGCAGCACTTAGATTGTTTTTTGAATATATTAAGAGAGCCTTGTGTGTCTGGACTTGCTCATTCTCATCTCCTGGATGCATAGTTCACAGTGCATTCCTGCATCCCCTGAGCAGTGGGAATCCAGAGCATTCCCACACTATTCCCTTCACTGGATTCCTTGTGTGTCTTTGTGCACTACACATACTAGCTTTTCTGCAGATGATGTGCTCAGCCTTTGCTGAACTTCTCTATTTTCTTGCCTTAGAATGGCAGCAACAGGAGTGACCTAAACCTAGGACTGTCGCAAGGATGAGTTAATATTTATCTACAGGGCTTAGAAGAGTGCCGGCACGCAGTGAAATTTCTAGGATTTGCATTCTGCTCATTCTGTCAAATCACTCTCCCCAATGGCTCGGCTCCACCTACACCCCAGGGGATGTAAAAAACATCGTTTTGTTCCCAAAGGCTTCCACCATGGAATGGTAGTTCTTTCGTTGAAGTAAACCTGGCATGTGAACATTGATTTTTTGATTTACTTTGTATCTTCAAGATCAGTGATGTTCAGCATCTCCTGGGATGTTTCCTGATTCTAGGGATTATCACTACTTTGCATGAACTCACTGTGGGAATCCGATAGGATCTGCCAGAGGAGGGCAGACAGCAGACTGCCAATGAAGTGCCTAGGGAACACTTTACATGCTGCTTTGAATGCCTACTGTCCCCCAGCAGTTCTGAATGATCCTCTGGGGATTGCCCATCCAAACTTCCCATTCTCTTGCCCTTTTGGGGAAAAAGTACAAGGACAACAGATCACTGACTATGGACCTCCTTGCCCAATTCTATTGAGCTGGAGGTCTTGCGGGAACAGGGATTTGCTAATCCTTTCTGTACTTTATGCTTCACATCCACAATTACTTTGAATCCTCATTGGCCCCTGAGCCAGGTAATATTATTTTCCTGTTATACAGATTGGAAACCGAGGCTCAGAGGCAGTGGTCTCATAGGAAAGCTCCCTGCCACAGGTGGCAGAACAGGAAGCAGTAGTTGCTGTGCACCGAGAACCAGACTCTACTGCTGGAAAGGACCTTTCCAGAGCCAGTAGAACTGTGGGCTTTGTGGCCATCTCAGCGCTCTCACGTTTATTAGGAAGGACCCGGAGGGTGGACCCAACAAGGGGCACAGGGGTTGGCTAGGGCTAACCAACCAGAAGGCTGCGAGGCAGTCATAACAGGCACAGGAAGGCCCTCAGGGTTTGCTGGGCCCTTGTTTCACCTGTGGTGATGGCGTTCCGAAGGTCTAAGCGCTTGCGCTCTAACAGGGGCGGACGTCTCCCCTCCACCAAGCGTGGTAAAATGGGGTCCACTGCTGAGGCCTCCCTTCCAGGACACAATCTTTACTCGGAGAGAGGGAAGCCCGCCGGTGTCTGCAATGCAGTTCCTGGAACTCCACAGGAACTGGGCCTCGGCCTTGAGTTCTGGTCACCTTGGAACCCAGAGGGTAAGCGAGGACTCCCAGTCCAGGGATGTGAGCTGCTGAAGGAGGAGGAGGACATGCAGTCAGGAGGATCTGTGCACTGGGACTGTGAAGCGATTCCTGGCTCTCCAGCACACAAGGAAGGGTATGCGCTTGACTTTGTGCCCCACCTCCCTGTGAAGTCTGCAGACATCATGAAACAGCTGACTATCCAGGAAGTCCGGAGCAGCAGAAGATACCAATCCCAGGAAAGCTGGATCACTGAACTGTCCGGCATTTGGGCTAACGCAGAGGCTTGCCCCAGCAGGAGAGGCGCGCTGACCCCAAATTCATTCAAAACAACGCAGGGCTCTGCTGCCCGACTTCAGCATCCCAGTGGGCCTAGGGCGGGCCTGGTGTGGGGCAAGCCCCAAACAGGCACCAAAAGCAGGAGGATGGGCAGTCCGGACGCCCAGCAGCCCTCTTCCAACCCCGAGTCTTCAGATGAGCTCAGTGAGATACAGCTGACGAGGGTGAGCATTTGCCCCAGGGGAGCAGGCCAGGCCAGGTCCTGCAGCCCCAGGGAGCTCGGAGACCCAGCTAGAAGCACGAGTGTCCACAGCACAGAGAATTTCCTTAACATGCCGGGCTCTCTGCCGACAACCACTTTCCCCAGACTCACCCCAGCCGTGAACAGGCAGGCCTTCACAGAGCTGGAAGCCAGCGCCTGCAACAAAATGCAAAGCCTGCTTTGGGGCAAGGGAGGCAGCAGGCCCAGCTACCCAGGAGCTGCAAGTGCTGCTGCTGCAGGCAGCCTGCCCAGGGCAACTCCTAGGATTAAGACCATCCAGGAGATGAAATCCTTTGGGAGTGGCTCAAAGGTTACCATGGATAGAACCTTACCTTCATGGGAGCAGAGACTCAGGGAAGAGCCCCTGGAAGCAGTCACCTTCCCCCCAGTCTCCAGTGTTGGGAGAGCCAAGAGATTTTGTTTGCTGCCCTTGGAACCCCCATGGCCCATGCACAGTGGCCCCAAAAGGAGATATATACCAGATATGCCACAGACAACTTGGGAGTTCCAGCCTGAAGCCAATGAAGATGATGATGCAAATAGAGTTGCAGTCACACAGGCCCAAGTGAGTTTGCCCTCCTCCTTCTCCTAGCCCCTATTTCTTTGTCCATGCTCCTGCTGCTGCTTAGCCAGGGTTTGTCCTTGGGAGCCCACAGCCACTGAGATGCCAAATTGGGGGTTCCACTACAAAGTAGAGGCAGGTTTGTTGGCTGTATTCTGTGCCTTTCCTGCTTCCTTCCCTGACAGAGGCTGGGATGGAAAGCAGGGCAGGAGATCAAATACGTGGTCAGTTGTCCCTATCCAGTTTGGGCTGTGCAGTGTGGGTGTTCAGTCCCATTTGCCTCCTGATTCCTCCTTCCCAGTTCTTCTGCCTTGGGTCCTGAGCTTTCTCAATATCCCTCCCCACCCGCTGCCCGAGCTTCTCCATGACTCCGCCCTCTCTTCAGGCATAGGGCTGAGTGAGGGAGACAGTGCCGATGAGATGAGCCAAGCTTGGGACTTCACCATTGTTCCCCACCTCACCCCAGCCCCTGTGCACACATAACCATACTCATCAGGTTCACTCTCTGACTCGGTGAAAAATTTCTGTGTTAGCTTCCAGTACACAGGCCAGGAAAACCTTGCCTATACACGAATTATGGAGAATTGGGAAGTTGTGATCCCAGCATCAGAGTGCCCCAACCTCCAGGAATCTCCCAGCCCTTTGATCTGTTCCATGGAGGCCTCATGCCCAGAGGCCCTGTCCCCTCTGGTGAGTGTTGTGGGGTGGGTTTGATTGCAAGAGAGAAGGGCAGGCTCTGTCACTTCCAGAGGCCCATCCTTGCTCCCAGGCTTCCTTGCCCCTGCAGGAAGTACTGTGCTAGAAAGCATATGATCAGAATTTTCCCTGGGCACTTGTTTTCTGCATGGGGTTTATGTGGCGGGGGTAATTTGTAGCAGTGTTCAAAAGAATTCTAGAAGGAGACTTTTAAAGGAATACAGCCTTTTCTTTTGGGTCCTGTTGAGCCACAGCGCTCCTCACAGGAACTGGCTGTGAGTGCCTCTCTGCCAATGTCCAACCCAGAGCCCCAGTGCTAGGGCTGCACAGTGCCACCTGGGGCTATCACTGAGGATCAGGGAAGACTGGCCTGGAGAGAGGGTGGAGCCTCGGGGGAGAGCAGGTGCAACTTGCTGCCTGCAGAGGGACTTGCTGCCTCACTTTAGACCCAGCCGGGCCCTTCCACTTCCACTGCACAGTGGGCTGGATTTTCTGCTCTCTTTCAGACAACCAGGATCCACCTGTGCCTCTCCCAGTTCCCCCTGTGCCTCACCTGGTTCCAAAAGGGCCATGGCAACTATTTGCAGAACAGAACTGTCCTCGGGTAATGCTTTCTCTGGCTCCTAGAAATGCCTGCCCTAGCTGGATGGAGGGCTTTGAGGAAATGGAAACTGGCCATGTTGCTATGGGTCTTTGGGATATGGGGAACATAAGGATGGCAGTGGGGAGGGGGGTGAGTGGGAAAATGAAGAGGGAGGGGATCAGAATATTATTCTCATTTCTTCTTCTCTGTTGTCTGCTGGACTAGTGTGCGGCACTACTGGAAGAAATACAGATCATCAAAGAACAAATAGGTATGAGGAGCCCTAGACTGGGGCAGAGGCAAACCTAGGTTGTCTCGTGGTGCAGATGCCTGGGGTGGGATGGGACTTCAGATACAGGCAGCACCACAAGGAGGGACTGCCTGTGGCTGGCCCAGGAGCCTCCTGTGCCTTGACTGCTGGGGCAGACATCAAGTGTGTACAAAGAGGAGTGTGTTGTGTGAACGCCATGTATTCTGCCCTTGAGTCCCAGAAGTCCCCTTCTCTCAGGACCTTTATAGAAACCTCCTTTATTTTTTAAGAGTTGGTTGGTGTGGTTGGTTTGGTGTTTGTTGCCCAGAGCTTTGTTGCCTGCTTGTTTATTTGTAACACGTTTCTGGATGCTACTGCTATGCCCCAGTATTTAAGCACTACTGGTACATTTTGTTACCATATGGAAGATATTTCCATGTTGAATTCCAGTGGTCGTTGAGGGAGTCATTCTCTTTTAACTGGGACTGGAGAGGGGTCAGTTTGTAGGACTGGTGCTTCCCCCAAGGCGTGGGGGAAGTGTCATCAGGGGGCAATCTCCTGTATCCAAGTGTCTGAAGTGCTGGGTTCTGCCTGTCTCTTTCAGCAATCATGCACTCACTCCATTATAAGTTCCAGGACTTTGGGAGTGAGTGATAGGTTCAGCACGCCCATGGCCCACAATCCCAGCTTGCTGGGAGGACTTTGGCTGTCTGTGGTCCACTGGAGGTCCTGCCCCTGCTCAGCTTGACAGAATGAACTCAGCATCTTTGTACAAGGCAAACAACCGGAACCCAGGAGAAGCAGCCAAGCTCATTCCCTCTGCTTTTTCTTTAACCAGGGATTCTTCTCTGCCCCTGCTTTTGTCCTTGATTCCCCTGCAGTTCACATCACTTTCAAATTAAAAGACCTCTCACATCCTGTGCTCTGCCTCCTCTCTGGGAAGGTACTCGTGGTGGGGGGATCAGGAATGGATTGGGAGCTGCCTGATTTTAGTGCAGGTTAAGAAAAGGATCCATGGTTTTCTGTGGTGGACCTCTCTCTGGGAGTAGTGTGGGCCAGGAGCTTTGTGTATCTGAGCCAGGAAGCTTGTGCTCAGGCTTACCATGATGCCCTGGGTTGTGTGGGCTGGGCCCAAGCATCATCTCCCTTTTCCCACTGGCCCTCTTGGGGCTTTTTGCTAACTTCCCTTTCTCTGGGGTTCACAGAGGAAACATTCCTGCTTTCTATAGCCCTTCAGAAGAATCTAATGGCCCCCTTCCACATCCACTGGCCCCCTACCATTCCTGCTCTGTTTTCATATCCTGCTTTTACCCTCGTATCCTTTTCTGTCCTGAGCATGCCTGATCTCTCCCGTGGCTCTCTCCTGGTGCTCTCTTCTGAGTGAGTTCTTTCCATGGGCATTTAGAGGGCAGAGTTGAGCTCAATTCCCATGTCCCAGACCCAGTCTTCTTTCTAGATTCACTATCTTTCTGGTAGCAACCCACAGAGGAAAAGCATAGTTAGAAATTGCCCATCAATTTTAGTTCCTGCTTAGCCCTCACCTTTGAAGCTCAGTTGCCAAATCCTGTCAGTTCTCCCTTCTTCCTTTCAGTAGAGGAGTGGAGGCAGAGGTCACATCCTAGTAAGTGACAGACCAATTTGAAAGCACAGGGAACATGGAGAATCGTGTTGGGCTGTCTCTGGTTTGGAGGTGGGGACAGTTGGTCTCTGGCTTAACTGGGGGAAATTGCCCACCTGCAGCTAGAATGGATGGTGCAGAATCAGAATGTCCACATCCACCAAGTCATACGCAGTGTCGGCCCTTTTCTATCCTGTGAACTCCATAACTACTGTTTGAAAAGGATCAGTTTGTTTCTAGGGCAAATGTGCATATTCATGGATGGTCTCCCTCCAAAATACTGTTTGACCACCTCCATGGCACAGATTTTTCTAGACATGATAATCTGGGTCCCAGCTTAATCTTCTAGAATGCATCCTGAGATCACATGAGATTTTTGTCTGAACTCCATACTCTGATGTCACAGTCACAGAAGCATAGTTAGGGTGGGTGTGCCTGAGACTCAGGGACACATTCGTATTTGAGTAAGCTGAGACAAGTGTGGGTTCTGCAGTTCCAATTCCCAAGAGGCTGGGTGTTTTGGTCAACTGTTTTGCCACTGTGACTAAAAAAAGTGACAATAACAATTTTAGTGGCAGAAAAGTTAATCTGGGACTCATGGTTTTGAAGGTCTCAGTCTGTAGACAGCCAACTCTCCTGCTTGGGCCCAAGGTGAGGCAGAGAATCGTGGTGGAAAGGTGTAGTGGAGGAGTGCAACTCAGAACATAGCACCAGGAAACAAAGAGAGTGTTCCCCAAATTGGGGACAAAATATGTACCCCAAAGACATGCCTGCACCCCGTACCTGCCTATAGTTACCACTCAATTTATCCCTATCAGCAGTTGTTGCATTGATTAAGTTTAGGCTCTAATAACCCAATCATTTCACCTCTGAACTTTCTTGCATTGTCACTTACATCACCTTTGGGGGGACACCTTTTATCTAACCCATAATACAGAGAACTCTGGCAAATCACGATTGAATCTTAAAATTGAGTGTGTACATCTCCTTGTGTCAAAGTGTGCCTGTACATCAAGTGAGTTTTAATGATGACCCTTGAGAGGATACCTGATGTGGGGTATAGAGGAACTGGAGCCTGGGCCTAGTAAACCATAGGCCATCAAATGCACAAGAGTAAGGTTGGCATCTCTCTTTTAGGAGAGGTGTTTTTAAAGTCGTAAAACGTAAGAGAAGGTGTTGTCAGCTTTCTGGCACCATGACCAGAATACTTGAAAGAATAACGTGGAGGACAAAATATTTATTATGGCTAAGGGAGTTCAGGCTACCTTTCCCAGCCTTATCCCTCAGACTCCGGGGTGCACTATTCATGTGACAACAGCAGGAATGAGGCTCTGGTATTTGTGCTGGGTGTCTGAGTAACCACCACTCAGAGAAATAATCATAGCATTGGGACCCTTAGGAACCTCCTGTGTGCGCCACCCCAGTCATATCCCCCTCTCCAGATCTACGTGGTTACCTGACTTCTCCAAGAATCACTTTCTTCTGCTTAATGTATAAACAAATGCTCTTAAAATAGACCCTCACCAAGATCCAAAAATTAAATTAGGTCAAATTACGTGTAAAATTACAAGTGCAGGGGGAAAAGCCTACTACTTGGCAAGTAAATATAAAGAGATGAAGCCAGGTCACCACCACTGTGCTGTAGAGACTGTACATGGTACCTTCAGAAGTCCCATTTGAGTCCCTTTCTGGGAAGGGAGCCAAATGCAAAAGGCTGCACACTGCAATATTCTTTTCATGGGACATGGGAAAGGCAAAAATCTAGTGGTCAAAATAGTGAATCGGTTGTTTCCAGGGCGTGGAAGTTCCATGAAGGGGTTAACTACCCTATGGCATGAAGGAATTTGGGGGATGATATAAATGTCATCGAGATTATTGTTTTAATCCATTACCATTGTGCATTCAAAGGAGCCATACACCTGTATGTAAATTATATCTAAGTACCTCAGACTTTCTAGAAAATATCACACACATTTCATATCAAATGGATATAGAAATATACTAATGAAGACTTTTAAATATGGGGATTTTGTATTTCCCCACCTTTTATGTTGGTACTGGGGATTGAACTCAGGGGTGCTGAGTCACTGAGCCACATCCCCAGCCCTATTTTATATTTTATTGAGAGACAGGGTCTCACTGAGTTGCTTAGTGCCTTACTTTTTCTGAGGCTGGCTTTGAACACATGATCTTCCTACCTCAGCCTCCGAAGCCACTGAGATTAAAGGTGTGTGCCACTGCGCCCAGCTCCCTCCTCTAATCTCCTAATGTGCTAGTTATATTACTATATTTTCTTAAGTAAATGAAATTTGTGCTGGGATGTATCCAATTTAGTCACACCATAGCATGTATTCATATCTACATATCCTCAAGTGTCGCCATCTATCCTAGCTGACCTAATGCTGAGTTCACAAAATCTGACTATTCCAATAACTCAAGAAAACGACAAAGAAAGCACGCGAACACAGAAATAGCTTTTCAATATTCTGGAGGCGGCTCTGCGACCTTAAGGGTCCAAGGAAAGAGAAAGAACCATTGGAATTCTTTATTCTTATATAGGGGACACACAAGGGGAGGTTCCATGGAACATTCTATCCTAAAAAGGGCAAAGGGGTAGGATTGCAAAGGAACAGGGGAGTGTAGGTCAACCCCTGCAGGTGAAGCCTACACCTGGAGCCTGCCTTGTTCTCAGAGCAGGGACAAGGCCACATCACTACCAAATGTAGTAATTGGTCAGAGCCCCAGGGCATCAGGACTTGAAGGCATGTTCATCCATGACAGCTCCCGACACTGGAGGATTCAGTTTGATAATATTCTCTTTCTGCTTTTACTCCTATTTGTGGTTGACATTTTCTTCTCTAAAACTGTTGTGTTCAGGATCTGGTATGCAGGTAACTTCAACCTCATAACATGAGTTGGGCAGTACCCCTGATTTTCTATTTTTCTGCCAGAGAAAGAAAAATACTATGGATCTTGTCAGTATTTGAAATGAAAAAAATGGCAAAATCCTAGAAGTCAGATTAGAATGGCAAGGAGGGGTGGTAAAGTTGGTCAAGGATACAAAATTTCAGCTATAGAGGAGTAATAAGTTAGGGAGTTCTGTCATCCAGCCCGGTCACTAGAGTTAATAACAATGTATTGACTGCTTGAAAATGGCCCCTGGAAGTTGAGAGTCCAATGGTGGCTACCAGAGGCCCAGGAGAGTGGAGGGAGGGGTGGGGGAAGGTTGGTCAATGGGCACTCAGATACAGTTAGGTAGGGGTAAGGAGCCCCGGTGTGTGATTGGACGGTAGGGTGAACATACACAACAATTACGTTCTGCACATTTCACAAAGCCAAAAGAGGACTTCATCTGTGGCCACCCCACTGGAGGGAGGTGAGATGACAGGTGACATCACCAACTCTCAGGCGACACGGACTGGTGGCAGCACAATGTTTGGGAAGATCACCTGCAGGCAATCCCACTCAAACTCATTTTTGAGGATGAGCAGGTCTTGCTTCCTGTGACCTTCCCCTGAAGCACTAACTTGTTTTCTGGAGGTCCCCCAGAAAGGGTATTTCAGATTTCTGGAGCAGCAGCGGATGCCGACAAATGTATTCTTAGACCTTTCAAGGTTGTTGGCAGGAAATGCACTGCTGATTTGGGTCTGAATAAGTCGTATTTCATGTTGGTGAATGAAGTTTCAGGGGGTGGGGATCCATCATGTTCATGTGCGTGTCCTTGGAGGTTGGCAGTGCATTGTCCTCTTGGCTAAGCACGATTTGGGGATGATTTTCCCTTTATTAGGCTGTGATCCAGTTTGCAAGATCCAACGTATTAAGCACTACACTCAATTTTGCCTCTGTTTTGAGAAATGGAGGAAATGATTTCTAAAAATATCCATAGTATACACTTTAATGTCTAGTGAAAAAAATCTGGAAAAAAGGATTTTGAATATTTTCTCTATGGAAATGATATTTGTGGAGATGGATGTTTTTGACCCAATTTATACATTACCCAATGTATACATGTATTGAAACATCATATGGTACTCCAGGCATTTGTAGAGCTTTCATGATTTGATGTATCAGTCTGAAACTTCATAAAAAATTACATTCCTATGAGAAAATTTGTTTAGTCACCAAAAAAAAGTTGTAAGCATGTGAAATAATGCACGTCGACTAGCTCAATTTAGACATTCAACATGTGTACATATTTCAACACATTATGCCACACACCATAATTATATATGATATTTGTCAGTGAAACATAAATAAAAATAGGCTGGGTGCAGTGACCCACACCTGTAATCCCAGGCACTCTGCAGAGTGAAGCTGAAGGATTACTTGGACAACATCATATTACCCTGCCTCAAAATAAAAAGTAACGCTGTGTGTGGTTGAGCACCCCTGGTTCAATGCTGGTATAATACTAATAATAACAACAACAATAATAATAACAATAAAAAATAAAACTATAGACCTGAGGGTGCAGCTAAGACATAGAGTGCCCCTGAGACTGAGGCAGGGCACCTGCATAGGTGTGGAAGCAGGACAAATTGAGATATGCATTCCTGCTGCTTCTGTGAATATGCCTGTCCAGGAAATGGACCTCAGTATCCTAAACCCAGGTTTGCACATCTGGTGATGGAGTGACAGCTGAGGGTTTTCTGTCCCCATTTCTTTCAGTAGTAGTGCCCATCACGGATTGAGCTGGAGTCGGTGGCAGCTGAAGCTGGGAAAAATTTGAGGTGCTCGAACTAGAGAGAGGGAGCAGAATGCAGCTGGCACAGCGGGGCAAAGCTTCTCTCCATATGCATTAGGCTGAGCACTCTTATGTGAAGCCGATGGCTGGGAGCTTTTCTGTCCCTGTTTCATTTAGGGTGCCCACCCAAGATCTGGTGGGGGTGAGTCATGGCTGCAGCTGGGTAAAATTCCTCTTGGCTAAGGTGCTCCTGATGCAGAGTGAGAGCAGAATGGAGCTGGCAGAGCTGGGCCCTTTCCCTCCACACCCTCCTAGGCTGAGCGCTCTGATGGCGAGGTAATAGCTGGGGGCTTTTCTCTCCCCATCCCTTTTCATTTATAGTGCCCACAAAGGATAAACTGGGGGTGGGTCACGTCTTAAAGTGGGTAAATTTCCTCTGTGCTGTGGTGCTTGCAGGAGGGAGGGAGGGAGGATGAGTGCAAGGGAGACCGTGGCTGTGGGCAATGTCCGTCTCTGGATGTTCTGAGGCTGTGCACCTCAGGAGTAGGCCTACAGACCAGGCCACAGCTGAGTTGCTCAAGTCTGCTCCAGTAGCCTCTGTGGGGGGGCACAGTGGAAACTCAGAGTTCCTTGTCTACCCTGCTAGTGACAGTGGCCCTTGTGAGAGCTGGGAGAGGAGCAGTGGCAATCCTGAGCAGTCCAGGCTGTCATGGGGCAACACACATGACTGGCCACATTCTCAGTCTCACAGGGCAACCTGGTTCATGTGAACAGCACACTCTGTGGCTCTCTGCATTATAACACCTGTTCCCTACTATGTAGCATATTCAGTGGGTGTGTGTCCTAGTCACCTCCTTGAGTTAAATCTGGTTCTTGAGGCAGTCACCTGCTGAGCCAGTGCAGTGGAACAATTGTGAGGCCCCATAGAGGTGCATATGCATGGGATTCTGGCCCCTAATGCAGTCTAACTTCAGACAATAGTTCCATTCTCTGGAGGCAGGCCAAACATGGCTACAGTTAGGTTCACTCAATGAGGCGTCTGGCAAGCTATGTTATGGTTTATGTTATGTTTTTAGTATGTAGCCTACGCCATGGATAGGCTATGTTATGGTCAGTGTGTAGTCAATGTCAGAAACATTGGTTCAGTGTATGTACTCAAGATCATAATCATTTTGCTTGTGAGTGTGCTCCCACTTATGTAACCTGATTGCAGTGAGCCTTCTTTGGCCTGCAAATAAAAAGATCTTACGAATAGGACACAACTTTCTGATGTACATATGTGTATTACGCTGCAGTGAATCTTACCTTCTAGTGCATATGCAAAAATTTAAAAAGTAACTATGGGTAGATGGCAGAAAGACCAATAGAGGGAAGGGAGCAGGGAGTGAGGAGAAGGAAGGGGAAGGAGAAGCACTGAGGACTGGATTAGAAGGAGATATTTCCTATGCTATTTTATGTCATGATGGATTCTCCTGTCATGGATAACTAAAAAGAACAAATTTTAAAAGGCCTATGAAAAAGACTTGGGGGACAATTGGAACTGATGGGGGCAAAATGGACCTGACAGGGGCTAAAGATGAAGCTGGAAGCTTAGAAGCTGTTGCCATCTCTGAATTAAGCATGCCCACTATTCCATCTGTATCTCGCATCTTCTTCCACCTGCTGGGATCCCAAATGTGTCTCCAGGTTCTGAGCTCCTGCACGACACCTTCTAAAGATGACAGTTGGTTATAGGCTCCTGAGGATTCACTGAGAACTATGGTAAACTTCTATACCAATGCCAGACTTCTGTGCACATTTCAGGCCTCCTCTGCATTTAGTCTGTGAGCCTGCAAGGCCTGGGCCGTGGAACAGGCCCTTAGCTAGGATTTTTAGTATCTGTACTGATAGAGATTGTGGGGACTCTGTATTTCAACTTCACCCCTTTGAGGGGAGATTCCACTTTCTCATGGCTGTGGAGTCAGCAGGCTGTTGATGGGATGTTTGGTTTCTCTTATCATAGGGCTGCCCCAGGTCTCCACATTTTACAAGGTTTTCAACTTCTCTACTGTTGAATTCCAGTGTCCACCCATGGTCACTCACCTTGACATGCACCTGTTACTTTGGTTCTTTTTGGAGGAGCAGGTGAGTGCTAGGTACCTCTATTCAGCCATTTTGCCTGCCTCAGCAGACAATAATAACAAATTTGCTGAGAAAGAAATCATGGAATCAGTTCCATTCAGTGTAGCTACCAAGAATGCCTAGCAAAAATTTAACCAAGAAAATTAATTGCCTCTAGAATGAAAATTTTAAGACACTGATGAAAGAAGATAAAACATTGGAAGAACTCCCGTGTTACTGCATTAGAAGAGTTAATAATGTAAAAATGTCCATAATTAACCAGGCATAGTGAGGTACACTTCTAGTCAGAGGCGTGCAGAAGGGTGAAGCAGGAGAATTGTGATTTTAAGGTCAACCTGAGCAACATGGTAAGATTATGCCTTGAAAAAAGTCCCTATTTCTCAAAGTGATTTACATATTGAATGCAATCTCATTAGAATATCAATGACACTCTAAGAACAAAGCCTAAAATTCACAGGGAAGAAGAAACAACCCTGAATAGCCAAAGGAATATTGAGCAAAAATAAGAAACCTAGAGACACACCAGTACTTGACTTAAAGTCATACTACAGGGAGTGTAGTTACCAAGGCAGCATGGGGCTGACATCAAGATCAATCACAAAGCAATGGAACAGAATAGGGATCCCAGAAATATATGCATACATCCACATCCAACTAACTCTAAGCAAAAACATACATTAGAGGAAGGACAACTTCTTCAATAAATAGTGCCAAGGAGAGTGGACATTCATGTGCAGATGATGGATTCTTGATCCTTTTCCTGTACAAAAGCCAAGACAAAATGGGAAAAAAGATTTCAACATAAGGCCTGAAACTCAGAAATTTTTAGCAGAAAACGTAGGGGAAATACTTCAAGACATTGGTATACTCAAAGATTTTCTGGATAGGGTCCCCAGAGCACTAAAAATATAAGCAAAACTAGACAAATGGGATTACTTCAATGTTCCTGCACAGCAGAGGAAGCAGTCCACAGGGGGGCGATACAACTTACAGAGTGGAGAAAATATTTTCAAACTGTACATCTGATGAGCTGCTACTTTGGGGCTGATACCTGGATTATATGAGGAATTCAAGAAAACTCATAAGCAAAAACAACAACAACAAAAATAACCAAATTGAAAAGTGGCCAATTGACCTAAAAAGACATTTTGCAAAAGAAAGCACGTGAGCGGCCAACAGGTATATGAAAAAAGTACTCTACATCACTAATCATCAGGGAAATGCAAAGCAGAACTGCAGTGAGATACCACCTCAGCCCAATAAGAATGGCTACATCAAAAAGACAGGATAACAAGTGTCAGCAAGGATGTGGTAGAAACGGAACCCTCACACACTATTGATGGGAATGTAAATCACCGGAGACATTAGGACAACTGTATTGAAGTTCCTTTAAAAACTAAAACCAAGTCCATCATATTATCCAGGGATCCCTCTCCTGGGTATATATCCAAAGAAATACAATTAGCATATCAAGGAGATACCTGAATTCCTGTGTTTATTACAGTACGATCCATATAAGCCTACCAAAACACTGACACACCTGCTTACTTAATATTTATACTATCCCAGGACTAAATATCTTCACTAGAATACAAAATCCTCCAGGAAATTGCAAAGGGGAGACACTTCCCACCCCATCTGATGAGGTAGGAATAAGACATCCCTAACATAATAAAATAACATGATAAATGTCCATAATCCTGACGCAAATGGTTGGAGACAGGAAAACCCCAGGTCAATGACACACTAATTACACAGAAGGGGAAAAAAACAGAAACAGAATGTTAGCAAACTACAGGCTGTAACCAGGAAGACAGAGAATAATAAGGCATGATTAAATTGGATTCATCTAAGAAAACATTTTATTTACTTCAGAATATAAAGTAATATAATTCAGGGCATTAACACATTAAGAGAGAACAAAATCCTCATATTTAAAGGAATTACTAAATTTCAATTTCAACATCCATTTGAGAAGTAAGGTTTAGGCAACAGTGTTTCTACAGTCAAGATTATGGAGAGATAATTGACATACATAGATCTTTGCTGGTTCCAGGGATTGAACTCCTGGGGCACTTAACCACTAAGCCACATCCCCAGCCCACTTATTGTATTTTATTTAGAGACAGGTCTCACTGTGGTGCTTAGGGCATTGCTAAGTTGCTGAGCTGGCTTGAACTTGGATCCTCCTGCCTCAGCCTCCAGAATGGCTGGGATGACAGGTGTGTGCCACCGCACCTGGCTGGATCTTGGCTTTCTTTGAGTACACACCAAATGGAAGCAGCATCACAACCTCTACAGCATTTCCCTTACCCCCACGTTCCTTCATGCCAGGAGGAAGTTAGCCACTTCACTCAAACCCCATGCTCAGGCAAGTACCGATCTATTTTTCCTGTGTTTTTCAAGTCATATAAATGGGATGATATAGAAGGAGCCTTTTGCATTTGGCTCCCTTCCCAGAAAGGGACTCAAAGGGGACTTCTGAAAGTACAATGTATGGTCTCTACAGCACAGTAGTGAACACCAGGCTTCATCTCTTTATAATTACTTGCCAAATTGTAGGTTTGTATTTTGTGCACTTATCATCTTACAAGTAACTTGATCTAATTAAATTTTTGTATCTTGGTGGGGGTCTTCTTGAAGAGCTAAGTTTCATCCTTTTAGAAGAAATAAGTGACTCTTGGAAAAGTCAGGAGAGCTGAAGATTAGGGGACCGTAAGGTCTAGGGATGGGGAGGTGCTTGAGGTGGGGCACACAGGAGTGCCCAAGGCTGCCAAATCTGTGATTCTTACTCTGAGTGGTGGTTACCAGGGACTTCTGCCCTGTGCAACAGCAGGGCCCAGTTCACGATGTCATCAGGAAACACGCACCCTGGATTTGCACCCTGGTATAGTTGGCAAGGCCACCCTGGACGCCACAACATGCACAACCAAACCTAGCAGACCCTGGCACTGCTGTCATTCTAACATGAAATGGATGATGAGGAACTGTGGCTGGGGAAAGGGGTTCTCGGAGATTGAAGACGGACAGACCTAAAGTTATCCGAGTTGACCCAGGAGTTTTGTGACAGTAAGGACAAGAATCCACAGTTGTGACACACCACAATGACTGATGGTGTGGATGACACCTCACACCCGGAAATACCATCTGCTGGGTTTCCACACAGGCTGGAATGGCTGCTCTGGAAGCCTCTTGCTGACTGCTGGGCTTCTGACACCCCTTCTGCCCTAGTTGGGTCTGGGATGGTGACCATCTTTTCTGTCCTCAGGGTGTAAGATCATGTTTGAAATGAACAAGCCGGAGCCCAGGTGCCAGCTGAAGTGACATGTGGCTCAGGGCTCCAAAGGTGCAGCTGAATGAAGCACGGGCACATGGATCATCCACCTCTAGACCTTACCCTGAGTGCAACAGTGTGAAGAGGCAGGCCAGGGCCTAGGGCTCTCCAGGAAAGCCCAAGCCCACACGACCCGGAGTGCATGACCTCTTTCTATTCAGCTCTGAGGGAATTTTGTAGCGCACGATATATTCCCCTAGAGTTGGAAGTTTCTGCCCCAACAGTGGCTACTGGTGTAGTGTATTCCTGAAATGAAAAAGAACCAAAGTAATGCCATTTTGTTCTGACCTGACTCCATTGTATGTTTGCTTAACGTGCTTTCTCTTCAGCCTCCTGACAGCTGTGTCTTTGCTGACAGTACAGTAGGACCTTCCTGCATCCCTGACTATGGCCCTGGTGTATAACAAAATGACTCAGAAATGTGTAATCCAAACAATTCTCACATGTTATCAAAATATGTCTCAACATGGTCTTTCTGACCTACATGTGCCTCAATTGTTCTTGTGGGTTTTGTGGCTTTTGCCTAATTGTAAACTCTGTACTTCCAAAATTCAGGTGCTGGGACATCTCTGAGGTATTAGCCTGCTCCCAGCTGCTTGACTGGCTGTTCATTAAAAGACCCTTTCCCTTTTTATTTGGCTTAATATGCATGGTGATCTTTAATTTTTGCACACTCTGTAACATTTTGCAGGCCCCAGAAAGACCACCGGACACCCAGGGGACTCAGCCTCACTCTGGACCTTCCATATCAGTGATGAAGATGCAGGGGACGTGCCCCCTGATGAATCCCCGGAGCCCTATACCTTCTAGTGAATCTGGCGAGGTCTGGAGTGACTGCTGTGTTCCTAGACACCAAAAGCATTGGGTCCTTCTAACTCTCCTAGGGGGTAAGTCAGCTCTGGTTTTGCAGTAGAAAGGGAGTGCCTGAAAGTTCCCCAGTTCTCTGGCATTCTACTGGGGCACCAGTAGTGGAGGATTTTGGTGTTCTGATTCATATTCTCATTCTCTCTCTCTCTCTCTCTCTCTCTCTCTCTCTCTCTCTGGATATATTTGGTTTGGTTTGGTTTGGTTTGGTGCTTGCTTTTCGATTTGTCTGACTACATGATTTGCTGTATTGCATGATTGACTAAATAAGTTCTGGGTAGATACTTAGCCTAAAATCGACTCCTTGTCAATGTGTTTGTTTTGTCTGGTCTCTCGTTATTTGTTCTGAGGAAAGGAGAGCTTGACTTCCTCTGAGCTCACTTTGATTTAGGGGTGACTGGCAGCCAACCTGAGGTACTCGCCTCTCCCTGTGGGAAGAGCTCCTCTGCCCTCCTGGTCTGTACTTTGTGAATGGTGAAAATCCCTATCTGGTGTCATAGTGACCGTTCCAATAAACTCCTCCTCTAAGTCTGTCTTCTGTTAGTTTTGTCCTGTCCATGTAAATTCTGTCCTCTGAGTTTGTCTGTCATTTGTCCTGTCACTTGTCTTCGCAATTGTCCCTCTTTGCACTGCTGGCCAGTATGTGGCAGCTGCTAGGATGGGAAATTTCCGGTCACACAAGCTTGCTCCTGGATCTGCCCCCTCTGGCTCAGATGGATACCCACTGCCTCACACTGGGGGCCAAGGGTCTTGGGCACTGCACAGGCCCAAAGCGGTCAGCACCAGGGTCAAGGCTAAGCGGGTTTCCCCCACACCACCCTGGGTGCTGGCATGGGCAGGGATACTCCTGCAGGGCAGCAGTGCCAGAACCTAAAGAGCACAGAACTAGGCCCAAGAACCAGCCAAAGCAGCCTGGATTGTAAAAGAAAAAAAAATAGCCAAAGAGAACCTGGCCTCTGCCCCGCCTTCCAGCCACTTTTGTACTTGAGAGGTGGAGAATGCAGGCCACCAAGGATGCGGCAATAGGTTCCAACACTGTTAGTTTATAACCTGGAGACCAGAATAGTCTCCCCTTCTAAGATCACACAGGACACCCCATTTGGCCAGAGGATACCCATCTTTGGGACAAAAACAGTTCTTGCTAAAACAGTATCCCATCATTGTCCAACCCTCTCCTGGGATGAAATCTGTTGTGTAAGCTAAAGGCACAGATTACATTCATAAGGTCTGTTTGAGATATAAATTTAAGAAAGGGTCCAAACATTTAAACCGAGTTTCAATTAGAGTACTGAAAGTAACATATAAAGTATTTCATCTTATTAAAATGGAGTAATTTGTATAAATTCAGAATTTTATGAAGGTTGTTTACAAAATATAAATGTAAATGCAGAGAAATAGATATAAGATTGCTTGTGATGGGGAATTACTTATAAGATTGTTTGTGATGGGAAATTAGATATAAGCCCGGTGGAGAGAATTAGACATAAGCTTTGTGCTGGAAATTAGATATAAGGCTTGTGTAAGGATGTAAGGGAAAGAGAAAAGGTTTGTGTAAGTGACAAGAAGGTTCATGCAAGTGACAAATAGGTCTGAGTAAGTAATGGAGGGTCTGAGTAAGTGATCAAAAAGGGACTGAGTAAGTGATAAGAGGTACTGAGTAAGTGACAAGAGGGTATATGTAAATAAAGGGTATATTTCAAAAAGTTTGTATTTGTGATTAAATTGGTTCTAATTAGCACAGTAAAGTCTGAAACATTGGTCTACTATTATCAATATAATTTCTTGCATTTGTTAGGCTTTATTACTTGGGAAAGTAAATTCTTAAGGAAATTAAGGTGTGTTCCTGTTTTAAAGTCTTAAATGATTACTTTGTAATTGGTTAAACAAACAACTGTCATTTAGGTTAAAACAATATTGTTGACACCCAAAATGTATGTGAGTAGGTATATATATGCGTCTGAGAACTATATCTGTCTAAGCCTTGTCTAAATGTTCTACGAAATTTTAAAGACCTGTCTTATATCTGTTTGCCTTGACTAAGTCAATTTCTACACTGTTCCCTAAATGTATAAGAGATTTAAGGCTATCCTTTTGTTTTTGTTAACCCATACAAATCTGTGACTGTTGTTACTCTGTTTTCTAAAATGCACTTTAGATAAATGTAAGGATTAGGAGAACTGGTTGCCAAGTTGATGTTCTCCAAACTAAAAATTATGTGTAACAAAAGCTTTAGATTTTTATGAAACTAACAGATTGGTTGGTATTAATTCATGTTACTGGATGTTTGATAACTGGATAAAGTTACCTGTTCTCAACAAGGTATATATATACACACACACACACACACACACACACACAATTTTGTGTTATAATTAATACTGAAATTTAAATTTAAATGCATTTTTGAAAGATAATTAGAAGATCCTGATGTGTTTAAAGGTGACACTGTAATACACAAAAACATTCTTCCACTTTTTACACACACAAAAGGAAAGTTAGCCTTTCCCTGATTCTTGTTTCAGATGTAATGTTGTATTCTGTTGTTTGTGAAGAGCCCTGCCTCACTAAGATCAGGCTCTCCCACCCTCCTGACTCCATGTTAAACGGCTGCAAAATAGGCGAAACTTCAACTCATTTAGAGTTATGTTCAAAAGATTGATTTTTGTTGTAAAAATCACTGTGATCTCAAACAGGAGATATAATGTATAACTAAGTAAAGGTTCAAGATGATAACAATCATTTTTCTTGGTTCATAGCTATTACACAAATGAAATATGTTTTTGCTCTGTTCATTTTGTTTTGTATTTCCTTGCAAACTTTATAACTGCTGCCTGTTAGGGTTTTGCAGAGGTACTGCTTCTATAAAAACAACCTGGGTTAATTTGAGATGATAAGTCATCACCTAAAAAACAGAGAGTATATAATGTTGACTTGAAGTACTAGTACTGACCCCAATTAAATAAAAGGGGTAATTATCAAATTGTAGATATTAAAGTCATAACCTATAACCCCCTCTTTAAGACCGGTGAAACTGGTTTACTGGATGTTTAAAGCCCAAAACTTGGAGACCAAAGTCAAGGAAGTAAAAGGGCTGAGAAAAACTTAGCCTTTGCCCTCTGAGGTCAGCTGGAACTCAGGGAATAATGGGACTTCTCTAGACCCTGCAACTCTGTGAGTCACCCCTCTGCTCTCAGGGAGATTGAGGGGAGACCTTAGAGAGCAGGAAGCCAATCGGTGCACATTTTGCAAAGAGGAGGATCATTGGGGACAGAAACAGCCCTGATGCTTATAAGAGAAGGCAAATATTCTCAGCCAGAATCCAACCCATCTTTGCAGGTGGTAACACTGGTAGAGAAAAGCTTAAGGAGCCAGGAGGCTTCTCACAAGTTCCCAAGAACAATTCCTGGCGAATTTCAGCTGACTTTTTAAGAGTAGATAGAGGGGCTGGCGCTGGGGCTCAAAACAAAACAAAAGTAGAGCACTTGTCTGGCATATGCGAGGCCCTGGGTTCCATCCTCTGCACCACAAAAATAAAGTAAAATGGTATTGTGTCCACCTTCAACTAAAAAAATATTTACAAAAAAAAGAGTAGATAGAAACCAGGTCAGTTTTGACCGACTTGGTCTTTACCTGGCAGGTGAGTGTAGCCTGAGCACAGTCCTACATGGACATTTAAAAAGCAACAACACATTTTTACATAAAAGATGTATATTTGTGTCAGCCCTACCAAAAATAAGTCAAGCTTAAGGCTATAAAAAGGTTTCTTATGTAAAAGTGCATAAAAATAATGATCCTCAGGACCCAGTATCTGCCATTAAGCCAAAATCAAGGATTTTGTGAATTGTAGTGCTATAAAAAGAAATGGGGGAATGAAATGGAAGAGCCAAAGGAATTCCATTTTGTTCTGACCTGACTCCATTGTATGTTTGCTTAACATGCTTTCTTTTCAGCCTCCTGGCAGCTGTATCAACGTTGACAGTACAGTAGGCCCTTCCCACATCCCTGACTATGGCCTTGATGTGTATATATAACAAAATGACTCAGAAATGTGTAGTCAGAACAATTCTCACATGTAATCAATATATGCCTCAACAGGTTCTTTCTGACCTACATGGGCCTCAGTTGTTCTTGTGTGTTTTGCCTATTTATAAATTCTGTGCTTCCAAAATTTAGGTGCTGGGAGTTCTTTGAGGTGTGAGCCTGCTCCCAGCTGCTTGACTGGCATGCTCACTAACAACCTTTCTACCTTTGAATTTGGCTTAATATGCATGGTGGTCTGTAATTCTTGCACACTCTGTAACACTCCTTCCAGCATGAGTATTGTAGTGCAGATAGTGTGAATGTGGAACAGAGAGAGTATGTGCTTAGAGGGAAGAAACTGGGGTGTCGAGGGTGGGCAAGGGTCGAGTTTGTGCCTGTCAGGGTTCCATCGATGTGCTGCTTCCCTGATGAAGATGACCCGTGTCTACCAGGACAGTGCTGGGTGCCAGAATTCACCCCAGTGGGAACCTAGATGTCTCAGGTGGCAGAAACCCCAGCAGCAGAGTCTCTGTGCAGCTTCTGCAGGCAGGAGTCAGCTTACCCCTCCAAGAAATACCAACTTGAGTCGGGTTTCAGTTGCAGCATAAAGAACCCAGCCCATCTGCTCAGGTGGAGGTTTGAAATGGATGTTATAATTCTGCACAGCTGATCCTTTCTGGCTCTGAGGTTCCTGATTTCCCTGGACATGCATGCTAATCTGTTTCTCTGAGCCCATCCCCCATCTATGGCAGGGTCATAGAGTGAGACTATGGGGAAGGGTGGTCCCAAGTCTGAACCCCTCTCCAGGAGCAGACCCTCTTTCCTATTTTCCATCCTCTCTGTGCCCAACCCACCGGGTCTCTGTTAGCAGAGGTTGTGGCCCTGTGCTTCAGGGGTGAGGTGAGAACCATCTACTCTGGGTAAATCAGCATGCACATCATTTCCTAGACAACACAGGACCTTAGAGACACCAAAATCATCCCATAGTCAGGTCAAGAGCCTACAGCAGAGAAGCCCAACCTTTCTACAGCACTGAACCCCTGTCCTTGTGTTTGGTGATTTCCACTTCTTCCCACTGCATACCCTCTGTTACTTTTTGGATCTGCAAATGTCCTCTGAAAACTTGTGTGAGGCAAAGCATCAAGGATCAGAGGTGAAAACACTGGATTATGAGTGTTTTATCCTTGTCAGTGGGTTAATCCCATTTGATGGATTAAATAATTGAATGCAGGGACTGGAGTTGTGGCTCAGTGGTAGAGCGCTTGCGTAGCATGTGCGAGGCCCTGGGTTCGAACCTCAGTACCACATACAAGTAAATAAAGAAAATAAATGTATTGTGTACAAATAAAAAAGTTAAATATTAAAAGATGGAATGCATTATTCTGTAGCAAACATAGGTAGGTGGGCAGAGCTAGAGTAGGTAGGTCACGGGGGCGTACCATTGGGGATGATATGTTTTCCCTAGAATGATCTCTCCTTCCTGGCTGACACAAGTTGATATGCTTCCTTCTTCCATGGCCTTCAGCTATTGCTTCACCATCTGGACCTGCAGAACATGCACCGAACCGATGACACAAAATAACCTTCATACCTCCAAGTCGTTCTTTTCGGGCATTTTAGTCAAAGTGATAAAAAGCCCTACTCCATCAACCCCCACCCCCCCCCGACCCGCCATTGGATGTGGGTACTCAAGAGCAAACAGAAACGGGTATTCCAGACGATCAATGGGCCTCATCACTATTGTCCATGGCCCCCAGGATGACACAACAAGGGGCATGCTGATTGGCAGAGAGTGGACCAATGAGAACACCACGTGGCATGCATCAAAGACAACTGAAGCCTACTGGTGTTCCTGGTGATTTAGCGCTGCCCCTGTGGTGACAATGTTCCTCAAGGCCTAAATAGTCCTGCTGTGATTCTGACCACTATGTCTCATCACACCTGGCTGCCAGGACTGGTGACAATGGCTCCGTGGATGAGGGGTCAGTTCAGGGAGAGGGTATGTCATGGAGCATGGGAGGCGGGCTGGAGTCAGTCCTGCAGGCCCCGAAGCCCCACTTAGCATGATCTAGGCCTCGATTTCGGGCCACTATGGAGCCAGATGATCCAGGGTGGGCTTCCACAGACCCTGAGGGCTAGGAATACAACTTGGAGGCCAAGTGCAAAAAGATAGAGAAAGGAGCAGCAATGCTGAGGGGCCACAGAGGCAGTCCTGGATCCGTGACTGAGAGAACCAGGGACTTCTGGACCTAGCTCTTCACCTTGCTGTGGAGCCTGTGGCAGTCATGCTGCAGTTGACCAGCCTCCAGGGTGTTCACAGATTCCTGTCCCCGTAAAGCTGTCCGACCGAACTTTACACCTTTGGGCAGACACAGAGACAGGCCCCATCTTTAGAGGCAGCTGGCGCGAGCACCTTGGAAATGCAGCAGGCCTCTGCCGCTCCACTACACCATCCCAGCAACCCAGAGGAGGCCGGGCTCTTGGAACTCCAGAGAGCCACCAAAAGTAGAATGATGTTCAGTGGGGAAGCCCACGGGCTGCCTGTGTCTCAGATGAGTTCAGTGAGATAGAGCTGATGAGAGTGAGCCTTTGGCCCAGGGAAGGAGGCCAGGCCAGATCCAGCAGCCCCAGAGAAGCGGGAAGAACAGCCATTTGTTCCGTGCCCTTAATGGGGAGGATTTCCTTCCCATTCTGTGCTCTCTGCTGACCTCTGCTCCCTGTGAACACACCTGCTCCCTGCTTCTGCAGCTTCAGGGACCTGTTTCCAGTCCTAGGAAGAAGACCCTTCAGGAGAAGGAATCCCTGGCCAGTGGATGTGGAGTGAAACTGGGCAGGGCCTTCCCTTCATGGGGTTAGAGACTCAAGCCAACTCCGCTGCAACTGGCCACCTTCCCCCCAGTCTCTGGTGTTGCACTGCTCGGGAAGTTCAAGAGATATTTCCTGCCACCCTTGGAACCCAAAGAGTCCAAGAAGAGTGTCAGTTGGAGGTGATCTGTGGCCCAGAAGACATGGGAGTCCCAGCATGCAGCCAGTAGGGAAGGGCCCAGTAGGGATGTAGGCCTGCAGGCAATCTTCCTCCTCCTCACTCTGCACTTCTTCTCCCCCAGCCTACATTTCTTTGCCCTCATTCCCTCTGCCCCTTATATTGGGGGTTATGCTGGGAGCCCCCTGTCATTGGGACGTCAATGCCCATTCTCAATGCCCCCTCCCCACCTTGGGGATGTTTGTAAGAGGGACAGACACCAAAAAAATATCTGGTATGTGTCAGTGCCCGTTCCCACAACGTGTGTGCTTCCTGTTTCCTCCACAGGCAGGGGCTGGGATGGAAAGCACAGTTGGCCACTCATGTGAGAGGGATCCCTTGCTGGTTGGGGTGTACTGCTTGGGTGTTCAGCCCATCAGACTCTTGATTGCTCCCTGCTAGCTTTTCCCCAGGGGGGGTGGCCATTCTCAATGCCCCCTCCCCACCATGATTCTTCCTGACTCAGCTCTAACTCTTTGCCTGGGACTGATGGAGGGAGACAGTGCTGATGAAATGAGCCTTGGAATTCCCCCCTTGTTCCCTTCCTCTAGCCACTGCACATACGTAATCACACTCAAGAGGCATACCCCGTGACCCAACTCAGAAATTTCTGGGTTAGCTTCCAGCACATGACCTGGGGAGACTTTGTGTGTGCATGCATCATGGAGAATTTGGCAGTGGGCACCCCAGCACACACACACTAGAGTCCCCCAACCTCCAGGAAGCTCCCAGCCTTTCATCCAGAGGCAGGGGGGACCTCACTTGTAGAGACTGTGCCTCTCTGGTGAATCTTGTGGGTTTAATAGGGGAGGAGAAGAGCATGGGAGGGAAAATCCTGTTTCTGGCACTTCTGGGGTCCTAGCCTTGCTCTCAGATGGGGTGGTTTGTATTGGGAGTCTCCCAGAGAACTCCCTGGGCCTTTCAAACATGGCGGTGGGCAAGTTGCCAGTGGGCGGATAACAAGTTGTTTTGAGAAACTTCTAATTGGCCCTCCTCCGGTCTTCCGCGCTCATGAACAGTTCATGCCCGTCATGAATCTTATGCAGGGCGGACATAAGTGCTTGCACCTTAGGTGATGACCTGACCTTTGCTATGATTGGCCCCGGGAGCGTCCTGGTTTAAGATAACTGACTCTCGCTTTCTATATAAGCTAGCAGCAGCTTGCAGTAAAGTGCTTCATCTTTGTCACTGCTATCTGTGTGTGTGCATTTTAATCTCTGAAGACGAACCTTGGGCTTTCAGTTTGTACCACTGCCCCCAAACAACAACTCCAGAGGTAAACTTTCAGCAGAACACAGCTTTTTCTGTTGGGTCTGTTTGGCCACATGTCTCCCCCTGGGGGCTGACTGTGGCTGCAGCTCTGCCAGTGTCCCACCCAGAGCCACAGTGCTGGGGGCCCCAGTGGCAACTGGGGCTGACACTGGGAAGCAGAAAGACAGGGAGGGTGGGGGCAGAAGAGTAGCTGGGCAGTGCAGATACAACTTGTTTCCAGCAGAGGGGGACGTCACCTCACTTTAGTCACAACCAGGCCCTTTCCACATCACACCCAGGAAGGGAAGCTGGATTTGTGTACTCTTTCAGGTGATCAGGAGCCACCAGTGTGTCACCCAGGTAAGGAAAGGCAGGAGAAACCATGAGGATCACAAGGGTGTCCCACAGAATGCTTAGTTTGGCTGCTAAAAATACCATCCCCAGCTCGATGGTGGGCTTCATGTGTCCGGATGAAGCTGATTTAAGTGCCCCTATCTCTACTGCACCCAAGGGATCTCAAGAGGGCTCTGCTTTGCCACTGAGGAATCCCAGTGTTGCCAGTGGTCTTTGGAATATGGTAAACATGAGGAGTGGTGGCGAGTATGAGAATGGGGAATAGGCCAGAATACTATATTATTCCTCATTTCTCTTTTTCCAGTGTTTGCTGAACTAGTGTGGCACGACAAAAGATAGAGATGACGTCAAAGGGTAAGTAGGTATGAGGGGCCCTGGCAGGGGTTGAGGTGGAGGGAGACCTTGGTGTCTCCCAGTGAATGTGCCTGTGGTGGGGTAAGCCTGCACTTCCAGGCAGCACCACATGGAGGGAATTTCCTGTGCCTCACCACTCCTGGGAGCCTTCTGTGTATTGACTGCGGGAGCTGTGTACAAAGAACAGTCTGAAACTCATGGACTCTGCCGTTGAGTCCCAGAAGTCTCCTTCTTTCAGGACTTTTACAGATGGCTTCTTCATTTTCCCTTTAAGTTCCGATTGCTGTGGCTTGTTCAGTGTTTGCTTGCTTATTTGTTTTAAACACAGTTGTGGATGGTTCTGCCATGGCCCAAGGTTTCAGCCCTACCTGTATATTCTACTTGTGCTCCTGTGTTTTGCAAAATGTGTGGTAATTTTACCACTTGATCAAACACTGGCAACCTCCTTACCATTGAAAGACTAGATGTTGTAAAATTTCTCCATTCTATACACTAAGCACATGGCAAAACAAAATGCATAAAACATGGAGAATTGACGTCTGAAAATGTCCAAGTATGCAAACACTAACATGTTAGCTTTTGTAATTGCTTCCCTTCCACCTCCTCCACATCATTGTGCATGTGTGGACAGGACAGGTTCCCCAGGTTCCAGGAGAAACATCATGGTGGAAGGGTGTGTTGGAGGAAATCTGCTTCACTTGGGGTAGATGATTGAAGAGCGAGAGAACAGTCCAGTAGTGAAGGATAAAACACAGTCCCCCAAGGCATATCCTTAGTGACCCACCAACTTTAGCGATGCCTACGTGCCCTCTAGTCTTTTCAAGTTATTAATCAGTCAAATGGATGCATCCACTGCTGAGGTTACAGCTCTCAGTATCCAACATTTTCACCTCTGAGCATTGCTGTGTTGCCTGACACAAGAGTTTTGAGGGGACATTTCGAGATCTAAACCGTTACAGAGGGATCAGGTAGTAAGAAGCAAAGTCCCCCAACTCAAGGAGAGGGGCTCATTTCTGTTCAAAATTGGGATTCTTTGCTGTAGGCTCTTAATCTACTGTGGGATGAATATTATCCCTCAATAGTCCTGTGTTGCTCATGGAATGATGTACAGGCAGGCTACCTCACAGTAGCTGGTTTTCGCCTCATCTTTGAAGCATGGGACTCCTGGAGGAGATGGCTGAGCCCTGACTGGAGAGAGACTGGGGTGGAATGGGCAAAGTGACCATGAGAAGGAGGAGAGAGGCTCTGCTCCTGGAGAGCAAGTCAGGCATGGGACAAGGACCCTTCCCTGCGTTCTCACTCTGTAACCCGGCTGTGCCCTGTGGGATGGGCTCAGGGAAACGATGGGCATGTATGAGGTAGGACAGTCACAGACCTCAGAGCAAGAAAGGATCGGCAGTGGGGACTTACACCATCCACTGGAAACCTCCATCTGAACAGTCAAACTGGGTTCCTCAGGCTGTGACTGAGACTCTGACCCAAGTTGCTGTTCCTTAGAGAGGTAACACCACAAGCTGATGTGTGCCTGTAGAACCTGGGCAGAGACAGGGTAGCTGGAGTTTCTGCTGCTTGAGACATTAGGCTGATTCCAAATGGGATGCAATCGGGCACTGGGCACTGTCCTTGGAGGCAAGGGGCCATCCTTACTAGGATGGCAGCATAATGATGAATCGTCTCCAGGCATGAACTTGACCCTTGGTGAGTACCTTTACCAGCCCTGCTTCTTCTCCCTGAGTGTATGATCTCTCCTTGCCATATTGAAACTAGATTCAGCACAAAAATGCTGCAGTCTGTGTATACCACACCACGGGGCATTGTTGGGCTGAACCTTCCAGTTCTGGGGGGATAAGTGTTAGATTATGAAATTTGCATTGGAAAATTCCATCATAGTCAAATAGATTGCACCCCTTACATCAAGCAGTGACCCCCACCCAGCCTTTTCCTCCAGCCTCCACTCCCACTCAGTTAGAAGTGAGGTAGCCTGGAGAGCCCTAAGCCCCATCCTGCCTCTTCATGGTACTCTGTTTAGAGTGAGGTCCTGAGGTTGACTGAACCGTGTGCCTATGCTCCATATGTCTGCACCTTTGGATCCCTGACTCAAATCTCACCAGTACCAAGTGCCCTGGAAGAAGGGTGTGTTGTAGGAAATCCACTCCACTTGGGGTAGATGGTTCAGAGAGATAAGAGAGCAGTCCAGTAGCAAAGGATAAAATACTGTCCCCTAAGGCATATCCTCAGTGACCTACCTACTTTAGCCATGCCTACCTGCCCTATGCGTTCATTTCCAAACATGAGCTTTCACCCTGAGGGCAGCAAAGTTGGTCTCCTTGCCTGATTCCACTTAGGGAAGAAGGGATGTGAGCAAGCCTCCCAGGCAGAGAGAGGCAGTGAGGGTGGCCATCCCCGGCTATGTGAAGGCCCAGCCAGCTGCATCCTCGGGTGTGAGACGACATCCTCAGCATGACAGTTGTCAGGATATATCAAAACCACCCATTCTAGCATTTTCTCTCACAAACTCGGGGACCTTGGACAACTTGATGCCCATGTGTCCTCAGTCTCCAAGAACCGCATTCTTCTTCTACATGTCCTCACCATCCAATTTCTTTTCGGATCATGTCTGCCAGGGTCAGCCTGGCACATCATGAACTCCAGGGTTGCCATGGGAACCATACCTGGGGAAGTCCAGGGTGAACTGTTTGCCCTACAACAGTGTGAATGGGGCCAAGGTGGTTGCGCAGGGGGGAAGTTCCTTGTATTGCCTCTCAGAGTAAGAATCACAGAGCTGGAAGCTCTGGGGTCCTCCTGTGTGCCCCACCCCCATGACCTTTACAGATCTCCTGACTTTTCCAAGCATCGTGCACTCTAACCTAAAGGATTAAGAATTGCTATTTGATGAAGACCCCTGAGCAAGATACAGAAAATTAAACTGTTTCAAGTGAAATGTAAAATTAAAAGTGCAGGAAACCTAAGCCTACAGTTTGGGAAGTAATTATGAAGCAAACCAAGTCACCACTACTCTATTCCAGAGAATGCACACTACCCCTTCTGAAGCCCCATTGCAGTCTCTTTGTGTGAAGAAAGCCTCGTGCAAAAGCCTGCATACTATGTTAGTCCATTTACAGACATGGAAAAGAAAAGACACGGGGATAGAAAAAGAGATCAGTGTATGCCAGGGTCTGGAGTTTGAGTGAAGGGATGAACTAACAGATGGTATGAGGTCTACTTGGGTCATGATGGTGCCTCTATGTCAGTGTGTGTTTATAGACTTTATAGACCTTTAAGTAAATGATATTTTCAGAGTTTTAGAAATAAGCTAAACAATGTATCTCACATGGTTCTTGACGTTTCCTCGGCACCTTTTCAGAGCACGCAGAGCATGTATTTCTCTTTTATAAATGCACAGAACTATGGTACTTTATGTCCTGAGGTTAAATCCAGTTTGAATTCCTGTAATGAGGCTGATTTAATCTTGGCATATCTATATTCTCCCTTATGTACCCTGTAGGATTAAGTTGAGTAACATTTCTTTCTGAATTCTTTCCTTCTAGGACATGAGTGTGTGCTGGACCTGAGATTTTTCCTCTCCCAAACTAAGTTTGTGAGGATGTGGTATGGAGGTGGTTCCGACCTCATAACATGAGTTGGGGAGTGTCCTTCCTTCTGTCTTTTTTCCAGGAGTTTGTGAAATGTGAATATATTGACTCCTAGGTTCCTTGTCAGTTTGGTGAGGAATCTTGCAGGTTTTCGTGTGTGTGTGTGTGTGTGTGTGTGTGTGTGTGTGTGTGTGTGTGTGAGAGAGAGAGAGAGAGAGAGAGAGAGAGAGAGAGAGAGAAGCATTTTGATTCTTTCATGGTTCTGGAATGATTCCGTTTCACTATTTCTTCTGTCATGGTCATGGAAGATATTTCTGTCATGGTTATGGAATGCTGTTCCTTCTGGTGTCTGTTTAGGCCAGCTATGTTGTCTGGAGATTGGTGACAATTGTCCATATTTTCAAATACACTGGATAAAATGGTCCATAACATCTTCCTTTATCCCAGGTTTTACTTTTTAAATTTCTGACCCATAAAGGAGTTGCAAGCAAAGTGTGAGGTGTCCCATGTATCTTTCACCCAAACTCACCAGTGGTTATTATTCTTTCACAATATTTTCATCTCTCCATCCCCTTTGGGGTTTTAAGCACTTTTAACTTTATCTAGTTTCATTTTACTTTTTTAAGACATGAGGTCTCACTGCCTTGCCCAGGCTGGCCCCCAATACCTTGGCTCCAGTGAGCTTCTGCCTCAGCCTCCCAAGTAGCTGAGACTATATAGGCAGTTGCCACTGTGCCTGGCTTGGTGAGTGTGTACTTTTAATCATGATACTGAGTCTTTTGTGTTACTTGAACACAGTATGACACATCACCTCTAAATATGTCAGCACATATCAGAATGGTCTCCTACAAAACCTTAGTGCAATTATCACAGCAAGACCATTTATTTAACCTTGAGGCAATACAGAAGCCTACTATATGCCCCCATGAAACACTTTCTGATTGTTCCAATAATCTCCATCAGAGCTGTTTTCTGAAACTCCCCTTTCTAATCAGAGGGTTGTGCACTGCATTTGTGTCTCAAGTATCTAGTGTCCTTTCAACTAGAACAATGCTGCTGATGTTTTGCCTCGCAAGCCGGTGATGTTTTTGAAGATTGTTGTTTTGCAGGAAGCCTCTCAAGTAGAATTTGCCTTATTAGTCCATCATGTTTAGATTCAGGTTAAGCATTTTTGGCAGGAACCCTGTATAAGGTGTGCGCCATCCTTTGGAGTTCATGACTTAATGAGAGTATTTTACTTTTTGAAGGAGGGTTCCTTGTGCCTGGCAGTTTTATTGGTTTAAGTCTATTGTCAGTGGGCCCAGATGCTCTGAGGTTTGTGATGAGGCAGCACATCATGATGGGAAGGCAAAACAGAGGAAGCCCATTCACCTCATGGTGACCATTTTATGTGAGGCATCACAGTAGATATGAGCACTGTAATCTTCTTCCCTACTGAAAACAGCCCATTGCCAAGCTCCAGCTTTAGTAAAGTTTGCATCCTCTCCTAGTGGCAGTGCAGGCATCGTAAGGTGGCCACAGCAGAAGCTGACGTGGCCAGGTGACTGGGCCCAGGAGTTCTGCCAACTCCACCAGCAGCCAGAGGATTCCTGGTCCAATACCCCACCACTGGGAGATCTGACCACCTGACATGTGACCAGGTCAAGTTCCTGGCCACTGGTTCCAGTCACTATTGGGCCAGAGTCAGACCCCAGGCCAATAGAACTGCCCCTCCACCACCACCATGCCCGTTCAGGAGATTCTTGATGTCAGTTTGTCCCTTGACTGTAAGAGTTAATTTTCACCTCCCGCTCAGGGTGTTATTCCAGCTTATTCCATCATGAATGAACTGTTTTCTTATTGTATTTACTAAAAAATTCATGTATTCCTACTGTTGGAGAGAAAACACATCAGTCATATCCAGGCTTGGTAGGTTTTGAGGATTGTTTCACTACAAAGATGTATACTGTCATTAGCACCCCTCTTTTCTTGTCGAATTGTAACATACTGTGAATGGTTATATATATATATGTATGTATACAGTTTAATAAATGGATTTTAAGGACACCTATATGGAATTGCTAGCTTCATCATATGAGAGAATTCAGCCAGCCCCCACCCCAGTATTCTTTGGGTGTTCTCATATGATCTCAGCCCCATTACCCCTCGAGCAGGAATCATGACCTCACCTTTATGCTCATCCTTTCTTCACTATTTATGGTTTTAACATCCCACGGGTATCTCATATGAATGTAGTTTAGTGTTGCCTGTTATTTACCTTTGTAGTCCTATCAAACTGTGTTCTTATTGTTTGCTTCCTACCCTGCACATGGGGATTTCAGGTTGGACATATGAAATTGTGATGTCTGTGGCAACTATGTGGAGATCTATGTGACTCTGGTTTGGAGAGACAGAAATTTGAGTATGTGATTCACCATAATATAGATGGCTTTTCCAGGGTCCACTATGGTGAGAGAAATCACACTAGTTTTTCTTGAATTGTGGTGAGAGAAACAAAAAATTAAATTTGTCATCATAATCATTTTTCCGTGTTCAGTTCAGCCACGTTAAATATATTCACATTATTGTGCATCTTCCAGAACATCTTCATTTACAAAACCAAAGTCTATGTCACTAAAGAACAACTTCATTGTCCTGTGCCCCAGCCTCTGGAAACCAGCATTCCACTTTGTTTCTTCGATTTGACTCTTTCAGGTACTTCATGTAATTGGAATCATGTAGCATATGTCCTTTTACAACCAACACGTTTCACAGCAGAGTGTCCTCAAGGTTCATCCAGAATGTGGCATGTGCAAGAATTTCCTTCCTTTTCAACAGAAAACAATATTCTATTTTCAGGCCAAGCAATATATCATACTTTGATTATCTATTCATTGATCAATATACACTTGGTTTGCTTCCACCTCTTGGTGGCTGCTATGAACAGGAATTTAAAATTATCACTTTGTAAACCAACACTCTGTTATTTTGGGTATTTCCCAGAAGTAGAATCACTCAATTGTGTGGTGACTCCTTTTAATCTTTTTGAGGAACCACCATAAAGTTTTATTTTATTTTTTAAAAATAGTTGGGCCATTTCACTTTGCCACCAATAGTCCATAAGTTCTCCTTTTCCCCTAATATCCTCATAAACATCACACAAGTTTTTTGGGGGTAAAGCATTTATTTTTTTCTATTCTCTCTTTCCAATTCACTTTTTTCAGGTAATTTAAAATTAAAATAGTATATATTTTTGTTGTACAGTGTGATGTTTTCAAATATGTATTCTTTGTGAACTAGCTTAATTGAAATAATAGTGCACACCTTATTCCACATACTTGTCATTTTGTGGAAGGACCTTTAAAAATCTGTCCTCTTCCCAATTATTAAGTATATGATACATTTTTATTAACTGTTGTGTTGCACAACAGCTCTCTTGAACTTATTCCTCCATTCTAAATGAAATTTTGTATTATTTGACTAACATCTCTTCATCCTCCCTTCTTCCTCAGCCCCTGGTACCACTATTCTGTTCCTTCTGCCATGAGTTTAACTACTTAAATTCCACATGCAGGTGAGATCATTTAGTATTTGTTCTCCTGTGCCTATCCCATTTGACTTAGCATAATGTCCTCCAAGTTCATATATGTCGTCACAAATGACAGGTTTTCCTTCTTTTTAAAGACTGAATTGCATTCTATTTCACACACAGTTTCTTCATCCATACATACATTGGTGGGCTCATAACTTGATTCCATGTCTTGAGTGTTGTGAGCAGTGCTGTGATGAGCACAGATGATCATCACATCTTTTACATAGTGATTTCATTTCCTTTTGATTTACAACTAGTAGTGGGATTGCTGAATCATGGGGTAGTTCTAGTTATAAGTTTCTAAGGAAAGTACATAATGGGGTCTGGGGTCATGGCTCAGTGGTAGAGCCCTCACCTAGCATATGCAAGTCCCTGGGTTTGATCCTCAGCACCACATAAAAGTAAGTAAATAAAATATTCTGTCCAATTAAAAAAATAAAGATTTAAAAAACATAAAGTACATAATGTTTTTCATGATAGCTATTAATTACTTTCAACAGTGTCAAGAGTTCCCTTTTTTCCTTAGTCATGACAACATTTGTAATCTTTTGTCTTTATTTTAATATTTTTGGTACTGGAGATTGAACCTAGGGCCTAGTACAAGGTAGGCAAGTGTTGTACCAGTGAGCTTCATCCTCAGCTCCTTTGTAAAATTTTATTTTCATCCTCAGCTCCTTTGTAAAATTTTATTTTGAGGCAATGTGTAAGTTGCAAGGGCTGGCCTCGAAGTTGCCTCATGAGCAACTGGGATTATGGGTATGTGTCACTGATCCCAGCTCTTTTTTTTTATCCTTTAATAGTTCATTTTAATGACACATACTATTGGGGTTTATTTTGACATAATTATACAAGCGTGCAATATAATTGACTCTAATTCAGTCCCCAATACTTCCACTTTTCCTGTCCTTCTCCATCCCTCTGTTCTCTCTTCTTCACTGATTTTTTTCTGTTAATTTATATCATATATATTTTAACTAGTATGCTGTGGATATATGAAAAAGTGAGATTCACTGTGGAATATTCATATATGTACATGGGAAATTTTGATCAGATTCATTCCACCTTTTTTCCATTTCTTGTCCTTCCTCCTTCCCCGTTCAATCCCTTCCCTCTACTCTACTGATATACCTTGTATTTTCAGGGAATCCCACCAAACTCTGCAGCTTCTCTCACCCTTTATTTGGTCTGGCTTCCATATATCAGAGAACACATTTAACCTTTGACTTTCCGTGTCTGGCTTATTTCACTTAGCTTGATATTCTCCAGTTGAATCCGTTTACAGTGACTCCAGTTCTTTCATCTTCTTTTCTAATAACCATCTCATTGTGATTTTAATTTTCATATCTCTGATGATGATTGATGCTGAACATTTTCTCCTGTACCTGTTGACAATCTGTCTTCCTTTGAGAAATGTCTGTTCAAGTCCTTTGCCCATTTTTAAATTGGGTTGTTTTTTTTTCTTTTGAGTTGTTTGTGTTCCTCATATATTTTGGATAATAACCCCCTCGTCATGTGTATAACTATAAATATAATTCTCCTTTTCCATGAGTTGTATCTTTATTTTCTTCTTGCCTTGCAAAAGCTTTTTAGATTCATGAAATCTCCGTTATTCCTTTTGTTGCCCGTGCTTTTGGGGTCTGATCCAAAATTTCATTGTACAAACAAATGTCACAGAGTTTTCCTGTGTGTCTCTTCTATTATTTGTATAGCTTTAGGTGTGATGTTTAAATCTTTAATCCAATAAGAGTTCATTTTTATATGGTGTTATATAAAGGTTCAATTTAATTCTTCTGCACATGCCTTTCCAGTTTTCTCAGCATCTTTAATTGTAGAGATTATCTTTCTCCCTTTGTGTGTGCTGGACATCTATGTCAAAGAGAAATTTACCACAAGGCTGACTTATCCTTCTGTCTTCACACACTCCTCTCTCTATATTTATGTACGTGTGTGTGTGTGTGTGTGTGTGTGTGTGTGTGTGTGTGAGAGAGAGAGAGAGAGAGAGAGAGAGAGAGAGAGAGAGAGAGAGAAAGAGAGAGAGAGAGAGACCAAATTTCTTCTTACATGGATAGCAGTCATGTTAAATTAGGGCCCCTCCCATTAACTTATTTTAACTTAATTACTTCTTTAAAAACCTTATATCTGAATATAGTCATATCCTTAGATATTACAGATTAAAGCTTCAACATATGAATATTAGTGGGGGATACTGGGAACAGACACTAGAAGGCATAAAAAATATTGTGGATGTCATTGGTAAACAAATAAGGCAGTGAAAACTATAGATGCAAGATCCAGATCAGAATGATACTTGAACTGGGAAATCTGATCTCTGAGTACGGTTTTGTTCTAGTGGTGTCTGATAAGGGCTAAAGAGGTAGCTGAACGTTTGTGAAGATGAACAGAGCTTTCCTATTCTAGAAGAATGGTTGGATAAAATTGGAATGCAGGGCCTACCCAGCAGAGATGAATGACACAAATGCCACAGATTTTGATCTGCAATCCAGAAGAGCTACACGCTTGGAGTTAGGGAAATCCTAACTATATCAGCTCAAGGAGAAACTGCAGCCCAGCTTGAAATCATCTCAAGTTTGCAAATGCAATGAAAGTAATTCCCATTTTTAATACCAGAGAGGTCTGCTAAAAGCAAATGTAAGTTCTTCCTGAATGAGGAAACCATCCTTCTGGGCCTCAAGTGATTTTGAACACTTTTCATATCCATGTCGAGCATTTAATCCAAAGTAATTAGGTGGATAAGGAGATTAGGTCACATCGTTGCAGCCAAGGAGAGAAACAGGTAATACCACAAATCTGTAAGAATTCACATAGAGGAGTTTGGAGACACAGATACTAAACTTCTGTGCATATGGTTTCTAGAAGAAAGTTTGCCTATGTTCAAAAGATGACTAGACTGCCTTCCTTCTGGAAGCTCTCAGGTTGGTTCTACTCTTTTGCCCATTTTCTAGAAGTGTCCTGTGTACCTGGATGTGTCTTAAGAGCCAATAACCATTGGTCTGAGTGCTTCCTATATGTAAAGGTTTGGATGTGAGGTCTCCCTGAAAAGTGCATGCATGAGACAATGCACGGCTTAGGGGAGAAATGATTGGGTACAAGAGCCTCAACCCAGTCAGTGAATCAATGGGATTAATGTGTGGTAACTGGAGGCAGGTATTGTGTGCCTGGAGAAGGTGGGTCATTAGAGGCATCCCTTGGGGTATGTATATTGTATCTGGTGGGTGGAGAGTTTCTTTCTGCTTCCTGATCACATGTAAGCCACATCCCTCTATCATAGTCTCCCTGTCTCACCTCAAGCCCCAGTGAATGGAGCCGGCTGTCTATGAACTGAGATTCTGAAACCATGAGTCCTCATGTAAACTTTTCCTCCCCTATAATTTTTCTGGTCAGGTCACTTAGTCACAGCAGTGGAAAACGTAACTGAAACACCACACTACCATCTCTCTGGCTCGTTTTTTCTGACTCCCTCTTTCTGTTTAAAGGACCCTTATGATAACATTGAGCCAAATAATTGAGCCACATAGTCCGGGATACTCTCCCTATTTTAAGATCATCTGATAATCAATCTCAAGTCTATCTACTACCTGATTCCCCTTTGCCGTATGCATCAGTTTCCTTGGGCTGCCATAACAGACTACCACAGACCAGGTGGTTAAACAACAGACATTTATTTTCAAATGGTTTTGGATATGGAAGCCCAAGGCCAAGGTGCTGGCATGGTTGGTTCCTTGGGAAGCCTCTCTTCCCGAGTTGCACATGTCCATATTCTGTCTTCACACGGCCTTTCTGCGTACACAGTCTTGGTGTGTCTGCTTCCGAGAATGACACCCGTCCTACTGGACTAAGGCTCCATACCCATGGACTCATTTAAGAATATTCATGCTCTTAAAGGCACTATCTGCAAAGGCACTATCTACAAACTATTTGTATGTTTCCGGCTCAAACATACAAATGTGAGAGTAGGGAGATACAGTTGAATCCATAAAGCCGTGTAAACAAACACTGCCACGGGTTCCAGGGATTAGAACATGGAAAAATTCTAATCATAGATCTGCAATCACATAGGCTATATGATATCCTTCATATAAAGTACAAAGTCAATAAGAACCTACTTTAATGTTTAAGAGTACTGCTTACCACTGATACAACTTTAAAGGAGCACAGAAAAATGGTGACCATACAAGTTAGGATAGCTCTTAGCTTGGGGAGAAGGGGAAGGCATATCTTACCCACATATGTACATATGGCCTCAAGTCCTAAGCGAGGTGTTGACCAGAAGACCTTGTACCCTATATCAACTTCAGGTCAATAAGAGTCTGCCGACCGTTGCCCCAGGCTTGCCATCTTTGCTAACTTTTTAAATTCCTAAAATTTTGTATACATGAGGATACTTGTGTAGGGCCCTTTAAGTTGGCAGAGCAGCAAGGGCTCGATTTGGTCTCTCTAACCTTGATTTTATGGTACTTCATTGAGGCCTTTGTTTCCACCATTTAAGTATATGCTCTATTCATCTCCACTTTTTTTTTTATCTATACTAACAAACAGTAGCTCCTTATATACAGTGTTATATGTTTACTGTCGTCTCCCGTTTGTCATTTCCCAAGGTATCAGTTACCCGTGGTCAACCGTGGTCCAAAAAATGAAATGGAAAATTCAAGAGACAAATAAGTGTTCGATGGGGTCAACTGGAGTATGATGCATGCTCTACCTTCAGCTTGGGTTTGCTGGAGTGACAGAGGTAATCTCAAAGGCAGAGTTCCTGGAGGTGGGGTTTAGGCTTAGTTATGCTCCAGGTTCTTTGCCAATTGCTTGCAGGTTTTCCATCAGTGCACCCCAGAGCCCAGCAGTTGCTATTCAATGCTGGAAGACTGACCCCAGGAATCTCCCCTGGTTTTCATTTGTGTGAGAGAGGAGCCAGTGCTTAGGCCACTATGCATCACCTGCAGACTCCATGTTTCCTGGTCTTGGGTTCAGTCTCAATCAGGTACTTATTGGGTTCTAGCTGAGGTTCAACTCACAGTGTGTCTAGTGAATCCCACCTAATGGTTATTTTGCCAGTTCCCGAATGCAAATTTGGCATAGATATACACGACCCCTGGTAGAATCCCCTCATTGCTTCCCTGTGGGAAGAATGAGGGTTATTATGGTGGCAAAGGTCAATTGGAAGGCTCTAGAACTGCTTCTGCCTAGGAAAATAGTCAACCAAATGCAATACTGCATTCCTAGAGAGACTGTAGAGATTAGTGCCACCACCGAGAACTAAAAGAATGCAGGGTTAGTGATACCTAGCGCATCCCCATTTAACTTGCCTAACTGTCCAGTACAGAAAAGACAACTTGGAGACTGACAGTGGATTAGCCCCAAGGTGAACCAGGTGAGGACTCCAATTATAGATGGTGTGTTGGTAGTGGTTTCGTTTCTTGGGCAGATTATCATCCACTGGTGTGTAGTGACTGATGAGGAAAATGCTCTTTTATCCCCACCCATTGGTAATGACCACCAGGAGCAGCTTGTTTTCAGATGGCAAAGCTGGTCTGTCAGTGCTCCAGCACTGTATCCTGATTTAAATCCAAGGGATCTTGGTCACCTTTCTTCCCACAAGACATTACATGGGTCGCTTCCATCAGTGACATTATTCAGATTGGACATGTGGACCAGAAGCAGCAACTGCTATCGACTTACTGGAAAGGTATCTGCATGTCACACACTATGTTTTGATTTGGACCTGGAGCATCCCACAAAGGCTCATGTGTTGAAGACTTTTTCCTCAGCACAGAGGAAAAAGAGGTGGGGTATTTAGGAAATTATTGGATCACGAGGACTCTAAACTCCTCATAAGATGAATGCCTTGGGCTGGGGATATAGCTCAGCTGGTAGAGTGCTTGCATCACATGCACAAAGCCCTGAGACTAATCCCAAGCACCACAAAAGAAAAAAAAAAGAATAATGCCTTGAGGGTTTCAGAGCCCCATGCCATTATTGGAGGTGGTATAAACTGTAGGAGGTGTGACCAAGTTGGAGGAGGAAGGTCTCTGAGGGCATGTACTCAAAGGACATGTCTTGTCTGTGGCCTCTTCCTCTTTGCCTCTCTCCCTCTATTTCCTGGTCACCATCAGATGCACAGTATTCCTCTGCCACAAGCTTTTGTCATCGTTTTCTGCCTCATCTCAAGCCCAGAGCAACAGAGTCAGCCGATCATGGATTAAGACCTCTGAAGCTATGAACCCAAGTAAGTCTTTTCCTCTTTTTAAATGTCTTGTCACTGTGATGAACATCCAACTAACACAGCCTGAGAAATAAATCTGATGAAAATGCAGTGGCTTCTACTCCAGTGAAATTTCTAGAGGTCCTGGAGTGTGGGGCATGTCAAGATAACCCTGCTAAGGTGAAGGATAAATTGCTGCATCTTCCCCTCATACCACCCAAAATGAAACACAACTCCTAGTGGGCCTCATTTGATTTGAGGAACAACATCTTCTGCATTGGAAGGAGTTACACTGTCCCCTTCATTGAGCATCTTTCAAAGCTACTGAATTTTTTTTCTTTTTTCTTTCTTTCTTTCTTTCGTTCTTTCTTTCTTTCTTTCTTTCTTTCTTTCTTTCTTTCTTTCTTTCTTCTCTTTCTTTCTTTCTTTTTTATAGCTACTGAATTTAATCAACTCTGCTAATTTTAAGAGGAGGCTCTGTAACAGGTCCAGGCTGCCAAGTTACCTGTTCTACCTCTTGGGCCATATCATCCAGCAGATCCAATGGCACTTGAATTACCAGCGTCACAGAGATTATCTGTTTGGATACTTTAGCAAGATTGTACAGGTGAGCTAGAGCACAAGCCCTTAGGATTTGGGAGCAAAGCCCTTCAATCCCCCATGGATAACTGATCTCCTTTTGATAGACAGCTTTTGGCTTGCTACTGGGCATTACAAGGGACTGGATATTTAAATATGGGTCAGCCAGTTACTCTGCATATGGAGCCTCATGAAGTGCTGGGTATTGTCTGAACTGTCAAGCCATAATACTGGTCATGCACCACAGCACACCATCCAATGGAAGTGGTATGTATGTGACTGAGCTCAAGCAAGCCGAGAAAGCACAAGTATGTTACATGAAATGCCCCAAGTGTCCGTGGTCCCCACTTCAGCTATACAACTCTCTCTCCCCCAGACTGCACATGTGGGATCATGAGAAGCTTTTTATGATCAATTTGACAAAGGGAGACTCAGGTCTGGTTTGCAGAAGGTGCTGTGAATTATGCAATTAGCACTTGAAACTGGACAGCTGCAGCACCAGACCCCTTGTGGGACATCCCTGTAGGACAGTGGTGAAGGGAAATCCTCCTGGTGGGCAGAACTCTGGGAAGAACCCCTCATTGTTCACTATTCGTGGAAACCATATAGGCAAACATAGGCTGTGGCCAATGGTTTGGCATGATGGTCAGAATTATGGAAGGAATGTGACTGGGACATTGTTGATAAGGAAATCTGGGGAACAGATGTGTGGATGGAACTCTCCAAATAAGCAAAAGACATGAAGAGGAGGTGGAAGTTTGTCCCTGAGGTAAAGCATGTGTCTTGCATGCCCTTCAGAGGCATATGCCCTTCACATGCCCTTCTGTCCCACGCACCGAAAACCTGAAACACACAAAAAAAACATAAAGATATGTGTGTCTCAGGTCAATACCCACCAAATGGATACCCCAACAGAGGAGGATTTTAACAATCAAGTGGAAAGGATGACCCCTACAGGTGCTCTCTTTCTCCAGCCACACTTCTCATTGCACAGTGGGCTTATGAAAAACGTGGACATGCTGGAGGGGATAGAGGTGATCCTTGGACTCCACTCCCAAAGGCTGACTGGCCATAAGCAATGCAGAGTGCTCATTTTCCAACAGTAGAGACCAACACTGTGTCTGCACTGGAAGGAGTTATAATTCAGTTTGCCATGATTTATCACTTTGCCATAATTTATCAGAGCAATCATGCAGTCACCTGGTGGCATGTTGATTACCTTGAACCTTTTCCATCTTGCAAGGGACAGTGTTTGGTTCACACTGGAAAAGACATGTACTCCGGGGGGGGGGGTTCAGATCTGCCTTCTCTGCACATGGTACTTCTAAACAAACTACATCTATGGAATTATAGAATATCTATTCTACCATCATGATGTTGCTTCTGATCCGGGAAGACAGTTCACAGCAAATGAAATGCCATGAGGGACCCACTCACTGGTTTTCCAAACTCCCCACATTCCTAAAGCAGCTGATAGGGGGCAAACAGAGGTAGGAACATGATGTTAAATGAATAATTCCTTAAAATGGGCCTTCTTGCCAACTACCACTTGATTTCTTTTCCAAGAATCAAGTAACCTGCAGGCCTGCCTGGCTTAAGTGGACAAGATATGTCATGTTCCACAGCAAACTACTTCTTATCTGCAGACCCACAGGAATGTTAACAGGATCTCACCTAAAGGGCAAGGTCTTTGTGACTGTTTCCACAGACAAGATCCCAGAACTTAGGGACATAAGACTAATTCCTCCTAACCATAAAATGTGTAAAAATGTTTGGTTAAGAATACCATTAGAACTGGTCAGCATGGGCCAAAGTGACCTAGAGTTGTCATGGCAGTGGGGACTTGAAAGTCCGATGTCATCCTGCTGTCAGTCAAAAGCCAAGAGGTGGACCTGGGCAGGACTCTCTGGAAACTTTCTGGGAGCCCCAATAAAACTGGACAGCAGGAGAGGCACTTGTCCCTTCTCCTCTCTGAGAGGATTCACTCTCTCCCTTGAGAGTGTCCCCTCTGCTTCTTCCTGTCCCCAAAGACTCATGCCTGTTACTCTGAGTGAAACATCTGAAAATATTCTGAAGTGATACCTAGAATCGGGGTTTGGAGGGAGGGTGTCTTCTTGCTGCCTCAGTTTCCTGGAAGGCCCCAACACTGTAAAACTGTCAAGTCCCCTCCTGCATCTGAGTTCTCTCCCTTCTCATTTATATCAATTCTGTTCCATTATTGCCTGTGGATTTTAATCTTTGAATTTGTGAGACAAGAACCCAGAAGTCCATTGGTGAGGTCCACAGCCTGCACAAATCCCATCTGCCAGCTGAAGCAGGAATCTCGTCTCATTTGAAAACTCCAGTTTCACGGATGGCTTGAGAGGGTGTTAGAACACCTTTTGAAAATGAACCAGCATTGCCAGCTGGATCGCAATACCCTGAAGGGCTGGGACAAAGCCTCTAGGATACTGTCTACTCTGATCCAGTGTCTAATGTGTATTGCTGTTTCTACCATAGCCAGGATTCCCAAGTCCTGAAATCAAGGGATGGAATGGGAGTGGCACCACTCACTATTAACCTTAGTCATCCACCAGCAGAATGTTTGCTTCTTGTCCCCAGGACAGCTCTCTGCTGTTCCAGAGGTCTTAGTTCCAAAGGGGGCAATATACCCTCCAGGAGACTCAGCAATTGAATTGTAAGGTAAGATGGCCACCAGCTACTTTGGACTCTTCAGGCCCGTGAATCAAAGGTGAAGAAGCGAGTTACTACTGCATTGTCCTGATAACCCTGGGGACAATTGGACTGCTACTCTGAAATGGAGATAAGTAAGGATCCCTCTGGCATATGGGAGATCCCTTAGGTCATCTCAGTATTAAGTCTGATAGAAACCACAATGGAACCATTCCTGAGTAATGAAAGCTTTGGTCACACAAGTAAAAGGCTACCTGGGATCAATGTCACAGATGAAGTGCTTGCCAAGGGTAAAGGGAACATGGAAGGGGTGGTCGAAAGTAGTTTAAAATACCAGTTAATGTTCCTGTATGACCCGTTATAGAATTGAGGATTATAATCAACATGAGTATACTTCCTTGTTTTGTGATGAATGCTTATATGTCTATAAAATATATAATACATGAATAGCGGAAACTATATTGTGATTGTTAATTTCTCGTGTCACCTTGACATGACATGCCCAGATATTTAGTCAAATATCATCATGGGTGGTTTTGTGAGGGCATATGGGGACGAGGTTGCCATTTAAATTGGTAGCCTGAGTAAAGCAGATTGCTCTCCCAAAAGGTGAGTGGGCTTCATCCAATCAGTGAAGGCCTGCATTGAACAACAAACCTGACCCTCCACTGAGTAGGAGAGATTCTTCTTGTCGGACTGCCTCTGAATTGGAATATGGGAGTTTTTTTCTGCCTTCAGACTTCAAATGAAATATCAGCTCTAATTGGGTCTTGAGCCTTTTGAACTTTGGATGAGGAATAGACCATTGGCTCTCCTGGACTTCAGGCCTTCTGCCTTGGATTGGCATTAAACCATCAGCTCTTCAGGTTTCCAGCTTGCCACATCCCTCTACAGATATTGGGGCTCTCCAACTTCCATAGTTGCATGAACATATTCCATAAAACAAATAAATAAAGAGAAACACACATGCTATTGGTCCTATTTTTTAGGAGAGCCCTGACTCATGATGTGCGTGTGCATCTGCATTTCTTACTAGTTCCCACATATGAGAGAAAACATTGAACCCTTGATCTTCAGAGCCCAATGTATTTCACTTACCAGTTCCATCCATTTACCAGCAAATGACACAATTTTATTCCCTGTATGGCGGAGGAGAATTCCTTTGGGTATATATACCACATTTTCTTTATACATTTGTCTCCAGATGGCACCTAGGCTGTCCATAATTTGGCTGTTGTGCATTGTACTGATACACACGAAACTCTGTTAATACTTTACAAGGACAGTCTCATGACTGCATATACCAAGTTGCAGAACAAGCACGGATTCGGAAACACATTTGTAAATTTGAAAGCCCAAAACAGTCCTTGGATTCCCCTGAGAACACATATAGTGGTATGTAAAGAATGCACCAAGGGGCCAGAATGAACACACAAGAATGCCCTACCAGTCGTGGTGAGGAGCCAATGTTCAGTCTTATGTTCCTTGAGACTCTGGGTTCCCAGCTTCCCCAAACTGTGCAGTCTTATGTCTGGGGAGCAAACCCTTCCTTTGTTTCTCTAAGGGTTTGGAGTGCTAGAATTTCCCTCGCTTCCCATACAACTGCTACTGGATCAGCCCTCAATTAGTTTCACAACTGCCTGCCCCAGATTCCCACTCATACTCACCTATCTTTCCTTGCCTCTCCCTCATCTATCCTACAATGACTGATCTCCAATAGAGTCCTGGAATGCGAGCACACCACTTGGCCCAGGGAAGACAAAGGCCCAGTGTTTCTGGATCTGCACCTGGGAAACCTGCCCTGCTGGAGAAGATGGCCCAGCAAGGAAGCCTGTGTCCCATACACACCTGTGGTCACCCACTTCTACCCGTATCGTATCCACGCAATCACTGCTGTGTCTTGAAAGCCACCAGTCCTGCTCCTCAAAATGACTTTAGAAGACAGGTTGGACTATTTCAGGCATGCCAACAGGGATAACGAAGCCTACCACAAAATGTTCTCTCTCCAATGCCCATCTCAGAAACATCACCCGTCCATCCAGTGGATGCGTGTCGTGTCCCTCTCCTCATTTCCACTGCCTTCCTCCTTCCCTGTCCCATAGATTCCAAAAATTTTCACAACTTTCTCCACTCTCCTTATTGCTATGATTCTCCTACATTCTCTTTGCCTGCAACCCTTACTTCTCTAGGGGTGGAACAAATGTTTGGTGAACCCAGCCCCACTCCTCCAGGAACACATACATGTTGCCTTGGACTTAATTTCTTGAGCTGGGGTGGAGGCCAGTTTCGTGGTCTCCACAGGCCTTCCCAATCAGGATAGCATTGACTGTACAGACCCTTGACCCAAGGTGGAACTTTTGATTCAGATTGTCAAGTGTTATCACTCACAAACATCCACTTGAGGACAGGAGAAAGGACCAGGTTTGATCCAGGCACCCAGTCACCTAACTGTGATCCTGACCACGTTCCCAGGGCCTTCATCTCAGATTCTCTTTCCGCCATCCTTAAAAACTCTGGCTGTCTCTTCTGCCTGGGATACCATCACCTGTGTAAATAGCAGTCGGTGTCTTTAGGGCAGGACTGAGGCACGGGAACAGGGTACCCTTACCACCTCATGTCTGGGGTCCTTCCTCATTCAGGGTCATCCACTTCTTGGATCCGTGGGGCTGAGCTGAGAGCCTCCCGCACCCTCTCATGCCAGGACCCATCATTGCACGGGAGGAGGTAATGAACCTAGGCCTGGGGAAACTGTCCTTTCCCCATTCCAGGGGGCATGCAGAGGAGAGCAACCACTAGACCTGCCGCCCCTCTAACCAACATGCTCCCAGTGGTCTTGGTGAATGGTGTGTGCTCTGGGCCCTACTGTGGAACAGAACCCACTGGTCAGCTGAGGGGCTTCACACCTTCTGATTCCTGCAACATGGGTACATCACTCAGCATTTTACTCCCTCCTCTGCCAAGGCAAGCACTTCCCTTTTGCTGCCTGTGTGACACCACTTTCTTGAAGCTTCTCGGGGTCATCCTGGCAGTGAACCTCCTCTCATCTCCTGGAGTCCCTGCTAAAGTCTTTAATCCCATGATGTGAGGATGTGCCCGCAATGGGAAGAATTGTTTGTCCATTGTTTATTTCGGCTCCCTTTTTCCAGCACAGTGAAAATCCAACCCCAGGGCTATTCCTTGTCTCCAGCTGTTTCAGCCTCAGTCTGCATGCAACCTTCTTGGTGTAAAGCACTTCTGTTACTCATCAGCCTGTGCAGTAGAAGGGAGCACTAGTAATTGACAAGGGAGCAGCTCCTGAGGTAGTTGCCTGTGTTTTGTGGGGAAAGCATGTGGCCATCTACCAGCACAGGGCTGGTGCTAGCTCTTGCCAGACAAGGAAGGTTCAGCCTGCAAGTACTGAGGCTTCTGGAGGTGCAGGTTCTGCATCTCTTGCTGAGAAATCATCGTGGACAGGGGCTCCTCAGTTGTGTCCACTCATCTTCTGTCGGATTGAAGCGCCTCCTTGTGAGCCACGCATGGAATGTCCCTTTATTCCTCATCATGTCTCCACAGGGCTAAAAGACAATGCTGGCACTGCTATCACTGAGGAGTCTGTCCCTCCATACCGTGGACTCCTTCATCACCTCGCCCACGAGGGTGACAGTCTCCCCTGGGATGCTCGCCAGGTAACCAAGTGTTAGAAACATGGAGCAATCAGAGGGGGGCCTCATCCTAGAGATTATGCATGGCCCAAGTAGCCCCGAGGATGGCCTGCCCTTTGTCATTCCTGAGGTGAGAGAGGCCATCCACACACCTGAGATTATTGTCTTTCCTTGGACCTCTCCTGGGAGCCCTTGTTTTGAGTTCAATTGTTCCAGATTTACAGAGGTCAGTGCGTGACTGGGAGGCAGTGAGAATCTGCAGGGATGCATGCAGGGCCTGGTGCTAGTAAGAGACAAGGAGGGAGAAAGCAGGGTGGGATAGGAATCTCAGGTGCACTTTAATCCCAACAGAGAATCAGTCAGGCTGCTGTGAAGCCCCAGCCTGGAGCTGTCAGGCTTTGCCCTTCAGCAGTGGACCCCAGCCATGCTCTGTCACTGGCTGGGAGCTGGTTGAAGAAGTCTCATCTTGGTGTAAAAGGACTGAGAAAAAGACACTTGCTTATACCTTAGGAAGGAAGAGCTCCCCATCTTGACCCCAACAGGGAACACATTTAGCCTTTGGCCTTTGGATGACTCTGATTTTTCCCATTTTCCTAATGCCTGTTAATCACTCTGAAGTACCTTCTGTATTGATGCTGGCTTACAAATAAAGCTTAGGAAACAGTTTAATTAGCAACCTGGATGGCAAAGTTGCATATAATGGGGACTGACAGTGTCTCCATCAGTACATCCATTTTGGGTCTTTCCCAGTTCAGGGGCTGTTACTCAGTGCTGCTACCAACATTCTGTGCCACGTTTTCTGGTACACATTTGCAACCTCTCTCTGTGGCACAGCGTTCCACTTTTGAGACCCTTAGCCCCAGAAGCAGCCATGCAGGATGCCCTGGATTTGTTGGATCTGGCCCTGCGCAGCCTTGCTGTTTTACTCCTGTGAGCCCTACGGGCCTGGTTCACTGTGTGTGCCACTTTATAAAATGGCTGGGAAGGTGTGTCCACACCTGGGTGTGGAATCATTGACTTACAGGTGAGGCCCAGCTCCAGCGTTATCCGCTCACGCTGGCTCTATTTCCAAGTGGTTGTCCTAATTCACCCCCCTAACAGGGTGTTTCACTGTTACACTTCATCTGTATCCTCATTAATATTTGTTAATATCAAGCTACAAACTTTTGCCCATCTGGTGCAATGAAACATACCATGTTGCTTTCAATGTGTAATCCCTTGATTATTAAGGAGCCTGAGCCTCTTGCACACGCACTGGCCTTTGGAGTTTTCTCTCCTGTGAGGTACCTCCTCCAAAGTCTTTTCCCCACTTCCTCCTTGGGTTGCTTGCCTGTTTAACTGTGGGAATTCTCTATGCATTTTCTGTCCAAATTCTTTGATGACTTCATGTGATGCAAATATCTCTTTGCCTGCCCTGTTTCTCTATTATGATGTTTTCCAGTAAACAGAAACACTTCTTTTATTTTCACCATGTTTTGTTGTGAGAAATCGAATAGAGGAAGATATTTGAGGACATCGTGGCACTTCCTCATGAAGGAACACTTTCCCTCTCATCTGATGGCCTTGTTTTCCATTGCCCTGACAACCTTCAGGCAATCACAAGATGACTCCTACACCTCGTTTTAAATGATTTTTCTTGGTGTACAGTTCTCTTCCAACCATGGAAGCATGATATCACTTGTGTCATTTTGAATACACTCCTTTTGATCTCACCTTCCCTTCAAAGTACCCCATTTTTTTCTCTACTCTCCTTTACCAAATAGAAACCTCCTTAGCTGGGTCCTGCACACTCTGTGTCTCTAACTGCTGTCTCCCACTGTAGTGGCACCCCTTCCTCCACAGAAAATCCTAAGGAAGCGTCTCCAGAAATCTTCACCATAATTGATTTTAGGACCATCAGCAAAAGAGTCTCTACAAAAGAGTTCAATGTAGGTAAACTTCCAAATTTCCTGTTACTTTATTTTACTTGGCCACTGGGCTTGAAGAAATCAGTTTTTCACAAACATTTATCCAGTATAGTAGTTTTTAGAAGTGTGTTTGCAAATGCAGAATGCTATTAAAAAAAAAAAAAGGCAAATCCTCAACAAGGCCTCTGGCCTTGAGCTGGAGCTTCACAGAGATGTCTACATTTCTGAGATAATAGAAGCTACTGATTGGGCTCTATCATAACAGCTGGCAGGTGGAGGGAAGAAATGGGAAGAAATTCTCCCCTTCACTATACTTAAAGAGTTAACTTGCCCAGAATAGTGAAAGAGGAAGCTGCTTTGGTTTGAACTTCTGAGCCCCTACCCTTACATGCTGTGTATAAAGTTTTGAATCTATTTGAACTTGGGGCTCAGGGGATTAATTGATGATAGCAAAAGCTGTACCCTCTGAACCTGGCTACAGCCAAGTAAAACTGTTTCCTGCTATCTTCGGAGCCCTGCTTCGTCTGTGCCCTACAACGCCACTTTGCCCTTTCATTGCATCAGTCTTTGCAGGAGCCTTCTCTGCCAGGTAACTTTTTTAGGACTTGGAAATACATCAATTAGAAAGAGAGAAGAGTACCCCTCCTCCCCCGCAAGAGCTTACATTTCTTTCATGGGCCTATCAAACTGTCTTTTCCAAATCTTCAACTAATGCAGTTTTCTGTCTTTGGAGATCAACCTTCTAGACCTGGCTTCAAACTTGATTGATATCCAAAGGTATTGCCCTTAGAATATTGCTTTGTGAAACCCCTGGAAGTATCCCCTCTTTCCTGGATTCCACCTGTTCTTGGTTGTCTCCAGTGTTTTGAATGGACCTCTCCTCCAGGAACTTACTAGTCAAGATACATGGTATACAGGATCTCTTGAGATAATTGTAGGAACAGAAAGTACCTGTAATCTCATAGTTAATTGTAGCTTCGCACATAATTTTAGCTAGAGAATCAGTTTTGCCAAGCACCATGAAGCAGATGTAGTTTCACTGTTTTCTACTTTCCAGTATGACTTTTGAGAAGGCTGCTACTCTTTTGCCAGTCTTGGTTGTTAGTACTGAGACTTTTGACACATGGACAGCGACCCATGTAGTGACCACCTTGTTGAAGACTCACAGCAGTACCACCACCACAAAAATCTCCCTCGTTCTGACCCTTGGTCATCAAATCATCTCACTTATTCTGATCTTCTGACAACCATAGGATCTGATTTCTGTCCTTGTAGCTAGCTTTGCCTTCTATAGTATGTGACCATTTCATATCAGCATTCCTCTCTTAGCAGTTATGCATTTGCAATTCATCCGTGTTATTGCATGTATCAACAGTTCCTTCCTTTATATTGTTCAATAGTGTCCTGTTGTATGGCTCTCATTAATTCCTCTTTGATTGATGCTAGTTTCTGTTGATTATGAATAAGATTTCTACCAACAGTCATGCACGTGTTTTGGGGTGAACATGTATCTTGGTCCAGCCTTCAGGTCAAGCAGCGTCGACCTGAGGTTGTTGAATTATATGACAAATTGCGTTTTAGCTTTATAAGAAATGGCAGTTATAATTTCTCAAGACCAGCATTCTTGTTGTTATTTTTAAGGATTCTTCACCTAACTTCAGGTCATAATGATTTTTCTTTTACATTTGCTTGCCAAAATGTCATTGGTTTAACGCTTTACATTTTGACCCATGATCCATCATAAGCTAAGGTTTGTTTGTATAAGGTGTAATATTAGACTCAGGTTTTATTCCTTTTTGCCCCTTCCTTTTGTCACTTTTACTTGTTTTGCTTTATTTGTGTCTGTGTGTGTTCGTGTGTGCTTCGATGCCAAATGTTGCAGCGCCATCTGTGAAAGACTTTGCTTTCTGCATTGAATTTTTTCTCAACTTTTAAAAAACTTGGCTGGCATGAGCAAATCCGCAGACGCGGTGAAGCAGGTAGCTCCCAGGGCTTCCTGAAAAACAAACAAAAAAATCAATGAATAATGATCAAAATCATGTTTCTCAGAAGTTTGGAGAACAGCCTACGTTTTCCACAACCAGGCAAAGTGGAGCCAAGAAACAGGCTCGTTTAAGACAGTAGGAAATAACTGTGTCCTTCTTTCTGGTCCTTGCCCCATGCCCATACCTAGCTCAGTGGCAGTCCTGTATACTGCTGTCCATACTCTTGGTGTGAGACTCTGCTCTGTGGATCCCAAGAAAGTTGACTAGACCTCCTAAAGAACTGTATATTTCCATTCTGGTCTGTCTTAGGACTAGCTGAAGGATTGATCTATGTTACTCAGAACTCACCAAGGACAGAAAAGCGGGCAAATAATCCTTTAAAAACATTATAAAACAAACAATCTGCAGCCACTTCCAGGAAAAGATTATGTTCCTGCTGAAAATTTAGCAGGAAAAACTGAAGACAGAGGGAAATTAGGGCATTCATTACCTCCCAGGCTAGGAGGAAATAAATATGGCAGGGTTGAGGAAGGGTGTGTTTTCCAGCTGCCCCATGGCTAGGGAATCTAGCAGCGGAGATACTGCTCACCAAGTTTCAGTACCAGAATTGCAGAGGCCCAGAAATTCGGTCACACCAGGGACGACCAGAGGGGAGGGGAGGGGCGACCCAGGCTAAAATAGAGAAAAATCTACAAAGTATTTGGCGTGGGGATAGCCAAGGAACAGAGAGGCAGTCTGGTCTTAAATGATCCAGAGGCAGCACAGTGAGCTGGTGTGTAAAAGTGTTCCACTGGCAAGAGGAGAGCAGAGGCAGCAGGCCACCTGGAAATGGCCACCCAGGGACCCTCTGCTGCGGGGGAGCCCCTGGGGTTCATATTAAGACTGTCCCTGCACGTACCTGTCGTGAGATCTAGAGTGCTTCTGGAAGAGTGAGGTGTGATTGAAACAGGCACAGGAAAATTGCACCCAAGTGGACTCAGGCCTAGGAAAGGAACAGAGTATGCCTGGCGGTGTGCAGGTGGTTCGCAGGATTAGCCTGAGAGAACTCGGAAACTGGACCAGTGGCTACTTTTGCACTCAGCTCTGATCCTGGTGTGAGATACAGGACCATTTTCAAAATATGCCATCTGACAGCCTCAATTGGAAGGTAAGGTCCAATCCTAGCCATCTACAGACTCAATGCAATCCCCGTCAATATACCAATGACATTCTTCACAGAGCTAGGCAAAACAGCCCAGAAATGTAGATGGAGGAGTTAAAGACCCAGAATACCCCAGCAATCCTGAGCAGCAAGAATGAGCCTCGGGCCATAGCAATACCTGATCTTAAATTACACTCTACAGATATAGGAGCAAAAACCAGCATGGTACTGGCATAAAACCATAAAGGAAGACCAGTGGAACAGAGTAGAAAAGACAAAGAAGCCACATGAATACAGCCATCTGGTCCTTGACAAAGGTGCGGAAAGCACACCTGGATAGACTTTTGAACAAACGGTGCTGGGAACACTGCATGTCCATATATTTTATTCAGGTTTTCTTTACTGCTGTGAGCAACAGACCTGACTGGAACAATTTTAAGGAGGAAAACTTTATTTTCGGGCTCACAGTTTCAGAGGTCTCAGTCCAGTGACAGCCGGCTCCATTCCTTGGGACTCAAGGTGAGGCAGAACATCATGGCAGAAGTGTGTAGTGGAGAAAAGCAGCTCAGGGCATGATCAGCAAGCAGAGAGAGGCTAAGCTCAGCCCAAGAAATATACACCAAAGGTACATCACCCCCCAGCGACCCATCTCCTCCAGCCACACCCTACCTGCCTAGTGACCTCTCAGTTAATCCCTATCAGGGTATTAACACACCAATTGGGTTATGGCTCTCATCACCCAAACATTTCAGCCCTACTCCTTGCATTGTTTCACACATGAGCTTTTGGGGGTCACCTTATATGTAAACCATAACAGCACGGGTAGAAGAATGGATCCTAGAACCCTACCTACCAGCCTCCACAAAAATCAACTCAAGGTGGATCAAATTCCTAGGAGTTAGACTAGAAACAGTGAACCTGCTGGTAAAAACGTAGGGGCAACTCTCCAACATATTGGTGGAGGCACCAACTTCCTTAGTAAGGCTCCTAAAACCCAAGAAATAAAATCAAGAATCAATAAGTGGGACGGCATAAAATTAAGGAGCTTCTGCACAGCAAAGGAAAGAAGAACCCAAAGAGAGAGCCTGGAGATTGGGAGAAAGTCTTTGCCCACTACTCTTCTGACAGGAAGTTGATTAAAAAGAATATATGAAGAAAACAAACAGTCAGAAAAACTTTACAGCAAAACAGCTAATAACCCTCTCAATAAAATGGGCAAAACATCTAAATAGACATTTCTGAAAAGAAGAAATACAAACGGCGATCAGTATATGAAACAATGCTCAACATCCTTAACAATCTGGGAGATGGGAATCAGGGTGGCCCTGAGATTTCATCTTCCCCCAATTAGAATGGCAATCATCAAGAATACAAATAATGATAATTGCTGGTGAAGATGTAGAGGAAATGGTATGTTTGTCCGTTGTTGGTGGGATTCAAATGAGTATGACCACTTGGGAAAGAAACATGGATTCCCTCAAAAGACTAGAAATGGAGCCCCCATATGACCCAGCTATCCCACCCATGGGTATGTCTCCCAAAGAACAAAAATCTGCCTACTATAGTGATACTTCCTCACTTTCATGTACTGGATACACAGTTCACACTGCATTCCTGCATCCCCTGACCAATTCCCAGATTATTCCCTTCACTAACTTTCTTGTGCATGTGTCTTTGTGCACCACACATAACCAGCTTTTCTCCAGACGATGTGCCCAGCCCTTGCTGAACTTAGCTCTGAGTCTGTTTCCTTTCCTTAGTAAGGTGGCAACTGTGGTCTCCTAAACCTAGGACTGTCCTGTGAGGATGAGTTAATATTTATCTACAGTGCTAAGGAGAGGGCTGGCACAGAGTGAAAGTTCGGGAATTTGCACCCTGCTCATTCTGTTCAATTAGCTTCCCTATTGGCTGGCCCCTCCCCACCCCCTCACACAACCTACACCCCCAGTGGATGTCAAAAACACCAGTTTGTTCACAACCTCTTCCACCCATGGTTTGCATGTTCTTTCACTGTTGTAAACGTGGTCTACGAAAATTGATTCATGATTTTAGTTTGTATCTTTAGGATCAGTGATGTTGAACATCTCTTGGGGCATCTTTGACATAGGGATCCCCATTACTACACATTAACTAGTGTGGGGAGTAGGATAGGTTCTGATAGAGTGGGCAAACAACATACTGCTACTAAAGTACCCTGGGCATGCATCCATGTGCTATTTTGATTGCCTATGGAAATCCAGCCATAGTGGGAGATCCCACACATTGCAAGTCACAAAACACCTGCTCTATGACCTTCATTAAAAAAAAAAAAAGTAGTACAAGGAGCACTGACCATTGACTATGGATCTCCTCACCCACTGTCCTTTTGGTCTGGAGGTATTGCTGGGGAACAGGGATTTGCAAATTCTTCCTGTGCTGGGTGCTCCATACCCGTCTTTATATTGAACCCTGATCCAGGCAATATTATTTCCCCCACTGTACAGATGGGAAACTGGGGCTCCGAGGTGAGGCCCTCATCGGAAAGGAGGCTGTCAGCCAGAATGCGTGGGTCGGGAATGTGGGCAAGAGCGCACCCACAAGGCAACTCCGCTGCTGGGACTGGCTTGGAAACGGCCAGTAGAACCAGAAACTTCCCAGCAGTCCAAGCACCCAGGTCCCTACTGTTGATGACCCAATAAGGGGCGTGGCGGTTGGCAGGGGGGAGGGGCCGGGCCAATGAGAAGGCCGCGATGCCGGTATCGAAGAGGCGTGAAACCACGCGATGTTTGTGGTATCTCATGTGTCTTCTGTGGTGACCGCGTTCGCGAAGGCCTAACTGTTCTCGCTCGGACGGGGGCGATCCTCTGTCTTCGACCCTGGCTGCCAGGCCTGCCCGACATGAGCTCAATCGACGAGGCTTCGGTTCAGGAAGACGGTTTTGGCCTGGACGGTGTGAAGCGCACCATCGTCACCAGTGCAGGCCCCAGAGCCCCACGGGTACCGGGCCTGGGCCTTGAGCTGGGGCCACCGCGGAGTGGGGAGGGCGAGGGCGGCCTCCCAGACCCCGAGGGCTATGAGTTCGAGTTGGAGGCCCAGGGGGAACAGCTAGAGGCAGGAGGGGCGGTGCTGCGGGTCGGCGAAGGCAGGCCTGGCTCCATGGCTGATAAGAAGGGGGATGTCCTGGACTTCGTGCCCCACCTCGCTGTGGAGTCTGTGGCCAGCGTGCAGCAGCTGACAGGCCAGGAGACCCCGGGCGCCCACAGATACCTGTCCCCGGAGAGCTGGGTGGCTGAACTGTCCGCCATTTGGGCTAACGCAGAGGCGGGCCCCAGCCGGAGATGGGCGCTGGCCCCAGGTTCCTTGGAAACACTGCAGGCCCCATCTGCTGCCCCTCTGCGTCACCCCAGTGGGCCTCAGGTGGGACGGGCCTGGGGGAACCCCGGGAGAGGCACCAAAACTAGGATGATGGGCAGTGGGGAAGCCCAGTTGCCCCCTTCTGATCCTGAGTCTTCAGATGAATTCACTGAGATACAGCTGGTGAGGGTGAGCCTTTGCCCGAAAGAAGGAGGCCAGACCAGTTCCAGCAGCCCCAGGGAACCGGGAGACACAGCCAACTGCGCCTGTGTAGGGACCAGAGGGAATTTCCTTCAAATACCTACCTCTCTGCCGACCTCTGCTCCCGGCCGACTCACCTCTGCCATGGAAAGGCAGGCCTTGGGAGAGCTGGCATCCTGTTCCTCCAAGAAAAGGCAAAGCGTGATCTGGGGCAAGGGAGGGAGCAGGCCCAGCTACCCTGGAGCAGCAGCTGCTGCTGTTGCTGCTGCTGCTGCTGCTCCTGCTCCTCTTCCTCCTCCTCCACCTCCTCCTCCTCATCCTCCTCCTCCTCCTCCTGCTACTTGTGCTTCAGGAGGCCTGCCCAGGGCCACTCCTAGGAAGAAGGCCATCCAGGAGAAGAAATCCCTGGGGGGTGGCTCAAAATTTAGCCTGGGCAGAGTCTTCCCTATATGGGGGCAGAGACTCAAAGCCGCTCCTCTGGAAACGGCCACCCTTCCCCCAATCCCGGGTGTTCCCCTGTTTGGGAGGTCCAAGAGGTATTCCTTGGTGCCCTTGGAACCCAAGCAGCCCAAGCACAGTGGCACTGCAAAGAGATCTATGGCGAAGAAGACACAGGAATCCCATCCTGTGGCTGGTGATGATAATAGCCCAAATAGAGCTTCAGTTCCAACAGCCCAAGTGAGTAGACCTTTGCAGTCCCCCTCCTCCTCTTTCTCCTCCTCCTCCTCCTCCTCCTCCTCCTCCTCCTCCTCCTCCTCCTCGTCCATTCACTCTGCCTTTCTTCTCACCCAGCCTACACTTCTTTTCCCTTACTCTCTCTGCTTCTTGTTCACGGGTTGTCGTTGGGTCCCCACTGTCTGGGGGTCTCTGTGGTCGGGGCGGACATCAACAAAGAACCTAGTAGGTGCTGGTGCCTGTTGGCCACACTTTGTGCATTTCCTGCCTCCTCCCCAGACGGGCTGGGGTAGGAAGCAGGTCTGGCTGCTAACATGAACAGGAGTCCCCTTACACTTTGGGCCACACAGCAGAGTGTTTAGTCCCATCTGCCTCCAGATTCATTCTTCCCAGCACTTCTCCCAGGAGGCCTGAGCCTTCTCCATGACCCTCATGCTTCTCCCTGGCCCGGGTCCACCTCCTGGCCTGGGGATGAGAGAGGGAGACAGTGCTAACAAGATGAGCCTTGGAGTTCTCCCTTTATTCCCCACCTCACCCCATCCCCCGTACGCACCTAATCATATGCAACAGGCACACCCCCTAACCCGAGTCACTGAGAAATCTGTGTTAGTGTCCAGTACACCGGCCGGGTACACCTTGCCTGTGCATGCACCGTGGAGACTTCAACAGTGGTGACCCCAACACCAGAGCCCCCCAGCGTCCAGCAAGCTCCCAGCCCTTGGACCTGAGTCAGGGAGGCCTCACCCCCAGAGGCCCTGCCTCTGGTGAGTGTTGTGGGTTGGACGGGAGGGGAGAAGGGTGGGACCCTCTTACTCTATCACTTCTGGGGACCCTGGCCTTGATCCCAGGCCTTTGTCCTACGCAGGAAGTGTTCCCACAGGAAATTAGGTGTGAGCAAGTCTGGCTTTGGGCCACTTGATTCCCTGTGCGGGGTTTATGTGAAGGGATGCTTTGTAGCAGTGCCCCAGACGCCATCTGCAGAAGTAGACTTGCAACAGAACGTGGCCTTTTGCATTGGGGCCTGTTCAGTCACATGGCTCCTCCCAGGGGCTTGCTGTGTCTGCACTTCTGTTAGTGTCCAACCCGGAGCCACAGGGGGGTCCACAGTGGCAGCTGGGGCTGACACTGGGTAGCAGAGAAGGTGGGCCAAGAGAGAGGGGTGGAGCTGTGGGGCAGAGCAGGTGCAACTTGCTGCCTGCAGAGGGGGATGCTGCCTCCCTTTAGACCCAGCCAGGTCCTCTCCATTTCCCAAGCAGGCTGGAGAGCTGGATCTTGTGTTCTCTTTCAGGTGATCAGGAGTCAGCTGTGCATCACCCAGTTCTAGAAAGGCAGCAGCAACAGCCACCCGGAACACAGGGCTGTCTCCAGGTACCACTTTCTGTGGCTTCTAGGAGTGCTGGCTCCCGCTGAGATGGTGGGCTGCGTGTGCAGGTTAAGCTGACTTTGGTGCTCCCATGCATCCTGAACCACAGGGACGTCGGGCTCCACCTATCCCCTGAGGTTTCCCTCTGCCTGTGTTGTCACCTGGTTCTGGCATATGGGGGACCTGAGGAGTGGGAGCGAGTGGAGGGAGGCAGACAGTGGAGAGCAGAATATCATTCTCTTTTCTCTTTCTCCGATGTCTCTGTAACTAGTGTGTGGCTCTACAGAAAGAAATAGAGGACCTCAAAGAACAACTAGGTATGAGGAGTTGGAGTGGGGGGGTGGGCTGTGGCAGGGGCGGGGCAGAGGCAGACCTCAGTGTCTCCTGGTGCAGGTGTCTGGGGCCGGGTGGGGCTGCAGGGACAGGCAGCATCACAGGGCTGGACGTTGCTGTGCCTGGCCCGGGAGCCTTCTGTGCCTTGACTGCCAGGGCCGTGCACAAAGAGCAGTGAATCATCTGAACTCCATGTACTCTGCCTTTGAGTCCCACAGGTCTCCTTCTCTGAGGACCTTTTGAGATGCCTCCTTTACTTTCCCTTTAAGTGCTGGTTGGTGTGGTTTGCTTGATGGTTGTTGTCCGGTGTTTGTATGCTTGCTTGCTTGTTTGCGTTTAACACTTTTTTGGATGCTTCTGCCACACCCCAGTGTTTGAACACTGCCGGTGCGTGTTCTGTCATAGAAGACATTTCCACATTGAGTTCCAGTGGCAGGTGGGGGAGTCATTCCCAGGGCTGATCGGACAGGGGCTGGAGGGGACTCAGATTCTAGGGGCAGCTGGGAAGGGGAGGCAGGGGGACAGTCTCTTGCACTCCTGTGTCTGGAGTGCTCGGTCATGCCTCTCTCTTTCAGCGGTCATGCAGTCCCTGGATGACAAGTTCCAGGTCTTCTGAAGTGAGTGTCAAGCTTATCATCCCTCTTTCCCACAAACCTGGCTATCTGGGGATTGGGGGTGGCTGTGAGCCTGCACTGGTCCTGGGTTGGCCCTGACTCTGCTCTGCTTGTCAGGCCGAACAAAGCATCTTCCAGTGAGGCGAGCTGCTGGTACCTGTGAAGCCCAGGAGCAGCGGCCAAGCTCATTCCCTCTGGCTCTTCAGCCAGGGCCCCCTGCAGTTCACAATTAAAGTTCCCCTCATGTCCCTGTGTTCTGCCCTCTCTCTGAGTGGTGGGGGCCTGTAGGGGACAGGAGATGGGTGGGAGCTGCCCCATCTCAGAGCAGGTTAGGAACAGTACCCATGGCATTTCGTGGTGGGCCTGTCCCTGAGGCGGGTGTTCTTGGGTGGCCTCTGAGCAGGAGCCCTGTGTTCAGGCTCCATGGTGCCCTGGGTTTGGTTTCCATGTGGCCTGGGTCCAGTCCTGCTAGCATGTCCTCCCTTTGCCCACCAGCGCTCTTGGTGCTCTCTCCTAATGTCCTTCCCTCTGGAGGGAAGGGTCATGCAGGACCCATTCTAGCCTTCTCACCCCCCCACCCCTTTCAGCAGGAATTATTAAGGCCCATCCAGAGCCCCAGTTCCCCTGCCTTCCCAGCCTTTTTTTTTTTTTTTCCATTGCCCTGCTTCTCCCCTCTCACCCTTCTTTTCCATCCTGAGCATCCTTGATCTCTCCCATGGCTCCCCCTGGTGGCCTGTCCTGAGTGAATGATTTCAATAAGCTTTGGAGGCACAGTTGAGCTCACCTTCCCCCTCCTAGGCCTAGTCCTATTTCTGGTATCATTGTCTTCCTCAGGTGTCACCACACAGAGGGACAGCTCAGCTAGAAATCGCCCATCATCCTTAGTTCCCTCTTACCGCTCACCTCTGAAGCCCAGTGGGCAAATTCTGTCACGTTTCCCTTCTTCTTTCAGTAGAGGAGTTGGGGCAGAGGTCACAGCCCATTGGGTGAAAGAACAATGAAAGGGTACAGGTAACTTGGAGAAAAGTGGTTTGTCTCTGGTTATAGGAGGGGGCTCTGGGTCTGTGGGCCAACCTAGAGGAAACTGCCCGCGGGCACCTGGAATGAATGGTCAGGCACGAGAGTGTCCACATCCTCCCATATCCTAGTCAGTCCACCAGCCCTTCCGATCCTGTCAGCTCCATAGCTCTTGTTTGAAAAGGTCCAGTTCATGTCTAGGGCAAATGTAGATGAGAGATCTGCGTGTGCCTGAATGGTCCCCATCCAGATACCTTCTGAGCACCCCCATGGCACTGAGCCTCCTGGACATGATGATATTGTGAAAAGCACAATCTCACAGACTGCCTCCTGAGGACACATGAGATTTTGTCTGAGCTCCATATTCTGATGTCACTGTCCCTGATGGATAGTTGGTCTAGCTGTGCCTAAGACTCAGTGACAGATTCATTCATTTTTGAGTGCAGAGAGACAAGTGTGGGGTTCTCCATCTCCTATCGCAAACATGCTGGTTGCATAATAAGCAAGTCAAACTAATGAAGATGTTGCTTTTAAGGTGTAGGTGTGTGTGTCTGTGTGTCTGTGTGTGTGTGTCTGTATGTCCACATGTGCTGTTTGCATCCAGTGAGTTGGAGATGGTGGCCCTTGAGAAAAAAAAAAAAAAAGTTATGACTTTGGGGATGGAGGCTGTGGCGGCAGGGCGCAGAAACCAGAGGGATCAAATGCACAAGGCTACCTCAGAATATCTGGTTCTCCCCTTGCCTTTAAAGCAGCGAGCACCTCTGGGCGATGGCCGTGCCCTGAGCTGAACCCAAGTGGGATGTTCCTGTGGAGGATGGAGAGTGGGACTGCCTGCTGTGGACTGGATCGGGCTTGGGAACACCTTTCCCTAGACTTCCACTCTGTGTCTCCTCTAAGTCCCATGAGATAGGCTTAGGGAGACAGACCTTCACACACACGGTAGACCTCAGAGCCAGAAAGGATCAGCAGCAGAGGGACTTAACATCATCCACTTCAAACCTCCCCCTAAGCAGGGGGCCTGGGTTCCTTAGGCTGTGGCTGAGACCCTGACACGAGTAGCTGTTCCTTGGAGGGGTAAAACACAGCAAGATTGACATCTGCTTGAGGAAGCTGGCCGGAGACTCTCTGGCTGGAGTTCCTGCCACTGGAGACCTTCAGGTCAGTTCCAACTGGGGTGAATTCTGGCACCATGCTCTGTCCTGGGAGGCAAGGGGCCATCCTCCCAGGTCAGCCTATTGACCCAGAGCAGCATATTGACCGAGCCTTGCCTAGGCACAAACTCGACTCTTGGTGACCAGCTTCCACCAGCCCTGCTTCTTCCTTCGGAGCACATGTTCTGACTGCCCCCTGCTCATACCAGATACAGCA